>NC_046184.1:7853343-8479593 GCF_011004875.1 Balearica regulorum gibbericeps | reverse complement strand
GACAGAATCCTAGTGTAACCACTTCATTAATTTATCCCTGATTAGAGTCTGTTTACCCAGCCTAGTATCATTCCTTTTCCTTTTAACTAGCAGATCATGTTGACCCTCTATCAGTCCTCTGGCACCTCTCCAATTTTCCAGTTTGTTAAGATCTAAAAATTAGTAAATTAGAGAGTCCTGAACTACTGGCCTTAAGACCCTGGACTTCTCAACTGAAAGTGTTTATATTTAGCAGGTGATGCCTCCCATCCTCCTTGGTTACTGATGGTAAATTATTTCATCTGGTGTGGATGGAGCCTCCTACTTTGCTCTGATACAGTACAGCAGGAACTGTGAATATTTGGTGAGTTTCTTTCCATCTGATGGATGCAAATGGTAAAACTGTAAATAACAGAGAAGCTATTCCTGAACTAAGATTCCCGTATGACATTTTAATGTCTTCTTACTGTCTGTCACATACTTAAGCCTTTATATTTCTTCTGTTTCTTTTTGCCTGGCATTCTCAACAATCTGCTTGCAATATATGTACTACCAATGAATGTCTCTTCTAAACACCTCTTCTGAACTCATCCTTCAGATACACAAATCTTTCTTCTCTCCTGAAATATTGTTCTGGTGTGGCAAAATGTTAATCCAATGACATTTATATGAATCTCTGTCTTTGTAGTTGCAAGTGTAGCGATCTTTCTCACTTGTTGAAACCAAAGTTGTAAGAGGTGATAGACTATCGAAGAGATATTTCACGTTTCTAATGAGCGTCTCCTCAGAACAGTGACCTTTCAGCCCTTGGTATATAGACCTCCTCCTTTTTGACGAGTTGATGGAGAGAAACAGGGTCGCTCTGGGCTGTGACTCAAGTTGCCTCTGAACAAGATGAGGATGGCTCTGTCAGGGAGGTTAGGATAGGAGTTGGCAGGCTCTATCCACTGCAGCCACAGAACGGTTACAGAGCAAGAGCTCCACTGTCTATAGCTTCAGGAGACCAGAGCCAAGGAAAGAGGCAGATCTGCAGGGCCACCATGCGCTTTGATTCAGGAACACGTCCCTGTATCGAGCGTGCCTGGCTCCGGCCCATCTCTCCCTTCACAGCATCCTGGTACCCATCTCCCAGTGCCCACATCCCACCTGCTGGCTTTTCCCCACTCACATCCCAGCATTGGCTGTTCCTCAAAAACATTGTGTATTTGGCATAAGCATGTCCCCTAGGGCAGTGCAGCGCGGCTGACGTCCCCTAGACACCCTGGGCAAAAATGAAGAACGTGCCACGCATCCTGTCTACCTCTTTTTGCTCCATCACCCTTGCAATACCAAGCAGCTGCCAGCAGCTTATCCACCCAAGCAGGACACCTTCCCCTTGGCTGAGGCATTCGGGCGCTGCTGCCAAGGCAGGACGAACATCTGCAGCGAGGAGCTGGGACCGCATCCTGCTTCCCCAGCCAGCAAGAAGTGAGCTACTGCCAGCGAGGGAGGAGGTTTCTGTGGGTACAGGATTGCTGGCAAAATGCTCTGACGCATCTGCGTGGTTGACTGCCTACACATGCTCGTCCTTCCCTGAACTCGTGTGCCCTTTTTCCCCTCCCTCCTGTTTTCCCCATCCTCCTCTTCCTCCTGTTTTTAGGCATTCCCTTCCCTTTGTCTCCATGTCCTTAGAGCTGCAACCTGCCTACATGCTGCCTGGACATCTTCAGCAGCAGGACAGAGGTCCTGCTGAGTAGGTGCCGCAGCATCATCCTTCCCGCTGCAGCTAAGCTGTGTGCCTCAGGGAGGCTGGCACGAGGACGTGTGAAATATGAGAGCATCTGGTTCAGTAAGTTATTTGGTTCAGGACTATTCCATATCATAGAAATAACAAACAAGCAGGAAAATGCTAAATTAAACACACAGACACACAAACATTAATGAGCAGGTGATGAGAGAGAGAATGGAGGCCAGAGCCTGTCAGGTACTGACTGATGGGCCTTTAGAAGAATTACTACTTTGGAGAGGGTCAGCCTTGGTTTTGTAACTGATGAGAAGGAAACATGGTTAGCATGACTATTAAGCGATATTTGAGGGGATTTGGGGGACTGCACAAAACTTACTATGAGGTGTTATGGGGAAGGACCACAGACACAGAAAGGGACGGATCTGGGTGAAACAAGTATGGGAAGATGGTGAGGAGGAAGGATGGAGGGGTTGGACACGTGTGAGCAGGCTGTCAGGCAGGACGTTCACCTGATCAAGCCCTGCCCCTGATCCCTGCAGCCTGGCCTGCATTCTTATTAAATCCCGTTGTTAATTACCTTTTCTATGTCACCTCACTGTCCATCCTGTGGGCCAGCCCCTGGCACATACTCATCAGTCACCCTCTCAAATGCTGTTCGTGAGTGCGCTGAGCTGCAGACTTGCATAGAATCATCGAATCACAGACTGGTTTGGGCTGGAAGGGACCCTAAAGCCCATCTAGTCCCAACCCCCTGCCATGGGCAGGGACACCCTCCACTAGACCAGGTTGCCCAAAGCCCCATCCAACCTGGCCTTGAACACTTCCAGGGATGGGGCATCCACAGCTTCTCTGGGCAACCTGTGCCAGTGCCTCACCACTCTAACAGTAAAGAATTTCTTCCTAACATCTAATCTAAATCTCCCCTCCTTCAGCTTCAGGCCATTCCCCCTTGTCCTATCACTCCACTCCCTGATAAACAGTAAATGCAAAGTCTCACCTTTGAAAGAAAACGTGTTTTATTAAGTAATCACAACTTGCCAACAGGTGGTCAGCACAGGCTACCAAGGAAGACCGTAAGGCAACCCCATTCAAGCTGCTTTCAGACAGACTTCTCTTGTATCAGGTAACGTGAGGAACAACGGCATCAACAGCTGTTGAGTTACAAAGTCGTCTTTAAACAGTTTGAAGCTGGTCAATCATTTTCAACACCTTGAAACAAGGGAACCATGTTTCAAAATCAAAAGGTTGAGGTTCAAGCGTTTTCAGAACTGGAAAGACAACTGTCCACTCAGGTATCGGAGTGAAAATTAAAATGCTTATAACATTCTTTTTGTGCGGTGCTTTGAGCTGCTGTGGCTGTAAAGCAATCAAATAACTGTAGTACCACTTTCAGACAACACTGCTCCATAATGAATTCAAGTAAAGGCTGAAAACATAGAAAACCAGCCTAGAACACACAAACGCAGCCTTTATTTCCCCATTGTAACTGGTTGAATTCAGAAAGGTTGCACCTTTGCCATTTCGCTTGTAGCCGTCAAACACAAAGCCTGAAAAGTCTTGGAAAAGTTCATTTTACCTCCTTTTATGAGCTTCAACAGGCACAGAAAGCATTTATTCTTGTCTTGTACAAAGCCATGAAGTGAATTAGACTAAGTACATCAGGCTTGGGCAGCCAGTACGCACTTGCTAACTGGGAGACTTGCCATCATCCATTTGTCGAGCTGCTGCAGATGGTCACTGAAAGCATGACCGTATCCCCGATAAGGGGAATAACAACAGATAAGAAAAGTACCTGGGAAAGTATTTTCACGGAATTGCTTTTTATTGCAACTCAAATCAGCAAAATAGCACATATTTTCATCTCTAGGCAATAAAATGGAGAGATGTGATTTTATCTCTCTCTCTTGTAAGTTACTAAGGTTCTGTAAAAAAAAAGTTTTTCTAATAGCATTCAGAAATAAGTTATTTATCTTGATATGAACTGCTTGTCACCCCTAAAGTGAAGCACAGCTTCCCCAGATTACTTATTTCCGAGACTTTTTCACAACTTAGTGACCTTAAATTAAGACACAAGTAAGCTAACAGTTCTCAACACGCTTAAAACTGAGGTTGCAGACAAGACCTTTCAGTTACAGATTTATCAAATAAGAGAAAATACTGACACATTAAATTCTGTAGACATCTTTTTTGAATGAAAGAGGTACATCCAGCATAGCGGTAGCAAATGAAAACTTGTTAGTACTCAAGTATCAGCTTCGTGCTTAACAAGCACAGCTCAACACCAAACACGCTTCAGGAAGAACTTTGACAGGCTGGAGGAGCTGGTCTGGGTGAGCCTCATGAAGTTCAACAAGGCCAAGTGCAAGGTCCTGCACATGGGTCGGGGCAATCCCCGGTATCAATGCAGCATGGGGGATGAATGCACTGAGAGCAGCCCTGCGGAGAAGGACTTGGGGGTACTGGTGGGTGAATAATTGGACGTGACCCAGCAATGTGCGCTTGCAAACCAGAAAGCCAACCGTGTCCTGGGCTGTATCAAAAGAGGTGCAACCAGCAAGTCGAGGGAGGTGATCCTGCCCCTCTACTCCACTCTTGTGAGACCCCACCTGGAGTACTGCGTCCAGCTCTGGGGGCCCCAGTACAGAAGAGACATGGAGCTGTTGGAGAGAGTCCAGAGGAGGCCACGAAGCTGATCAGAGGGCTGGAGCACCTCTCCTGTGAGGACAGGCTGAGAGAGTTGGGGTTGTTCAGCCTGGAGAAGAGAAGGCTCCAGGGAGAACTTAGAGCAGCCTTACAGTACCTAAAGGGGCTACAGGAAAGCTGGAGAGGGACTGTTTACAAGGGCAGGGAGTGACAGGACAAGGGGGAATGGCCTTAAGCTGAAGGAGGGGAGATTTAGATTAGATAGGAGGAAGAAATTCTTTATGATGAGGGTGGTGAGGCACTGGCACAGGTTGCCCAGAGAAGCTGTGGATGCCCCATCCCTGGAAGTGTTGAAGGCCAGGTTGGATGGGGCTTTGGGCAACCTGGTCTAGTGGAGGGTGTCCCTGCCCATGGCAGGGGTGTTGGAACTAGATGGGCTTTGAGGTCCCTTCCAACCCAAACCAGTCTGTGATTCTAAGAATTAACTGAATCAAACGTCCTTATACTAGATTAACGTTATCTTGTGATCACAGACAAACTTGAACTCAGGAAAGAACGCCTGTACCTGTTTCTTTTTAAAGAGAGGAACTCCTTTAGCTTCATAGCTAGTGCCATTACACAGCTACGGTCTTTTAAAAAAAGAGAATGGTTTTAAGTAACCTCAAGTTTAGCATGAACTGGAATGAAATATGGATATGAACTGAGCATCAAAGGACAATTATAACTGAAACTGTCACTGCTGTTTTGCTAGTGAAGTGAACTCCCAAACACAGCATTAGGGTTGACAAAAGCTGTCTAAAAGTGGTCTCCAGCACTAATTATAAGACTTTCCTTTTCAGCCCATTATTCTTTTAAATATTACAGTGAGATTCAACCTTTTAGCACACTGACAATACTGACAAATGTTAGTAATAAAATCTAGGTAATTCACTCTCTCAAAGCAAGAAGAATCTGCCAACATACAGAATCAGCATTTCAGAAGTGGAACACGAATTCCCTCGCCGCTTGTTTGAAATGAAATAAACCCCAGTGGGCTGTATGAAATGCACACTCATTGTTTTAAAACATAATACAAGAGAGAAAGCATCCAGCAGTATTGCAAAAACATTGAGGTGTAATCAGGTAAAATGAAGGAATAAAGAAAAATAATTCTTTACAGTTTTTTCAATTTTTAAATGTCTGTCTGTAAAAAAAAAAAAAGTAAGCTCTAAAAAGTTACCTGCAGTTTTAATTCCTGTTCTTGAACACCCAACTATGTCATGTTTACAGATTGAGAAAATGGCTGTACCAAATTTTCTTACTTATTCTGCGTGTACTGGTAGCAACAATTTCTGCCAATAAATTGGAGCCAGCTATACAACACATCTGGTTTTGTGAATTTTAAAGGCTCTTTTTATATCCACTGGAAGATTTCTTTTTTTAGGAATCTATGAAGTTAGCAAAGTGAGGTCCACTATCTTAAAGTGACAAAATAAGATGGATTATCCTGATAACTGTCCTGTTCACACTATTTGATAGCAAAGTATGCAAAAAGTTGTCTCTTTAAAAGTACATCCAGAGCAATCAAAGAAAAAAAAAAAGAAATCATAATGAAAATCTGAAGTGAAATTTCCTGTAGCAATACTTTATTTCTATCGTTGCAATAACTCTCTATTTATATGCCATTAAAACCTTTCTGAAATAAAAAAAGCTTCACAGTTGCATAAGAAAGTACCTTTCAGTCATTTCTCTAACAGAGCTCGTACAAATTTAAGCTAAAAATTTCCAAGTATTCTACATAAGATGACTAGATCATCATCACCTATTGACAATGAGATCTTCTGAGCATTGCACCTATACTGCTTATTTCATCTTGGAGCTGTAAGTCCTCTATCTCCCATCGTGAGTGGGCCACCATCTTATGTTCAAATGAGGGAAGAATATCCATCAGACAGATGGTCAATCTGCTAATCCATGCCTAAAACTCAGTTCAGATATCCCTTTGCTTTACACTCTACAGACAGGAGATATTAATAAGAGTTTTGTGTAACTACCATGAACACACCTACTGGTTTAGGTAATAACCTCTTCTACAGGTCAATTCTCTAAAGAGTTTTGGCATCTTAAAGTATTTTACTTGAATTCCTTAATGAGCGAAGGCAAGTATGATACCTCGCCTTTACCAGGTGTCTCAGAGTAGGAGCACACATATGGACAGCTTCTGCAGAGCTAATGTCACAGCAACATGTTCCAAGAAAATGTTACATATCTACATTCAGAAAAAATTAATTGTGCCCAGAAGATCCAGCTTCTCTCCATTCCGAACAGAGGGTGTCCCGATGCCAGGATCAAGGGTAGATGCTGACAATGTGACCTTTGAACTTAGTGGAAGTGAATTCTGCCCAGAAACCCAACATATCATTGGCGTAAGTGTACTGTGTTCGCATGGCAAGGTTTTTGTAGAGGAGGGCTACAGAAGTGGCTTCTGTGAGAAGCAGCTGCCAGAAGCTTCCCCCATGTCTGACAGAGCCAATGCCAGCCGGCTCCAAGACAGACCTGCCGCTGGTCAAGGCCCAGCCCATCAGCGACGGTGGTAGCACCTCTGGGATAACAGAGTTGAGAAGTGAAAAAACCCACCAGGAGCAGTTGCAGGCAGAGAGAAGAGTGAGAAGATGTGAGAGGAACAACCCTGCAGACACCAAGGTCAATGCAGAAGGAGGGGCAGGAGGTGCTCCAGGCGCTGGAGCAGAGATCCCCCTGCAGCCCGTGGTGAAGACCATGGTGAAGCAGGCTGTCCCCCTGCAGCCCATGGAGGAAGGATGAGGGGGTGTAGAGATTCCACCTGCAGCCCGTGGAGGACCCCACGCCGGAGCAGGTGGAGGCACCTGAAGGAGGCTGTGACCCCATGGGAAGCCCACACTGGAGCAAGCTCCTGGCAGGACCTGTGGATCCATGGAGACAGGAGCCCACGCCAGAGCAGGTTTGCTAGCAGGACTTGTGACCCCATGGGGGACCCACGCTGGAGCAGTCTGCTCCTGAAGGTCTGCACCCCATGGAAAGGACCCATGCTGGAGCAGTTGGTGAAGAACTGCAGCCCATGGGAAGGGCTCAGGTTGGAGAAGTTGGTGGAGGACTGTCTCCCGTTGGGAGGGACCCCAGGCTGGAGCAGGGGCAGAGTGTGAAGAGGAAGAGGCAGCAGAGACAAGGTGTGATGAACTGACCACAACCCCCATTCCCCAGAGGAAGAGAAATGGGGAGTGAAGTTGGGCCCAGGAAGAAGGGAGGGGTGGGGGGAGGTGTGTTAAGATTTGGGTTTATTTCTCATTGCTCAACTCTGTTTTGCTTGGTAATAAATTAGATGATTTTTTTTTTTTTAAGTTGAGTCCATTTTGCTCATGACAGGAATTGCTGAGTGATGTCCCTGTCCTTATCTCCACCAACAAACCTTTCATTATATTTCCTCTCCCCTGCCCAGCTGAGGAGGGCAGTGACAGAGCAGCTTTGGGGGCACCTGGTGTCCACCCAGGGTCAGCCCACCACACTAAGTTACCTAACCTCAAATATTCCATAGTATGGATTCCATGTTCTCCCTGCAGTTTTATACTCCCTCATCCCACCATATGTAAATCCACAATTATTTTTCCCCCCCTCCATAAAAAGGCATATGCCATCAAGTCAATTAATACTCCTCCTCAAGTAATTAATACTTACTTTGGGGATACCTTACCTATTGCTCAGAAAGAAACAGTCACAACAAAAATTTCTATCCCAATAACTAGTTTTTACATCTGCAGCTTAGCACTGGTCCCTACTACTTGTTTGTTTGGTATCCTTACTAAATCCTGTGGTGGTTATTCTTGGTTTTCTCCAAGGGAACTTCAGCCTTTTGGCCTTATTTTGGCCCTTCGTAGTCCCATAACTCTTAGCTAGACCAAGAGACTGTGGCTGACATTAGCCAGTGTGTCAACAAGATTATATTGTTTTGAATAAAGATTGATGCCTGTACGTATCATAGACTTCAAACACAGTTAAACCAAATATATGATGACCATTTACCAGATTTTTAAGTCAAAACATTTGTAATTAGGAAAATGAGGGGTAATAAGACTTTTGGTTATAGCTGGAAAAAAATGAAATCCCTACGTCTGTAGTTCCAGGATTCTCTACATTTCCTGTATTCCCCCTTCTATCCAAGAATGACATTGATACTTACAGTAAGTCAGATTACACAATCTCATTTACTTACAGATTCTAACAGATTTATAAAAAAATACAAGCAAATTAGAAAAATAACAAAGCTAATACACATAAACTTTCACTTTATGGACTTCTTTGTCTTCACATTCTCTTTGCTTATCGTAATAATAGAATGTATTGTCCCTTCTCTGAAGCTTCTTAACAAATCCAGTTTCTGGCCAACACTCTACCTAGGAATAGAATAAAAAGGATATACATTCACCTGAACATGCTCACATTAAATGATGTTTGTGCATTATATTACAAAGAATACAGGGCATACTTCCATGGGAAAACCTCGCTCGTATCTAAACACTACTTTGCTATTAATTTGCTTAACTTTTAAAAAAAAGATTAAGAACAAGAGTAATTTAAAAAGTGGACTAGTCAAAACTTTTAAAGTACCTCATTTAGGAATAAAACATTGATGCTGTTCAGTTATTCAGTAATCTGAGAGGCTGAAAGATTCAGCTTCTGTAACACTGACACACACTTAAAGGTTTCTTCGGGATCCTTCTGACCATGAAAAACGTGCTTTTCATTAGCAATGTCATAAAAATAAAGTGAGCTATATGAAAGACAGCAGTATCAGCCCTGCAGGAAACCAGCACCATCCTGGTGCTGTTCAGTGTTCCACAATATGAAGCTCTAAAGGCTTGAGCACTTGTGTGTTCAACAGCTGTATGGCTTCAGTGACTATTTGCAGCTCAAACATCTACGACTACTTCTGATCAAACTGAACCTTAAAAATCAGGTAATATGAATCTTATTTCTCTTCCAGGCAGGGTTGACAATGGGATGTCAAACTAGAGTGTTCTCTAACTGGAGAGTCTCAGAAGTGGTAGTTTCATCACTTACCTTATTAATTTAGACATACAGCTGAGTTATTTGCATTCTCTGTCTAAACATAACAGCTTTAATGTTATTTTATGGAAACATAATATGGAGTAAACAAGACATTTCAAAATGCTTAAGTTGAAAGAGAACCACTACCAGATCCTGGCAACTTTGAACAGAAGGCACGCTCATTTTACATTGACCAAGTGGTGCTCTTTATCAGGGTTTAATTGTTTATGGTTTTACACTGTCATAAATCTTAGAGACTGACCCTGCCACACTAATTGCAGGATTTCCTTTTTCATGGTTAAAGGAATTCACACTGCAGCCTTTACAGTGGTATCCGAGCCCACAACAAAAGAATAAACTGCATCTTATTATGCACATCAATGTTTTGCTATGTTTTAACTGGATGAGGCATGATTTTCTTAGGATCATTCTGCACAAGAGGTTAAGATCTTTTAAAAGTGGATTTTTTATACTAGATATGCTGCTTTGGAAGATTAATCACTGAGGTGTAATAGAGATAATATGTTGCTTGCTGTATTAAACTCTTGGTTGCTATTTTGAATCTCTGCTAAATATCTGGCCATTATTCATTAGCTCATTTGATATGCTAGGGAGCATCACCATCAACCTTAGTGAGCAGAGCACTAAGTCCTTGATGTTCTCAGTTTGATAAAAGCCTGTGTCACAACTCCCTTTACCACGCTTGGCATCAAATATTTCTATTGTGGACAGTTTCAATAGACGCCAAGTTTTGAGTGTGCACGAAGTCTGATTATGCTACCACACAATTCAACTGTAAAACTGAAGTTGGTAGCAATGACACCGGACTGACTCCCTGGACAATGAACAAGTTTCCTGTCAGGTCTATTGGCAGAGTAACGGGGAAACTTCACAGAAAACTCACTTTGATGTATCTCTTTCCTCAAAACTGAGTTATTCTTTTAGATAGCAGCTACATCTATTTAAAGAAATCCATAATGCTTTAAATGCATAAGAGAAGGGGAAAAAAAACACAGGCTGGGTAGTGTTTGTTTCACTTCTGTGAAATAAGTAATTCTGTGCATTTTATAATGGCTCAAGAATTCAAGTCAAACCTGGGAGATTAAAACTGTATCAGAAACTAGCTTAAATGAAAGGAAATAAGCAGCACCTCCATTTTTATTAAATCGTTTAACATGAAACAGAGGTTTAAAGTAATAACCCTTGCAGAGTTCTAAATCGTACCATATCAACTTGTTTTACTTGTTTATATTCAATCTCATCTCTGTATCCAGCTTGCTGAAATCTGTATAAGTTCTCAACATCATCTGACCATTTTTTGGCATGATGGATAGATTTTGGTTTGCCGTCAGCTTTAGCCATGACTGCAGAAACTTCAGACGTTTTCCTGAAATTAGATTTTTGAAAATGAAATACAGAAGACAGAAGCAAGCAATTTTGTTAGGGACATATAAAAATGGGTAGAATAAAATTTTAAAATAAAGAAATTACAGACAGTACAATATTATCTTCCCCTCAAAGTCTGAGGTTAAAAAAGAAAAGTGTTATAAGCAGTTGGAATCAGATTAAATGTACTACTTGACCTGAAACAAATCCAACTCACCTATACTTCTATATACACCTCGACTTAAACTACCTAAAATTTATTTGTGCATATTGATATATTAAACCAAAACAAACCAAACAAAACTCCAGTAATTTTCTTTTAATTTCACATCTTCACAGTTGCTATCCCTTTGGGGTAGGGAGTTTTTTATGTTTTTCTTTCTTCCCACTGAAAGGACACCAAAGTGGGAACCACAAAATGAAGAGCTGGGCTGTTACTGAAGATGAGCAAATGCTCAGGAAGGGAGAGGAGGGGAAAAGCGAAATGCACCTCCAGACACATGGCCACAGTGGCAGTGACAAAGAAGAGGTCTTAAGAAATAAATTGGATGGGATTAGGAGGCAAGGCACACAACCTACCAAAACTCATCCTATTCTACCCTTGCCCCATCAAAATCTGCACTGACTGACATTGACTTCCTCCTTACACAAAACCCATTTGATCAATCTGCTGAGAAATAGTAAATATGTCAATGAACTGCTAAACCCGAACAGAGCAGAACTGGGAAAAGATGAAACTCAAACTATTAAAAAAAAAAGGCAATAAAAACCCCCGATTGCAAATTCCATGGAAACTACTAGGGATGGATTTGAACTATAAAAAAAATTATTTTACTTCTACCTTATGTCTGAATTTCACTGCATTTGCTTTCTTGAATGTATCTTATTTTGCTAGTAAAATAGAACTTTATTTTGCTTCTGCAGGCAAAACAGACAGCACACTGTCAGGCCTAGCAGGTATTGTCAGAAATGAGTCCCTTCCCAGTTTTGTAATGTCACCAAGCTTCAGCTTCATAATTAGGAAGGTATTGTCAAGGAAGGAGAAAAAGCTTTTGGTTTTTGTAGTCAGAGGATAAGCATAGTCTTATTCCCTATGGGCAGTATGCTGCCACCAAATCCTGTGCACAAAGTCGAATTTCCTTACTTAGCAAGTTCCTATATCAACTGAGAGCTTGAAAAGTTGAATTCTGATGTCTTCTCAAATTCACAAATGCCTTGTTAGAAAAAAAAAAAATTGCATCACAACATACAAATCTTTGGGAAAATGATATCAAGAATTATTGTTACATAATGTGGAAATAGCAGAAGCCTGCATCTCTGTCGTCTAACTATACAAGAGCCATTATTGAACAAAGAAAGGGCCTTTCATCTCTTACTGTATACACTTCATTAAAGATCAATAAAAATATGCACAAGGGCTCTTTTCTGGCAACACTAAACTATTTCTTGCAGTTCAGCACTCCGAACATTCTTTTACCAGGCTCTGCAGCATTTTGTAATTGAAGGCAGCCATTTAATAAAAAATTAAAAAGGTAATTTTCCCACCCAGTTGTCACATACGAATTAACATGGTAAGCATATATCCTTATTATAAATCTTTAGTGTAGTCTTTGATATATTTATCTCAGCATATTTTTTTTAATTCCTTTCCTGCGAAGGGCCCTTTTGCAGCCATTACAGAATTTTTCATGCCCTGTATATGCTCATCAAAGTTTGATGAGAACTGTTGTCAGGCTTGGACTTTAGACAGTCAATATTATTAGCAGTAACTTTAGATCTTAATAAATGCTAAACTATTATGAATTTAAGTGATTTAGGATAACTTACATGTTACTAGTATTAAGGACAGCTTTATAGGATGGACTGAATTCATCTAATGAGTCTGCTTCTTCAAGACATTTAGGTATGTGTGGCACCTCCCGAGTCACCATTATTTCAGATGGCCTGTCCACAGGTGTTCCAGCTCAAAAATACACATAAAGGTCCCCTATTTAAAGGGCCAGCTTGGTGACTTCAAATAATAAAAGCATCATCCTGATATTTTTAGGCTGCTATTTAAGCTTTTTAAAAATTGTACTCTTTGTCTATTGTAGTGCCTCGGAGTTCCAAGCATAGAGTTGGTTGCATTGTACAGCAGCAGGAGATGAGCTGTACTCCAGGCAGCCTGCAAGTCAGGGAAAACAGAAAAGACAGCAGACAGATGTAGGCAAATGAAAGAATGCAAGACAATGGTTAGAAAATATTCAGCGTAATACTAACACTTTTTATTTAAAGGGAATTGTTGAACACTGGACTTTGCTAAGACGACAGTGTTTGCCTACTTTTAATTTAGGGGAAACAGTGAGATTTCATACACCCCTGTTTTGGCTTTGGGAAAACAGCGTGTGCTCATTTAAGGGTATCTGGTCAAGGACCTTTTCCAGCGCAACAAAGGATAATAAGAAAAGGAGGAAGCCATAAAACAAGAACATATGGAGACACAAACCTGACCAGTAAATTATGAGGGAGGCAGTAATGAGAACCAAACCTGGTCTGTCACGCTAATCAATGGGGTATGTGGGAGTTTGAGAATGTTTATTCCAGCAAGGTTATCTGATCCAGGAACTTGTCAATTGGGAAACTAAGGCAGACAGGGAAAACCAGAAGGAAAATTCAGAGACACAGACCTGACAAAACAAACAGAGACCATGACAATAAACAAACATCACCACTCGCACTATTTGATGGGCTATCAAGAAACTACAGGCACTACTTTCAGGAAGATCAACCAGGACTTTGCAACTGTAAGACTATAAACCAGGGCCGGCCAGGGGGGTTGGGGAAACAGACACACACACAACATGGACGGACAGGACCTCAGACTTGGAGGCGTGCAGGAATTGATAAAGCTGTACAAACCTGTGAGGGATGTGCAGGGGAATGGGAGCAAGGAGGAATAAAGATGGGAATAGACAGAAAGGAGTATAAAAGAGGCCGGTCGTGTCAAACAAGGCCGGTCAGTATGCTTGTCTGGCTGAGCCCCGTGCCTGATCACAGGCTGTCCTACCTTCTTATATCTTCTTATTAAATCTTAACTATCTCTCTGTGTAATCTCACTTTCTAACCTGTGTGCATGCATGCTGCAAGGACTAAGTGCCAGCTACTAGTGGGACCTGTGTAAGAGAAAACCAGTACCAGCTCCTGGAGTCAGACTGGATATGGACACCCTGCCGCCTGTGCTGTCAGCTGCTGGAGCAAGTGGAGGTCCCAGCATCAGTAGCTGGAAGGAGCCAGGCTCTCTGGATCTAGGGAGGGTCCTACAGACTTTGTGCCCAGAATGTCAGTTACTGGGGGAAACAGCGTGAGTGGATTTGGGTGCCAGCTGCTAGAGTCAGACCAGGGGTGTGGGCACCCGTGACCTGCGGTGTCAGCTACTGGACTAGCTGGCGAGTGGAGGGAACTCGGGTCCAGGCCAGAGTCTGAAGCAGGCAAGGGGGTCCGTGCTGGTACGCCCAAGGGACTTCTGAATTTGGAGTGCATGAGGGACAAGTGTGTGAATGTGTGTTTGCTAGTAAGCATCAAGCTGGACTAGCAGGCAAGCAGGGAATCCATGAAGCAGTTAAGGAGACCTGGGATCTGTGCAGTGGTGCTAGGCAGACAGAGGGGCCATGCTGGCGGTCGAGGGACCTGCAAATGCATGCGTGCTTGAGAACCTAGAGTGGTGCACACGTGCCTGCACTAGTGACCTTGTACCGCTACAAGCCAAAGCGGAGGGAAAGAGACTAGTCTGTGTTTTATGTGAGCCCTGTATGTAGGTGCTGTTGAAGGCAGCACCTTGTCTGTGGCAGTCTGTCTGACCAGGTATACCTGTGACACATGCTCAGCTTTGTTACTGGTTGAGCCTGCAAACGGGAAAGCAGCACTCACCCCCCCACCCCGGGCAGAGGCCCCAGGCAGGGCTCACAGCGGCCAGGCAGGGGAGGGCCCGGGCCAGGGCAGCTGGAAGAAGTGACCACCCTTCTTACATCGCTAACACAAGTCAGCGTTCACAGGACCTGTCTGGAATCCTAGCACAGTCAGTAAGAGATTTCCAGTGAGCTGCGCAGACTGTACGGGAGAGCTTCTGTTTGCCAAGACGTTGAGACAAGCGACTCGGCCCTGGCCCGAGTGACCGCTGTAACCCCACCCTGCTCCCGCTGCCGCAGCCACGATGCAGCCGCCCAGCCCTCAGACAACCCACCTCTGTAACAGGGCTGCAAAGCGGGGCCCGGCTGCGCCAAAAGGCCGCGAAGAGGCCGCCGAAGGGCGATGGCGTCGTTCCTCACGGTACCAACGGTCACCGCCGCCCAGCTGTTGCTAGGCAACCGCCTTCCATCGCCTCTTTAAGACGCCGTTCCCGCCTCTACCTCCGCGCGTCTGATAGGCTGTCAGGAGGCGGAGCCGCCTCACGATTGGCTGAGGGCCGGGGAGGCGGGGCCGCGGGGAGAACGGCGGAAGCGGCACGCCATTCGCCGCCATGAGCCGGTTTGGGGGTCGCGTGCGCGAGTATCCCGGCGTGTCTATCGACCGTTTCGACCACGACAACCTGCGCGCGCGCGCCTACTTCCTCTCGCACTGCCACAAGGGTGAGCCTCGCGCCCCGCCCGTCCCCATGGCAACCCCCCCCCCCCATTCCCTCCCGCCCCCCCAGTGATGGCCGTGCCCTGTCTCCCCAGATCACATGAAGGGGCTGCGGGCGCCCGCCCTGAAGAGGAGGCTGGAGGGCAGGTACGGGCTGGCGGCGGGGCTGCCTGAGGGGGGAGAGGGGACGGGCGAGGCTGCCCCGCCCTGCTGGGGGCCGCCCCGGTGCGGTCCGGCCTCAGCGGCTGCTTACCCGGCCCGGCCTGGGACGCAGCAGCGCCGAGCCAGGAGCGCTGAGGAGGCGGCTGGTTCAAAGCAAAGCGCGAGCAAAGTAGGGTGAGGAAACTGCTATGGATCGTAGAGTCCATAGAGTGGTTTGGGTGGGAGGGGACCTTTACAGTTCGTCTAGTCCAGCCCCCTGCAGTGAGCAGGGGCATCTTCAACTAGCCCAGGTTGCCCAAAGCCCCATCCAACCTGACCTTGAACACTTCCAGGGATGGGGCATCCACAGCTTCTCTGGGCAACCTGTGCCAGTGCCTCACCACCCTCATCCTAAAAAAAACTACTTCTTTAATCTAAACCTACCCTCTTCCAATTTAAAACCTTGTCCTGTCACTCCATGCCCTTGTAAACAGTCCCTCCCCATTCTTCCTGTAGCCCCTTTAGGTACTGGAAGGTGCTCTAAGATCTCCCCAGAGCCTTCTCTAGGCTGAACAACCCCAACTCTCTCAGCCTGTCCTCACAGGAGAGGTGCTCCAGCCCTCTGATCAGCTTCGTGGCCTCCTCTGGACTCGCTCCAACAGCTCCATGTCTCTCCTGTACTGGGGCCCCCAGAGCTGGACGCAGTACTGCAGGTGGGGTCTCACAAGGGCGGAGTAGAGGGGCAGGATCCCCTCCCTCGACCTGCTGCTCACACCTCTTTGGATGCAGCCCAGGACACGGTTGGCTTTCTGGGCTGCGAGTGCACATTGCTGGGCCATGTCCAATTTTTCATCCACCAGTATCCCCAAGTCCCTCTCTCAATCCCTTCATCCCACAGTCTGTATTGATATTGAGGACTGCCCTGACTCAGGTGCCCTTGGCCTTGTTGAACTTTGTCCAGTCTATGAATTTCATGAGGATCCTCACTGCTATTGCTCCCTGGGAGTGTGTCAGTGTGTGGAGACAGCGCTGTGCCTGTGCTGTGAAGGAGCCTGGCTGCGCTCTGAAGTGTATGAGCAAGCAGGTAGCCAGTGCTTTGAGGGAGAGTTATTTCCCTCTGGTCAGCCCTTGTAAGACTTTGTCTGGAGTACTGAGTCCAGTCCTGGGCTCCCCTGGACAAAAAACAGCATCACTGTTTTGGAGCAGGACTGCTGAGCTGGTCTGGGGCTGGAGCACATGATGTGTGAGGAGAGGCTGAGAGCTGGGTGTCTTCAGCCTTAAGAGTAGGAAAAAAACTGTGTATCACTGTTTGCACATGGGGGTAGA
Source organism: Balearica regulorum gibbericeps (assembly GCF_011004875.1). Taxonomy (NCBI): domain Eukaryota; kingdom Metazoa; phylum Chordata; class Aves; order Gruiformes; family Gruidae; genus Balearica; species Balearica regulorum. Next base: position 8,462,732 of record NC_046184.1, on the reverse strand, counting down.
CTCTTCTTGGAGGTGCATAACGAAAGGGCAATGGACATCTTTTCTTTTTCACTATGAGAATGGTCAAACATGGACACAGAGAGGTTGTGGGCCAGTTCCCAGGTGCTGTTTAATTTATTAGAGTAGATGTTGCATGTCCTCAAATGTGAGCAGAGAATCTCTCTCTGCTCATCAGGTCTCTATGTGCACTGTGCAAAAGCTGGAGCTTTATAGGAATGTCCTGGTTTCAGCTGAGGTAAAGTTACTTTTCTTCATAGCAGCTGGTATGGGGCTGTGTTTTGGATTTGTGCTGGAATCAGTGTTGATAATATAGAGATGGTTTTGTTATATACAGATGTTTTAGTTACTGCTGAGCAGTGCTTGCACAGAATCAAGGCCTTTTTTACTTCTCACACCGCCCCACCATTGAGTAAGCTGGGGGTGCACGGAAGCTGGGAGGGGACACAGCTGGGACAGCTGACCCCGGTTGACCAAAGGGATGTTTCATACCATATGATGTCATGCTTAGCTTATAAGGGGCTTGGGGAAGAGGAAGGGCAGGGATGGCGGCATTTGGAGTGATGGCATTTGTCTTCCCAAGTCACCATTACACGTGACGGAGCCCTGCTTTCCTGGAGATGGCTGAACGCCTGCCTGCCCCTGGGAAGTGGGGAATGAATTCCTTGTTTTGCTTTACTTGCTCATACGACTTTTGCTTTACCTATTAGGCTGTCTTTATCTCAATGCGCAAGTTTTCTCACTTTCACTCTTCTGATTCTCTCTCCCATCCCACTGGGGGACAGGGAGCAAGCGGCTGCGTGGTGCTCAGCTGCCAGCTGGGGTTAAACCACACCAAGGAAGTATTCTATGTTCTGCTGAACGCTAACTGTCCCAAATGCCTGTTCCAGGGAAAGCATGCACATCTGAAACAGACCTTGATGGGTATAGAAACAAGCAAATATATGTGTACATGTGACCATGTACCACACGCTTTATTTATTTCTGCCAAAATACACATGCGTGGGCACACATAGGTAAGTCTTTGCGTTTGCGGTGTTGAAGAAAATCCTTCTCAACAAGGTGGAGTAATTCACCTTGATCCCGTGTCAGGTCGGGGCAAAACTGCTCCTGCAGGCTTGCTGCTCTGCAGTCTCTTCAGATGAGAGAGGGGTCTGAGCATGTGTTTTAGGTACTAGGTGCCAGGTGCTGATGCGTCGTTAGATTGTTCCATGCCTCTACTTTATAAAACACTCATCTATGTTTTTTGTCTCCTCACAGCTTGAAAGTTAAATTATACTGCTCACCGGTAACTAAGGAACTGCTGCTGACTAGCCGGAAATACAAGTTTTGGGAGAATCACATTGTGAGTTTTTGTTTATTTTTAAATTATCACTTTCTAAGCGGTGATTCTAGGGAAGAAGCAGCTTTCCCTCCTCAGAAATGTTGGAATATTGGTGTTGATACAGTGTTTCAGGGCTTAAGTACCTACGTCAGTATGCCTTTCCTTGCTGCTTGCTATGTGGGATCGGTTTATTGTTGTTTACTGTTTAATGTTATTTTTCCCTCCAGAAAATTTATCCTTTGCTCTTAACTTCCGCTTTAAATGTTGTCCATCTGTACTTTGATCATTTGTCTTGCTCCTTCGTTTCCTTACCATGCTCCTATCTCTTTGCTCCTGTCCTTATTTCATTTTCCTTTTGCTTCATTTAAAGTCTCGTACTGCTTGGAGTATGTATAATCTTTTAGTTACATTATTTTCCTTTTACTTTTTGTAAAATGGACTCTCTCTAACATGAAAATATTTTAGTGATGTAAAATCACCGAAGAACTTAATTAGTTTGCTTGATTTCCACTATTTGGAGCCAGAATTCAAGTGATCAGTGGTCACGTATGGGTATGACTTGTAGTTACTTATTTCCTTCCTTTTGCAGATGCAGGCTTTGAAATTGAACGTGTTTCTTTTCACATCTTACTATACGTACATACATCATCACATAGCATAAGGATTTTGCTGTATCCCTTAAGCAAGGACAGGAGAGTTTTCTAGTCAAGTGGAAGGTCAAGAAGGATCTCGGGCAAGCTGAAGCTTGTTTTCTTGGGGGAGTTATGACTTAGAGTTTCCTTAAGTAGGTTTTAAGTGTGGGTCTTAAGCTTTATATCCAACGAAAGTTGTACAAGTGGGACCTAGGAAGTAAGTCAGGCTAAGAGAAAAAAGAGAAGTAGGGAACTTTTCTGTTCTGGGACCTAGTTTAATTGTGAAGCTGAGGGAGAAGATAACTAGCTTTATACTGAAGCCTTGAGAAGTGGAAACATTTAATGGTTTGTAGCATGAACGTGATTCAGGACTCTGTAAAAAAGACTCAGAATGTCCCTTAGGCATCTTTGATCTGTGAAGGAGCACAGTGTGCGTAGGTGACAATTTTTCTAAGCCCGTAATCTTCTTGGACTAGCAAAAATACAAGATGGGTTTGTGGTGGTTTTTTTGTTGGTGTTGGTTGGGGTTTTTATTTTCATTTTTAAGCTTGTTTCCTTTTGCTTCCAGTATCCCTTGAGTTTAACCTAGAGGAAGAGGTCCCTTGCAGGGAGATACCTGTAAGCTATTAGGAGTTTGTATGAGCCGTAAAAGGAAAGTAGGCAATGCTGATCTTGACATCCCTGTTTGCGAAAATATTAATCTGGGAAGAGATGCCAGAGATACCCATGGTGCAGTCTAAGATGAAGCACAATTAACACAAATCAACACAATTAAAAAAAAATACGTAGGTGTTTGCAGGTGGTGCTCCCAGGAGTGACTGCTGGTAATGGCAGAAGCTACACAGGCCCTAAATCAGATAGTAGCTGTTGGATGCCTTGTTCACAAACTTTGTCTTACAATAAATAAGCTTTCTACTTGTAGCATGACTGGGAAATGAATTAACAGCTGATTTGATACTCACCAGACTGAAAGAAGCAATCACGATATCAGCTTCCAGACAAATGTTTTTATGATTTCCAGTCTGACCTTTATTTGTACGTACGGCATGAAAGGCTCTTTGAATCTGCTGCTGGCTTTAACATTTAAACTGTCATCAAAGATGAGGGGAGAACTCTGCTGGAGATATCATTTATGCTCATGAAGTTAAACTGTGGCTGTCAGTGAAGAATTCTTCGGGCAGTTTAAACTTGACAATTGTTTCACTGCAGTAGGAAATTTGAGAATTACTGAGAAATATTGAACATGCAGAATTTAGATCAGCCTCCTGAGTTTATTCAGCTTCAGAATTTGTAGATGATGAAATTAGTATTGATGTTTAAAAAAATCAACTCTTGTTAGTGGCTTGGATTCTTAGTATAGGTTTTTGACACATGCACTTGTGTTTTGGAGCAAGCTCCGAGTTTGATTGGTGTAGCGGGTTTTGGTAGAGAAGCCAAATGTTGCCTTCTTTGTCTGAGTACCAGCTGAATGGATCTCACTGCCCAGGAATTTTTGATGCGGTATCTTGTGAACCCCAATGTGCTGAGGAGACCACTCGGCTGAGAAGCTGGACGTTCTACCCAAGGAGGGTAATAACAGGAGACTTTCTTTTCACTTTGGCTTTTTTGGGCAGGAAAATGATATACAAATATTGTTTAAAATAAAGGGAAAGAACAAACCAGGAGGATGGGAGAGGAGTCTGCGTAGCGGTGCTAACCTTGCAGATGGCCACAGAGCATTTATGTTGCGGGACTCTGTTTTTAGTAGAGGATGTGGCAAAACAGGGGATTAATTGCAGTCTGTAGATTAATCACCCCTACACAAACACAGAAATACCCGCTGCATGTGATTTGTGGCCTCTGCGTCTGGTCATAGGGAACAGTGAGGAGAAGTTGTGCTGCGGCACAGAGACCTGTCCGAGCAAGATCCACCGGTGTGCTCTGGGACTGAGATGTCTTGGGCTTTGCAGTTGTCCAAAAATAAGGCATATGATCCAGCCAGAGAAACCTGAGCTGCTGCTGTTAGAAGTGCAACGTTCTAACTTTTTTAGGCATGCATACCTTGATAGGGGTATCTCCATTTAATTTTTAGACAACTTTTAGAAACCTGTTTTTTCCACTGGAAATGGAAATGCATGAGTTACTATGGGAAAATGGGCTTAATTTTACAGGCTTAGCATTAGCTGCAGTCAGTGCTAAAGATGTCTACATAATGAATACTTAGCCATAAGCATGAAACAAAATGTTCAGTAAATCCCGTAAAGCATTTATTCATTTTGTTACAGGTTGCATTGGAAGTTGAAACTCCAACTCAGATTTCTTTAGTGGATGAAACATCTGGTGAGGTAAGTCACAAAAAAAAAAATTCATATGTTTGTAATGGGCAGTAATACCGTTTATGTAAGCTTGGGAAGTGGATCTTGCCTGTAACACCCAAAGTGGACAAGCTATTTTTAAAATGTATGTTCCCCTTCCTCTCTCCAAGGTGTGTAGCCACATGAATTCTTCTTCCCTACTTTGTTCTTATTCTCATAGCATTTGGGGTTCTTTTTAAAATGTTTTTCCACTGTATTAGTGATCTCCAACTTCCCTTTTTCTCTTGTGATTTTTTTCACCTCCATATTTCGTCGCTTATTTTAACAAGTTTTAACTGCAGGACTTAAAAGTCAGGTACAGGCCTGGTAGAGCATCTCCAGGCAAAGTGTATTCCAAGATGTTTCCGTGATGCTTGTTCACCAAAAACCAAGGAAGGAGGACTGTCTTTCTGGCTGAATGGCTTTCATGAGCACCATACAAAATTCAGTCATCTCTTCTGGCATGACAGGGTGTTCATTGCTCTTCAGGGCTTCTTGGAATGCGAAGAGACTTTCTCTTTGTCAAAAGCAATGCTGAATGCTGCAAGAGGCCCTGGGGAGTTATGTATTGCTTTCACTGTGTCAGTAAAACTCCTGGTAGTACTTATTACAGTGTGAAAATAATGCTAACCATCTCTTCCAGAAAGAAGATATAGAGGTGACACTTCTACCAGCTGGTCACTGTCCAGGATCAGTCATGTACGTCCTTTCAGTACTCTAAATGACTCTGCTGAGAAATTTGTCCTATAGAGTTCTCACTAAGTGCTGTGGTTTTTCTAACTAGAAAAAGCTAGTGAATTTAAAATTCTTACTTGGAGATAAGAGTGTTGTGGCAGGGCCCACCAGCTTTGGTCAAGGTTGGAAAACCACTGTACTATCTGGGATCTGTCCAGACAGAAGTTGTTCCCTTGGTGGGGCAGATTACTTTTCCCAATGCCTATGAATAACAGCTTTTTTGTTTTCAATGGTACTTAAAAATTACATACAAAACTGTGATTAAAAATAAATCCTTCATTTCTTAAGTATGACATTAGAAAGAAGGTGCCCAGCTTCCTGGTACACATACATAATAGATTCCTTTGGCTGCAACAGACAGCTGGGCTACCCTCACAATCTGTGAGGCTTTTGTCTTCAACTCTGACCAGCCTAGGCACAGGTTATTTTCCAGGCATACTGAGTCTGAATTATTTGGTTTATCTGAAATTATTCTAGGACCAGATTCAGCCCAGTATTTCTATTACATCATTCATTAGTCATGCAGACTGCTCTAAGGAAGGTAACAAATTGACACCGGGCATTTAATGCTTTATATTGTTGAGTTTGACTCAGTGTTTCTGTCTGTAGGTTTTTGTTTGAAGGTGAGAATGGCACTGTGCTGTATACAGGGGATTTCAGGCTTGCAAAAGGAGAAGCAGCCAGAATGGAGCTTTTGCATTCAGGGAGCAGGTGAGACTTCAGCTGTTCATGGGGTTTAGAAAGAATAAAAGATCTCACAGGCATCGACAATTCAGGAATAATGTCATCTTTTTTCCTCTTTTTTTATTCTGGATTAAATATATTTGCAGTCAGGCAATATTGCAGTTACAAGCCCCTTTTGACTTGCTCTTTGTAATAAAGAGGAAGAATCGCCTCCTTTAGAAGAGAGAGGAAGTGGTGTATCTTACTACTGTGATGCACTGCTCACTCTGATATCACATTTCTCTTTCAGAGTAAAAGACATCCAGAGTGTGTATTTGGACACCACTTTTTGTGATCCCAAATTTTATCATATACCAAGCCGGGTAAGTCTAAATAAGCTGTGAGAGGAAAGGTCCTTAAAGCTGCTAATTAATTAACCAGCCCTTTGTTAGGGTTAAGTCTTCCAAGGCAATGCCATTTTGCGTTACCAAATCACAGTACTTTGGAAGTATCTTCAAAGATGATATTTTCTAAACTTTTCAGGAGGAGTGTTTAAAAGGGATCTTAGAGTTAGTGCGAAGCTGGACCTCGCTGACTCGCTATCATGTTGTGTGGCTGAATTGCAAAGCTGCTTACGGATATGAATATTTATTCATAAACCTCAGTGAGGAACTTGGAATCAAGGTAACATTTCTGTAATTGTTGCTTTAGAATTGATCCTCAGGAATGATTGTGGCCAGTCACTGAGCTGGAAATGGCTGCACAGAGGACTGCTGTATGTGAAAGATGTACATGCTTTCATCACCTACACTTAAAAAGCTACAGTTGTGCCCAAAATAAGTTAACTAGTTGATTTCAGTCTGGAACATCTGGGCTCTTGACATGGTTTAGCTCTCCAGGGAGAAGTTGATCCCCAGTGTTTACCTCTCTCCCTTTTATCTTGTGGTGCATTGACCCTGGCTGGAGGCCAGGTGCCCCCCAAAGCCACTCAAGTGGACAGGGGAGGGTTGTGGGTCGAGATAAGGACAGGGAGAGATCGTTCACTAATTACCATCACGGGCAAAACAGACTGAACTTGGAAAAAATTCATCTAATTTATTACCAAGCAAAACAGAGTGGAGCAATGAGAAATAGAACCAAAACTTAACACACCTCCCCCCACCCCTCCCATCTTCCTTGGCCCAGCTTCACTCCCCATTTCTCTCCCTCCGTCCCCCCAGCAGGACAGGGGGAGGGGGAATGGGGGTTGTGGTCAGTTCATCACACCTTGTCTCTGCCACTCCTTCCTCCTCAGGGGGAGGAGGACTCACACTCTGCCCCTGCTCCAGCCTGGGGTCCCTCCCAACGGGAGACAGTCCTCCACCAACTTCTCCAACCTGAGCCCTTCCCATGGGCTGCAGTTCTTCACCAACTGCTCCAGCATGGGTCCTTCCCATGGGGTGCAGTTCTTCACCAACTGCTCCAGCATGGGTCTCTCCCATGGCGTACAGACCTTCAGGAGCAGACTGCTCCAGCGTGGGTCTCCCACGGGGTCACAAGTCCTGCCAGCAAACCTGCTCTGGCGTGGGCTCCTCTCTCCATGGGGCCACAGGTCCTGCCAGGAGCCTGCTCCAGCGCGGGCTTCCCATGGGGTCACAGCCTCCTTCAGGTGCCTCCACCTGCTCCAGCATGGGATCCTCCACAGGCTGCAGGTGGAATCTCTGCTCCACCATGGACCTCCATGGGCTGCAGGGGGACAGCCTGCCTCACCATGGTCTTCTCCAGGGGCTGCAGGGGGATCTCTGCTCCTGCTCTGGTGCCTGGAGCACCTCCTGCCCCTCCTTCTGCATTGACCTTGGTGTCTGCAGGGTTGTTCCTCTCACATCTTCTCACTCTTCTCTCTGCCTGCAACTGCTCCTGGTGGGTTTCTTCCCCCCTTCTCAACTCTGTTATCCCCGAGGAGCTGCCACCATCGCTGATGGGCTCAGCCTTGGCCAGCGGCAGGTCTGTCTTGGAGCCGGCTGGCATTGGCTCTGTCAGATGTGGGGGAAGCTTCTGGCAGCTTCTTGTAGAAGACACCCCTGTAGCCCCCTCCCTACCAAAATCCTGCCACACAAACCCAAAACACTTGTGCATGATGAAAGCCTTCTCACTTACACATGACGTTAATAGTTAGCAGATATATTCTGACTTTCATTGATGAATATTCATCCCTCTTCAGCATAGGAGGTATGTTCTGCTTGTTCTAGATGTCCAAGTTTCTTTCGGCTAACACTTCTCCACTTGGACATTATTAATGGGTAGTAATTGTTTAAATGCCTACCAGCATTTGTTGTGAGCAGAACCACATCTGCAGAGTTGCTCCAACTGCAGTCTGGAGCTAAGACGTTGAGCTAATTAAGAGTAAACTCTGCTTTTCTCCAGGTGCATGTGAACAAACTTGATATGTTCAGAAACATGCCAGAAATTCTCTACCACGTTACTAGAGACCGACACACTCAGATTCATGCCTGCCGACATCCTCGGGTGTGTAGCATTTTGCAAAGCCTCTGCTAACTTTGCTGTGACTGATGGGTTATAGGTGCTAATGTTTTGGTTCTGTTGTGCTAATGAAGGCTTGGGCTAAATGGTAGCTTAGTGCAAAAGAGAGTGAGAACTTTAGTTAGTGGGCTGAAGTTGTGGGTTGTTTGTTGGGTTTTTTTTAAAGAACAAAAAGGAAAAAAATATGCTAGAAATAACTTAATTGTATTTGAAAGTTTACAATTGTATTTTTAAGTGAAGACAAGTAGCAGATTAGATCTGTCAGGTATTACCCACTTAAATACAAAAAAAGCAAGTTCATATGGTCTGTCCTGCAGCCATGCACAGTGTGCTTGTAGTGTATGGCCTTCCCTTTCCAGGATGTCTATCAAGCTGAAGGCTCCAACTTGGAGGAGAGCCAGTAGAACAGGGGATGGCACATTGGGGCATTGGTCTCTGTGATTGATTTACTTTGTCAAGTGCACTGTGGAAGCAGGATGCTGCAGCAAAGTGTTTCAGAGCAGTTGGAAATGAGATGAAAAGTTGGTCTGGCTAGATATTATGTTGCTCAATTTTGGGGGAAAAAAGGTCAGGGTTACACTTAATTTTCTATTGCGTTTGGCAGGATGATGACTGCTTTCGAGGGAACAGACTGCCCTGTGGGATGACTTGCCAAAATGGAACTCCCTTGCACATCATCAGCATCAAACCCTCCACTATGTGGTTTGGAGAAAGGATCAAGAAAACCAATGTAATAGTGAGGTGAGCATTTGGGCCATCCGGAAACTTGTTGCTTCAGGTGCATATCTTGCCTGATGCTTGTGTAACTGAATCTCAAAATGGACTTTTTAAGAGTAGGTTATGCTTGCCTGTGGACAGAGGATGAAGAGCAGTTACCTAATTTTTGTGCCTCCTCTTTTTTTTTTTAGGACTGGTGAGAGTACCTACAGAGCTTGCTTCTCTTTCCACTCTTCATACAGTGAGGTTTGTATATTTGTAGTACTTGAGTATACATTGATTAAAAAATAAAGGAGCTTTGATTATTTTGGAGTGGATGGCATGACTTGTCACAGTAAAAAAAATCTTTTCAGTAATAAGACATAGGGGATAGGAAGTTCTGGATGCTGAAGACAGAGAAGTCTGTTTTAACATAGGTGCAGAAGAACATGTCAAGGTAGGGCAGGATTATAAGCCTATTATTTTTTGTTCTCTCAAAGTATTGGTCACTGCTACAATTGTTTTGACTCCCTTTTTATTTTAGATTACTGTGTAACTATGCAATGCTTAAAGCTTGGCATTTTGGTTTTCAATACATTATCTGCTGTGACTCAGTTTTGGGCGGGTTTGCTGCCTTTTCCTTGCCCACACATCTAAACAGAATTTTTCCACATTGTAGCTGCCGCTATTACTCCTCTTTCTGTGTAAAAGACTAAAAGGAAATTGGTCATGGTAGCTCTTCTCCAGCATCACACACTTTCATTTCATATGACTCAATCCAATTCTTAAAATACTTCTCTCTCCTAAGAAACTGAACTGAAACGGGATCAGTGCTAACAATTAACCTGTCACAAAGCCTCGCACATACAAAATGGAGATTGTTCTGAGCCCTAGGAAGATGGTTCTCTTGTTAAGATCCTGGTTAAGTTTCAATTTTCTCTGCCATGCAGAATTTTAAATGGAGGTACTAGCGCAGTACGTACAACGTGGCAGCTTTGCTGGCAGAATATGGAGGGTCGTGTATTGTAACAGACTCGTACCTCCACATGCAAAAATAGATGGATCCTACTGGTCTGCATAGATAGGAGTGTAATCTGCAAACTTGCAAGTGTTTTCAGTGCTCAGCACTGATAAAGCCTCAGCTGGAGTGGAGTGCCCCAAACTGGACACAGTTCTTCCAGAAATTTACAGTCTGCAGAGCATCTAGAAGTCAACAGAGTAAGGCCTGGAAAAAGTGACGTGTTTTGTCATAATGGGCTTTTATAGTGGACCGAAGGAAGACTTTAGGAAAAGTCTTTCAGGAAGGAAATACCTGATCTGCACGACTAGGGACTTGAAGTCCAGTAAGAAAAATGCAGGTCTGAAAAGACCTACAGCAGTAAGGACAGTGAAGCATTGGATCACGTTCCATAGGAAGAGGTTTGTCTAGCCTTTTCTTTCAGAGATAGTGATGGCCAGGCGTGTAGTAGTCGATAACTGCTGTGAGGTGGTTAGGTGAGGCTGAGTTCTCAGCATCCTTCCAGGGATGTTTTTCTGTTACGGAGCTATCCGCTTTGATAAGAGTTTGGCTCGTGGGTCATACTGGTCTTTGCACAAGGCAACTGGTAGTACTTGTTGTGGGTGTGCTTTGATCAGTACTGCCATTAAGTGAAATTATTAACTGTTGATGTAACTTATTAACCAGCTGCTTCTTTTCAATTTAGATTAAGGATTTCCTGAGCTATATCCGCCCTGTGAATGTGTATCCCAATGTGCTGCCAGTGGGTAGGACAGAAGACAAAGTTATGGAAATGTAAGTGACCGGTGGCTGCTGAACGGAGGTGATCCGATCTCTGTTCTTGTAGGACAACCCCCTCCTGAATCCCAGCCTCTCAAGCAGGCCATGGCCTTTTGCTTTACTTGTCTGATAATTCAGATTTTTTTTCCCCTATAATCAGTCCTGCAGACTTCAGCTTTCTGAAGATCACCTGTATGTTGTGCTAAGTCTGAGAGTTTATATTCCACATGTTACTTACACCTGTGTATAGAGGCTTTTCTGCTCTTAAACTCGGGGTGGAATCTGAATACACATTCATCTCATTTTATTCTGTGACCTATTTCTATTTGTCATTACTACTTGTCAGAAGTTTCTTTTTAAAGAGGATTTTTCTGGGGACTTGAACTCTTAGCCTCTGTATGGCATCAGAGGCCTGTACTTTTGTGCTGCTCCAGATGTTAGCAGCTTAGAAAGCAGCACAGCAGCGGTGTCACTTGGTCTGAACAAAATGAAGGCTTGTTTCTTTGTTCCTTTTTCTTTTCCTCCTTAATCAGAAAGGAGATACGTTACAATTATTGAATAAAACTGCAGTCAGGTTTTGAACATCTTGTCTTCTCTAAGCAAGGCACTAAAAGACAGTTTCCAACCGGTGTACGTGTTTTAAGGTAAATATATAGAAATGACAGATTTCTACCTTTAAGCTGCCTAAACTCACCAATGAATTAAGAACTTTTCCCTAGCTATTGCTGCCTTTAACAATTTTACCGCAGTGTACTTAGATGAAGTTATGAGCTCCTGAAAGTATCTGCTGAGTTCTAAATGTGAATCGCTTTTCTCATTCACCTCAGATTAAAGCCATTATGCAGGTCCTACAGGAGAAACATGGAACCCAGGTACAAGCCCTTAGGAACACTGAAGAGACCCCACAAGAGAGACTCATCTGACACAGGTAAAGGTTCTGCTGGTGCTGCTGTGCCTCCAGTGTCAGTCTGGGACTAAGCAGAGGTGCCAAAAGCCATGGGGGTCACCACAGTCTGTCTGTGCTCAAAGCAACGGTTAGAAAGGAGAAACATAAATTAAATGAACTTAGGTTTTAGGAGGGTGAGAGAGCACTAATTGTGTAAGAGCACAAGCACGCTTGTTTATGATCTTAAAATGTGCTTCATGCTTAACAGCCCTTTAAGTTTTGGAAGAGTTTCACTTTGCAGTCCTGGACCATCCCTAGTAGAGCTGTTTCTAACGGAACTTTGCTTCTATCACCTCCTGCGTGGTGGGGGGCAGAGTGGTGTATCAGTGGAATTGCTCCTCTTCATTATCTCGTGCTGCTGGCTGTTTAACGCCCAGCAGCTTTTTTAAGCTCTGCTGGTAGGTGGATGCTGTGCACAGCTTCTGGAAAGCCACATGGGAACTAGAAGACAACTTTGGGCCTGCTGCATTCTCTGCAGCTATTTCTGAAGCGCCAAGGGTGATATAGTCCTACCAAAGCATGTCAGAGGCCCGAATAAATGAATAAACGTGACTACCGGTGCTACATCTGATCTGCTGCATCTGACATGGAGGGTGACAACTAGCAGCTTTCCTTGTAAGGCACTGTGCTGGACGAGGCAAGGCAAACGCTGTCAATAATGTCCTGCTAAGTGTCCATCTGGGTTAAAGAACTTTTTCCTCTCCTCATACTAAATGGATTTTTATTAAAACTTTGCTCTCACAGAATTTTGTCAGAGATCTGAACTTTTCTTAGTGTTGGTTTGGTTTTTTTTTCCCCTCTGTTCTTTTCTTGACAGATGAAGATGATCTCTTTGACTCAGAATTAACTTCTGCAAGGCCTAAGATTCTAAAACAGCAGGGAGAAGAGAGCAGGCTCTCCAACACAGGACAGTCTGAGAGCACAGAAGGTTGCAAAGTGACCGCAACTTACATCTCCCCCAAGGTAGACTTCATGGACTGTGAGGAATCAAATGATGATGATGATGATGACGATGAAGAAGAATCTGAAATAAATGTAGTTCAAGTTCTTTCCCATGAGCCAGATGCCACTTCCACAGCAAATTTTGATGGAGTAACAACTAGTGACCAACAGGAGTCTAATGCCGACGTCCCTCGCTGGGATGCATTTTTTAAGTGTAACAAACCAGAAGAGAGCTCTGAAAATGAGGAGAACTTCCCATCTTCAGCAGATGCTGGTGGGTCCCAGTCACTCTTCAGTGATTCAGATGGCGTAAGCGACTCAACACACATCTCCTCCCAAAATTCTTCTCAGTCTACGCACATATCGGAGCAGGGGAGCCAGGGCTGGGATAGCCAAATGGACACAGTACTCATCACCTCCCAAGAGAGAAACGCCTTGGACTGTAGCTGCTTCGGCAGAGGTGGGAGCAGAGCAGTCGTTTCCATAGTGCAGGAGACCGCCAAAGACAGTCAACCTGACAACAGTCGGTGGAAGCCACTGGGTCAAAACAGATGTTGTGCGAAAGACGCAGAAGCTGGCACTGCTCATGCTCAGGATGTGCTGGCTGAAGGAAGTGACAACTCCAGGACGCCTGATCTGGAACTGAGGAGGGACTCGCAGAGCTCCTCCGACTTCGAAATTCCCTCCACTCCTGATGCTGAAGCACCTCAGCCAGATAAACTGCACTGTTTATATAAGAAGCTAGCGGCAGGTGAAAACATACTGAGTATGAAAAAAGTCTCCTGAAGACAGATGTAACTGATTACATCATAACAAAGGCTGAACTTTTTGTTTATTAAACCCTGAATCATTTTTAAGTGCTGATTACTATCTGCTGCTATGCTAATTCCTGAATTTTTATAAGAAATATCTTACTGTCAGATCTAGGAATCTGCAGCCTGTGTAACCTTACTGTTAATTCCATGAAGTACTGAAAAGGAAGCATTTGTAGGAGGGACTGTAAAAGCCTTCTACCTCCCGAGGTTCTTGTCTCCAGGACAAAAAAATGGACCAAAACTAAGGGTAGAACACTAGATGAAACTTAGTGTTTCTCCGTATCACGAGCTCTAAGAGTTTGCTGTTGGTATATATATATGATCTCAGGTTTTAATAAAATACCATGTTTTTAACTGTGGGGAGGAACACAACATCTTTCAGAAACAACCACGCAAACAATGCAATAGTGGCACTTTGACTTTAATCCTGAGTTTTCACTGCAGTTATTTCTAAAAGCAACTGCAGAACAGACTAGAGAATTACTGGCAAAAGTTGGGGTTTTTTTTGGTTTTTTTTAAATCAAATTGTTCTTTTCAAGCAGTCTCTCTTCACACTGAGCAAGTGTTGTTAGCCGATCTAACTCCTGAATGAGGTGCTATATGGCATTGGCTATGGTTTTAACTTGTCATCAGTTTCTCCATGGCTTGGACTGTTCTGATTTTTCAGAAAGACTTAAAAGTAAAGTCCTGTGGCACGTGGCTCCAGAGCCACCACAGCAGCCTGCTCTGGAGGCTGTCACAGCAACAGAAGGTAACCTGTTATCCTGGGCAGGTTCTTCTGTTTCTCAAGGCTCTTGCATTACCAAATTTCACCTCCCCTGCAACATTCCATTGCCTACACTCACCTGAGACATGTTTAGATTTCTTTTTTAAAATCAAGACAATAGTCTCCATGCACATATGCTGTCATAACTAAATCTTTGCCGAAATCTTTAGCTTCTAAAATGAAAATGTAATTCAGGTTTTTGTTAAATTGCAGTGCCTACAAAAATGCCTAAACAAACAGCAGAAGTCATGTAAAAATCTGTGAGATTTCCCATCCATGTGGTCTTAAGACAGAAAGAATTAAACAGACTTTCAGTATGACAGCTGTCCCCCCCTGTGTACATCGTAAGTCTTTCTGCTGTCTTTAGTGAAACGGGAATATTAAACCAGCCAGCATTCTGCTATTAGGAACAGCGGCAGGAGGGGAAGGAAAAAAATAATAATTGCTATCATCAGCTATGTATGGTTTTAAGGATATTCAAGTCTATGTATTTCTGCCCTGTCACCTTGCCCATTCTCTTCCTGGGATTTGTTAACATAATTCCCAAATGTGGTCTATCAACGCTTTTTTTTAAAGCGGGCCTGAGTGAGTGAAACTGCTGTTGTACCTACCTCTGCAAATAAAGTCACACAGAACAGAATTTCTTATGTTGGCTTGTCTCCTTAATGGTACTATACGCTGAAGTTCAGGGCTGTATTTACAGTGTGCTTAAATATACAGGAACCCAGTCTGCTTTAGACAAGTTGATGGTATAAATTTATACCAGTTCTTATTGGCCATAAACTGAATAGGAAACATGACTTTGATTCCTCTACTACAGTCCCCATAGTGCTAGAAAATTTGGGTACAGGACAGGCATTAAGAGGTTACAGCCTTAAGGCAAATTCTGCTGCTCCAGCTACAGCTAATTGTGACAGACTAAGATTATTATTATTTTTTTTAAGAATGACAACAACAAAAGAAAAACTAAATTTAATTTATTTTATCAAAAACTATAGGAAGATAGCAATACTTGAGATCACACATTATGAAAAGAAAATGTTCCTGAGCTTACAAACTGCATATTCTAATGTATACAGTCCTAAAACATACATTAGAAATAACCAAAAGATTGACTTGGAGATTAAATAGACAATAGCTTTCTTACAGGTGATCTTGCAGCTTTAGTTTTGCTACCAAAAAAACCCCAACAAGTTAAACCCAACAAAAAAAGAACAGCTAGAGGATAGATCACAGGTTACCAGTCTCTAAGAAGTGCGTATACACAACTGAACCGGTGGACATAATGATGCTAACAGACCACAAAGCAAAACAAAGGCAGAAGCTGGGCTGGTTTAGGCTCCTTAAGAAATTGAAAATAGCTTTTTCTCCTTTTCCGATTTGGCAATTTTCCTCCAAACTCATAAAAACAGCAAAAGGAGTTTTAAAAGTGACACAGTGTCCCATTAAGCTAATTCACCGACTGCGATCCAAATGCACTGTGAATAGGTGAATATAAAATACTGTTCAAGGCTCTAAACTGGAAACATGAGTTTACTTCAGATGAATATGAAATACTGTTACCTCCCAGAAGATAAATTAACGGTCCTTTATTTATCACACAAGAGGTAACACACACAACCTTGAAGAACAGCAGTGTTATTCCAATGCTGCTGGTAACAAATACTGCCTCGGGAAAAAGGCAGACACTGAACTCAAGTACAACTTCTAAGACTTTTATCTTTTCAAATGCATTTACTTGCCATTTTTAAATCAAAGTGGGCATGGACATAAATAGACAAAAAGAGTGTCGAACCAGCCCTGCGTCATCTTGTACAGGAGAGGCCAGAGAAACTGATTTGGTAAGGAATCCATTTCTTGCTGAAGCCACTCTCGCCACCCTGTACCGACAGGGAAGGCTGCAGACTGCAGCGGATTAAGGAGCTGGAGATTGCAGATTCCATCCACGTGGAATGCATCGCCGAATCGGGCTACATGCAAGAGAAAGCACTAATGACTCCAAATGATGTAAGATCATCTAGAGTTTGCTAACATTAAAGCTCCACAAAATATATATAAAGTTTTATATATATATATAACTTCATATATATTAAAAAGTCATTAGAGATGTGGTGTAATAAAAATTGACTAGATTCAGCATTTATCCAAGTGTGTGGATACAGGTGAGCCTGGTAATGACAAATACTTTTAAATCTAAGCAAACTCTCTTATTTCAACGTGTATCTCTTTGTATTGCAGATTACAAAACTTACACAGCACTTTCAGTGGCTCACGGTCTTCACCCCAACCATGAAACTGATTTTGGCCAGTAGCATATAAAATGTCACTTTCTGCCAAAGAGCCAGATCTTCAGTGCAAATGCAACTGTGCTTCTTAATGAAAAAACAACCTGCATTATCCTTTGAAACACTCTTTTTGGAGTGCAAGTAATCCACATGAAATTTAAGGCATTTTCTAACAAATTAAGTAAACGGTTATATGCTGGGTACTCGACTTCATTCACCTGAGCCAACAGCTGTGCACCTTATAAAGGTAACTAGCTGACCTATGATACATAGCATCCATTTATGAAGCATCCATTTATGGAGCAACATTATTCTGCCTGACCCTATCAACATTTACATGATTTGTAAAGCAATATGCAAGTTTTACAAGCTTTTAATCCATGAGAATAAAGCACTTGGATCATCCCTGGAGCATGGACCTTGGCTGTAACTCCACTCATAACCTACCTCAACTGCTCTTCAGTGTTTCTGAAGCCAAGCCAAACTTAGCATACATTATGAATAGATCGAGACAACTTTAAGATGATCAGGAAAAAAAATAATAAAAAAGACAACTCAAGCAGCTGAAGAACAGTACATTTCTCAGCCTTTACATTCAAGAACATCTTACAAATGTCTACAGCAAATGGGTAAATTCACCCCTAGTCTAACTTCACTGAAGTTAACATTTTTGCAACAAGAAAAAACAGGCCTAGTATCTTAAGAGTCTGTCACTAGATAAAAAAAGTCACAGTATGTAAAAACTTAATCAAACCCAGTTGAATACAAATCAATTCCCCCAGTATTTTTGCACCTAACAGATAACTGATACAGGTAACTGAGAGTATCTCTGTAATGCATCAGCTCTGTTAGACAATGGGCTGCTCTCCCTATTCTTTTGTTATCTATTTCCAAACTGTAGCCAGTAATTTGTTTCAGCAATGACTGCCAAATTTCTGCAATGAAAACAAACAGCGTATGTTACTACCAATAATCCGATTATTTACAAATTCTCTGTAGAACTGCAGACCTCCTATAGCATCCTAACTACAAATCAGAACAATTGGAAAAAAAAAAGTATATATGTAAAACTTCTAAATAACATAACATCAGCTAAAAACCATTTGAGACCTTGATCTTACATCTAGAATCTGCTAAAACCAATTGCTTTACTTGTGTGGAGTTCAGTGGACATTTTACAATCTGCATTCCTATGAGCCTTCATTTAGACACAGTCCGATGGCTGTCCTTAATCCTTCACCCCGGTGCCATAAATGTTATTGCTAATCTTTTGATGCTTTTCTTTATACAACAAAAAAGGCAAAAGAACTGCTAGCTATGATTTAGGATTCAAATCAAAAGCCTCCAGACTTTTCAAGGAGTAGAAAATCTGTAACATTCCTTCACCCCACTGAAATCAGTTCCTAAAAGGCTGTAAGCTCACACTCGAATATTCAAATCAAGGTACATTTTAAAGAGTTTTCTTAGCGTACAATTTACTGCTTCCTAAATAACAGTTCTAGAAAAGTCGATTTTTAATCCCCATTATCAGTTCTGTATTTGCCTGAAACACTACATCTCTCTCTTTGGCAAAGCCATTTCAATTACAAACGTAATGCCTTGTTTGCACTGTACTTATTTACATTAGATGTAAGAATACTTGAATAGATGTGTGAAAGAAGAGTCTTCTTAAAACACATTTAAAAGAGAACAAACTATTTGTGACTCTGGATACCCGAACTCAGTTGAGATAACCTCTGCAACACACAGCTCCACATTTACAGACAGTTCTGATCCTCTTTTTGGAAGGGCTGAGACCATCAGCAGAGTCTGCAGTCAGATCTATGGAACCTGTGACACAGATAAACACAGATAAGGAAGTTTTAAAAGACAGACTGAAACTGTGCTAGGTATTCAAATGGTTTCAAAAAGCCTTCTAACACCCCAGTTCTTCAAAGAATTATATGTGAAGCTGTACTGAAATTTACTGACACCCACATTACAACTACTTACACAACACCTAGCAGACATAGAGAATCCAAAGCTCAACAAACTCGGCCTTGTACCCACAGGTCTGCATCCACCGGTCAGCTGAGACGGCAGCCTGCCTGACCATTAGTGTCACAGACACCACAAAAAAAGAGGAGTTTTCAGGATTTTAACAAGATCGGTTTGTCAGCACTAAAAGAGAGCTTCTACAAGAATGAGGTACAGTTCTGGAGTGTAGAGATGCTTCTTTGAAAACTAAATAATGCAGCGAACAATACATCGCTGTTGTGGATAAATGGTTTGCGCACAGTTTGACACATGCAACACCCCTGTCAGCAAACCTCAAGAATTTTCTATTGTACTGGGAAGAAAAAACAACAAAGTACTCATAGAATGGTTTGGGGTGGAAGGGACTTTTAAAGACCTGCCCAAATTCCCTGCCATGGGCAGGGACATCTTTCACTAGATCAAGTTGCTCAAAGCCCCATTCAACCTGATCTTGAACACTGAAAGGAAGATCAGTTATCAAAGAATCATGGAACAGCCCAAGTTGGAAGGGATCTCAAAAGATCACCTGGTACAACCTTTCGTGGGAAAGGGAGCTTAGATGAGATTATCCAGCATCTCCTCCAACTACATCTTGAAAACCTCCAGTGATGAGGACTCCATCACGTGCCTGAAGAGCTTGTTCCAGTCAATGATGGTCTCACTGTAAAAACTCTGGACTGGCCTTCTTCTGTCCTATGCATCTACATCCACAACTGAGGCCTACAGACATCAGAATCCAACGACAAACCTACAGTGCCTTAGACCACTCAGCTGCTACAACTGTCTTTACAACTATCACTAGTAGACTACTTCAAAAGTAGTTTACCTGGAATGCCAGTTTGAATAAAGGGAAGCTTTTGACCATTCTCGTGACAAATCTTCAAAATAATTTGCCTTGCCAGACATTCCAACCACAACCCCTCGCTGTGCGTAGGGACACTGAAGGAGGTAACGCACGAGAGGTGCATGCAAAAGTTTCTGGGTGTGCTCTATCTATGCCACACATCAGTGAGTGCCGTCTGTTCTAGAATCCACAGAGCTGCGTTAGGGAGATGCGGTGCCTGACCTAAGATGCTATCGTCAGTCAGACTGCACCAGGATCCGCCACTGCCCCAAACCTCCCGCAAGAACAGTGCAAAAATCTGCAGACCTTTCATCTGATAGTCAAAGGTTAGCTCTTCTCCGGCCTTGATGGTTCGTGTAGAAAACAGCGCTATTCGAGGAAGACGCAAGTCGAGGTTATCAATAAACACATTGAAGACCTGAAGATTTGGATCACACTGTAAGGCAAAAATTAATGTAGCTTCTGTTAAGAAAAACACACAGTAAGTTTCACTGAAGTGTTTAAGTAAACCAGTGTTACAGGAAAGGAAGAACTAGTTCTTCTCTCAGTGACAGAAGTCTGAAATTAAGTTATCTTCCGATATCAGCAAATTACCTTCTTGAAACAGCATTAAAGGAGAATATTCATAGCTTAGAGTCCAGTCCTTTCAAGAAGGCAACCTTTACAGAGTATGCAGACTACACTAATATGCAACAGCCTACTAAAAACCGCAAAAGGTAACTTCAAAAGACGACAACAAAAAAGATGACAAACAAAGCCATTAAAACTACATTCAGAAGTTAGTATTTACCTATGAAACCCATAAAAAGAATTACAGTTGAAAGAAAAGACAACCTAGCATCTCAAGTCACACACACTCACTATTCTGTATTCAGGTTTAAGCACTGCTTCCAGGCCAGATACAATATTTTCATACTACGAATAAATTTCTATATTCAATTGCTATCCTGCCCAGCTTCTGAATTATCCGCTACGGGCTGGGTGGCAGTGGGAGGGTCAAGGACACTAAGCAGGAACTAGAAACCACTTTATCGTTTTTTTTTTCTGGATTAAATGTCAGAAGTCAGTAGTCACAGACAGTTTGTTAAACTCTGCACACTTTTTTCTCTTTAACAGTAAAATATATCTCAGGTTAAAGAATCAGAAGTGAAGTCAGACATTTAATTTTACACTGAAGAGTAAGAATACTTCACTCTCATTTCTGAAAGTGAAGGGCAATTGGCTGTATCTAAAACTCTTCCTTCATGCTTCTGCCTGGCAAGCCCACATGAAATACAGACATCATCAGCTCACAAATCTGAAGACATGAATTTACTGTATTTGTAGAACACTGGCTGCATATCTCACAAACAGTACAGCAGTAAGAAATAGTAACTTTTAGTTCAGCAATCTTTACAAATGCAATTCAGCCTTCTTGCTTTAAGTACTTCAGTTGAACAGGAAATAAAACACTAACAAAACTTCCTGTTTAAAATTTACTTCTGAATTCTTTGGCAAGTTTAGATTTGGTATGAGGAGGGGAAAAGGAATCTGCAGGGCACAAATACCCCAAAGAAAGCGCAGAAATTTTCATTTTTTCCTCTAACAATGTTTGAAAGATGAAATTCAGCATAACACCCCACTGCCCTGCTACACAATAATGCATCAATTCCTATCGTCTTTGATTCTTCACTAATTTTATTAAGCACTTCTCATGTGTTAGGTCTTTTAGTGACTTGGAAACACACACACCCAAACCAATGCTATTTTGGTTGTCTAGAACCAAGAGATTCAGTGACAATCCCAGTCCTACCAAATGCCCCCACTTCAAGCAGCATCTTGGTCCCAAATTTTTGTAGGTAGTCCTACGCTGAGTAAAGTTATGTATTCTGTTCTATTTATTATGTCATCTGACTGACTGGACTGTGCTGGCATGAAACAAACTACTCCAGAAAAACTGTGCATATAGTAAGAAAATATTTACAGTAGGAGAAGATATTTCTGGCACAATTAGGATAATTCTCCAAATTCTTAGTATACAAAACAAGGTCTTACACTGTGATTCACAAAGTGGGACACATTTCCATATCGAGCTGCATCTACTGTAAATTCATCTGAGTCATAGTCCAAATCAAACAAGTATGTATTTCCCTGGTTGTCATAGAGCTGGCCTCGTCTCTCTGCTTCCTCACTTGTAATCACCTAAAAAAAGAGGAAAAAAAAAAAAAAAGAAATCTGCATCATATTATTAACTACTAATAAATTAAAACAAAAGTCACAATCAAGTTAGAAAAAGAACTGTACTTTGTAAAAAAAAATTAAATTTGCTTTTTGATGTTGAAATAGCATTCTGTATCTAATGAATAAAGAATACATACATACAGCTAAACCAATTAGTTACTGAGGCTTTTCTGGATGCAATTTGTCAACAGCTGATGTCCTTCCTCATCTCAGGAAAAAAATATCAGCACTATTAAGAGTCTTCATGATGACAATCAACTGTTTCTACTTGAAGTTTCCATACCCACAATTTTTTCATTAGACCCAGATAATCTTGTTTACTTCACGTAAAATAAAGTTGCAACTTTCTCCCTTTGCCCAGACGAAGATCAACAGGTATCAGTCTTTACAACACAGTCACATTTACAGTCCAGCACCCATCTCCTGCCTTCCCTAGAAGCATCTCTTCCTGCTATTTTTGACTGCAATGAAAGATCCTATTCATGACAACTTAGACAGATACATCACTTCACAAAGCTGAATCTATGCAATTAGGCTAGCACATACTAGCACAAGGTAGAAATCCAGAAACTCCCCAAAGGAATAGAAGAACTAGTCACTTTTGCAAGAAGCAACAGCTTAAACAATTTCATCTGCAGCCTGTTACGTTAAACGTATTCTGTTGTGCAGACTCAGCAAAGAAATCACAATTTGGCAGCAAGACAGATATGAAATGTAGTGTAATTGGGCAAAAAACCCTCACAAATCTTTCTGACAGATGAGATTTGAGAACTTAGCAGTAGGGAATAAGTACATTCAGGTGAAAGGGTAAATACTCTTCCATTTAAGCAACAAAATTATGTAATCATGTTCCTGCATTAATGTTTCAACACAGATATTTTGAGTGACTGACCTCTTGTGCATTTACAAGAAAAGTATGAATGTGAGAGGTCAGAAGATTTGGGGCTGGAACCATGAAGGAAATACAATAAAGACCATAAACATTTGTACAAAGGGACAGGAGGAATTATTTTGAGTCAACTCAGTAGCAAGGCAGATTTGTGGCACAAATACAACAGACTGGATCAGAAAGGCTGCCAGGAGCTACTCGTGTAAAGAGCCCTGACGTGGAGCAGAGGCTGAACCAGACAATCACAGGGCAACACAATGGAACTCAAGGTCTGTATTTTATAACATGAAAGTTCTGTTTGAAATAGTACGAGATTGAGTAAACAGATAAAGTCCCCACCACAAGTCTTATTCTTGACGTTAATCAAAAGTAATAAATATGTTTGGAAATACTACCTTAGAAGTTCAGACAAAACAGAAAGGACTGACAGACTGGGTGGGGAGTTTGGTAACAACTGTGCCTGGGGAATATAAAAAACTACAATAATAAAGATGATCAGGAAAGAATGAAGAATATGACCGCCATGAAAGAAAAGAAGGACTTGTCTTTAGAAATACTATTAGGACACGTAACTTAAATAATTGTTTAGCGACACACAGGATAAGTATTCTCTTTACATTCAACCTTTTACAATCGCTCTAAAATAGACAAGATATTGGACAATATTCTGGACAACGTATTTTTTTCTGTCATCTAGAATGTCTATTTATCATATTCCTCTACTCAAAAGTAGACTTATCTATTATATAGTAGAAGTCAAGAAGCGTTAGAACTGACAAAGCTCATCAAGATTTTCTCCAACATTTCCTTTATTGTAAATAATTCATCTATATGAGATAAATACGTACCTCTCCAACATACTCCATCACAAAACTGTTGGTTTTAATTTTCTGGAGGGTTTTTACTCCCCAACCACGGCCATTGTTAGTTCTGAAGATGCAAAGAGAATACGGCGTACCTTTCTGTACTATCCTATTAGGGCAGTCAGGCCCACACCTACAAAACGAATTGCATTCATAGATGGGCAAGCCAGGCTGGATTTTCAACTTCTTTCGTTTATTGTAAGCCAAAATAAATCCAGCCTCCTTTGGACAGCACTTCTCAGCAGGACAGTCAGTGCATTCACAGCCAGTCGTTATTCCATTTATTACATTTATTCCTGGAGCAGGTTTATACTCATTAATGTAGTAGAAGTCTAAAGGAGGGCCTTCAAGATCCACAGTGTTTTCTACCAGAATCATTGCTTTATGATTCTTTTTCCTGTTGAGTTCTTCTTTCCATCTCTGCAGAGCTATTCTTTGCTTAGCCTTCTTTACAATGTAATCTGCAACTGCAGGTTTCAAAGCTTTAACATGGTTTCTCACTTTCAGTGCTTTGCCTTCTCTCATCCGAGACAAATATTCATTCTTGTCACTAAGAAAGTTCTGAAGAAGCAATGGGCATTTCAGATTTTTCTGAGGTTCCCAAGTATTTGAAGATTCTGGCCATCCTTTCCATTTCACAAGATAGTATTCTGTACCCTTGAAATAGAGAAACAGATACAAGATTTAGCCACATTTCATTTTGCTGAAGTCCAGCATCACAGAGTACACAGACAAACACAAAAGAGCTCTGGAGTTAAGAAATGGCCTAAAGAGCAGAAGGTCTTGATGTCCCCATAATAATTAGAATTGGGGAGAAAGAAAAAAAAATAAATCAAGTTTTCTGTTTGCAAATTAACTTATAGCACAACTTTGGATACTTTACATATCATCTCTAAGGGCAAAGAAATAAACCGATGAACTCTGATCGCTAACATTATACCTGGAGAAGGCTAGTTTGTTAAGGCTGTTAAGTAAGTTATACTAAGTAGTTGTATGACTCGTATGCACAAGCAGAATGTAGTTGTATCACAGAACAAAAAATAATTTTAAACTTAATGAAAAAATCTCTAAAACCTACTATTTGTCGTATCAACCATCGTCCCAAGACAGTAATCCATTCAAAATACATAATATTGTATTTATAATCGAGAAGCATACATTTTGTGCTTTTTTTAAAAAGGCCAAATAACTGTAACAAGGCCAAATCCTGAGACTGAATTTCACTAGCACGATCAAGCTGTTAGGAATCCAGTTGCACCACATGGCCCTAACTTGTCATCAGACTACAACAGTCTAGAGAGAAATACAGACTGTTACCTGCAAATAAAGGAGAAGCATCGTAATACATACCACGCTACAACCTAAAAGCATCAGCATTTTGCTTTACTTCTAGATAGGCAAAGGCAAAACATTTCATATTCTAGCATCTCCATAATTTCAGACTTTCCTTCAACATACCAAAAGCAGTCGTTACACCGCTTTGTTTACAGTTCAAAGTTTAAAAGATATTTCATTCAACGTCAGCAAGAGCTTTGTCCTCACAGCTTGCCACTTTTTATTATGAGCAAAACTACCTTTTGGCTCACTTCCAAATTTCAGCTGAAAGAGTGATCAAATTGGTCTGTGTTTCTCTTACCTCGTCTACCTTGTAGTCACACAAATATTCCACCTCATAACTCTTTAGATTCCTGTTGGTGATTCCAATGGATTTACAGCTGAGATTTTCCTTCCTACATAATTCTTGGAGGGTCTCAAGTGAAGCTAGACATGGCACATACCAAGCTACAATAAGAAAATTAGTAAAGAATCCTATTTAATGTCTTGGCTAAATTGAAATCATGCCTTATCCCAGAGTCCCCACATTATCATTTGCGATAGCAGTCCACGAGTCTCTTGTACAACTACAGTGTCTCTCAAACTCAACCCTGCTCTAATGGGTAAAGTGAAACACATCAATGATTCCCTTCCTGTGCCTTTATTCTGTACAGTATGTACATTGATAAAGAACAAAAAACATTTTGGAGGGCAGTGACTTCCACAGGTGAAAGCTGTGCTAAGAACCAAATAATTCCTACGATTAAAGCATCCCATAACTGAACTACGGTGACAAGGAAACCTCCATTCTTTAAGAAGACCGCCAAATATCTGTAGTTAGTCAAGTGGAATCGAGCACTTGCGATGCAACCATGGTGACTGGACGAGGAAAGAAAGATCCACGGCGCTCTTCCAGAAGGATCGCGGGTGCATTGTCAGCCAAGCGGATTTAAAGGGACGCGACACTCCGCAGAGCGGCATGGCAAGAGTGCCAGCTCCCTGCCAGAGCCCGGGAAACACGGCTGGGGTGGGGGGGGGATGAAGTTCAGGGCAGGAGCCGGCAGTTGCGAAGCGGCGAGGGCCGGGCCGGGCCGGGCCGTGCCTCCCTCCCCCGGGCGCCGGCCGGGACACCGCGGGGTCCTCCTGCCTCAGCCCCCGCCGGCAGCGCGCAGAGCCCCCCCGCCCCGGCCGGGCAAGGGCCGCCCCGCAGGAGTTCGCTCACCTCCGGGACCCTCCGGTTCGCTCACCGCCACAAGTTTGGGGAGGCGGGGAGGGGGCGGCCGCCGCCTTTCCCGCGGCCACCCCGGGCCCCCCCCAGCGCCGCTCCCTACCCTCGCCCCACCTCCCTATTTACCTCAGGCGCCTCCCGCCCACAGCCCGTCCCGTGCAGCGGGCAGAGCCCCCCCCAAGGGAGCAGGGCAGGGTCCCCAACCCACCCCGCCCCGCCGCCGGGCCCCGCTGCGGCCGGGTGACCGAGAGCGAGGGGTGGCAGCAGCGGTCCGGCCGGAGTCGGGCGAGGAGTCGGACACCGGCTCCCCACCACCGAGAGCAGACGGGAGGCCTCCCCGCGCCCTCCCTCTCAGCCCACCCAACGTAAGGAGAACGGAGGGGAAGCCTGAGCGAGGCGCTGCAGGCGGCCCCGTCCCAGCCCTGCCACGGCCCGAGTCGCTGCCGCCGCTACCTCACCTCCTCGCCAGCCCTCCATCTTGGGGGGGGGAGGGGGGGCGGTGCTCGGGGCCCGAGGCGCCAGCCGCGTGTCGGAGCCCGCGCGGCTCCGCCCCCCTCCGGAAGAGGGCGGAGGGGCGAGCGCGGCGCCGGCGCGAGCAAGCGGCTCCGCCCCCTTCCCCCCCCCACCGGCACGCGAAGGGCTTTGGCGGCAACGGCCGCCGGCGGGATGTACCTCAGGCGGGATGTACCTCAGGCGGGGTTCGCCTCAGGCTCCCTGGGAGGAACAGGGCGGTGAGAAAGGTTGGGGGGGAGAAGGCGAAACATAGAGCGCTTTCTCTTTGTTCTTTCATGGCGCTGCTAAGGTGGCAGTGCCTGGGGAGGGGCAGGCTCAAGGCAGCAGACAGAATTGCACCGGGCCCCCCACCACGTTCTGCCAGCTGCAGAGCTGAAAGTAAGAACCACAAATAAAAGTTTTGGACACTTAAAAAAAGTTATGAACTAATCACAGCACGCTTCTCAGAAGAGGTCTTTCCTATTAACACAGCTTTCAAGTTAGCCCTAAGGCCCATACCAGCCCCCCCCCCCCTCAGCTGGCACTATTACACAAAAAAAACCCTTAAAGATGTCTGGCCACTAGATAGTGCTTAATTGTCTCTACTTATAAGGGCCATGGGACTCAGCTGCCCTGACAGAACCAGACTTTGGGTTTTCCATGACCTCTTTTAGAGGTTTCCACATAGGAACTGATGAGCTATTCACTTATTTTTCAGCAATAAAAGACCCATGGATAAGGGAGACAGAACTTTGATCCACTCAAGGAAGTGTCACAAGTCCAAAACCTAGTGGCTGGTAAGCCACACTATACAGACAGTTGTTTGGGATGCAGTAAGATTTATGTCTATGCTATACAGTATCTATCGCTTTTGTGAGGTGGGAAGAATATTGAAATACATGTCCTGCAAACCCAGGGCTATTTGGGAAGCCTGTAGAAAAACAGGTAACTAAACACAGGTCTCTTCAAATCCAGTGCCACACAGAATGGAGGATGCCAGGATCTGCATAAAAAAAATTTATTTTATCAGTAACACATAAATAAGTACATATAACCCATACACACATTTTTCAGGTAATACCACAAAGCCATCTTACAGTAACTCCAGAAAAAAAAAAATCCTGCTCAAGATGCCAGCACAAGTGGGCATCACCCCCAGTTTCAGGCAGTATCAGGACCACACACGATTCCAGTACAATTTGGTAGTCAGAGTGAATTTTCACCAGCTCAGCTCTTGCTGTTCCAATGCTATGCTGCTGAGGCCACAGATGTACTGGTTGAATGGGTACACAACCTGATTAGTCCAAGGAAAAAATCATTAAGAGTATGCAATATGCTTGCTGCTGAACACCAGGAATGAGGATTTGCCCTTTGCATTTTTTAAAACAGGTGCTGATAATTCAATGCTCTGCTGTCTGCATGTCTTGATTAACATTTTGCACCACGCTTTCTGCTCCAAACAGACTTGGTGGCAAATTAACATTTTACTTCAGTTTATTACAGTCCTCTAAGAATCATTAAAGACACCTCAGAGTCACCACTTTGGCAGAAAAGCCAACAAGAGACAAAAATCAGCTTAGAAAAATGTTGCCTTTCAAAAGAGACTATGATGCCACTTCAACAGTGATGATTTCACACTTCCCGGTATCTTGATCTGTGCATGTAACATGCAAGGACCCATCCCTAGATAAAAGAGAAAGGTACGTTTAGGACTATCTCAACACAACATTTCGTATTTTACTACATGTTCCAGAAAGGATAAGCAATACTCTTTACGCAGATGAAAAAGATTAGTATCAAAATATCCTGGGAAGAACATGCTTCAACATAGACTAAATGGATTTATGAAATTAAATTCAGTTTATCAAGTATTTAGATATGCACTTCTTGCTCTCCATTAAAACATGGATCTTCTCTACATACAGTAGAAAAGATTGAGGAACATGTTTAAATATTGTAACTAAGTTTATTTAGTACAGGTTTGTAAACAGAATATGAAGTAATATTATTAAAATATTGGTCTTAAGAACTCTGAGTAACAGCAACCAACAGATAAGCACGTCTTCTCAAAGCACGAGAACTTGACTTTTAAAAAGTAGTACTGGTCTTTAAATACCATGGATCTCCCTCAAGGAGGAAAACCTTAATTTTCAAAATCCAAGAATTAAAGAAAATATTAAATCCTACTTCTAGACATACAACAGTCACATAATATTTAGACACAAACAGATGTGTTCTACTGAACTTTCTCTAATCTTTTTCGTCTAAATACACTAAAACCTCCTTTAAAATAATGCAGGTTTTCTGCACTACACAGTTGCATATATAATCCCTAAGATATTTTTCTTAACAATGCTAAGTGCAAGTCTCTGTATGACTAACAAGGTGTTCCAGGTGAAGTCTGTTAATCAAGCATTAGTACACCTGATAGTTAACGTAAGAAAATGAAGTATTTTGAACTCAAATAGCAAGCAGAGATTTAGTTTTTCAGCAACATCTAGACAACTTTCATATTTAGAAAAGCAGTATGAACTTCAAGACAGTCCTCAGAAGACAGACAAACTTTGACTACTTCGAATTCCATCTTCTGGTATCTTTATAAACTATTTAGACAGGTTTTCATCACAAATGCTGCATATGAGAAGTCATTCATGGGTTCCTTAGCAACTCATAAAGACAGACTCTACTTCAGTTTTTCCTAGAAGTGTGGGCACTCAACAGAAATCCCTGTCCCCTTCCACAAGAAATTTGAGATCCTGATTGCTCTCAGGTATGGTTAAACTGATTAACAGTTCAACAGTTGCTAAAATCATCTGTAACTGTGTTAAGTCTTATTTCTTTAGGAACCAAAGAATGAAAGCGTAGAAGATACTGCATAAAACCCACATTCCTACAGAATTTACCCCAGCTAGGACACAGCCCTGTAAGCAGTGACATGCTGAAATTTCTCAACACAAAACTAAACATTCTGTAACAGGAGAAAAAGACTGCTTGTCAGAAGTGTGACATAGCAAGTTAAACAGCTGAACAGTAAACATTTTGGGTACCTTTTCATAGTGAGAACAGTTAGTATATCATGTAGGCCATCCTCCTTTTTATCTAAATCCTGGAGTACAATCTTAAAAAGAAAAAAAAGATGTTAAATTATAGAGTTCTCTAAATCTTTACACAGCTGTGTAATGGCAGTGACACCACAGTGAAGGTGTGCAATTCATTCTGTTTAGCATCATATTAATAATTCAACAACAAAGCCCTAACACTCTCATGGACTTCATTCATCTGTAGTGCAAATCAGTGTATTTTTTGCTATTTGCACTAATGTTTCAGTGGTTTTGTTTCAGGATCTCTCAGCAAGATAGCTGGAGTACCTGCAATCCCCAAAGACTACAGTAAGAGCTGAGCACATTCCTTTACTTTGGATCAGTTCTGTAACTATTAGGCAACATCCTTTCCCTATCCCCTTAAAGATCTTAGGGCAGGACCAAGGTGGAATAACAATTTTCTCAAGTATTCCATCCATTTCAGCCACATTTACACCCTCCCTGATGCTTTAAGTGCACTGAAGCCAAGGTAAGCACATTATCATCATTTCAAACAAGCTGTGTTCTCTCAACAGGTTGACTCCTGAATAGTATCTTTGTATCAGTGAGGGTTTAATTACATCATCTTGCCACTGTGAAAAATCCAGTGTGGTATTTAATACCAAGATCCTGGCAAGTCAAGGAAGATCAAAAAGTAATCAGCAGTACGTACAACAGCTATATTACCTCCATTACCTCCAGCAGTTTTATTTCTAAAACACTGGAGATCTGTGCACTACTGGAATGACCAGTAACGATCTCTCATCCCAGGTGAGCCTACTACAGCAGTGCCAGATGTCAGACCCAGCCAGCCATTCAGAAATTCAAAAGGGAAAAGTCAGTTTCTTTAAAAAGTGCTTCAATACTTCACAACACATTTATAGAAGAATGCTTAAAGACCATTTCCAAAGAGATGCATATCATTCTAATTTTGTAACAAGAAGTTTTGGCAAGGGTGTGATTGGTTTAGTTCTTTCAGATCCCCTTGGTTTCCAAGTGGTTGATATTAAAAGTGCATATGAATGTGTATATACTCACCTGTGCAAATTTACCTTCTTCATTCATGGGACTTTTCCCCAATGACTCATATAGTTCAAGGCATACAGAAGAAGCGTTTCCTGGAGCATGCAGGGTGTGCTGCCTTCGAGCTGGTAGTGGTGTCCCTGATGGAAATAGCACTGTGAATTTGTCAGCCCCTGACTCGTCTACTCCCTTTAAAAAGAAAAAAAGAGTTCATGCCTTTCTCTAAGTACTTTAGTGAGCTGGAAGTGTTATAACAGTGCTCCATGAGAAAAGAAATCCAAGATTCATTCTCTCTGCCACGTTTACCATCACAACAAGTAAAAAATCATGACATTCCTATAAATAAATGAAAAAGTCCAGCTATTACAGCATCGCAAAGACACAATCTATCTCCCCTTAAAATCAAGCAGTTTTTCCCTGTCAATTTTTTTGTCAATAAACCTAAGTTACCACTTACTGTGGATCTATACCCAATCTGTAGAACTAACAATAGAGAAACAGTATTGTTTTAACATCAATCATGCAGAAGTACTGCTGTATATTCATTGCAGCACTAAAATTTTCTAATTTAAATAATTTTAGCCTTACCTTAAGAAGAATATCTTTGGCAGAACACTCAATAAAAAGTGCTTCGTCTTCTAACAAAGGATTCTCTTTCCCTAGCAGAATTCCTGCCTCTATGGCTGCACCAATGGGAATAACCTCATCTGGAGGAATCGAATTCAGTAATTCCACAGTTGGGAAAATGTCCTTGATCAGCTGCTGTAGCTTTGGGATTCGAGCAGACCCACCGCACAGAACTACCTGGAAAACATGCCTTAATGATTTCAAACCTTTCTTCTGACAGATAAAACAGACAGGCCACCACCTGAAATACAGAAATTCAAACTGCTCTGGGATAGTTTATTTCAGCAACTAAGATGATAAAAATTGATGCCATCTTTGCTTGAGTTCTGTTACTTTTGTATTTGAAATTAAAGGAAATAGCTTCCAAGTTTGAAATGGTATCTTGAAAAAGTGTTTTTATAATAGGCATCAGCTAGATGAAGTAACTTTTGAAAAATAAGAGGAATTCATCGTAAAATATCATCAGGTTGGAAGGGCCCTCCAGAGGACATCTTGTCCAAGCTCCTGACCAGAACAGGCCCAGTTACAACAGGCTGCTCAGAATTTATGTCCATGGATACAGCTTCCACAAGCTCTGCAGGCCCTTGTTTCAGGGTCTGATCACCTTCACACTACAAATTCTTTTCTTGCTATCTAAAATTTCTCTGTATCACAATGTGTGCTGCTTGCCACTCAACCTTCCATCACGCACCTACAGGAAGGAGTAAGTCAGGTTTTGTCTCACGTATGCCTTTCTATTCAGTAACTACTGGCAGCACTGGTCACCCCTGAGCCTTCTCTTCCTATGGGTGAGCAAACCCATCTCTCCTGGACTCCCCCTGTACACCGTTTGCTCCAGAACCAAACCATCTCAGTAGCTCTCCAACAGGACTGCCTCCAGTAGGTCAGTGCCTTTTGTCTCCTGTGAAGTCCAGAATTCAGAGATTTTGGCACTTGGACAGAATGTCCAGATACAGAGGGAAACAAGTGCTTTCCTACGCCTGTGGCTACACCCTCACTATTACAGCCGACTGGCCGCCTTCACTGCAGAGGCACACCGCTGACCGCTATTAAACTCACCGTCAATTAGAACCTCCACATCTTTTCCTGCAAAGCTGTTTTCTAGCAATCCCCAGTCCATCCTGCTGCATTGAATTATTCCATCCTAGATGCCAGACTCTGCATTTGCCTTCGTTGAACTTCATAATGTTCTTTTTCAACGCTCTGAATAGCAGCCTAGACTTACAGTGGTATTGATTGCTCCCCTTGTTTTGGTACTGTCTGCAGACTTGCTGAGAGCACATGCTAACCCATCATCCATGTTAACAGAGACATTAAATGATACTAGATCACTATCTTTTGCAAGGAAAAAAAAACAACAAACCCTTAAAACCCTTTTATTATTACAGTAACTTTGTTGAGGTCAACCAGATCTGCAAACAAAGCTAATCCTCACTTTTCTTCATGGAAAGCGTAACTTTTGAGTTCTAAGTTAGATTTTTATTTTTTTTTTTTTTTACATTTAAATGGTATCTGCCCCAAGCATTAATGCCTGAGAGGACAACACATTGGGCCACTTAAAAAGTGCCGCGAACAGAAAACAAGGCTTTCTCTGAACATTGGCCTAGGATACTTCATTACCCAACCAGTGAAACTCAGGTGTGACACAGCAACACTAACGAAGAGTATGAAATAGCATCAATATCATTAAAAGCATCAGCTAACTCTTCCTGCAGAATTTATGTGCCAATTTCACCAGCAATAAACGCAGCGCTATTTGCCACACACAGGTGCACAGGAGCTGAGATGAAGTTACTTTCTCATACTAAAGCAAGACATTTGAATGAAGTGAATGTTTGCTACTTTACTCACCATCTTGGGCATTAAAACACTCTGTTTTGGCATCTAATGTGTTTTTAAGTTTTTTAAGCTAACAAGGAGGAACACAGGCGGCAAGTAGACACCAAGTGATTTGTTCAAATCATAAGACAAAAAAAGTTGAAACTCAGGCTTTTTTCCAGAAGCATCAGCAAACCCCACCCAAAGGTCAGTGAGGGCAGAAGAAAGTCTATATACTAAACTGAAAAGAAGTTACTCCTCGGTTCTACCAAGAGTTACACAAACACACCAAACCCAGACAAATCCTCTACCATTTACTCAATATGTAGCAGTAAAAACACGTTGTTGACTCTGACTGTAGCTTATACCTAACTTCAAGTAACTGAAATAAAAGCAAAGATCGGAGTTCTAAATATCTTGAGTCTACATTGCTGGATCTGAGCCAAAAAAGGCTTGGACACATTATGAAATAATCTCAGCAAGGAAAACAGGCCTCAAATATTATTCTTACGGCATTATAAAGCATATTATGTAAAAGTGATTTCTATTATTACCTTATTAATATCATCTGCTGTAAATCCAACTTGCTGCAAGAGCTTTTTAATTGCTTCTACACATTTACTAAAAAGCGACGAACAGATAAGTTCAAACCTGGCCCTAGAAATAAAAAAAAAAAAAAAAAAAAATTTCAAGAAGTGTTCTCATCCATTAGAGACAAATACCTGAAATGGAAGAACAATCATTTTTAGAATAGACTTGTTCTCTAGCTATACCTGGTACTGATTTGTTAAAAAAATAAAAATCTTATTTCCCAGTTATTAATCTTGAAGTGATTTTTTTTGTTGCACTGAAAATATCTGTGCTATTGATTCCATCATTAACATCTACAGGGAATGCACATTCATTCTTCTTCAGTGTACTCTAGAGAAAAAACAGTATTGTTGTCCTGACTCATAAGTATAAAAAAAAAGAAGCAAAAATCCTGGAACTGCTTCATCATCTTTAAAATGGAGACACAAAGACTCAAATGTGCCTCGAATTTTCAGAGGCAAATCAAGCTGTGTCCTGATTTGCACACAGGGAGCAGGTTAAGCAAATTGAAAAACAAATTTGTGCTTGCATTGGGCTCTTTAAGCCTGAAAAGGAAGTGTTACTCTGTACAAATAGAGCAAGTCAAATTCTGCAACATTAGTCCAGAGGACTAGCATCCTTGTCCAAAACAAGTTATAAAGCATTGCTTCTCACACTTGCAAACATACCATGCCTTATTTTACCAGATCCAACTGCTGCAGCAGTGGATGCAGAGTTCTGGAATTGAAGAGTATTTCATTTTGCTACAGCTACTGCTGCCTGGAAGAGCAATCAAAATTAGCTAAACATCTCAATAAGAGATTGTCCCAAGAGAGAAAAGACTTAGAGTAGGACACAGCAGTACAAACAGAAAACATCTTTCTATTTCAGCTATCAAATAGGGACAACACCAAGACTTCCATGACTCCTATCCTTCTGGAGCTCATTTAGATGAAATAGTCCAAAAGCTGCCTTTTCTTTAAGGAAAAACCACCACCAAGAAACAGTAATAGAGGGAAAGCTCCTCCCACCTTGAGCAATTACAGTATCTATTCCCCTTT
Organism: Balearica regulorum gibbericeps; assembly: GCF_011004875.1. NCBI lineage: Eukaryota > Metazoa > Chordata > Aves > Gruiformes > Gruidae > Balearica > Balearica regulorum. The sequence goes on along the minus strand of NC_046184.1, from coordinate 8,428,256 downwards.
CATCAACAACCTGATTCCAAAGATGGGTCTCCCTGTTCCTTTTTGCACTTTATTTTCTAACCACTAGGGCAACATTGTTAGTGTTACTACTGTACCTACTATAGATCGCATAACAGAACCAGCAATACGAAACAAAACAAGTTGGTCTATCTATCTTACTTCCGTTTCTAAAATTAATGCCACCAAAAATCAAAGCTTACCGAATATCCTAAATACCAGCTAGAGTTATTTCAAGCACGGTTTTATATAAAAGCAGTAGCTTCAAGATTTGCTTTACCTAGACACATTACAATCAAAATCCAATCCATCATACAATGAATCTACAAAACAGTTTGCACTTCCCAAGGTTGACAACGAGTGCTTTGCAACATCAGCGCTGTTCATTAACTTCATCATGGCTCTGGGATTTCCTCTAATATCATGTTTACAAAACCTACATTAAAAAATTAAAAGAAATATTAGTTGAGAAAGGCAAGCATTGAGGAAAAACAGGTTAAAGCTATTGAACTTTTTTTTCTGTAGACATTTTAGTATTATCTACAATGCCTCTATTGAAAACTCGTGAAGAATAAAAGTGCCTGTTTCAATTTCAACTAAAGAACACTGTGTAGAGGCACCCTGAACTCAGGCATTTGGGTTTATCATACAGATTTAAGTCTTTCTGAACAGTTTCTCAGCTGAACAAATTCTGTGACTGCAAAAAAAGGTCTGCAAGTTAACCAATTTAAACCACAGATTAAGAAATGAAAAATCAAACATGAGACTCATCAACAAAACAGTATGTTTCGTTCAAAAAGTCCCCTTCTGCAATAGTACACAACTGACCACCTCAAGATCACTAGAGCTAATGGTAGGTAATGCATTTGTTCATTTTTGTTCATCACAGGATGACATGCCATACAGACTTCAGTTTGATGACCCAAACCCTGCCACGGTCCTTCATGCCAACAAGAAAAACAAACAAAACCCACACAGGTGAATTCCCTGCCACCCCAAAAGCTTAAAGATGTAGTCACGTACATGACTCAAAACACAGAACAGTTCATAGCTGAGCCCTTATAGTTCAACACTGACTTCAGGCAACATCTACTCAAACCCAAGTATTTCCCAGTCTTCCTCCTTGGCCCCCAAAAACAGACTTTCCTTTAATATCTTCATTTGAGCCATTTCACTCACAGTCTGCCAGACCTAACAACCTAATATGAATTCTTTTTTTTTTTAAAAAGCATCAGATAATGAAGTTCCTGTCCTAACAGCAGCATGCCTGGAATTCAAAACCTACCTCTGAAATTCAGAAGCTAGGTGCTGTGCCAGAGCTTCTGTGAAGCAAACTCCACCAATGCTATCATCTGTGTTTGTAGCAAGTACACGATATATTCCACTGTTTACTTCAATGACTGTGATAGAAAGCGATGTTCCACCAAGTTTATAAACCAACACATTGCTGCCAAAAAAACGGAAAGTAGTATTAACAAGCTATCTAAAATCATGTTTACTTTGACACACTTCCTAAAAAGATGATCACTATATAATGTATTGCAGGTTTTAATCAGTTTTGTCAAGAGATTTTGATTTGGGTGTTTCTATTTAATGCATCTTAGTATCACCGACTACCTGACAATGTTCCCTGAAGAATAAAATTGGTCTATTTCACACAGTGAGAGTAGCCAACATTTTTGCTACAACACAATTGAGAATCGAACATTATGCTCAAGAATTACATGAGAAGGCTAAAAAATACCAACCAAGAAGAAAAAAGACAAGACATCCATTGGCCCTGACAGCAATCTTTGCTATTTTGAAAATCTTGTGAATTATCTGAATATTCATAAGGGAAACCCAATGCACCTACTGAACCCAGGAACTCTGCTTTAGTTCTTCTAGCACATGTAAAATGAACCTATCTCCCATAATTAAACAGCTATGCCAAAATCTGTTTAAGAAGGGATACATTTTTCCTCAAGCCAATCAACTCATTAAAGAGCAAGACAGAAGCTGGGGACAAACCTTTAAAGACAATTCTAAAAAAAAACCCAAAAAACCCCAAAAAAACACAAAACAGAGCAAAGGGATTTAAAACACTATGGATTTACAACTTCTAAATTGTTACTGGCTTTATTGAGAGGAAAAAAGAAAAACAAGCCTCAAGTCATTAATTTTGTATTGACTGCTAAGGCAACACAGCATTTAAGATTTCTCAGGATTTAAGTACAGCAGCTTAAATTTAACTAGTAAAATATTAGGATTTTACCTTTTCCCAGTGGGTGAATCTTGGCCAATTCCATAAGCCAGGAGAGCTGCAGACGGCTCATGAATTAATCTCATAACATTAAAGCCAGCAGCTGCAGCTGCTTCCCTGTGATAAGGCATAACAGCATTTCATTTTACTTTAATGATTTCACTATAGTCACACACGCTATTAAGATTTCATCTGAACCACATATGCCACCAATTCAGAACTTGGTTACAGCATGGTACTAACAAAGCGAAATGACTGGAAAGGAAAGGTATCAGGAAGTTCAGTTGCTACTGTGTTCTTCAGGTAGCTGGATCTGCTGTGTGCTTATTGTCAAAGAAAACACTGACATATCAGTCTACGTGTCCCATAAAAACCAGCAAAAAATGCCTTAACTACAAGATGAAAAACACAACCCTCAAACTTGGTAATTTATCTTCAGGCGTGGCATTGCAAGTTTTTGGTACATTATCTCACCAGGTATCATGCTACGAAAATTGATTTTACTCCCAAATCAAGTTACTGCACTTCACTTCTAACGTTTTCTTTACTTCAGTAACCCTAGGACCACCCTGCTAGTCGTCTCCTTCACTTTGAAGTTATTTTGAAACTTGTATGCCAAAGCAGTAGAATGTTTCATTACATGTACTGCAAGTACCCAGTTCCTTAATGTAATGACCAACTTTAAGTGTGCTTTACATATTTCATGACAGTTCAACATAAGGGCTTCTGCATACCAGAAAGTAGAAATAGATGCTGCCATTTATGCACAGCTTTAAGTCTATTTATGTTTTCATATGGAGGAACTTTTACAGCTACGCTTCCAAGAACTTCCAAGTAGAATACTACTGTGTATTCTGTATCTGCTCTCTGATAAAACAGTCCTCAATAAAGTCATGTAATGCCATTTGCTTTGGGGAGTACTGTTGTACGAAGGGATGGGAAATTACAGAAGAGGGCTGAGAAACTATTTGCATTTCAGAGGGGACACTGAAGATCTGCTAGAAGTAACACACCTGAAACGACATTCTATGCTTGGTGATACCAAAATTCCTTCAAGTGATTCAGAATTTAATTTCTGTTACAACAGTGAATTCCATGAAAAGTTTCTAAACTCAGGATTTAATCTCCTGCTTTCCTATTTTCCCAATTCAAATAACATCTCAATGTCTTGACTGATAGTCACAAGCTAAAGTCCAGCAGGAGAACTGCCATTGCTGATTTGCCAGCCAGGCTGGTTTAGGCACATTAAATAACAGAAAAATCTTAATCCTCTTACCCAAGGGCATTTTTCTGATTCTCTTCAAAATCAAATGGTACAGTGATAACAACGTCATTTACATCTGAACCCAATGCAGACTGAGCAGTTTCTGTTTATAAACATAGGCAGAACATGTCCATTAAAAGCAAAAAAAAAAAAAAATCAACATACCACATCTGAAAAATATGAAGACAGCTTATAAAACTAAAATAGGTTATGATTTTACTTGTTACATACCTTTCATTTTACTGAATATCAGTTTTGCCACATCTTCTGGGTTAATAAGTTTATTATCTATTTCATATTGAAGTTTTCCATTCTTCTCGATTATCTGTAAGCAAAGTCAACATATCTTTGTTACATATGTAATTTATTAACAAACAGTAATGTTTAATTTAGTTTCTGTTCAAAGTAAAAAGCATTGGACTGTGTAAATACTTTCTGCGTTAGTATTACAAGGGAATAAATACTTCCAAGATGCGTATCAAATATCACAAAACCCCCTTGTATTATCCAACAGACATGACGGTGACATTCAGATGAACTTAGACTTCAGACTTTCTTTTTCGATTAACAAGTTTTCCTTAGTACAAAAGCAACGTTTAGAAGAAAAGTACTTGCCTGCTTACATTCTGTAAGAAAGAGTAACAACTATTTATATAAGCATGTCAATATGAACAGTCAAAAACCAGCAAAAAACCCTCTTGTTCCTTCTTTATAAATGTGTTTTCCAGGATAATTTTTCTATTGTTTTGCAAAAAGGTTTCTAGTAACAAGCACAGTAGTACCCAAATTAAATACTGAGATTAAAACAAGTAGTTAAGCATTTTTATCACACGGTGCAGTAACCTGAGCATCTTCTACCAGCACTAAGAATCACCATAATGCTATTATCCAAATATAGTAAGAATCATCCCTTTTCTGTTAGGCTATATTACAATGGCAGATCTCAGAACACTGAAGTTCTCTACTTTATAAAATGAGAAACGTTCTCTGTGGCAGCAAATGGACCATATATAATGAGAGCTGATCGCTACAGAACATAAACACAGTGTGGTACAAACAATGCCAAGAACAACACTATAAAGTGATACAAATTAGTCTGAGAACAACAAAAAAACCCGAGATCATACTCACCGAACATTTGCTTTCTGCAATGTACTTCTCTGCCTGTGGGTCACCAGAGCTGTGGAGACAAATCGAAAATCACAAAATAAATCATATGCTCAAGGGTACCTGCACAAATTCATCCTGCTGATATTCCTTATAACGACCACAGCATACGGAGCTACACTTGAACTAAAATTCCTGTTTCTGCTCTACAGATACATTCACACAGGAAAAGAAAAAACAACAGTTCTGACTGCTGGTATCTTTCAATCCCCTTTCACTAATCACAGAAAAAATAGCGACTAGTTAGTGAAAAGGGAAAACAAAAACCAACACACTGTTTTAACCTGCTATCCCAAATAATCGTTATGAAATATTTTAGCGGCACCTTTGTTGTATCGACTGAAATAGGGTGACAGCCGTAAGCTGACTATCCCTAATACTCTACTAACTAAAGTTACGCATCTGAATAGTGCTGATAAATACATCAGAATGGACATCATCTTGTCAGCTCCTTTCAGTGGAAGAGCTGTACCACACAGCTAGGTCATCACTGAAAAGTTTCGTCACATCTCTGATGTTAGACCTAAACCAGGAAGTTTAGTTCTAGTGTCACTGTAAGTGCCAGCACCAATCGACACAGTTCTAACTGAATAGCCACAACAGGCATTACGTCAATGCGTTTCACTGTCGTAATAAAAGCAATACAAAGTTTCACACAAATAAAACCACAGTGGATTTTAGCCACAGGAAAACATTAAGGTAACAAGAAGACATTTTAGTTAAGAACCTTAAGATCTGACATACCTTCCTGTGGATGCCTGGTTAACTTTACACTAGACTAAAGGGCCTTCAATAGCAGGGCTGACACTGCATTTCACTGTCCAGCTTTAACGGGGAAGCCCGAACTTCTCACCTGCCTTTCACACCTGTTCTCTTACCTTCGCCCAAGGATCTGCTTTACTTTCACTACAGTGTTTGAAATATTCCTTATTCTACTCTGCTTTGCAGCTAACCCCACAACCTGAACGGAAAGTAAAGAAAAACAAGAAAAATAGTTAGTGCGCAGCAAGCAGAGCCCCCCTCCTCCCCAAACCGCCACCGCAGAAGGAAGCCTCACCTCCTCGCTTTCCGAGAAAGCGACGACCGCAGGAGTGACCCTGTCCCCGGCGTCGTTAGCGACCACGTCGGCGCGGCCATCCTGCGGACAGAGGCACCACCCGTCAGCCGCCCCTCAGGGCTTCACTCGCTGCGTGATCCCGCGGCGCCGTGAGGTAACAGAGATGACCGCGGCCCGCCTCCCCCTCCCGGCAACGGCCGCCCCGAACACGACGGGCAGAGCGGCCCCTCAGCCCCTCACCTTGTAGACGGCGGCGCAGGCACAGCTAGCACCCAGGTGGACACCGATGGCCGCCATGAACCTCTGCCGCTCCACGCGCGCCCGCCACCCCACAATGCACTGCGCTCTCCCCCGCTCCCGACCAATCCCGTTCCCCTCTTCTCCCCGGCCGCCAATCAGAACCCTCGCGGCGCTCTCACGCAAATCAGTCACGGAGAGGCGCACTTGGAACTGTCGTCATCGGCGGGGCAGCCAATGAGAAAAATCGAGAGAGAGACGTCATCAAGCATGGTGACGCAGCAGAGTGGGTGCGCGAGGCGCGGGCGGGCCGGCGGTGGCTGGCCGGTGAGGGGAGTTGGTCAGGCGCGGGCTCGAGTTTAATTAACCCCAGAAGACCCAGCCGTTAAGAAAATAGAGATTTAAATGGAGAAAAGCGAACGAATCTACGTCACGCATGTACTGGGGCGCGTTTGTTTTATGTCAGCGGCATTTCTCATGGTTTAATTGCAAGCAATGAAGCACATGGAGGCGGTGTAAATATTTTTTTATGCAAGTGCTGTAATTATTAGTGAGGCAGTCAGGCTGAAGTGCTGATTTTACATAATCTCACCAGGCATAACCAATGACTGGAAGCAAAGCTCAGTGTCTCGTTATGTTGCATTTCTGTTGGAGAAATCCATCTTGACACTACCACAGGGGAAAAGAAAAAAAAAAGGAGATTATTTTAATCAATCCTGGGGGAATTTAACATAATTCACGTAGGACTCCCTTCATCCTGGCCAGAGCTGCCCCTCATTTCCATCGCGAGTCTAAATGCCGTGCAATGCCATCTCACTGCATCACTCCGAAGTAAAGATTGTCCTTACCCTTGCTTTATATGTGATATGTTGAAGGGTTAAAGGAATGAGTCCAGATCACATGGAGGTGAAAGGAGTTACCCGGAGTTTCAAAGGGGTTTTTGTGTCCCAACACTGATCCTGCCTTTCCTAAGTCACAGGACAATCTTCCTTTCAGTAACCGAGCTGGCTGAAGTCTGACCAAAGGCTGGAGCTCCGATTGCCAGCACTCTGTGCTCTGATAGTGATCGCAGTGTTGATAAAGATGAAACTTGTACAAAGGAAAACAAGAGCTTTGAAGTGTGTCCAAATTGTAGCTCCTTTCTGCCTCCTCTGGAGGAATGAAAAGAGAAGGATCATAGAGTCACAGACTGGTTTGGGTTGGAAGGGACCTCAAAGCCCATCTAGTTCCAACCCCCCCTACCATGGGCAGGGACACCCTCCACTAGACCAGGTTGCCCAAAGCCCCATCCAACCTGGCCTTGAACACTTCCAGGGATGGGGCATCCACAGCTTCTCTGGGCAACCTGTGCCAGTGCCTCACCACCCTCACAGGGAAGAATTTCTTCCTAATACCTAATCTAAATCTCCCCTCTTTCAGTTTAAAACCATTCCCCCTTGTCTTATCACTACACCCCCCCAGTACGAAAACCATCCAAGAACAGTTTTCCTGTGCTTTTCCCCAAATCCTAATACCAGTTGCACCATTTGTTGACAACAGACCAGTATGTGCAATCTGTACCTCAACAAGTTCTTGCAGCCTCACTGCTAACATCTACACAACTAAGCACATTTGCGGTTATTTTCCAGTTGTTGTGATGTCATGAACACGTCAGGATGGACACAGAACTTCTGCTTCTTTTAACCAAAGCAGTTAGTGCTCTTTCCAGGTGTAAGCAAACCTGCAGGCAAGAAGTGCCTTGGCAAGGGTCTGTGGCAGCCAGTGTTCGCTGAGGAGTGACCTGTCTGTCTGTGCCCTTCCTATCTTTTTGGGTGGTGTCCTTAGCAAGTGAGAAGCTCTGAGGTTGCGCTGAGCTTGAATGAGCTGAGAGATGAGGTGAACATCCGACTTCTAAATAAAAGTGGAGGAGGCTGCCCTGTTTGCTATGACAGTTCTGTAGGTGAGTGAAAGCCTTAATATGCTGCTTGTTCATTAAAGGCAGGACTGAGGAGGCTAACAGTGATCTGAGCAGCAGTCTGGATTCAGGATGCAGGAGAATTTCACCTTTCACACCTCTGGGAAAGAAATCCAGCCCCAGTCTGACTGGAGTCCTGCACACCTCCAGGTACCTACATCAAGGAAGCCCACCATGCTCCCCCTGCAACAAACTCACCTCTGATTTAGCCAGGTACTCTGCTGAAACCTCGTAATATTATTTCCCAGCTGACAAACCAGTGGCCCAAACCATCACAGCATCAGAGCTGCCCCTTCTCTCCCAGTCTGTGGCACATCTCTCAGTCATCCAAGAACCAGACCTGCCACCGTGAGACCGGCTGTTAGCACAGTACCATGAGGGCTTGCCCAAGCTCCTTCTGGACTGAGAGCTTCCAGGCAGCCCAAGAGGCTTGAATGCAAAAAGGGATCCCCCTGGCACTGTCCATAGCAGGCTGAATGTAGGAAAAGCACACAGAGATTATGGCAAAACAGTAACATCTGCTGAGTTATTTAAAGTGGAAGCAAGTGTCTCTATTGAAAAACAGACTGGTTTGCGTCTGGTAAATAGTATATACTGTAAAATGTCCCTTGGGGCGAGGGAAAAAGGATGAGAGAACTTACTTTAATGATCTGTGTGTGTTCTGACTTAATTCTCAGGAAATGAAGCTCCAAGGAGGCTAGATGTGGCAGTTGCATGACCGTGGCCTGTGATTGCCTCTGGCGTGGGGATGTGAACAGCACCAGTGGAGTCAATTCTCAGGAAAGCTGTGGGACAGCCTGGCTGTGGGGGGACCTGGACAGTGGTTCTCTGGGTGGCACGGCCCCCCAGCTTTGAAAACAGCCTCTTCCCCAAGACAGCGTGAGACTGTACTGGAGATGTGACGTCCTACTGAAAACTTCCATCCCCATTGCTTGCCTTCATAAAAGCATCCATGAGATTTTTTTTTATTATTATTTTGCCTAAAAACGGCTCCTAAAACTCATTACCTAAATCCCCCCAAATAATTGCATTGCTTATTTTGGGCATGGGAATACATGCTCCTGGGAGGCCTGTCTGTGTATCACCCCCAAAGCTCCTGGGTTTCGGTGGAGGCTGTAGCCTGTTTCTGGGTTTTCTGTAACACTTGCTACTCATTACAAAAGGCATTTGATAAAGTTAATTTCAGTATCCTCATTGTTTCATAGTCACAGTACCTAAGTGATAGGGAAGAGGTGAGTTCAGTTAATGGATCAGATTAATTAAATACTTGTGTTAATTTTTAATAAACTGAACAGGATGTTTTTATGAGTCGATGGTCAGGGCTGACTGCTATGGAGTCTTCTCACACCAGTCCAAAAAAGATGAAGTAGACAGGAAGCCTGGCAGGCAAACCTGTTGAAAAGCTGGTATTAATGCCTGTAGGTGGCATAAATGCAGCATGTAATTGCAATGCCACAACTCATCTGCAACGCTTAGTCTGTTTGGCAGCTCAGTATGTTTGCAGTAAAGTTGAAGCCAGATTTATTTTTTTATACTTACACCAGAGTGCTTATCAGAGAATATCCCAAGATTTTTTTATATTTTAGATGACATAAAGCATATTAAATGTCTCTTTGATTTTGCTTGTAAGTAAAGAATGCTAGTTTTCTTTCTCTTCTTGAAAAAGCTTTGAGCGCCTGCAAAATAAACCATCCTTTATTGCACTCCACACCACAAACTTGAATCACAAAGTAGGAAAAATCCGATTTTCTTACAAACCAAAACAACCAAACCTCCAACCTGTACCTGGGACGTTGATCAGTGTTCACTGGATGATCTGCAGACCCATGCTGAAGTATTCCAAAGGAATCCGCCAGTGACTCCAGCTGATATAGCTTGTCTGAAAGCAACATTGTCCTGAAGATACGAACCTCTTCGAGTGACTCTGGTACAGTTCTTCTCTGCTGCTATTCAGCCAATTGTGGATTATTCTTGACAGGAGTAAGGAGGCACTAATGGTTAATTGAACACAGCAAACATACTTCATAGCTAGAACTGAGAACTGGCACAAGTCATCTTTGACAAGGCTTTGTTGGCTATTAAGAAAATCAAATATGTATGATTTTCTTTAGAGTAAGAATAAGCATGTGCCACAGATAATTTCACGTACAGTCTATGTTAATAAAACAAGAAATAGGTAATATTCTCATTGCTGTTTTGAGAATTGCTGTAGACTGTATCAGGCAGTATCATCTCTAGGCACATCTATGATGGTCACGACTGGCTGAACAATTTTATTACTTTTGTCAAGTCTGAAAATTTTTAAACATATATACAAATGATTTTTTTCCCCAAATGAAAATAATTGGAAAAATAATGGAAAAATCTTCAAATAACTTCATTTTAAATTTTTGGCCTTTTTCCTCTCCGTGTCCCAGTTTTTCCATCTCCTAAATGATGTCAAATTCACTTTGCAGAAATGTTGAACGGTTTTAGTAATAGATAAGAAGTGTACTGAGATCCTTGGCTGGAGGATGCTCTGTAAATATGAAATGTTATGGTTAATAATGCAGATCTAAGTTATGACATGAATTACAAAGAGTGCCATAAGGCAATCCCAGAACTTTCCAAGCAAGCTCCATGGAAAAATATGCCTGAAATTCATTTTTGTGCTCTGGGTGGAAAACCTTGTATTCATTGAACACCAGCATAAAGTGTATACTCTGTAGGACAAGTTCAATACAAAACTGAGCGGTGTTTAAACCAGCAGTTTAAGAAGAGCCGGCTACCAAAATAGGTCACAATCAGCACCAGGTCCGTTAGTGACAGATGTCTTAATTTTAGGCAAAGAACTGATTTAAGTGTGAGGGTGCCAGCTCGAAACAAGAAGTTTATTCTGTGCACTGTCAGAGATTTACTATATGACCTTGAGGAATTCATTTCATTTTACTGTTTCTTGAGATCTTCATCTGAAAAAACGCAACCACCAAGAGTAGAGTTTTCCTTTCCTCCCAAGGGTGTTATGAGGATAACTACATTAATTAGTTGCCTACTTAGAGGTGAGTGTAATAGGATGGAGTAGCTAGAACATAGCTCTTCCTTATCTCTGCTGACCAGTCCTGGTCAGTATCATGTCAACTAAATTGATTTTTGCAGAAAGTGATTAAACACAATTAAATGTCCATGTTAAAACGAACGCTAAGATTAGCTTTATTGAACTGAGATCAAAGTGGTGATAGAATCTGAGATCCTTTTATTTAAAAAGTGTTAATGGGATCCATGCAGAGCTGACAGAATGATTTCCTTTCCCACAAACCCACCGTTATCTATAAAGCTAAAAGATGAAATTAGAGATTTTTTTAAAAGTACAGAGCAGTCTCTTTTTTTTTTTTTTTTTTTTTTTTAAGTGTTAATGATCCCTGTCTTTAGCTAACTTGTTAACATTCCTCTGGCAGCTTTACCAGTTTCTGCTGTTCAGCTTAAGGTTTTTATTTTCTTGTTGCAGTATGTAAAGAATTTTTGGACAGTTTTTACAATTCACTTAAAAGAAATTCAGATTTTGCTGTGGACACCATAGCTGGTCAGCAGCTGTGGGGATGCTAAAAGGAAAAGAGCAGCATCTGGAACCACTCTCCTTTGTGTAAAGTTCTGAGAAAGTCATAGTTAAATGACAGAATTTCTGATCGATAAATATCTCTGTCCATCTGCACTCACGGGCATTAATTCAAATCCAGTAATGACAATGATAATGACAATTACGAGTAACAGAGGACAGTCCTGTGGCCTGCGTGAAGCAAATTTGGAGGATCTGTGTTTAATTTTTGGCATATATGGCTGCATGTTGTTGGACAGCCATTGAAATCAGCGGGACTCTTTCCAGCAGCTTCCCTGGTCATTGGCTGGGGCCCTAAACGGCCTATTACAACAGGGGAAAATTAACATAGTTGTTGGCAGCTCATCAGCTGATGACTGAATAGATACACTGAAATCCCCTTCCACCTTTCCAGACGGGAAACAGGGAAAGGCCAGGGGTACGGAGGAGGGGGGCTGCAGTGCTGCGGAACAAACAACTGCACTGCTCTTCCTTAGTGACCGCTGCAGGGCTTCAGAGGTATTTCAGGCACCCGGTAATTTTTACTCTGTGATGCCCTGGGTCCAGATAGCTGCCTCTAAAAGAATACCAGTCACTTCTGTGGGAAGCTACATGTGTTTATGGGAATTGAAAGATTTCTCATTCAGGGCAGACCTGGGGTCCAGGTGGTTGGGACACGTTATATCGGCTGATCCTACCACAGGAGCTTTGTGCAATCAGGCAGTTTGGGTTGTAAAATCTCTCCACGCTCTGATGTTAGTCATACTGCAGGGGCTTCTCACTTCTTTGGAAGTGGGAGGGGAATCCCAGAGGTCTTTGCAGAAGAGCTACTGCAGAAGATGCACTGCTTTTTGGTAGCTTGCAAGGGACAAGTCCCACTCCACCGAGAAGCAGTTTTGGGCCAACTTCAGCAGACACATCTGCAGCACCAATCTCTTCCATGGGCCGACTCTTTGAAGAAAGGCATACACTGCATTTTCAGCTCTGGATTTTCCCAGGCTATCATTTGGGGATTTTCGTGGCCTGTTCTCATGCCCAGAGGTTATTCCTCTGCATGCTGTTCAACCACAGAGCAAAAAGACAAGATCTGCTCGAAGAACTTACAGTCATAATAAAAGTGAAAAGTGAAGTAATGAGCCAAAACAACAGGAATTCCCTGGGGTGTGGAGAAGCAGTGAATCAGTCTGGCCAGAAGATGTGCAGAGGTTTCAGCAGATCAGCCTCCTCCTCCTCCTCTGCTGAAGAGTGCTTGTCCACCATGGGTAGAGGCAGAAGACTCTCATCCTTGATTTGAAACCACGGGTGGTCTGCTTGCCTTTTCTACACTGTGAAAGCTAGAAGAAGAATCCCACTGCTTTCAATGGGATGCAGTGTACCATGAGAGAGGAGTGCTGCATTGGTGTATCACCTTACTCGTTAATTCATTTAATTGCACATTCATTATGTTTACTCATGTGACAGAAGGACACAATCCAAGGCTTACCTTCAGGATTTATTATAGGTATGAAATTAAACAAAATGTTGCCAAATAGTAATAACATCATTCAATATCACCTTGAAAATCCATTATTTACGCATTATCAGCATCCTTTACGAGGAGGCCTGGAACCACTGTGCGCTCTGCTTTGCCATCTGTTTTACCCCATGGAAGAGGGAGTCCCATCATCTTAGCAAGTGGCTTGCGGCAGTGAACAGCCCTGACTTTTGGGTGCCTTCTGCTGCTGCGGGTTTCCGGGGGTGCGAAAGCATTCTCCACTTTGCAGCATCCCCTCTCTTTTATCTTGGCATTAACTCTCTGTCCTGTGTTTTTCAGTTACTGTGGAGCTGCCAGTACGGCACCCACAAAAATCCTGGCTGAAGTGATTTGCACGGTGAGTGCCCACATGCCCCTGCCAAAGATCCCCCAGCAAGTTTGAGGATGACACCAAGCTGTGTGGTGTGGTCAACACGCTGGAGGGAAGGGATGCCATCCAGAGGGACCTTGACAGGCTGGAGAGGTGGGCCCGTGCGAACCGCATGAAGTTCAACAAGGCCAAGTGCAAGGTCCTGCACGTGGGTTGGCGCAATCCCAAGCACGACTATAGGCTGGGTGAGGAATGGATTGAAAGGAGCCCTGAGGAGAAGGACTTGGGGGTATTGATTGATGAGAAGCTCAACATGAGCCGGCAGTGTGCGCTTGCAGCCCAGAAAGCCAACTGTGTCCTGGGCTGCATCACAAGAAGTGTGACCAGCAGGTCAAGGGAGGTGATCCTGCCCCTCTACTCCACTCTTGTGAGACCCCACCTGGAGTACTGCATCCAGCTCTGGGGGCACCAGTACAGGAGAGACGTGGAGCTGTTGGAGCGAGTCCAGAGGAGGCCACGAAGCTGATCAGAGGGCTGGAGCACCTCTCCTGTGAGGACAGGCTGAGAGAGTTGGGATTGTTCAGCCTGGAGAAAAGGTGGGTCCAGGGAGATCTAATTGCAGCTTACCAGTACCTGAAGGGGCCTACAGGAAAGATGGTGAGGGACTGTTTATCAGGGAGTGTAGTGACAGGACAAGGGGGAATGGGTTTAAGCTGAAGGAGGGGAGATTTAGATTAGATGTTAGGAAGAAATTCTTCCCTGTGAGGGTGGTGAGACACTGGCACAGGTTGCCCAGAGAAGCTGTGGATGCCCCATCCCTGGCAGTGTTGAAGGCCAGGTTGGATGGGGCTTTGGGCAACCTGGTCTAGTGGAGGGTGTCCCTGCCCGTAACAGGGGGGTTGGATCTTTGAGGTCCCTTCCAGCCCAAACCAGTCTATGACTCTATGATTCTATGATCTGTGAAAAGTTTGAAATGGCAGATACTCACCTTGGCGAGCTCAGATATGGTAGGTTGAAATTTTAAAGCAAATTGCTGGTCTTTGGGGTCGCATTGCCTAGTCGCATTCATTTATCCTTCTGGGTCTCTTTCCGTCCTTTAGCCTTTCTAAACCTAAGCAGAAAGGGAAATAAATAGTTCTGTACTCCCTCCCTCGTCTCATCTACTTACAGCTTAGGCCAGGAAAACTAAAGAGTTTGGGGCTTACACTTTCCTCCTAGCCAGAGCAGGCTTTGTTGGAAGGCTGTCCGGGTGACTCACATGTGGATGGGCACTGTCCCAGCTCTGCACTGAAGGAGGAATGGTGCCGACTCCTTCAGAGAGAGGTTGCTTGTTCAAGATGAGCAGCTGTTAACAAAGACTGCAGAGTTTTAAATAACCCGAATAAATGAAATCTCTTCTCCCTCTTCAGTTAATCAGGACTTGCTTTCTTTGTATGTCAAAACCCTGCTTGCTTTCCTCTTACCCAGACGTTTTTTTTCACGGCAGATGAAAACTGAATGTAGGACATAAACAGCCAGTTCCATGGACTGAATGAAGCCTCAATTTCCAGTGGCTTTGTGTCTTGTGGATCTGCTGCTTTTGTCCTAGTAAAGTGCAAGGGTTGGCAAAAGCTTTTCTCTTGGCTGGTCACTTCTCGTGATTCATTTCTCATGTGATTTCTCTGGTGTCTAGTAAGATTTATTCTACAGCCTTTCTCTTGGGGAGGGGAAGGCTGTGGAGATCCCAGACTATGGGGAAGGAAGTGAGACAGAGGAGCTGGTGCCACCATCTCTAGAGATGTCATGGACTGGCAAAGCCCTGGTCCTTGGCTTTACTTGGAGCTGCAGACGGATCACTGGAGGACACAGGACTCCAAGCCCATGTCATTTGGGGTGCGGCAGCTGCTCTCCCCAACTCTGCCACCCCTTTCATTACAGCAATAGCTCCACAGCATTTGCATGAACTGGGTGATTTTTTTTCCTCTCCGGCAGCACAGAGGAGTTAAGGACAACGTGAAAACTTACGTGCTCTCTAAAGCATCTCTCGCATTCTTTCCTCTTGCAGAAAGGAAACTGGACTTAAAATCTATGGAGCTCTCCAGGAGAATGAGAGAGGCTGAGCTCTGGAAGTACTGACAGCTGGGGAGAAGTGAGCAGTGTCTGTATGGAAAAAGCAGAAGTTGTGAGCCCAGTTAAGGAGCTGGTCCTGAAGTGTATGTGCAGAAACCCCAGATCGGACCTTTAGTTGTCACCAGTATCAAGGCCATATTGGTCACAGATACCGTCTAAAGGGATGGTTGGGGTTTTTATTAGGAATTGCTTTTGTAGCACCCTAGCTGTGCAAAGCATTTTTCAAACACCTTCAGAAAAGGATTCTAGCAGACATACAATCATTAATTATTTACCTTGCAATAGGTGAGCAGAGGTCCCAATATGTCAAGACCTATACGTGCACATACACGGGGGCATGAACTTACATACCAAGAAGGTGGTTTCCTACATTATCTCTGAGGACACGGTGTAAATAAGATCACAGACAAAATCCAGAAATAAATAAAAGGTAAGGGCTCTGCCCTATTACCAGTGAAGTCAAGGGTCTCTCGCTGATGATACTGAGAGCAGAGCTAGCCATGGGGTATTATTCCTGGAACACATGGTACTGTGGGATGGAGATGGGGAAGGAGGGAAGTGCCAAAACACAGCGGAAGTGAAACTCGTATGCCCTGGCTTAGCTAAAGCACAAGGTCCAGGTCTGAGCTAGTTCACACACAGCAGAAATGGGCATCCCTGGAGACGTTTTCAGCCCATCATTTTTTTAAGCTCTGGCAAGTTCCTCACATGCAGAGATCTCACTTTCAGACATGTAGTCTAGCACAGATGGATCCTATCCTACGTTCTCTATTGCTTTCTCCCTCTCCTTCAGCATAGATAGGCAAGTGAGCAGCACTACAGATAAAAATTGCAGCTATTAGTCAGAAAATGCTAACCAAAACTAACTAGCCTAAAGCCTGTGTTGCTAGGAAACAATCTGCCTCTTACTATGCATTGCCACCATTTGTATGCATCTGCTCTTCCGATTTTCTTATTAATATTCTTTGCTTCAGACCCAGGAAGAAATTCCCTCTATAAGCTGGAACAGAATCCAGTCCTCTCCAGATCCAGCAGATCAATTTAAACCCAACCTCTTGGTGGTTTAATTTAACCTCAGACTGTGGGTGCAAGTGGCTTCAGTTACTCTGGTTTAGTCTGGCAGAAAACTGGCAGAATTCACATGGCCATTTTTGCACATGGGCATATGCAAACAGGGGCAGCTGAGCATTGCAGGACATAGCAGCGTGTGCTGCCTTTTGGTTTTCCAGCCTTTCCTGGAGGTTTCTTCCTTTCAGTGATGCTGTTACCTCTTATGTATCTTAAGGAACTAATCTGCCTGCTTGTGACTGTCCAACCATATCCAAAGGAAAACTCAGGCAAAAAAAATAAATCCTGCTAAAATTATTTTTCTTAAGACAAGCTACAGTGATAGAAGTACCTTTAACCTGCATTTTTGTGTCAATGCTAGGGAGCTCTATTGATTTACTATATTTGAATTTAAGTCAATGTAGTTAAATCAATACCCAACTGGAGTGGAGATTAGGTTCTCCATTGATTTTAAGCGTGCCTGACACTGGTAGAGTTTGGAATTTACAAGTACAAGATACATAGATGTGAGGCAGCTTTAAATCTCTCTGGCCACGTTGCACGAGCTACGTCTGAGCTCTGCTAAGATTTAGGCTGGGGGCTGGAGGAGGGTTTCCAAACGATGCATTCCCAGTTTACTGCTGGTTGCTGATATGTGAGGTCTCCTGCCAAAACATGATGTGTGACTGCTTCCCAATGCAGTTCTATCAGAAAATCAAAAATTAGCAGAACACATGGGGTTTGGGGTTTTGGGGTGTTTTTTTCAGGTGAATTCATTTAAGGCACATCATTATGCTATCAGGGTTGGGAAGGGGCTCTGCCCGCAATGCCATCAGCAGTACGGGAGTGCCATCATCTTGTTCCAGGCAGGGCAAGGAAAGCACTGGCCAGCAGAAGTCGCAGTCAAAGCACTAGCTGCTAACACTGATCAGCAGCAGCCAGAAATCACATCACCTTATAATCTCACGTGGAGATACTTGGCACCGGCTGCAACTTCCACAGGCAGCTCCTTGGCCACAAATCCATCTTGGCTTTCCTGGAAGGCTGTTGCCTTTCATCTTAGCAGTGAAGGAAGGAGACAGGGTCCCTGCGGATAACCCTGTCCATTACACGTTACTGAATAAGGCAGAATCCTGGAAAGAACGGTCTGAGAGTGTTTTTCAAAACTCTGAATGTAGGACAAAAATTAAAGGACAAAATTAAAGTGTTTCACCTTGTACCTGTAATCTTATAATGGATAGGAGAGTCAGTATGGCATAGATGTGCAAACATGTTCCCTTGTGGGGATTATTCCATAATCCATAGGTCTTTGCTGTTTGAGAATAGTTCTTGAACAGGCCTTTGCTTGTCTTTGTAGCAGTTTGCCACTAATACGCAGTCTAGTGCACTTGAAGCTATTATAAATAAAAACTTTAGCTCTTTAGACTTACTCTAAATACATCTTTTCCCACCTTGGTGTATTATACTTTGCTGAAATCTGTAGATATCCAAGGTCTTCACCACCTCATTTCACTCTGCTAAACTGAAGTTTTCAGAGGATTTCAATAGAATTTGAGCTCTCAACTCTTTAATTCTTGTTTTGGCATTCTTCAAATCCCTTGCTATGAGGGATTTATACAATGGATGGCAACACAACCAGAAAATCCCACTACTCTGGGACATTCTGCTCGTTTAAAGGAATTGTTTGACATATATACAGTTAGAGCCTGTGAGCTTAATTTGAAGTACAAAAAATGAAGGTGCAGGACAACCAGCAGAAGGCCATGGTGCAACCATAAAAGGAAAGCAGAAGGCTTGTTCATTGTGTTTCTACCTCAAAAAGCCCCTGTCTCCCTGTGGGTGTGAGCAGAATCCCTTCCAGCTCCACCAGAAAGGAGCGTGCCATCTCCCATCCTGGGTTGCACTGCCCAGGCACCCTCATACCATGAAAGGTGTGGGTGGCAGCAGGACAGGCCATGACATACTGAGTCCTGAGTGAACAGATTCAGCCTTGATGGGCAGGATCTGAGCTGGTCCCAAAGCCTGAGACTGGCAGCAGATTCCTTAATGGCAGGAAGAAACCTTCCTCTGATAACCTGACCTGTCCTGGAGAAAGTGAGATCTGCTTTCTAGTAGCTGGAGGAGCAGAATAAACCAAGATACAGTACTTGGGCAAGAAGCTAGTTAATACATTGGAAGCCCTTGAAATATGCTGTTATTTCTGTAGCTCAGTGCTACGTCAAACGCCAGCAGAAAAGGGACTCAGATCGCGGTTGGTTAAATGCAATGGTAAAAAGCAAACTTCTGATATGTTACAAATTAAGAAATGCCTAAAAGCTCGCATCTGAACCTTGGCAGCCTTGTCTTGCCTGGAAAACCTGGACTTGAATCGCTTGACTGAGCATACATCTCCGGTGCCATTTGGGATGCCCTAGGATACCCTGTGTGGAGGGATGTGCATCTCCAGGAGGTCCTGTGTCACCTCTGCCCACGCCGGGTGTCTCAGCTGAGAGAGTTTGAAATGGCACTAGATACATGTGTTGAGGTCACTGAATTGAGCCTGTCTTTCTTTGGTTTGGCAGTGAATTTTCAGTATTTCCTGTTACAAACATAGGTAGACAGATAGATGTATGGATAACTATGTGTGTGTGTGTATATATATATATATTTCTAGGTCATTTGGGTACATCTACTTTAAAAAAAGAAGTGGAAAACTACATGAAAATTAATCTGTCACATGTGGTTGAAATGCTCTGATGAGCAGGTAAAGACTCTCAATAGATTTTACACTAATGCACTATATTTTTATTACAAACCAGTTGGCTTATCCTTGGCTAATTGGAGGGCTGAATCCATCTGCCCACCGCTGCAGTTCTTGTACGAGGGAGAGAAGTGAAGTGTTGCATTCTTAGGGCCAACAGTCTGGTCTTGCAGATGGGAGAAGACGTTCACAGATGCCAGGAGTTACATTACCACAGGCCATCAGAAAATCCAGACCTTTGAAAGTATTGTATCTATTGGTGTAATTCTGTTGACTTCAGCAGCAACTCATTCGTTTGTTGGTTTCATTGAATTCACTTCTAGTCCAGTGTTTGAAATCTCTTTAATAAACATTGTTCTCCCACTTAGGGGTCTTCTGCTGTCTTCTAATCTTTTCAGATCTCCCAGGCTGACCTGGGCCTAGGAAAGATCACAACTGTATTGGACTGAAAATAAGTTTAAAATGCAGTTTTCTCCTCTCTGAGAAAGGGACGATGGAAACAATTTTCCATGTAATATAAAACTTGCATTTCTAGGTAGCTTCAAGAAAATACAAGTGAGAGCTAGAACCACCAAAAGGCACCAGGTTTCTTCCTTTATTCATTAATTATCAGTTATTAATTCAGCCATCTTCCTGATGAGATCTTCCTCCACCTTCAGATGAGGTGGCTGGGTCTCAGAGCTGAGATCTCCATTTCACAGCAGGCCATATGCTGGTGGCCGGGCCAGCTCTGGAGGGTTGGGCCAGAGAAGATGGTGCCCAACCAGCTGTTATGTGAGCACTTTGATGCTCGCCTCCTCCACGAAAATGGCAGCACAACCCCATGACAATACTAATAGCCACATTTTGGAGGGGGTGGGGTAGAAATTCATTATCAGCCAAAACATGTAATTCAGTCTTCGTGCTGGTAAAGAAAACTCTGGAGAAGAATTGCTCCTTCCACATTGGTAATAAACAAAGGACCTGCTTTAGTGTTAATGTTACTTGTCTTTCGGAGGTGCCTTGTCATGGAAGTTAAATCTGTGTTCCTTATTCCTTCCAGTTTATTAAGATTTTCTAGCTCTCCACCAAAGAACAGAGTATTACTTTTAGGGATGTGGCCAGACACACCTTACTTGAAAGGTTCTTGTCTACCTCCATTTTCCTCCCAGGTGCATCTGGGTAAGATATTCTGCGTTTCCCATCCAAAGCTACCATATCATTTTGCAGTGAGGTATAACACTATGTAAAAAATATACAAATTGTATTTTATTGCCAAAGCATTTCAATAAATGGGTTAAATTGTGTTGCCTAAAGTTTGCAAAGTACGAGTTTTCCTTGTGGCCAAGAATATATATATATTATACATATATATGTATATAAATAAAGATATATAAATATTTAAATTCTGGTTCAAGACCCTCAGCTATGACTTATTTGCCTGTGGAGTGACCATGGAGCCAGGTGTGCACGTAAGGATAGAGTCGCAGTTGCCATGAGTCAAATGAGCTCAGCAGAGCGCAAACAATTTCCATCGTCCCATGGCTTGAGTGAGGTTCCTATGTAAAATTATTTAGAGGGAAAGGCACTGAAGTCACATACATGCTTAAGTAGCAGTTTTAAAATTAGGAAATAAAATATTCACTCTGGACAAAACATGGGAATGGAAATGTTTTGTGTACCAGGTGGGACTCCTGTACCCGATTAACTGATGCAGAAATAGCTGCCATCAGCCCGCAGCGTTCTGGAGCTGTCTCGTTCTGTAAGTTGACATTTGCTGCTGCCAGCAAACTCAGCAGCCCGAAAAGCTATTTCTTCCCTACTGCTGAGACCACCATTTCATAGACTCTGGCAAAAGAGATGCCTTCTGTCTCCCAACATCACATGCCAAGAGAAAGCCTTTTGTCCACCTACAATAGAGCTAGTGGCAGAGAAGGAAGTTGTGAAACACTAGTTACTGTTGCTGGCAAGTGAGCCATAAGGGAGGGTTCTGCCAAAAGGACGCAGGCTGGGATCTGACCTCCCTTGCTATGCTCACAGCTACTGTGTATAGGTGAAGCCGTCACTTGTAGGGAGCACCGGAGGCGGGCTGCGTGCTGAGCCCAGCCAAGAACTCCTTGGATGTGAACAGCGTTGTTAGTGCTGGGGCAGAGATCCGGGTCCACGTCAGAAACACGGACAATGCTTCAGTCTTTCCACCAAGGGATTTCTGCTGCTTGAGAAATTGCCATGGATCTCAAAAGGCAGCTATGAAATTGGTAGCTATCTCAAATTAAATAATATCCTGGAGGAGGCGGGAAAGAGCAGGAGGGTGGCACTGAGCAGCTTTCAGGCTGGCCAAATTTGGCATCTTTTTTATTTGCTAAAATCTGCCTTCTTAATAGTCCCTGCCTGTGCCTGCTCTCTCTGTTTGTACAACACCGGCTCCAGAGTGTCGGAGCAGCAGGATGAGGTGCCCTTGGGCGTAGGAGATGTGTTATATTGGTCCCCTCCAGAGCCCAGCAGCCTCCGCTGCTCCTCTCCTCATAGTTGCCCAAACTTGATGCAGCTGGATCTGGCGGGACACCGATGGGGTGATCCTCTGTGTCTGCTATGGGGGGTGCAGAGCAGAAGACGGGTGCAGCGTGAAACAGTGGCCTGATAGCACATGCTGTGCGGTGATGAAGGATCTGTTCCCTCCGGGCTACAGGGCACTCGCTGTCTCCTCCCTGCTAGAAGCTGTGCAAGGCCACAGGCACATGTCAGTGCATTACTGATTACTCCCAGGGTAAGTCTTCAGACTCTCTTGTACAAGCCCAAGGGCTCAGAGACATATTTTTAAAGTGGAATCTGAAATTCTGGCATTATCACATGCCTCTGGGAACCAGGGGTTTTAACCACAGCAGTACCGACTTCGTCATCCAGCCTGAAACAACCCTACAACTGCCTCAGCTCTTGCACACCCAAATCACACTCTGGATTGTCGTTGCCTCCCATCTACAGAAGACATTTTGCTGCAATAAGATTTTCAAAGTTGCTCCTTAAATTCAGATGTTAACTTCACATTGGAGGCGTGTGAATTAAATGGCCAAATTTTCCAAGCCTGAAGCACCTTGAATGCGCTCGTGACTTTTGTTCTTGCCAAATATTTGTTCTTGAAGGTAGAGTCAAACACACCCGTGCTGTGGTTTGTCATGACCTGATTAAATCGCCGTGAAGTTGAAGCGTGGGTGTGAGGGGAAAGCAGCTATTTAAAACCATTTTCATCGAAATAAGAGCAGTCTACAAGAGCAAGACAGCTGTTAGACGCATTGTGGGCACTGAGATGGGAATTCCTGCCTGTTTAATCAGGCAGCCAGCTGCAGCCGGCAAAACCGACCCCGGCAAGTCAAGCAGTGGAAAGCTGCACCTGCGAGCTGTGTATGCGCCTTTTGTGGGCTTGGGAAGAAAAAAAAAGGAGTTTAAAGACTTGATTAAACAAATGAAACCTGAAGTGTGGAAGCTGTATGGAGATCAGATGGCAGTAGCTCCATCGCGGACCATCTTGCAGGCTCAGCTGAGAGAGGACTCGGTGCATCATGGTGAGAATCCATCTGTGCTTAGGACAATTTCCGAATGTCTGTAAAATCGACAACCCCCTGATAAAACTTCTGTAGCTGGGTTACCATTCCCACTGCCCGAAGTTCTGGATAATTAGCTTTAAGGATATTACAGTGATGCCTTTGGATCGTCGCCTGTGAGGAGTCAACAAGGAGCTGAGGCAGTGAAATGCCTGCAGAGCCCTGGTGCAGAGGCAGTAGCAAACCCTACCATCTGTGTTTAGCTCAGGCACTGTAAGCAAACGTTAAACAAGTGCATTGCATCAACACACACACGTATTTCAGCCTGTCAGTCGGAAACTGCCTGTATTGCATATGCGGGCAGGCAGGCAGCCCGGTGTTGGAGGGCAGCCCCCTCCACCAGCTGCCCGTGCTGATTCGGGTCAGGCAGTCAGTACCCAACTTTTGCTATCGAGCTGACAGTTGATTGCTGTGGTTCCTGGACTCAATAAATGAAGTTTGTTAAGCTGCCCACTTCTACTTGAGATGGATTTTATGCAGTTATAAACTGGATGACACCAAGCTGGGAGGAGTGGCCGATACGCTGAAGGATCGTACTGCCATCCATATGTCAACAGGCTGGAAAAATGGGCCAACAGGAACCTCATGAAGTTCAACAAGGAGAAGTGCAAAGTCCTGCACATCAGGAGGTACAACCTCAGGCACTGGTATATGCTGGGGGCCACCCAGCTGGAAAACAGCTTGCAGGAAAGGACCTTGGTGGACACCAAGTTGAACAGGAGCCAGCACTGTGCCCTGGCAGCAAAGAAGGAAAATGGTATCCTGGGCTGCATTAGACAAAGTATTGCCAGCAGGTGGGGGGACGTGATCCCTCCCCCTACTCCACTCTCGTGACACCCCGCCTGGAGTACTGTGTCCAGTTCTGGGCTCTCCAGTACAAGAGAGACATGGACATACTGGAGACAGCCCAGCGAAAGACCATGAAGATGATTAAAGGTCTGGAGCATCTCTCTTATGAGGAAAGTCTGAGAGCGCTGTGACTGTTTAGCCTGGAGAAAAGAAGGATTGTGGGGGGTGTGTGTGTCTTATTAATGTATATAAATACCTAAAGGGAGTGTGCAAAGCGGAGCCAGGCTCTTTTGAGCGGTGCCCAGTGACAGGACCAGAAGCACTGGGCACAAACTGAAACACAGGAGGCTCCCTCTGAACATCAGGAAACACTTTTTAACCGTGGGGGTGACCGAAAACTGGCACAGGTTGCCCAGGGAGGTTGGAGACTCTCCATCCTTAGAGTTGTTCAGAAGCTGTCTGGACACTGTCCTGGGCAATCTGGTTGGACTGGATGACTGACCTCCAGAGGTCCCTTCCAACCTCAACCTCTCTGTGATTCTGTGATCTTTCTTGATTAAATACAGGATCTTGGCCAGAGGCACAACTATCCATTTTCCCCAGCATCAAACAAGAATGTTGCAAAGTAAACAAGCCAAGTGGTGTGCAGACATAGCCAAAATTAAATTGAAAGTAGCAAAATGATTGAGGACCCTGTTTGGATTAATCACCTAGCTCTGGCCAAAGCCATCGCAAGTGCAGGTTTTATATAGAGTTTTTAAAAATAGACTCCCAAAAAAGAAAGGTCACTTACCAAAGTAATCATTTTGTGAGATGATAATTGCTTTGGTACGTTCTTTTTTTCCATAAAAATGTTCTTAGCAAGAAAGATGACTGCTTTACACAGAGAAAAAAGAGGAGTTTTTCTTCGTGTAAATGAAATGTTAATATTTTTGAAGTGTTTCTACAAAACACCCAAAGGTTCACAGGGAAATACATACCAAAATGCAATTATACACTTTTAAAATATCTCACTATGTTGCCCTTTTGAATTGATTCTGGTTTTATTACTTACAAATCACTACTGCGCTGAGATGAAGACCAGGTTTTGGTCAGCAAGCATACTGAATGCAAAGAACAATATATGGCTGAAATGCTATATGATGATGTATTTTGAAGCCTCAATGAGGGAAGAAGGAAATACAAGTACTTCTCCCTGCATCAGAAATTTCAGAGCGAGATTTCGTGGCCCGTATGTGATGCAGGCTACCTGGCACGGTTCCTCGTGGCTCTGAGATCTGCGGGTCCTCCTGCTAGCCGCAGGGACTTGGTCGGTTAAGGACTCACAAAGTCAAAAGAATTGGGTGAATTTATACTGACAGGTAATTGTCACGTTGTAATAGTCGAGCAGCAAAAGGCAATTTTAAGGGTGAGAGGTAATGACAGCGGTTTGAATTTAAATAGCACTAGTGATATTTTTTAGGTGAATATGGGGAGGGTTCAAAGAAGAGATCAGTGGGAATGAAAAGAACCTGGAAGCGCACCGTTCCTGCTTGCAGACATCGCTCCCTTCTTTTGCATACCCCATTTCTCCGCTTTATCCGTGCCCAACATCAGATTCCTGGTTCCCGAGGGCCGTGGCCTCGGGTGCTGTGCCGTCCTCTGGCTGCAACGTGCGGGCTCCCTCCGATTGCCTGTATTGGCATGCTGTAAAGGCAGAATTACGCAGCGATGGATCTCATCTGCATAACGAAGAGCCCATTCCCAGCACAGAAGGCCACAGAGCAGATTTCCTCTCTCCATGATCCTAATTAGCCATCTGTGGTGTGCAACTGGAAGGGACTTGGCTCAGCCAGTGGAGCAGGAAAGGGGCAGCCAGAGAATGATTCCCCCAACCTAGGCTCGGTCAGCATTTCTGTTTGCACCGGAGCGGACCCTGCCC
The DNA here is from genome assembly GCF_011004875.1 of Balearica regulorum gibbericeps. NCBI lineage: Eukaryota > Metazoa > Chordata > Aves > Gruiformes > Gruidae > Balearica > Balearica regulorum. The sequence continues at coordinate 8,402,739 of NC_046184.1, read as the reverse complement.
GTTGCTGTGGGGAGCAGTAACGCAGCTGCAGACGAAGGGAAAGCTGACCCCCAGCTTTCCCCCGCCGGTTATGCAGAAGCTCAGAAAATCAGAGTTGTTTGAGAAAATCCCCACTGGGAAAGTGGCCTTTGGCTCATCCATATCCAAAAGGGCATCTGGCAGTCTGCTGCATCCGTATGCCAACCTGTGCAAGCAGAGCAGTCATCCAGCAAGTGGCCAGGAGGATGGAGAATGGCTCTGGGGCACTGGATCAGGCCATGAGGGTCCAGAGATGCACCTGCTGCATCTAAGATATGTTTCTGGTCTGAAGAAGTGTGACCAGCAGGTCGGGGGAGGTGATCCTGCCCCTCTACTCTGCTCTCCTGAGACCCCACCTGGAGTACTGCGTCCAGCTCTGGGGGCCCCAGTACAAGAAGGACATGGAGCTGTTGGAGCGAGTCCAGAGGAGGCCACGAAGCCGATCAGAGGGATGGAGCACCTCTGCTATGAGGACAGGCTGAGAGAGTTGGGGTTGTTTAGCCTGGAGAAGAGAAGGCTCCAGAGAAACCTTATTGTGGTCTTTCAATATATAAAAGGAGCTTATAGGAAAGATCATACAATCACAGAATCGTTTAGGTTGGAAAAGACCTTCAAGATCTTCGAGTCCAACTGTTAACCTAGTACTGCCAAGTCCACCACTAAACCATGTCCCTAAGCACCACATCTACACGGCTTTTAAATACCTCCAGGGATGGTGACTCCACCACTTCTCTGGGCAGCCTGTTCCAGATGGGGACAGACCTTTTAATAGGGCCTGCATTGATAGGACAAGTGGTAACGGTTTTAAACTAAAAGAGCGTAGAATCAGACTAGTTATAAGGAAAAAGTTTTTTATGATGAGGGTGGTGAAACACTGGCACAGGTTGCCCAGAGAGGTGGTAGGTGCCCCATCTGTGTAAACATTCAAGGTCAGGTTGGACGGGGCTCTGAGCAACCTGATCTAGTTGAAGATGTCCTTGCTCATTGCAGGGGGGGTTGGACTAGATGAGCTTTAAAGGTCTTTCCAACCCAAATTATTCTATGATTCCAAGTTACAAACAAGATAATCCCCCTTTTTTTTATTCCTTTAAGGTGACCTGCCTTTTGGGGTGATTGCTAAAAATTGGCCATCGGGCAGCTCTGTGTTATTTTCAAAGAACTGCATGGAGCCTAGATTGCTTATTTGTAAATTCAGAAGTCTTTCTATGAAGTAAAATCATTGAAACTAAGGAAGTATTTTGTCATTGCTCTTTTGTTTTACATAATGTTCGCAGTCACGCCATGTTAATATCAGTGGGTGAGAGTAAAAAAAAGGAAAATTGCTATAAATGTATAAAGTTGTGAAGGCTGGTTGTGTAACTGAGAAATGAGCAGAAAGTAAATGAAGCTGATCAGTTACAAAGTGTCAATTATATTAAAATGTTCTTTTGGCTCAGAAGCTTCGAGTGTCCTTAGTGCATGAAAGGACATTTTAGAACAATAATACAGTTTTTAATCTTGAATCCTTTAAACTACAGACAGAAGAGATTCTACTCCTGTCTCAAGGACAACTTGTGCTCAGACAGGAGTTTTATTTGAATTGCTGTTAAGCCAGCTATGAGAACAAGGCTCTAAATCCACCTCAGAAACTAGTAGCGCTTGTTACAAAAGAACTTATTTATTAAGCAGCCTTCAGATTTTCCCAGCTTTCACTGATGGAAGCAGCCTGCCCAGCTGGAAGATAGTGAAGTAAATGTCATCATCTCCATTGTACCCCTTTCAGCAGCAGAATCAAGACTTGGTTTACAAAAGCTTTTGGCTCCCAGGCCCAGGACTTTGGTTTGGCATGAATATTAGTTGCATGGCCAAAAATAGAAAACCTGAACAATGAATTCCTCTAACATTAAGAGTGAGTGCGTACATCCATCCAATTTTGGGAATCATTCTGGGTTTAATTCTGTAGTAAGATGGCACAATTTGTCGAAAAGGACTTTAGTTTAGCTCTTCATTTCCAGTCTTCTGTAATCTCACCAGCTGGGTTTACTTTTTACCTGTTGTTTTTTTACCCAGCTACTCAGTGGCCAGCATGAATCCCTTAAGGGGATAAGCATTTTCAGAGCCCCCCAAAATGACAACCCTTCCTGAGAAGGCAGAGAGGGGCATACTCAGCGTCTACCTCCAGCCGATCCTGTAGTCCTGTTGGGTTTTAGGTGTTCCAAGGGAGGAGGTTTTCGCAGCCTCCTGGGAGCAAGATGTTGCATCTCACTCAACAGGCCCACTCAAGACCTTCAGAATTCAGATTTCCAATGGACTGTTTTGTTTTGGAGGGTTTTTTTGACAAAAAGGCGTGGTTTTTGTTGAATGCTTGAGCTATAGAGTTAGCTGGATGCTTCTTCAAGCATCAGACATTGTGATTAAGTCTTAAAAGTATCAAAAGATTTAGAAATTTCAGAAAATGAGTTAAAAAAACCTCAAAAAGTTTCCTGTGCATTTTTAAAAAATGGTTTACTATTAAGTAAATTATTTTGCTAATTGATCTAAGTTTTTCCTGTCAAGAAACACAGGCCTTGCCATAACTGGATGAGACTAATGGTTCCTCTAACCCAGTCACCTCCCCTCAGTGATGCCTAATACAGGTACAACAGAAGATGAAAGAAACTCTGAAGTTATTAGGGAGTGTTTTCACTACCATAATCAGCTTCTTTTCTAACCTGTATCCCTGTGCTTCTCAGACAAACACAGAGCACTCTATCTTATTGCTTATCTTAGTGGTTTCCTGTTGCATGTCCAGCTGAGCTCTTTAAACCTTCCCTTGTGAGCTGGTCCCTCTGCCATCTGCGTTGCTCTTCTCTGAACTCTCTTCTGTTAAGCTCCATCTAAGCAGAGCCAAGTTGCTTCTACCTGTATTTCATGGTTTAGGTACACTCTCTTCACATCCTACTCATCTTTTTCTATAGAATGTATATATTACATGTATATAGAAAGTATATATGAAGTAGGGGCAGCCAGAAGCTCAGCTGGTTTTCAGCTAAAGTTCGGGCAGTCTGAAAGGAGGTAGAGGAGATAGCAGGAGACTGGATTTAATTCCTCTGATCACCCTTTCAGACCCCCATAATTTGAAGGCAGTGGAGCTCTACTGATCGTCACCAGCTCAGATTTAACCTAAAACTTACTTTGGTGCAATGAACATATTCCTTCTGCAGGCAGCAGAGACAGCTGGGGCTTGTGGCAGGATGAGGAAGAGGAGATGCTGGGGAACACTAAGCTATGGCCAACCCCCTCCAGAGAGACATGGGTTTGGGAGATGTTTAGAGACTCAGAGCTACTTGAGGGGCACAATGATGAGGAAAGAAGGGACAAGATAGAAACACAAAAGCAGGATGACATGCTGTAAAACTGGCTCCTGCAAAGTAAGACAACCAGCTAGGCTGAGTCCCTGCTGTGAGTGTGGGGTGCCTGAGCTAAATCTGACCCATGTCTCCTGCTGAGAAGAGAGTATAATATCAACCACGTGAAGGAAAAATTTCTCTTGAAGGAATAATACTTAAGACAGGTCAAGAGTTGGCTGAAATTCACCTTCTCCATTTACTGAACATGTCCAGCTTGCTGAGGTGTTAAGCCAGTACATTTCAGCTCATCATTAATTTATGAGCAAATTCAGGAGGCATAAAGTGAGTCTTGTCACTTGTCCTAATAATGTCTCGTTGCACATAAAAATGTGGTTAGCACGCTTCGTTGATTGGTGCAAGGATGTCTGCTCGAATGAAATAAACCTTGAATTGTGTCTTTAGCATTAGCTAGTGTGATGGCCTTAAGCCAAAGCCCCAAGCTGTGAGGAGATAGGGCCTAGGTCTGACTGCTGGGGCTCACGGCTGTCACCTATTAGATATCATCACCAGTTCATTTTGGACGTTCTCTGCTCGTGGCGATTTCTCATGTTCTCTTTAAACTCAGGGAAAGACTCCTGGGTTAATTACCCATGCCCTTTTTGTTGACTGAAAAAGCATGTCTGTGCTCTCACAGCAAGCAGGCAATGAATGTCCTCCCTCCTCACAGGTAATACAGGCAGACACCGGATTTTTAGAACAACCCCTCTTCACACAGGCATGCATCTGTGCTGCACGGTGACTTTAAGTCATCAAGACTCACTCACGCAGCTAGCCTTTGCATTGACTAGCATCCCTATAAACTTGCAAGGATCTCAGAGATGAAGAAAGGCTCGTGTGGCCACTTGGAGGCCTGGAAAGAATTGAATGTAGGTTGTTGGCTGACTGGCTTGCTGAAATAATTATTTTAATTCCAGGAACACCTTACTGTATAATTAAAGATGTGTCAGATGACCGAAAGTGTTATTTGTGCATCACTTCTTTGAAATTACTCTTCACATCTCAACACCAAATGATGTTCCCACATAAAAGCATTTATTCCTTTGGTCAGCTAGTCCTGCCTCTTGGTCTGATCTTTCACAGCCATGAAACCTGTCTGGTGTCCATCCACACCTGAAATCTCACAAAGCCTTTTTGCAGCCAATATCCAGGATTTTCTGGACATGCTGAGGGCACCTGAGCTCCCTTGTTTAATACAGTCATGGTGAAATAACTTTATCAATATTCTCATGTAATAAGACATCAAGTACCCAAATGGTACCATAACTTTAGAAGATAACACAGAAAAACCTTCTTGAGCATTGTACTAGTTTCTCTTAGACATTTTAATGAAGCTTCAGGATTAATAAAGGGAAATGTACTTAGGGGGGCTTGCTCTACAAGAAATAAGATAGTCTCTAAACTTCTGTTCATGTCTAGACTCAAACTGATCTTCTTCTGAGGATCTGAATATTTCAGTAGTTTCTTAAAAACATTTTGCCTGTGCCCATTTTCCTGCCAGGGCTCAGGACTGAATGGAGGCACCAGAAATCCCGCAGGAAAGCTTGTTCTGTGACACAGGGCCAGCCTCACATCCTCAACGGGTCTGTAAAACTCAAGTAGATACCCAGGCTTGTGGGTGTTTGCTCTGCTTCTGAAGTTCCCTGATCTGAGGGATGATCCTATCAGGCTTCCAATGCTGTGATGCTGGAACAACTCACAATGTTTAACATCCATGAGACAGAGAGGTACTATTATCTACCTTTGATAAATTAGAAACAGAGGGAAAGAAACATCCAAGGTCAGATCCAGTAAAAAACTGAAGTGATTTAAAAGTTAAGAGGAAAAAAACCCACCTGAACTTTTAACTACCTGCTGCCCAAAGCAGAGCCCAAAACTTTCAGACAGGCGCTGACAGTGCTGTGCAGAAGAGCAGGGCATCCAGGTGGGTGGAAAACAGATCCATCTGGAATGGATCCACTTCCAGAGGGATCCGTGTCCACCCCGAGGGATACAAAGCCGGGGGAGGTTGCTGCGTATCGGCACCGCCAGTCTCTTGTCTCCTGGCACTTGCTGAAGGGGAATACTGAGATCAGTGCTGGTGCTTTCACCTCACAAGTGAAGCAAGATGGACCCCGAACCAAAATCATCTTCTTCCATGACTGTAAGACAGATAATACACTTCACTTACTTACAGAATCTCCAGTTTTTCAGCACATTTCCGCCCTCTGAGTTTGCTTTCCCCACTATCAGATTCTTTCCTAACATTTTTCAAGCTTTTTTGGGTCAGCAGGTATCTCTTTCTCACTCCAGCTGCTGTACAGTCCTCACCCCACCCTGGCAATATTTACAAACTGAGGAGCGATACAGGACAGCAGGAGCCCCTGCAGCTCAAAATGCATTGCTACCCAAGCTGGAGGCCACTCCGGACCTTTCTGAAACCCAACAGCAGCCATTGAGACAAGCTGATGTACAGGACATGTGGGTTAGGAAGGGGTACGAAGAGAACATGAAGGTTAATGGGGGATGAGGGACCTGAGATTGTTTTGGCTTCAGACACAACAGGAATTGAACCCTCTACCTTCGGCACTTTGGTTCCTGATGGAAACATGAGTTTCTCTTAATATATCACATTTTCGCTCAATGTCAAGCCTTACAGTAAGATGAAAGGCACAGTTACAGGGAGGGTATGACAAGCATCTAACAATATTTAACAACTAACCAGGCTAGAAAAGTAAATGGAGGAGTATGGGTTTATTGGGAAAGATTGAAATATTGAAAATTTCTCTTTAGATACTATTAGCAGGTAGATGCCATGTTTGTGTTTGGAGATCTTTTGTACCAGCAGCTTAAAAGCAAATAAGAGCAAGCCACTGCCCTCAAGAGTTTATAACATTTTATAAAGAGACAGGATATGTATAGTGGGTGGAAAAAAAGAATTATTACTTTCCTCCTTTTACAGATGGAGATAGAGATCAAATAACATCTCCGCTATCACACAGGAAGCCTGTGGCAGCAGAAAAAAGAAGGAACTGGGATTTTCTGGAGGCAGATGCTCTAACCACAAACTCTCCCTCCTTCCCTCACTTCCCACATATTTTTGTTTTAACAGCCAGCGTCAAGCCACTGCACACTGGAAAAGGAAACGTCTCCCCTTACACCCGCCCCACGGCAGATGAGTTTTAGTAGGATGCTTTCCCGGTTTTCCCCGGGGAACGGAGGGGGCCAGGAGGAGCAGCGGGTGCCTTTGAGAGGAGCTGGGAGAGGCGATGCTGCCTGGCGAGGAGCGAGCTGCGTGGCCGGAGGAAGAGCTGTGGGGACAGATCCTGCCTGCCCCATAGGAGCACACTGGGCAGTATGTGGGGTGCCCACACAGCACCCCATCTTCTCCTCCCTGACCAAAGCAGCCCCTCATTTTCCTTTCTTAATGATGAACAGCCCAGCCTGAAAGTTTTATCTAAGTCAGTGACAGATGAACGATTTGGGGGTTTATCACTAATAAATATCTAAGTGGCGTAATCAGAGCCAGTTATACTATTGTTATGATGACACCGATACACGTGTTGATGCTGTTATGGCTGGAGAGCTCGGGCTACTTTATCTTTTTGCCTCTTTCACCAGGTAACTTGAGGCTGCGGCACTATTGATTGAGGACTGCCTGGTGCTGTAGCGTCCGCTCCTGTAACCGTAGCCCGCCGGGGTTATGGGGCTATTGTGAGGGCTTTGTTTAGCTGCTGACAGCTCCAAGGAAGAGCACGCAAGGGTTGCAAACGCTTTTATTGTCTCTGCACTTCTTTGTGTTGCAGACAATAAGAGAGGGAGGCGGCGAGGAGATAGTGGGCTGACTTCGGTGGAGGACAGCGCAGGAGGTGTAGTGTCCCACTTCTGAATGCTCCTGACAGCAGAAAAAGGGGTGCTCTCTCCTAGGAAGGCTGGAATGACATTATGCCCGACGTTTCATTTTGGGCACTCTTCTGGATGTGAATGCAGCCTGTTGATTATGCGGATGTGGAAAGCAGGCTAAGCGGATCCGATAACCTGTCATCCAAGATGCATCCTTTCCCTTGCTCAGCTCTGCTCACCTGCTTTGGAAATGCACACGAAAACACTCCATTCGACCAGCCCAACGCAAGCCCTCTAGGCATGGAGGAGGAGAAGACCGAGGGGACCTCAGCAGTGTGTCTGCAGCCATCTGCAATAGCAGCCAGCAGCATCAAGCACGGGAGAGAGAAGGACAGCGAGGAGATGATGTTCAAAGCCAGCAGATGCTCTGACAAACACAGCCACGCAAGCAGCAATTCTAGCAATCATATCGCTGCTCAGTCAGTGGCTGCTACCACAGAGTCATCAGTGTTTGCTGCTAACGAGCTAAGCCATGATGTTATTGCACTCTGTACTCACATCCCCAGACCATCCATCATCCACGTGCCAAAGGTGAGTGCTCTAGAAGTCGCTATGCAACAAAGTAAGAGAATTGGCTCACTTTAACAAAGTACAAAAAGGGGGGGAAAATCCATAGCAGCATTTATCTTGTATTGATTGGCATGCAGTCAAGAAAGGACTAATGGCTGTTCTTACTAAAATAATACAATATGACAGCTATTGCTTTCCTGCGCTATTATCAGAAGCCTTAAGCGATGTTTGTGATAATACCGGGTGCTTTTACAGTACGTTTCATTCAGTCGTCTTCCTATCTTTTGGTGATCCTCACTTATTTTGGACCTGATCCAAAATCCCTTGAAATGAACAGACTTTTTTTTTTTTTTTTTTCCCACTGACTTGAGTGAATGCTGCATTTTTGCCACCTCAGCCAGGTGCCTTGAGGCTGTGGCACCAGGGACTGCAGAATCCTTTTTCCATCTTATTTTTTAGCTTGTGTGTGCTTGGAGGCGACAGTAAGGTTTTGAGTAGTTTTGGTGAATTCAATTTGTTCTTGCCTGAATAAGAAGATCACAAAGTTGGGTATTTTGCCATTGGTACTACTAAAATAATGAATAGTAATGGGCAAATAGTACTGTTCTCATTTTCTCTTGGTTAGGTAACTGGAGATCACGTGGGGTTTTTTCCCAATAAACACTGAGGAATAAAAGCCACATGTGTGACTCAACTTTTTTATACCACAGCTTTTATTTTAATAGCCCACTCCTCTACTAATTTCCCTGCCAAATCACATATATTCAGAGTGCTTCTCCTTCCTTCCCCTTCACAGTCAAGTAATACTGTGGTTGGCAAAGATACCTATCCTTGTAGAAGAAGTGTTAGAAAAAGCTTTATTATGAGATAATAGGTGCTGGAATTAAGAAGATTATCAGAATCAGGATTTCCAGGTGGGTTATGCTGCTACTACCAGAACTGGGGGCTCTGTAGACCACCGTTTCAGTCCTGTTGCCATCAGCCAGAGCCCCTGTGCAGAATGTAAGGACCAACTGGAGCTGCCTGAGAGCAATAATTTGCCCCAGTGTAAAAGGGAGGGCTGGCTATGGAGGTGCTGCGATCTCTCTTTCACGTGAAACTTTGAAGACCTAGCTGACCATTATCTGCAGATGGAGTACATATATTTAGTCCAGCTGTCATTCAAGGAGCCAAACCAGATGCTGTCAAGGTCTCCCCCACCAGCACATTTCTGCAGTTTCACTTGCTTTTTTTTTTTTTTTTTTTCTTTTTTGCTTGGGAGGTTCAGGTTGGTTGTTAGGAAAGTCTTTCTCACCTGGAGGGTAGTGCAGCATGGGAAGAGGTCTCCCAGATGTAATGAAGGTTCTATTCTTGGAGGATTTCAAGACTTGTCTGGACAAAGCCATGGCTGACCTGACATAGTGTTGGCAGAATGTGGGACAAGAGACTTCAAGAGGCTCCTTACAGTCAACGTTTCTGTGGTTTTGTTACGTATGGATTTTGATGTATGTATGCTGCTTTTAAGCATGAGGAAACAGGATCAGACTGAGGCATCTCTTTTCTGTCACTGAGACAGCAACACAGCTGGTGGTGCTCTTGGCTTTACGACATTTAGTGACAATTTCTCCCCTCCTGCTCCTACCCACTCCCTTCCGACTACTTCACCCTGCCTTCACTCATCTGCTGCTCTTCTCTGTGCTGTCAAAGCCACTGCCAATACCTATCTCACGCTGCTGTAGCAGAAGAGGTTCCCTACGCTGGGCACCTCCACGGGTCAGCGGTGTTGGAGCAGGCAATGCTGAAGGGCTGACACCGTACTGATCCAAAGATGCTCCCATGCTTTTGCAGTGGTGGAGCAGGGATTCTGCTGACTGACCTGCACCAGGGCTTTCTCTAGGAGTACATATGGTCAAATTTAGGAGTAGAAATTTATAGCAATCTCCGGTGAGAGGAGTAGTCAGGAATGGACCCCACCACTCTGGACAATCTGGGTGATTCAAATTATTAAATCATCCAAGTCACCACATCGAATTGTCCATCGCTGTTGTGTTAAAACCTCCATCAGGATGATGTGTGGTCCTGCCCTGAAGTTCCTGCTGAACATCTTCTTCTAAGTGCCTTGATGTTTTCCTGTCACTGGGGAGACCTGCGAGGAAAATTGTCACAGGTAGGAACTGGGCTTCCTGCTGCCTTTCAGCATTGAGACCTTCCTGCCAAGGTCTGTGGGGTCTTGTTGGTGACACTCGTGAAGTCCCACACACATGAGGAGTACTTCTCTCTCCACGTCACATACAGCCCAGATGTTGCGTCTGATCAGTCCCAGGCTGTCAGGGCACCCTGCCACCAACGGGCTGAGCTGAGCATGCTGTGGCATGTTGGAGAGAAACAGGAGACCCACAGAAGTCTCGGTGTCTCAGTATCCACGTCCAGCTTTTCTATGAGACTTGCACATCAGAGACTTGCTTAGCGGCAGCTCTCGGAGCCTTACTGCATAACAGTGCCCTCCCTCTCAGCTCTGCCCATCAGCACAACCGGTCTCAAAACGTTAGTACCCTCAATGATTGCCTTCCCAGGCAAAAAGAAAATAAATGATTGAAGCAAAACAAGATGGGGCTATTCACAGTGGTGCACTGGTTGGAAGTAGAAGTGCTATGGGTGGAGGAAGGCATGCAGAATGCTTACCGATACTGATGGGATGAGAATGAGAGCATGGCACATGGAGATACTGGGGGATTTGGACTCTCTGCCACAGAAGGGCAAGAAACATGATAAATATGGAGAGGAAGAAGAAGGTGCCAGCAATGGGACTGCAGCAGAGAGTGGGGAAGAGCCCTGTAATGAAGAAAGAGGGAGGTTATGGTCCTGGCGTGTGATGGGCTGGGGACCACACACACAGCTCCTGGCGTGAGAGGGAGGAAGAAGATGGAGAGAAAAGGTGGGAGGCACACAGGACATCTGGTATACATCTAAGGGAAGGGACTGGAACCCAGGGCTGAGGGAATATGTGGACCACGAGGAGAGAAAGAGGAGCACAGGGTGTCCGTGAGCAAGGCGTGGGTGGCCTTGGTGGGAGGGCAGAGAGGAAAGGACAGGAGAAAGCACAGGGCTGCCTGAGAAGAGGGGCCGGAGGCATTTCAGTCCCCGAGGCAGAGCTCATGCCTGTCCAAAAATAATAATACTGGACATCGCTAAAGGAGCCAGTGGCCCAATGGAAAAGACACAAATTTCCATCCTCCTTGGCATATCTGAACTTCCCTTTGTATCTCAGTTTCTCCAGCTATAAAACAGACAAATTCGTCCTCTTTCCTATGCAGTCATGCTGAAACCTATAAATTAAAATAACATATACCTGCTAAGTAGCAAAAGGCAAATGTGCTATGTCAACACAGGAATCTCACAGTCCTATTCAGGAGACTTTTAATTCATATTCTTGCATCAAATTCTTCAACAAAAGCTGAAGTAATGTCAGGAAAAATGCTCATACTCTTTTGTCTCTTTCATTTTCAAAACGACATCAGCAAGAGGCTAAGGCCAAATATGCTGAGAACTTTCAGCACCAAGAGACCTGCTGTCTACCTGTCAGCATAATCCTTTTCAAGCAGAGGATCAGCCCATTTTTCACTAATAGCAGCATAAAATTCTAATTTGAGCACATAATATACTAATTAACAAGATCTTCCAGCTGACCCTCCCCACTGGGACATGTAGTCACATATTTTGGATTACAATGGAGTTGCATGCATGTAACCAAATCCAGAATTTGATCAATTACTCCTTTTATGAGAAGACTGCATCTGCTCCAGATGGAGTCAACCTTAAATCCAATATAAACATGATCCAAATAGAAATTAGATTTGAATATATCTTTGCCAAAGAGATTGAGTTAGACTCATTTGGCCACAGATTACTGTGGCAGCAATGTGCCTGTAAATAACTGACCATCATTTTAATATTTAGAGATTGCCTCACTAATAAAGTATGATTAAATGTCAATGAAGTTCTCCATATCTAGCATCTTTTTCCTGATTCTGACATGTAAAGAATTAATTCTTTTGTGTTTTGTGTGCTGCCTGGAGGGTCTTTATCAGACTTTACAAGGCCATAAATCAAAGCTGCCAGAACTACACACTGAAACTTGCTTGCATAGTCTTTCAACCTCAGCTACAACATCAAAAATTTTCCCATCTTTTATTTCCAAGTCCAGTTTTAGCCACTGATAAACTCCGAGGTGGAAGCTTAGGAGAAGGCCTTATTGTTCTGAACCAACAACTGTGCTGTGACTCCAATAAATGTTTCATGTTGACAGAAGCATATTAGTGACCCTTTCCACTAGCGATATCATTCATCTGACGTGAACTCTGTTGACCTTCAGAGTTCAGCTTGGGGTTTTTTTCTGAAACAAAAGAAAACCAAACATCACCCAATGCATCATGGAATCATTCCTTCCCTTTCCAGCTGTTTAAGACACCAGAAAATCAGGAGCTGAGACTTTAAATGAGAGATTCTGGGAATGATATGTCTGATGACCCCTCCCCACACAGAAGATAAATTTCTATTATCATCCTCATTTTGTGCTTTGGATCATTCTCTGGTCATTGTAGGTATGGTTTATATCTAAGGTGTTCAATTAATGCATTGATCGAGAATCATAAAATCATAGAATTGTTTTGCTTGATTCCTCCCTGCTTTACACTTTGCACAATTGTTTTCACCCATGCAGATCAACTGTAAAGCAAAGTCTGATCACAACTTGGCACATGTTTACAGGAGAGGAAAGTGCTCATTGAAGGGAGATACGGGACTGCAAGAGATGAGCACAGTTGAGATGGAAGAAATATGCCAGTAGCTGCCTAGGTGAAGCCTTACACTGAAGGGCTTACCCCATAGGTAAACTCCATAAATACATGGAAAACAGGAACAGTCCATTGGAAATAATGGGACTTCTCACAGTCAAACTCACACGTACTCATGGTTTAGTAGTACCAGCTCCTGGGGACACAACCCTCAGGAGGATTCCTGGCACCACTCGTGCTCTCCGGGGAAAACGGCCAAGAGCGGTTGTGTTCAGCTCTCCCTGACCCCGCGGGGCTGTGTGTCTGACTGCTGAAGGAAGTGTTTCAAGTACTCTTTGGGAGTTGATAAGTGTTTTGATGACTAGTTAGCAGCTAAAAATTGCCAGGAAGTGAACAGCATTACTTGGTGAATGGCAGCTAGTTGATACTGAGCTGTTTCCTATGCTTACATTTGCAAAAGTTTCACTCCACCCCTCAGCAGAAGAGGGTTGCTGTCATTTTATCACGTGACTGTAGAAATTGCACAGGGACAATCTTTTCTCCAGCACAACAAGCAAAAGCTACCTTTATTCTCTCCAAACTTACTCTGGTGCAAATTTGCTTTAATTTAAGCAAATTAAATCCAGAGGGTAAACCCCATCCCTTCAAAGTGCTCGAGCCGGGCACTCACATATGCGCTGTGGTTGCCAGAGAAACATTAACACCCTTGGCTCCTCCAGCATTTGCAGGAGCTTAGCACCTCAAATAAAATGTTGTCATTTATTTAAATTACATTTACATTTTAACACTTTGGCAAATTCATCTGGGAGATTATGCCCTTGGTAACTTGGCCAGAGCTTGAGAGAGTCCTTGGACAGAATTCATTTTTTTTTTAACTCTGCTTCCTTGTGCTTTACCACCAAACCCTCTCTTAGTAGCGTATGCTACTGCAATGTTTTCCCGGCATCGCTTCCTCTTAATCTTGACTCTCGAGCTGGCAGTTGTCTGAGGAGAGCGTGTGTGGGCCGGGAGTTCTTGACTCTCAATATAAACAGCACCTAAGTGAAACCAGACTTTCTCATTACATTTTTCCTTTGCTTTCCACTCCCACATAAACACAGAGGTAATGGCACTGCGCAGCGCAGAGCCTTTCATCCCGGCCGACGCACAACTCATTTACTTCTGTGGCCCACACATATGCAAAATAAAATCTATGCTACTAGTAGAAGCAGCAAGCTCTCATCAAAGACACCACGTTTCCTGTCCCGGGCTGGCGCACAGCAGCATTGCTAGTGCTAGGCTGGCACGTCTCTGCACAGACCGACGAGCACCACCACCCCTCTCCTGCTTGCAGCATTCCCCATCCAGCAACCTTCCCTTGCATCTTTCACATGGCATTGCTTTAGCTGGTTGATGCATAACAACTCCAGATGTGACCCTGACCAAAATAGTGCAGTTTCCCCTATTCAACAAGAGCTCTTCTTTTTTCTTTCTCTAGCTCCTACCCCTTCATTTCTCAGCTTGCATCAGCTGGGTTATTTTTTGCAGAGGGGTCACGCAGCTTTCAGCTGCTGTTCTGCAACAGCTCCTGCGTAGCAGAGCGATGAGGGACAGCCTAAGTGCTTCCTCCATGCCCTCTCTCCCCCTGAAACCTATTCCAACCGCTCTTGGTAGTAACGAACCTCCTGTGTGCCAACAATAATAATAGAAATAATAAAGCTTTCAGGGAGTTCTTGGAAGTCATAAGACCCTCATTCAAAGGGGATTAAGGAGGAGAATTTGTAAAGTTTCATGAAAGGTACTTCTGAAAACAAGATATTGTAACAAGAGCACTTTGAAACCTCCACTAGGAAATTAGAGACCGCATGAAACTTGACAGGTTTTGGGTTTCGTCACCAACACAGAACAGCCAAGGGTCACTGAAGAGTTCATACCCCTTCCACTCTTAGGGTGAGCACGAGGGTCCTGGGATGTTGCTACGTAAGTAAACACTGGCATCCCATTAGCTTTCCGTTATTTTCTTTTGCTGACTTTAGCAGCTGCAGAACTGGTACTGTTCAGCCTTCGTAGGCTTTTATGCCCCATTTGCATGTTCTCCATAGTTTTGCTCTGAACACAGCATGGATTTTAAGTTAGCATTCTCCTTCCTTCTGCCTTTCAGTAAATTAAAGGGTGTTCACAGGTCTCGGGGGGAGATAAGATGCAGTTTGAATCAATGGAGTAATTACAGAAGAATATGATACTAATGGAGCTGATTTGAATGCGTATCTAAGGATGAATGCTATGGCTCCATGCCCAGACAGTGTACACTTTCCTCACAATGAGTTATTTATGACTTGACACATCGCAGCTCTGCTGTTTTGTGGCTCTGCAGCGTTCATGTCGTTGATAAAGCAAACTCTGTCAATATTGTACGTTCTTACTGATCCAGGCCTGGCTGCCAAGCAATCTTTCCATCTGATACAGCCATGGCCACCCCCTCACTAGCAGCAAAAACAGAAGAGAAGGGTTGGTAGGGCTTCACCAAAGGCAAATTGTGCCTGACTAAGTTGCCGCAGAAGTGGCCTTCTATGATGGAGTAACTGCATCAGTAGATGGGAGAAGAGCTACTGATGTCATCTATCAGGACTTCTGGAAGGCCTTTGATATGGTCCCCCACAACATTCTTGCCTTAAATTGGAGAGCGACAGATTTGATGGATGGACTATTAGATGTATAAGTAAGTGACTGCAGAGCCACATCCAAAGAGTTACAGTCAAAGTCTCAATGTCCAAGCTGAAACCAGCAATGAGTGATGTCCTGCAAGGGTCCATACTGGGATCAATACTATTTAATATCTTCATTAATGACATCATAGTGGGACTGAGTGTACACTTTTGCAGATGACACTAAGCTGGGTGGTGCCTTTGATTCACTAGCAGGAAGGGATGCCATCCAGGAGGACCTTGACATGCTGAGGAGTGGGCCCATGTGAACCTCCTGGAGCTCAAGAAAGCCAAGTGCAAGGTCCTGCACATGGGTTGGGCCAATTCTCAGTACCAATGCAGATGGGGAGATGAATGGAATAAGAGCAGCCCTGCAGAGAAGAACTTGGGTGTACTGGTGGGTGAATAATTGGGCACGACCCAGCAGTGTGTGCTTGCAACCCAGAAAGCCAACTGTATCCTGGGCTGCATCACAAGAAGCGTGACCAGCAGGTCGAGGGAGGGGATTCTGCCCCTCTGCTCTCATGAAATCCCACCTGGAGTACTGCTTCCAGCTCTGGGGCCCTCAACATAAGAAGGACATGGAGCTGTTGGAGCGAGTCCAGAGGAAGCCACAAAGATGATCAAAGGGCTGGAACACCTCTCCTGTGCAGACAGGCTGAGAGAGTTGGGGTTGTTCAGCCTGGAGAAGAGAAGGCTCTGGGGAGCCCTTGTTGCAGCCTTTCAATAATTAAAGGGGGCTTACTTCTTACTAGGGCCTGTAGTGACAAGACAAGGGGCAATGGTTTTAAACTGTGAGTAGATTGGACATAAGGAAGAAATTTTTTTACAATGAGGGTGGACGACACTGGAACAGGATGTCCAGAGAAGCTGTGGATGCCCCATCATTGGAAGTGTTCAAGGTCAGGCTGCATGGGGCTTTGAGCGACCTGATCTAGTGAAAGTTGTCCCCCACCATGGCAGGGGGGTTGGACTAGATGATCTTTAAAGGTCTTTTCTAACTCAAACCATTCAGTGATTTTATGACATTTCTCCTTAATGAAGAAGAAGGGCTGAGCTCAGGATACCTCAAAGGACACATGGCTTCCCAGAGACCACACAAGAGCTTGGGACCATGCAAGTCTTGACTGCTCTCCCAACCAGAGAGCTCATGCAGGATAAACCCAGCCAGAGAGACTAGTGACATGCTCAGCTTGCACAGCCTGGGGCATCTAGCTGCAACCATGAGGCTGTTTTTCCCCTATCAGCTGTGGCAGCCCTCTGCTCCAGGTTTTCACAACAGATGAGCATGAGAAGATTATCAAAATCTTGGCTCAGTTTTGCTTTCTTCTTGAGACCAATGTCAAGAAATCCAAAACTTTATAGATCTTTTATATATATATACACACACACACACACACACACAATGTATATCATTATAGACATAATAGATTGTAGTATAGCTATTTTGGGACCTGCAGAGTCCATTCCCTGTGGCATCACATGCTTCTGGCATGACAACGTTTATCTTTCTTTGCTTCTGCTTTTCTTATTTGTCCCATAGCCATAGGTTGAGGACTATTGTACCTAGAGATATTATAATACCTAATACACTGGGGCTAGGCAATAAAACAAAATATGTATCTGAAAGGCAATGGCTTGGCAGTAGTCCAGCTATACAACGATACAAGCATTCAGGCTCTCCCCAGCTAACGTGCCTAAATACTGACCTTTAGAAAAGTCGTATCTAAACCATAAGAAGAAAGGTCTTATTTCTTGATTATTTTAATGGAAGCATTTAGACCATAAATAAGTGTGCCAACAGCAGCAAAACAAATCATCTGGGCCATTAGTTCCCTTAATGAAACAACTGGGCACAGCCAGACCTCACTGTTTGATGTGGTGGGTCCATCCCAAGAGAGATTGTCATTGATTTCAGTGCCTGAGCATCAGATCCAAAATGCTGTTATTTGAGCTTTGCAGGCTTCAGAACATGCACACGTAGCTTTATTTTGGGTAAGGACTCTACACGGAGACTAAAACCCCTTCAGGAATAATGGCAGGTTCCTGTAATTTGGGACCAGCTACACATTTTGAATGTAGCCCTATTCCGTCACCCTCTTTTCCATACACCAGTGGTCACGACTCTCCATCTGCTCTGTTTAAATTAGTGCTTTTTTGTTGCTCTTTAATTAAGCAGGAGAACACCACAGCAATAGCAGAAGGGACCCTTAGCTTTCCTGCCCTGACACAAAGCAGACACGTGCAGAGAAGACGATGCCTTCTCTGGGGACAGGACAGTCTTTTCACCTATACACATATATAGCTCCCTCCAGTCCTGCTGTTTTAGTGGCTCCGAGAAGAAAAGCTAAGCAAAGGTGTATAACAGAGCCAACAAATAATTCAGTGGGTTAAAGTTTTTGAATATATAGACCCACATGCCATAAAACATGTGTTCCTTGCTCTGCAATTTCAGATTGTAATGGTGGGAATGGGTAAAAAGAATCTCTTTCTTGTAACTGATCTGTTTGGTAACAGAATTTGTGTCTGTCCTTTGGCATATTTTGGAAAACTCTAGCTGGGTGCAAAAAGCTTCAATTAATTTTTAGATAGCTCAAGTGAAATTTGGACAGATATTTCTTGCTGCCAAGGAACATGAGCACTTCACTCAGCATCTGTAGGAACCAACCACAGGTAACCAAAACTGGGCATCAAAAGGTAGTAATAGGGGAGGGCCTTGTTTCAGCTGTACACCTAAATCTTGTTTCCAGACAAACTAATAAAAAAGCAGAGTTTAGGTTTTATTTCTTCCATAGCCCAGCTAAGTGATCTAGACCCTTCTGGGGAAATAAAAAAGTAATTAAATGCAGCATGACTCTGCTGTCCAGGTTTCAGCTCAGTGAGATTTCAAATGGCTGACATACATAATTTCTTGCTGACTGACTGGTGTCTTCACTAGGAAGAGCAAGCACTCAAGTGACCCAGATAACCATTGATACATGTGGGATGAGGCCCATCTCCCACCAGAGCAGGGTATTTTTCAGACTTAAATTTATTTATGTGAGCAAAAATTTGCCCTCTGCCCTATGAGGACCACAGTAACACGTGTTCAGGTTTTCTGGATGTCTCCATGGGCAGGTCCTGTTCTGATATTAAGCCCAACTCTTCCTCTGCTTCCACAAACCTGTCCAAAAGCTCTTCTGTCTGCTGCCAGCTTCCTCTGCGGACCTGCCAGACCTCGACAGATCCCTCCTTTCACATGCCAAAACTCCCTGGTACTCGCTGTCTCCCTGCTGAGAAGATATATGGCCTGCTGGAGGTTAAAAGCAAACACGAGTCTTACACTGCAAAAACCAGTTTCAGTTCTGCTTCTCTCCACTCAGCTTCAAAACCCGAGTGAACCTCAGTCCTTCATGTTGTGTTTTTCTCCATTCTCTGGAGGACATACATAAGAATTTTGCTTACAGTTTCTCTGCTATTATTCAATCAGATATGATCCTTTGACAGAAGCATCTAATATTCATAACATTCATTATGCTGTTACCATACAATTCCCATTATACACAACCTCCACCCTTTGCAGCTTTTCTTAATTGTGACATTTGCAAATGAATAATTAAAAAAAAAAAATAGAGATTTTTCTTGTTTCAGCCAAATATAATAATGTAAATAATTTCAAATGTTGCAATCTCATAATTTCAAGACAAGTTTGTTTTCATTGCACAAGAATTCAGCAGTATATCATCTGGTATTATAACTTTGTTTAAAAGAAAAGTATGTGAAATCAAGTCTAGATCTTGAGATCCTCTGGTCTGAAATCATGCACAGCTTCTGAAAGGAAAGAGTGGCAGTCCCATCTCTCAGGAAGTGCAAACAATGAACTGAACCAGTACATGAAAATTATTTATGCCGAGCCATTGTCCACTGGCAGAAGAATCTCACTGGTAGGATGGGGTCTTAGAATAGTGGAAAAGAGAAGTATTTAAGGTCCAAAAATTGCCATGAGATGACACATGACGGCAGATGCATAGGTGAGGTAGAAGAGCAGGAGAAGAAGAGAATTTCTGTGTCCACAAGATCCTCTCTGACAGTCACAGTAACTGCCAATATACTTCTTGACACGACTCCTGTTTGCTGGAGATGGACATTTCCAGGCATTGTGCTCCAGCTTAGCAAAGGGGCATAAAACAAAGCAATGTCACCTTGAAAATCTTCTCCTTCCCTTGGTTCTCACCTTGACAAGGTTTAGCTGGCCCAAATTCAACAGATGAGGTCACCCACTGTTGTGACGTGTTGGGACATTTCTCAGACTCTTTTCACATACAACTGTGGCCTTTCTAGTCAAATGAAACTGTTCCTGCCAGAAGCCTAAAAAAGTTCAAGCAATCACCTGGATGGCACAGCCTTTCAGGTTCATCTTTGCTGCTTGGGGCTTTCATAACCTTTGGGTCTGCGCTCCTTCCAGCCCCAGGCAGAGGCTGAGGTGGCCTGGGTCCCTCATGCTGGTGGCTTCTTGAAGACTGACTGAGAGCAACTAATTGCTCCCATAACCTTTTCTGATCCTCACCTTTACCTCGGGATTGTTTTTTTCCTTATATGATTTTAGCATTTCTTAGTCCAAAGGGAATAGTCATAGATGGAAATTACCAGGTTTCTATTTGGTTCCTGGCCATGACTTGCTGGTGCTTTTCTCCAGTCTGTCGTCAATGGGCTGAAATCAGAGCTGCAACCACGATGGGTAGGCACAGGAGAGGACTTGTGCACGTCAGAGCTCATCTGCTTTCCCCCTCGGCACCGCAGCTTGTTCAATAAAAGCTGTTACCTCTCGGCACAAGTCATAGCAGGCCCGCTCTGCCTTCCTTCACCCCCATCACTGCAGGGTTTTTTTTCTGGGCACATGCCCTGCCTCTTCCCTCTCCATCTCATCTGAGATGGTTTGCAGTTGGCAGTCATGTCTGACATCCGCCCAAAGTTAGATGATAGTTCCTGTTGTCTTTTAAAAACCAGAGCACGTTCCAAGTCCTCATGGACGTTGAGAAAAGCTAGAACACCCTAGAGGCGCAGAAAGCAAATAAAATTAACAGTGCCATAGTATCAAAGCATATATCGTTATTCTGAGCATGCCTGGCTTTTGAGTTGAGCATCCCCGGAGCCACGCACACATGCACACATGCACGCACACTCACAGAACGGTGTTTAAAAGCTTCCCAGGAAGGGAAGGGAAGGTTACATCCTGAGCCCGCCGAGAAGGGGAGAGGGGACACTCCAAGGAGGGCTG
This sequence comes from Balearica regulorum gibbericeps, assembly GCF_011004875.1. Classification (NCBI taxonomy): domain Eukaryota; kingdom Metazoa; phylum Chordata; class Aves; order Gruiformes; family Gruidae; genus Balearica; species Balearica regulorum. The sequence goes on along the minus strand of NC_046184.1, from coordinate 8,382,251 downwards.
TGAAGGCTCCTGCTGACCCTGCCCCAGCGCAGCTCCAGGACAGCAGGGGCTGGACCCAGTTATTGGGGCTCTGCCTGAAGCTGGGGACCTTAGGCAGCTGCTTGCTCTTATTTCATCATAGAATCATAGAATACCAGGTTGGAAGGGATCTCAAGGATCATCTGGTCCAACCTTTCTTGGCAAAAGTTCCGTCTAGACAAACGCACTGTCTAGAGAAGATGGCCAGCACCCTGTGCAGCTGAATCTTAAAAGTGTCCGATGTTGGGGAATCCACCACTTGCCTGGGGAGATTATTTCAGTGGCTGACTCGCTGATTTTTCTGGCTTTAATTTTTTGAGGATTTTCCAGTTTTCAGAGGGATTCATCTTTTCCGTAGGAGATTTTCCCGGCAGGCTTTGCTTGTATGCATAGGGAAGAAGGCTGACACAAGCAGATTTTAATTAAACCATTCTTTTAGCTCCCCAGGCTAGTGTAATTTAGCTTCTTGTCAGAGATAATATTAACACTTACGTCATTTTTCATCATCATTAGTTTTGCTTGTGGAATTGCATTGGAGAGAAACCCCCCTGGATGCAAATGCTCATTGAATTCTATTGTTTCAGTTCCCTTCAGCCATCATTTCTCAGCCTAAGAGCAAATGTTACCAGCAACAGGAAGGAGCCTGATTTTCCAACAAAATCAGCAAAATTGCACACGCAGAGGACAGGCATAATATCTCACTAAGATCTGCCTGGATAGAGGCATTATTTGTCAATAAAATGAAGAAAAAGAAAAAAAACACAAAAATAGGTACTGTCTGAATAGGCACTGAAGTGGGAGAGCTGGAAATCAGTGGCATCACAGTGGCACGGGTCTGGAGGAAGGGAGAGCAGGGATGCGGGGAGGTGGGGGGTGCCTTCCTCTGCCCCCCAGTCAGCATATCTCCCTCTCTTCTCACCCACTTGTCAGTTCATTAGTAGCTCTGATTGCCATCTGAAACAGTAAAATAAACCCCACAGCAAGCAGAATATCCTAGGATTAACTGCTCTGGCCTGGCAGGGTATGAGCTCACACTTTGCTCAGCTCTGGAGAACAGGCAGATAAATAAGAAAGTATGGATTGTGTTGGTTATTACATTACTCCAATGTGCACATGCTGTGCTATTTCATTTCAGAGGTTCATCCTTTGTTGCAAGGACAGCAAGAATGGGTAGCTCTTGTGAAGCAAAGCTTAGTTAGTTAAACCCCAAGAGGGAGGAATGCATATATTCAGATATAAAGAAGCATCTGGAGCCCAGCTTGCTCTAACGCTGCTGCTAGGAGACTTACTTTGGGTGCTAGACAAAGCTACGATCGTTTTAGTAGTTTACATTGAGATGACGAGGTAATGTCTTGCTCAGCCCATATGGGCAATATAACCAGAGAAGATGTGCTGCCACTCCTCCGTTTTATAGGGTGAAATTCTGGGGGCTTGTGGTGGGCTCCCCCATCATCTCCCTGTCCTGGAGGTGGGTGCAGCAAGAGCAGACACTGGTTGTACCTGCCCTTGGTGCACGCACACCCGTGCTCCAGCACAGGAGGGGGAATATTTGAGCCCAGGGCTGAGTTTTTGCCTATCCTGAATGCTCTCCCTAACCTGCAGGACCATGTAAATTGTGTAGGTTATTTAAAGAAACCATGCTGCTCTCCAAGATACACCAAGGTGTTAGAGGAAAGAAGTCTAATCTGATCTGATGGGTTTCACATGATGGGTTTCTTTTCTAAAATATAGTGTCACTGTGATTTTAACATCTGCTCTGATAGCTGTCACAGTATGTGGGTCTGGCTCCTCTGTCCTTTTCCACATGCCTTTCCTTCCTCTCCTCTGAGCCTGCCTTTTGTCTTTTATTTCTTAGTGTTTCTCCCTAAAGCACATTTGCTGTTGTAAACCCTAACCTAGTCTTCAAAACTCCTTAGCAAACCTGTGTAATGTATAACAAGAAACGCTAGACGTGGGATCTGGAGGGTGCTGCTCCCCCCACTTCCTTCCCGCCTCCTCCAAAACAAACCAAATAATGTAGGGTTTGGGGCTGATGAGCTCCGTGAGCTGTTTTTGCTCACGGCTTTAGACCCGGTTGGCTCAAGCTCAACCGCAGGGGTGGTGGACTCTTGTAGGAAGGGAAGGGCTGAGAGGTAAAGGCAGAGGGATGTGAGTCCCTAACCCAGCCTGTCAGCCGAGAGCATGGCCGGTGGGAAGGCAGACGTGGGAGGGAAAGAGAAAATCCCTTAATGCTGCGAAACTGGAAGTGAGGTGAGTTTTGGGAGGTGACCAAAACCCATCCCGATCCTGCTGCCTCTCCTGTTCCTACCAAAGCCAGTGTAGTTTGAACCGGAGCAGCACAGAGACCTGAATATGTATTTTGTAATTGCAGGTTTTTATTCATTTCCCCCAAAGCACAAGCATACATCATGCCTGAAATGATTTCTGTTTCTGCTAAAGACATTTTTGTTGTTGTCGTTTGGCAAACAAAGCAAAGCAAAAAACCACGATGGAAAACTTGGAGTTTCTCTAATAAGTTTATTAGTATTCACTGTGGCTGTACATCAGAAAACTAGTTTCATGATACAGTGTCTTAAAGTATTGATGTTTGATACCATTCAAACATCAGATATTTCAGCTCTGCTCTTACGTCTTTCCTGGTTGTATCATAAAATGCGTAACAGCAGCATGACAGCTGCTAACCTCTAGAAAAACCCAACTACAATGATGCTGTGATTTTCTGTAAATGATCACTTCAAAGGCTTTTTAATGTATTCTGGACCTCAGTCATTATGGATTTCTGGCAATGGCAAAGGGTAATAAGATAATGGGTATATATTTTCCAATGCTGTGCTTCACTCATCCTGCCAGGCTGCTCTATGCAGGTGGAGCTGGAGGGCAAGTACCCAAAACAGTTACATTGCACATCAGGTCTGTAAGTGGAATAATAAGGAGCAGTTTAGCAGTTACTGAACTGATACAGGAATTTGGCATCACATTGGCTTTCTTCTTACCTAAGGGGATTGTGGTGAACATATGCGATTAACGTTCTGGGTCTTTCAGGGGACACGCGTAATCTAATATGGCAAGGTAAACTTTTTTTCAGGAATAAATTAGAGGTGAGCTATTCCACTTTCCTGCTTAAGTTTTTTTTTTTTTAATCCTTGTCCTTCAGCTGGCTTGAAAACAAGGGTGGGGATGTCTGAAAAGGAATCCCTTAGGTAACTGGGATGGAAGGATCTGATGCAGATTTTTCTTTACTGCATGTGATATCATATTGTATCTCTTATTATTGGGAGACTTGTGCGGCTTTACGACCTGATACACTGCCAGGGTTGGATTAGGAGCTCTGGAAGTTTAGCTTTGATTTCAAAGGGAGATATTTAGCTAATAATCCTTTGCAGGTTTGCACAGGAATGCGGAGGGGAGGTGTCTCTCTGCTGGGGGACTGACTGATTTATTACCCTGATATCTGCTGTGAGCATGGGCTGGGAAGGGGCAGCGGTGGAAGGTTGTTTCCTTGCCTGCAGAAGGCATTAAGCCCTGCCATGCTGAGAGAAGCAGATTGTGGCAACTTCCCCCTCCCAGCAACTCATTTCCCTTTCCCCTTCCCCTCCTTTGTCCCCCTTCCTACTGTATCAAGGCGTTTTATATAGCGGGTCTGCTAGCTGCACCCCCAAATTGGTACAGCTCTGCTAGTGGCATCTCTTTGGTTTCTTCTGCTCTCTAAGCAAAAAACATGTAGTACAGAGCGCTGTGGTGTGTTTTCAACTTATTGGGCACCTCTTAAGCAGACTTTCCTTCTTCTTACTTCAGGGAGATTCTTACAAAGTCTCCTGCCTTCTATTTACAAAAAAATTCCTCAACAGAGTCTCTTTTGACTCTGCAACTTCAGTACCCCAAGCTTGCAAGGTACTGCCTAAGACCAGGGTTACCGTTCCTTCTGGGATGTTAGATCTGGATTGCTGGCCCAGGATGTCATACATTTATGACAAGGAGATACTTTCTTCCACTTTTGGACAGGCTCCTTTTTTAACCCAGAGTTTGCAGAACAGCATACGCAAACAGCACACGCTCCAGATTTGTGTAGCCGCTCCTCACCTCCCCTTCTCCCCAGTAGAACCTTCCTCCCCTCCAGAGCCCTCTGCTACGGGGTAAGGGCCAGTTTCTCCTCCCAGCTTTGGCCTGTAGGTTGACACATGGCTCAACCTTGCCCCTATCTGAACTTCTCCCCTCTTCTCCCCATATCCCGGATTTCCTGGCACAGGACAGGACCGAGCAGGGAGCAGTCTCATTGCAATAACCCCAACAGCCAGCGCCTGTTGCAGCAGGGCTCTGCTCCACCTCGTGCAAACACTGCGGTTCACCGTGGTGAGCAGTAGCTGACGAGATACCGGCCCCGTGCCCCACTCAGTCCCCTGCTCTCTAACCTCGTGTCTCCTAAGGGTATCCACAGCATATCCTAAGAATAAGAAGCTGTCCTAAAAGAGCTGGGGTGAATGGCTTCCCTCCAGAGCGACGTTGCATCAGCGGTGACATACAGATGAATCCCACCCACACGGGAGAACCGCTCCATCCTTTTATTTCCATCTTCCTGCCTTAATCCAGGATATGCCCCGGCAGGCGGTCTGCAGGCTGAGATGATCCCATTGGCCTCAATCCACCGCTTGCATAAATTCTGCAAGAAAGTCAGTCAATACTAAAACACCCAAGAAATGAATTTGCAGCAAACCCCTTTGATGTCTCATGAGATATTTGAAATCAGACCGTAGCTGACTGTTAAAGGTTTGCCCACTTCACGTTCCTGGGAAAGAAACTGCCTTCCTTTACATCTTGCACATCGGGAGCCTCTCATTTATGACACTCCCACATCCCTGTGGGATAAAATTTCTCATTTTTGCTGGTATGGCAGCATCCTCTAGAGAATTAGAAATCACTGCCTCTCTTCAGAATTTTGATGTAATAAAAAGAAGGCACTCTGAAAGAAATCCATATGACAAAATGAATAGCCTGAAAGGGTAGAAGGACTCTTTATGGACATCTAATCTAACCTCCCAAAGAGCATAGCTATTGACTATTACATAGTAATATCCCTACAAAGATCAACGAGAAAATCCAGCAGCATTTCAGCTTGTCTTTGAAAGAGATGTCCGTTTTACTCCATCGGTTTTGAAAGGGACATTGCTTAGAGCTGGGAAGCATGGGTTTTTGATTTAGCTACTGCAAAAAAAAAAAAAAAAAAAAAAAAAAGAAAAAGAGAGGCAGCCGCCTTCTCACTGCTGATGGCTGAATTTACTTTTCTTCCTTCTCCAAATTCTGCAGTCTTCGGCCTCCTGTAGGCATTTTTTCTTGGTTAACTACTAGCAATTGTCCCTTGGTAATGAAGGATGCTTTGTTAGCAGCATCCTAACCACCACATTCCTGATGGGCCTTTGAACTCCTGGGAAGGCAATACCTTCTTTTTCTGGAAAGCAATTCTCTTGAACGGCAAGGAGTTGAAGGTTATTTGTGCTTGGAAAGCAGAATACATTTGATAGGAATGCAACTGTTTGTTCCCAGCCAAAAATCACACCTGTGAGTCTTTGATTCAGGGAATCCTATTGTGATGAAAAAGGCTTTGTGAAATAGCAGCGTGCTCTCCCCCTGCGAAATAGAAGATTAAATTGTGATCACCCTGCTGTTGACTCAACTGTTAGCAGCTGAAATATTATTTGCTCAACACACTTAACTTGGTTATGATCTGCAGAAAGATGCTGTGGTTAGAATGCCTCCAAAACACAATGGAGCCTCACAACTTCCCTATTAAAAGAGAATTATTCGTATTTACCAAAGGGAAAATGAAAAGCAGGTTTCCACGAAGTTCAAGCCAATCCAGCTCTGCCTGGCTGCCAAAAGGGACAGTCCTGCTTCTCTATCCCGTCCCGCTTCTCCCCATCCCTGGTCATGCATTCCTGCCACCACCACCATGCCAAGCTAGCAGTTGTGAAACCACATGGCGAGGCAGGTCAGCCTGTTAATTTGGCTGAAAAATGACCCACCAAACTGACCCAACTTGCTGGTAGCCGCATAACAAGTTGTGGTCTAGGGCAGGGAGTAGGCACGACCACACCTTTGGGTGACAACATGGTCATAGATTGGCTTAAACTGATTGTGAACCATGGGCGTAGCTGAAGGGACATACCAGTGTTGGTCCTGGTCCAGGACAGTGAGGTCCTGCTTCCCTCAGAGGGTTTTATAAACAGAGACCAAAAAAATCTCTTGACCTTGCTCAAGAGAAATACTGGTATTGACTGCAACCAGAGCATGGAGAATGTGGGCTAAGTGTGATGGGACCCAAATCCAGCAGCCCAGCCAGTGCCCAAGTGCAGGAGCATGTCGCCAGCTCTACACTGCCAAGGCTTGTCATGGTTGGTTTATAAAATCCTAACCCTTTCCACTCATGCTGCCATAAAGTTGTAAATGCACATGATATCCCATGTGAGAGGTGGTGGTGGCATCTCTTTCCCATGGACAGGCAATGATATATTTGTAGGAAGGGACACAGGGTGTCTCCAAACCCTTTCCTCTCACAAACTCCATGTATTTCTGCACAGGGGTGGCAAAGGTGGATTTCCTGGGGCAATAAAGGTGGGGGTAACCCTCTCCCCATCACTACTGCCCAGCGTAACATGCATTTAATGAGTCACGCAATGTTACCAATTCTGTTCCCACTGCCGCTGTGTCCTCCCCCAACACGCACATTATTTGGGCTGTTCTTGGCTTACAGGCTTTAATATAACCTCAGCGTGGGGATGTCTTTCTCCAGATATCGTTTCTGTGGTCTGCATTTTTGCATGCTTCATACTGTGATGCATGCTGTACTCGGCCTCCAGCTCTGTGGCTGGCGTACAGCTCAGGCCTCCCACATGCCACCTGCACAGAAGGGGGTTGGAGTAAAGTTGAGGATAAATCACTGAGAAGGAACATGCCCATTAAGGGGGGACGTGACAAACCCCTGCACTAAGACGTCGTAGGGTTGTGCATGTTGTTTGCATCTAGTGAAGGCAGGACATTTTTAGATCATATTTCTACCAACACTGTTGATGATTAAAGATGAAAGAGTTTTTCAAGGGTCTTTACCTCATTTTCCTGGCTAATGCCAGCAGAGACATGCAGCCTCTCTGGTCTGGGTTCTGGATGTTCAGGGAATCCCAGCCACCACTGCTGCAGCTGCACATCCTCCTTGCACTGTACATGTGCCATCAGGTGGTTCCCAAACATCACGGGGAGTTTTCCACTTGGCAAATCCCAGCTAGAGATATGGGACTCCTAATCCTGGGCTGGCCGGAGCTCTAGGGACAGAGATACAGCAAGGCAAGGGAACAGGCAGAGTGGTTGAGGCCAAGAAACTGTCCTTCAAAGCTCCTACAGCATAAATTCAAGATCAAATTTATTGTTGCAGACCAGCAGAACACCAAAAAGGGCAGTCCATCCTCTCCCCCTTCCTTCCCCACCTTGCCATCCTTGTGCCGGCATGAAAACTGTTGCATTACACTGTTAGAGTTGCAATGCTGACACTGACTGCAGCAGAGAAGACCTTCACCCCAACCCGGTTTGCTCCTCTGAAGCTCACCTTGTGGCTTTCAGTGCTGGCCTGATCCAGGGAGAAAGACAGCATCCATCCCGCACTTATGCCGTGCCTCTCTGGAGCTCTCCCTCTCCCCCCAGACTGTGTGGATCGCTGTTTTGTGGATCACGAGACCTCGCAGGACCCAGATGTTGTCCTTACCTCATGCTGTGCTGCGTCGCAGGCGCTGGCATTGCTCTTGGCTGTCTGCGTCTCTCCTGCTGAGCGGCCTGACCACATTTACTATGCAGCTCTGGTTGCTCGCAGGGAGAGGATGAGCAATAGTCAAAACAGTAAGACACACCACAACAGCCAATTTCAATGCTTTTATATTGAATACTGCTTAGAAAACTCCACTTTTTTGCAGTAAAATTAAGGCAGTCCAAGTTCCTAGTGAGCAGGTTCAGGCCCCTGTCATGCACTTTTTATTATTTTCTGAATCCAACCCAAAACTCATTCAGGCCAGACTCCCCATCAGTTTTCCTCCCCTATCCTGTTCAAAAGGCTCTACTGCACGCTTCCCATAGGACTTTTCTGCTAGACAACACGTTTATTGTTATAATTGTAAAAGCTACTTTGCTGATAAAGATCTCATCCCTCCTCCCCCCAAAAAGTTCTACCAAGCTCCAGCTCCAGCAGAAAAAGGAGCATAGAGACTGCTGCTGTTTCACTGCTGGCTGCCCCATCCCTCAGTGCAGGGTTGTCAGGGAGGTTTCGGGGTGATTGCTTCATGACTCAGGAGGGTTCTTCCAGCCTGACATACCCACGTGCCACTGCCGTGTGCGGGGACTTGCTCTGGCAGGTCTCTCTCCCAGCCACTTCTGACTACACAAGATCACCAACCTGTTCCTTCCAAGTCGTGGGAAATAACGGGGTTTTCTGCAGGGCTGACATCTCACTGCACTCTCCATGACCCAGGCTGAGCTGGGCGTTGTCAGGCTCTGCAGGCTTGGGTACCCATGGACCTCAGTGCTTGGTCAGCAGACACAGCTCGCAGCGGAGAGTGCGCTCTGTAGGGAAACAGGGACGCTTACTAAAGTGCTTTTGATTTGGTAGCAGCCAGCAGATTGGAGAAGTCTTTATCTATAAGATTACAACAGAATAAAAGCAAGTCGCTTTTGGCACAAGACTAGACTGACTCCTATCTCAGTGACTAATTCATAGCCAAGAACCATAGTTCTTACACTGCTTAATTTATTAATAGCCAAGTACCAGTCATGAAATAAAGATACTTGTCTTTCTGAGATTTTTGTCTGAACATTTTAACACTACATGAATAATTTGCACTTCTGAGCAGCCCAAATTGTACATTAGTCTGAGTTTAGTTTATGGCATGCTGCACTTTTTCCGAAGTGCAGTTCAATTCCAGTTTTTTAGCCCTAATAGACATTTATGATTGCAGAAGTGAAGTTGAAAAATAAACCAGGGACTGCAGAACGCTCTTTACCCTGAAAGTTTGGTGACTTGTGGAGGCCAGACAGATTTATGTATTTCCTCTTGTAGAGGTCACATATTTTTAGCTCACAGATAGTTTTGTGAGATGCAGAAGAATCCAAATCACTCTGAGACAAAAGTAACAGGAGACTGTAAGGTTGATTCTGATAGCTATGTCTCTTGCTCCGTATTTTTTTTTAATTATTCTAAGAATAGTACATCACTGGATGCATAGGGCTGGGACAGATGGATGTCAGAGGCTCTCCAGGGGTCAGAGGCTCTCTAGGGTATGGGGGTAGAGAAACCCACTGAGGAACATGTAAAAGACACCCAACGTGTCCCCATGGCCAAGAAGAACGTGTCTGCTAAGGGACCCCAAGGGGGACATTTGCATTGGAGAGGAGGGAGATGGGGTGCTGTAAAGGTGTGAGGAGCAGGAGACAAAGATGCTTTTGCTTTGAGTTGTACAGCCAAGACCCTAGATGCTAATGCAGGAAGGGTGTTGTGTCACTGCGTGAGCAAAGCCATTGGGAAACCTGGAAAAAGGGAATGGAGGTGACAGCCGTGCCGGAGGCACGTGTACATTCATGTGTACGTGGTACTTTTGAATATCATGGGAAATGCGAAACAGGACCAGGACTTGTAAACCACACGGCAGGGCTGGGCAGGGATGTCTACTCCTCACCTCCTGCTCTGGTTGAGTTTACTTGGGAAAGCCCAGAAGTCACTGTGGCTGCTGGAGAATCCATTTCTAAACAGGAAGATCTGCTTAGTGGTGCACTAGTGGTGTCTACACACAGTCTGTACTGCAAAGCGATGTATCTCAAGAAGTTCATGTCCTGTGATGCATTGTCCATGTTGGCCATTCTGCTGATACTGTTTCAATGCCTTTTGACCCGAGTGACATCTGGATTGCTGGGTCAGTTGAGGCCTCTAGTGTGCCAGGTGTCTTGCTGAAAAGTCCAGAAAATAGTGAAGATTCAGGCTGGAAGCCTTCCAATAAATTGTAGTTGGCTCTGGCACCTACTTTTGCCCTTAGGTTGCCCTGTAGTGGTCAGATATTCACAGGATGGGCTTCTCCCTCTCTTCGTAACCTGCCAGGCAATGCGTACCCACACTCACATCCAAGTGTGTGGTTATGGTTGATTTGGATGAGCCTTTGGGTTGCTCTGATTTCCCTTGGGAGCTGCAGTGATCCCTCGCAAGTCCCAGGCAATGCTGTCAGCATCTTTCCAACCCCATAGGACAGAGGGTGACAGGGCACGAGGGGACAGTGTGCTCAGCGGGATGCTCATCCCACATCCCAGCTGGCCCATCCTGGCACGGAGGCTCCCCAAGCAAAGGGGCACGCAAGGCTGGATGGTGGCGTGCGGGGACCCAAAGGCACCTCCCTGCCCCGTCATGGCTCCGCTTGCAGGACACGTGCACGTAGCATACTCTGCCATCCCGGAGCGGCGTTATTTCCTTCCACTGCTGTAGCCCGGGGGAAATCAGCTGAGTGTTACAAAGGGAAAAATGAGAAGAAAAGAAAATCTCTCAGCTGTTCCCCTGCTGCGCGGGAGCACGGGAACAGCTGCGAGCGGGTTTAGCTCCTACCTTCTGGAAAAGGACTTACTGGGAAATGACAAACATTCCCCAGCACTTTAAAAGCCGTCACGAGGCAGTTAGGGGGGAAGACAGTGCTGCAGACTCCAAGCTTTGCTTTTATAATCTGATTATCTGCAGGATTTCTCTATCAAAGTCAACACAAGCACAGTACCTGTTCTGCGTCAGCTACCCACACACACCTGGTCTTGGGAGGGACACTTGTCTGTGGGTGACCTGCAGGTCGGGAGGTCATCTGAGATCTTAATTCCTGGCAATGGGGAAACAACTGGTTTGACTTTTCTAACAAAAACCCTACATTTTTTAAACCTGTGTCCCCTAGACTCATCTGCAAATTTCTGAAGCCTCCAAGTTCTCCATCAAACTGACAAGTGAAACATTGCCCCCCACCCCATTTTCTCCCTTTTAATAGCAACATGAAGGGCTGGAATGAGAAGGGAAAATGTCTGAACAAACATCTGTTTTTAAAATAAACTCCAATTAATAAATGAGAGAGAACTGCAGTGCTGCCACTGCCCCTTCCCCTGTTCCTCTGTGGAAGGGACCCCTCTTACCCAAATACCCAAGATCTGCTAATCCAGTAAATCCACTTGCACAACTGGGTGAAGGCAGTTTGCTGCCCATTGGCGGTCAGTTAGCAGATCGTAGTGGTGTCCCTGCCTGGAAGCTGTGCATCAAGCACAGGAGCATGGTGGTGTGACACAGAGCCTGTATCCCCGTTTCCACACTTTTCCTGTTCCTCCGCTTCTCTGGGGCGGTTAATGTGCTGGGATCTCTGGTTTGCAGCTGATACAGGGACTCTACCTCCTGCAAAAGCCCAGGGGCAGCAGCGTGGGCAAAAGGGGCTTTTAGAGAAGGGAGAGGAGCAAGAGGTGTGAGCGGGTTTGGGGGTGTCCCAGAGCACAACCCACTCCCAGGATAAAGGGGGGGTCCCCAAAGGCTCCTCACTGTAGGTATCTCCTGCGAGTTTGGAGAATCACCTGCAATCTGTGCTGGGGTGTCAGAGGCCTGAGATTAGGCAGGTACGTCCCTGATGTGGTCCCTGACCTTTTCCAGTCCTGGGTGTTTGGCAGCTGGCTTTAACTGCAGAAACTAGCAACTTCTGCTTTCTCAATTTTTATTGCAAAGCCCTTTGCAGGATTGCACAACTTGACCTCACGTGTCAGTCATCTGGCAGTATTGCTGCATGAAGTGCAAATATATAAATGAGGATTTGATGAGGGTTTCCTTTCTGTCCCTCTTCCTCTTCCCCCTTTGCTTTCAACTCTGTTGCTTGCTTTAGGTAAACTTGCTTGCCTGTCTTCGATAGCAATGGGACATAGTTTCCTTTAACTGTAGCAGATACAATGACAACCCATCCTCCCTAGGCTAGCATGATCATTTGCCGTGAATGAGGCTGAATTTAATTTTATGTTGGTGCCTAATTAAAGGCTTTTTGTAAGCTGCTTCACCCCTGAAGTCTGTGAGCTCTCCTGACGTGGTCGGTGTCCAAGTACATCCAGCAAATCCAGTTCCACAGGTGACACAAATCTAGGCACGTGCCGGATGCCAGCACAGGAACAATTTCTTGTGCCTTGGCCCTTCCAGCTGAGATTACCTCAGCTGCAAATAGATGAAGGATATAAACATGGGTAGGCAGCCAATGGTGGTCTCAGCTCCAAAATGGCTGTGCCAAGGAGGGCTGGGTAATAGCCTGCTGCAGCATCTTCCCTGAGCACCAAAGCTGAGGCCACTAACACGCAGCAGCAAGGGTGAGAAGATGGGGGAATATATTTATTAAAGGCAATTATGTTCTAGGCTGTGCTAATTAAATATCCACTCTTTCAAATATAGACACACACTGGTAGGATCACCAGAAGTGATGTGGGATGCGATGGAAGTTGAAGGAAACTGTCCTCAGAAACTAAACATCCCAAGGATAAGACTTTGAGCAAATTTCAGTGAAAGTAGAGAAAAATGCTGTGCAAATATTGCATGAGACACATATACTTAAAGAAAAAAACAAACATAATATTTTAAATTTTGCATTCTGAGAGTCAAAGAAACACTAGCAGGGAGCCAGCCTATTAGTGATGAACCTTACCGTTCCTCAGAGACTAAAGATCTTTGCAGAGCTGTAGGTGGGAAGCTCAGCTTGCGCAGTAGCTCAGCCTTAGAGAAACAGAGAGCACAACCTTCTGTAGTGGTCTGCTTCCTGGGGCAGAGCTCCATGCATGCACACGTGGCAAGGAGCTCCGCCAGCGTTGCTACCTCATGGTCAAGCTGCGGTTAAACCAGATCAGGCTGTTATCACTGAAAAGTTTATTGCTTCTAAAATGTCTTGCTGAGGATCACTTCCCGTGGTCTGTGACACTTTTCTACCCTAATTTGGGTGAGTGGCTGACTTAGGCTGTGGAGCCTCACCAAGCCTAATAAAAGTCTATTCAGCAGAAGGACAAGTCGATCAACCCTGGGGTGCTCCTTTAGCACAGATGGGAAAAGATAATGTGCCTGAATTGCCAGTTTATGTTCAAACGCTTCCCAATAACCCCCAGTGTGTTTCCTAAAAAGATTAATTTATCTTCTTTCCAAGTAGAGAAGTGTAACCATTTGGGGATAGAAAACATGTTTCTAGAACATAAATCAACTTATAATGGCTATCTGTAGGTTTATTTAATGTGAAGTGGGAATAAGTGTCTGGAGATGTGGAGGGATGCCTGCATGACTTGTTCTTTGCAAAAAAAAATTGTGCAAATACTTTTATTGTGATAAATATGATCTTTTTTTGTGTCTTCTATATAGAAAAGTCCATGTCTGCTATATGCGGGTAGGGAGACCTAGCTGATCCCTCTGCCTGTGTCCAGCTCCCATCTTAAATTTCCTCTTCACACTGCCCAGAAACTCCAGCGTTAACTGCTGCATTGACATTTTGCTGCCAGTTTTTGGATGGATCTTCTCTGCTCTGCCTCTGTCCTACTCCTTTATGCAGAGAAAGTTTCTACCAGGCTTCTCAGTGACAAATATCTGGCCATGTCTCATGGCCTTATCTTGCTTGAGCTGTTTGCCACTTGTAACACAGTGGGTTACCATCTCCTCTTTGGCACTGGACTGACTCACTATTGATTTTTGTGGGATTTATCCTCCCTTTCTGACTTGAGGAAGATACATCACAGTGCTGTAAATGTCTTAGAAAAGGGATATAAAGGGATTTCTCCTTTGCACAAATATCAAGTAATACTTTCCATTGTAGCCTCCTGTCTCCTTAACTTCCAAAAGTAATGACACATAGCTTTAATCTCTTCAACTCCTTCTACTCTCTTGATGGCTTTACTCACTCTATGATTATTAAAAATGTGGCTATTCCATGCGATTGTCAGTAAATTCTGTCTTTGGGGAGTGGGATCAGCCCATAGCCAGGAGTTTGTGTGTGACTTTTTGCAAGTGCAGAAACAAATGTTGCAGGAAAGGCAGAAACCAGGAGAGTAAAAACCATGGAAATCAACAAGTTGAGCCAGGGAATGTGCTGTGTCATAGTGGTGAGCTGGCGGTAGATAAGCTGTCTGAAAATCACAGTCTTTCTGGTGGGTATTTTTTCCTGGGAAAACAAAAAGCAGCAAAATTTGATTTTGCTCCAAACTGGTCTAAAAGCAAGAGCTTTCAAAATTTTCCACAAACTTCCTGCATCCTGCAAGAAGCCTATAAAATGTCAGGTCCCCAGCAAGGTTTGGGGTTTTTTTCTGTATTTATTACAAGACTAGACATCTTCCCTCCTCCCCTTCATTCAGTTTCTATCTGCAAACTCTTTCTCAGTTTAGAAATACACAAAAATTGCAGACCCAGCCTACTCTCAGGGCCACCTTTGAGACCTAGGAGGTGGAAGACCAGGAACGACTTTCTATTTCTGACAAAAAGGATGGAGACTGGAATCCGATCCCAAGCAGAGATATTAGAGTTAAGTGTTTGAGAGACCTTTTTTATCTTGAAGTGGAATTAAAATTTGTTGATGCATCCAGTGCATTTTAGTGCAATCAAGAGGCTTAGAGACAGCCAAAGTGAGGCTTTTATTTCAACTGGAAATGGTTTCTGCCCAAAGAAATTGTGAGAAAATGTTTCTGTAAGGAGACAAAGAGGTTTTCCAGGCAGAAAGTACAAAAGCTGTTTATACGGGCTTCAGTGTTTGATCACAAAGCCCAGGGCAAGGCTGGAGAGAGCTAGTGACAAAGTGTTCTTGCTTGAGGAAAACCAGCAAGAGGGAGCGAACTACAGAGGAGATCAGGCGAGACCAGCTTTAACCCCCCCTAAAATGACTCCCTCTTTGTAAAAAGCCTTTCTACCATAAAGATGACACTTTGCAATGCTGGCATTGTGGCTAATCTCGTAACTCCACCAGCCAAACAATAAATGAGATGAGGAGTGAATCCTCTCAAAATCAAAAAATTTTCTCCAAATATAATTTTGAGAAATACTATTTATTTCTATACACATATTTGTATATTAAAAAAGGAGAGAGAAGCAAACAAGAGTCCAGGAAACTTCCCAGTGACTTGCTATCAATTTTATGCAGAAAGAGCTCAGACCCCACAGCAGTGGACAACATACATACAACCCGTAACACATTTGGAAGCTTCTTCTAGAGCTGAAAACCCTGAGCCAAGAGCAGCCTCTGGCTCCCACATGGTTTTGGGCTGTGTGACTTGCACTGTTTGAAGAAAAACGTGCCTGCCTTAGACCAGCACCCTAAATTAAAGATGAGGGGAATCTCTGCTTCTCAAGGACCTCTAACCTGGGTGAGGGACAGATGGCCATGTGGCCCAGTAGCTGTTTTGTGACCTTGAGGTGAGCCTGGAGACTTTGGAGAGGACAGCAGATGGGAATCAGCGTTGGTGGCAGACCACATACGTAGTGCCTTTGGAGCAATTTGTCCCACCATGAGACTGCATTGTTCACAGTGTACAAAAGCTGAATGTAGGGATCAAGATGGCCACATGGGTCCCAGATGGTGGGACAACATGTGCCTTAAAAACAGAGGTGTAAGGAGGTGTTGCTGCTGGCACCAGCTGCTTCTGCAGAAGAGGCAAGGTCAAGAAATGCTGTGGGACTTCTACTACTCCAAAATGGACTGGAGACCTCCTAGAGGAGGAGGTGGGTGACCAGGTAGGCCAGTACCCATTGTTGACTGAGACAGCTGGTGGTATTGGTGGTCTTTGGTGAGTATCATGACAAGACTGTGTGCAGTCCATAAGTGCTTTGCAAAAGAAGGTAAGGGAACCAGCTGACATGGCTGGGGGACAAAATTGATGGCTCAGCACTTCTGAAGTCAGGTTCATTTAGGAACATTGTGAAGACCATTGTCAGTTACATGAGCTTCATTTTTTGGTTAGTCTTCAGCCTGGTCCTCAGTTACTATGAAGGGGTACAAAATGCTAACAGTGGCTAACATACAAGTGTACTGATGCTGTTAATTTCTTACAAGCTAATGAGCAAAGAAACAGTCATGGTGTCTCTCCTCTTCGTAACACATTTTTGCCCCCCTGATTTCTGCGTGTGTTAGAGTTTTGTCAAACTCACTTGTCAAGGCTCATTAGGTTTCCTGATATGAGGTCAAAGTAGAGAGTATTTCCTAAAAAATTTCAAGACTTTTTTGTTGAAGGAATAAGATGGGTGTTTTCTCTTTTTTTTAGTTTATATCAAGTTTTATATGTGTGGAAATAAACATTTTTGAGGATCTCACTAAAGCCAGTTGTAGCCCTGATCAAGTGGAGTTCTTTCATATGAGTTTATCAAGATCAACCATACAAAGAGTGCCAGTCTGGATGGATTAGAGATAACTGTCCACCATTTTGGAGGTAGGAGATTACATCTGACACCCAGAATGAGACTCTTCCTGCAACTTTTGTTAGTCCGTAGCACCCTGAGCAGCACATTGCCACAGGGTCTGAAGCTCAGCTACAGTGACACTGACTAGCAGTGAACTCCAATGGGGCATCTGCATTTTGGTGATCTAGTGGTTCCAGCAGTTCAGTTGGCTGTCACAAAACCCAGCTCCAGAGACACTGCTGAGCACGTCACTAGAGTGTTCTCCAGACTTTATCTGAATCATGCAGAAAATCAAGAAAACAGTGAGATATGGTTAGGCAGGTTTCCTACCCATCTCTTCATCCTTCCTCCCCTTCTTTGTGGAGAACGATTCAGATGGTGGGGAGCCAATGTAAATGGCTGGTGCTGTGCCTCAACATCTATGTCCTGGATTAGGGAGATTGGTTTGGCTGTTGTCACCTGTTATGTGGCCCTTGTGGGCAAATTCAAGATTGCATGAGCAATTCATAGACTATTCTAAATTATTTGGAGCGCAGTTGGTGATGGTCATGCTGTAAACTTGGGATCTAAAATCACCTTCACAGTGGCACCTTTCTGCCACTCCAAGGAGAGGGACACTCGGAGCTTGTGCGAGGCATCAGGGGTTTGGTCAGGATGAGCCAGAAAGTCCTTTCTCCTCAGGAGGAGTAATTCTGACAGTTCTCAGAGAAGGATGTGGACATTTTGAGGGCAGCTGCTAATCTCCAGGCGTTTGTGTGAAAGGGCAGTGGGGGGTCCTTGCTGGGATTTAGGAGAGCCTGGGAGCGGAAGCTGGGAAGTGTGGGTGGGTGTGATGTCCCCCATGGCTTGTCCGGGCTGAAGAAAACCATCTGTCAGATCAAGTGCTCACTGCTGGCCTGCTGGGCAGTTAAAAGATACAGCAGACAGCACGTATGTGAACACCCATCCTCCAGCTTTCCTGTGCATCCTGTTATCAATGGCTTTTTCAGGATCCCATAGCTTTCTCCAAGCTTTACTTTTATCCCTGGAGACTGGGTGGGTTTTGCTGTGTCAGGGACCAAAGTCTGAGTTGGAGAGACACAAAGGCAGATTTTCTGCTGAGGGGAAACTGCTGTGGCCTGTCTCTGAGCAGTGGTAGTACCTCAGAAACAGATGATCGAAGCTGGAAGTCCAGTCAGAGCCATAGTCCTCATATCATGTCTGCATCCCCTGGGCCTAAGCTTGGAGAGGTGAATTAGGAAGGTTTAGTGATCCTTTATTCAAGCTTAGGGGATGGTGACTCATCTACCACTTACCACATCCTTGTGCTCCCTTTTCAACCTGTGTGACCTAGGTGAGATGTGCCTTCCAGAGTTAGATCACATCTCAGGAACCCACTGGACATGCATGTCATGGTGTGCAAAATGTATTCTTGTATCACAGGGAGATGTCCGGGGGCCACCAGATTGGGATCATCTGCTTTGACCTCTAGAAGAGTCCTAGGGCTTTAAAAAAAATGCTTCTTATTGGGTCTGACAAGGATGAGTGAATCCAGCACCTCTCCAGTGAGCACTGCCAGGGCATGAGGTGTGACTGCAAGACTGAATTTATCCAGCCCCAGCTTCCAGCCTCTGAGTCCTATCAGTTCTTCGTCCATGAGCCCAAAACACCTCCAAATGTGATCTGGGGAAAGGAGGACAGCCCTCATCCTATGGGGGGAAAAGTGGATGCTGTTACCACATCTCATGGGGCCAAGGAGCAACCCCAATGGAGCAAGGGAATGACTTGGGAAGGAAAATAAACTCCTCTAATGCTTCATACCCAGTAAACTCTGTGCAGGCCATATTTTTCCCAGGCATTTGTATCTCTGATCATTTCTCTCTCCACCTTTTTGCTGGGTATGAACAGTGGATGTTTTACACCCTGAGTCTTGTTTCCAGAACACTTTTTAACCCTCTTTTTTACATCCTTCTTGATGAGTAGGCATAGAAAGACCTAAGGCAAGACGACCTTAGGGATCATCTTAGAAATATGGTGTACAGGGGCAGCAGCACTTTCCTTTATTGTCCCATCCTGTAAATGTACAGACCCCATCAGCCCTTGCACAGTGTGTGCAGGTCAGCATGAGATGCCCATTCTCCTTGGCAATACTTGGCTGACGTCTTCAAAGTGGGTTTTGCCAACGCCACTGAGATGACCCTCAGCTGCTGTTTCAGAGGCTCCAGTCTTGCCAGGCAAGAGTTTTATTGCCAGGCTGCTTTTCCCAGAGGTGCTAAGGCAAGATTTTGTTTTGCTTCTGAAAAACCAGAGCACGTTAATCTAAATGTTTCAGTGCACAACCTTGCAGCTGTCCTGCTATGTGCACAGGTACCATCGCACGGGCTCCGTCAGGTCTGAAGCAGGAAGGCTGAGGGATGGATTATTTACCCTATAGTCTCTTATAGCTCCGTGCTGCACACCAATACAACACACTCATGCTAATGCACAGGGAAGGGAGCATCCAGCTCACATCTCGGGCTCAAACCAACTGTTGGTAGCCAAAGTGAAGGAAACCCTCTGTCCAGACGTGATCCTGGGTATGTCACTGAAAGGTCTCCCTTGGCCTCAGGTTTGGATTTAACCCACAGTTATAAGAGGCAGCTGAAGAAGCTTCTTCCCTGAGCAGAGCGTTCCAGCCTCTGTCTGTCTGTGGGGCCAGCTCGTGGGGGGCAGAGGGCTCTGCTCCCCGGGGCTATCCCCTTGCGTCAAACCTCTGCCCAAGTGTTCAATGAGTTTCAGCTGTGCTGCAGGGGAGGGATGGGGATGATGAGTGCCTGTTGGATAGATCCCCAAATAACTCTCATATGAGAAGGGTGCCACTGAATTTAAACCAGTTGTGGCAGTGGGAAACCAGAGGTGACTCACTAGAGGAGGTGGGTCAGAAGAGGAGAGGGAAGAGCTAAAGGGCCAAGTCCCTGCATGACATGCACCCCACTGCCAAAACTGCGGTCCGCTCTCGGCAATATGATGACTTCTCCGCAGGGTGGTACGGCTGCATGCTCTGCTGGGCCGGGGAGAAACACAGAAAGATCAGCTGTAATTATTACAAATTGCACAATGGAATAAGCTGATCATGTAGTTCATCTCTATGTCATAGTTGGCATGCAAAGCAAATACATGCATTTCTAAGGATTATGGGCCAGAAATGTAGCTATTATAAATCCTCTTATCTATCCCAGAAGGCCCGTAAGAAAACCTTTTCTTTTTATCTCGGAAGTGCTGAAATATGTATGAAATGTTACTTGCCCCATTCACCCATAAATACAGCTCTCGCCTATCACTGTGCTTTCATTCAAGACATTATTTCATCCCCTTGGCATGTCATTAACCACGCCGTCCCTTCCTTATCGGCCGACTCCTAACAGGGTGGAGTGCCCGTGTGCTGCTTGTCCCCCTTCGTTTTCTGATCCGTTTGCCTGGGTGCATGAGCCCAGTTTTGGGTTGGGCGCCTGACCCTCTCTGCGAGGTGAGATGCAGGGCGTAGTGCTTGCAGCCTCCAGACTCTTTGCTCCGCTGGAAAAGTTCACCTGGGACCCAAGCCAGGGTAAACCTTTACTTGGTGTAAGCACCAGGGTCAGGAGCATCCTCCTTTCTCCCAGAAGGGTCCTTGGACCAGACCTGTAGCTGGCATTGAGAAGACATTCACAGCACTTACTAAACAGGGAATATGTCACTCCCTGTAGCTTCTCTTCTAGCTTCCCTTTACTGCCTGAGGCATCTGCTTTTCTGGTAGATATTAAAATGCATTTATTCTGCAAAAATCAGAAAAGTGACAGTGTCTCCTCAAACCCATCCAGCAGCTCCTGACTAATAAGTCCTGCATTACTCTTAACTCTCACCAGCACCGTGATCCCACTGACAGTGGAAGACAAATGACATGTAAAGCAGCCATAGAAAATAAGGAGGGGGAAAAGGTTTTCCCAGCTGAAGAACACACTGGGACTGGGTCACGCTGCCCTGCCATCCCAGGAGGTGCATGGAGAAAGTCATGCAAGACCAGACTGATGAGTCCTAAAGAGATTTCACAATAGCTTTTTGGTTTCAAATGCACGGATGTGTGCTTGCATGTGAGCAGCTTTACCAGGAATGTCTCATTCTTTCAGATGTTGTTAAAGTTGTACCTCCAACTACCTTCATACGTATATATATAGATATATAGATATATATATCAGCAGGAGTGGGAAGCACAAAGGCACTTCTTGCAATTAACTTTTTGCTGCGAGCTACCAAGATGGCATGCTCTTAATGATCCTAGAAACAACCTAGAGAGGGGATTTTCTTTCCCCGTGATGCTCTGACACAAGCAGTTGGGCTATTTGCTGGTCTGGTGTAGCATCAGTGCTAGTGCACAGCAGATATGAAGTGCTAATTTTAATGGATAAAACCCAGGACAGTAAATACTATTGACTTCCTTGGTTACTGCTCTGTTTTAGACACTGTTGCTGGACACTACATCTAGCTCTAAGCAAATATTATTTCTGTGGTGCCATATAAATTGAAATTTTTACTTACAGTGAGAACAGGCAGGCACACATGGTGCATCCCCACATGCTGCAGTCAGCTCAGGGATGGTCTGAGCTAGGTGTAGTTTCTGCATATTCAGGAACCCCCAACCGGCTTGTGTCCTGTGTATTCATCTAGCTGCCCCACATGAAGCCACATATCCTTTGTATCCTTCCTATGGAACCTTTTCCAATCTTGTTATAAGTGTGTAAAATGGAAATGGTCTTCAGTTCCCTCACAAAAAGGAGA
Organism: Balearica regulorum gibbericeps; assembly: GCF_011004875.1. Taxonomy (NCBI): domain Eukaryota; kingdom Metazoa; phylum Chordata; class Aves; order Gruiformes; family Gruidae; genus Balearica; species Balearica regulorum. The sequence continues at coordinate 8,361,043 of NC_046184.1, read as the reverse complement.
CACTTCATTGGTCTGTGATGTGAAATACCTGAGTCTGATTAAACTTTGACAGAAGACAGTGGTGACACTATTTAGTGGTCAGCCACATTTTTTGGATGCCTTGATGTTAAATCTACTTCTGATACAGAAGGTCACATCTTGAAACTACACTAAATGCCTCCCTTTTACCAAAAATTTTGGTATGCTGCAGTGAAGACTCATGGAACATAGTTCCCTTACCTCGGGTCCTCACTGCATCCTGATCTGTATCTTTGAAGATACCTGGCCTCTCTCTCCCTGGTGCTTCACTGCCTGAAAATTCCACTTTTTGAGAAGGGAGATGGTTTTGGAGATGGAGCATTGCTTATAGACAAGAACAGAGCATTTATAGTATAACCACTCATCTATATGCTCAAACCCAAACTAAATGTCCATGAGACATCTTGACAACATTTCCATAGCTGCTGCCTTCAATGTCTGATGAATACTGTTGTTTCTCTCATTTTCACCAAACATTAAGAATTTTCCACTGAGGACCTTTCTATGGGGTAGATTCAAATCGCAGCAAATTAGTAGTGGTGTTGTGAACAGGGTGGCGAGGCAGCTATCAGGCAGCTGCTTGGGGATGAAAGATGAGGGGGAGTGAAATGATGAGGGGTGTACAAGACCTTTGCCTGCAGATAGTGTGGCTCCCTGCCTGTTGTTTACCCTTGCACTGGACACCATCAGCTTTAGCCTATTAAAGTCACTGTGACCAAGAAATAGTACGGCAGGTGAAACCCAGTGTGGTCCAGAGCAGACACAGCAGTGGAAAGCCAGGGAGATAGCAGAAGTTGGTGGAGCCTTCACCCAGCGTGCCCCAGCGGCAAAGCCTGCTGTTCCTCACCATCACTGCTGTTGCCATCTCCTCCCCTCCACGTCCACATTTCCCCCTTTGCTTCTCTTCCCTCCCTATTCTGCCTCATTAAACTGGTTTTCCTAAGCCAATGCAGGGATTAATTCTTATTCATAGTCATATTTCCCCACCACAAGATTATAAACAAACCTCCAAGCCGATGTGAATGTTTCCTCTTCGCCCCCCACACAGTTGCTTTGTGTAGTTTCTGTCAAAACAATGCTGAATAGCTGCAAACTATTCACCGACTCGTCACTTGAGAGACTGTTGTTGTCAGCAGGTTCTCCATAACCTCCTCATCCATCCTCCTGCTCCACGTGGTGGCCTGGGTGTGTGACAGATTTGCAATCCACACTGCATTTTTAATAAGCCTGGCATCCCTTTTTGGATGTCAAACGCATCGTTCTGAAAGTCAATCTCAGCCTCTGACCTCTCTGAGCTTCCCTCTTATATTTAATCTGGAAATACTACTCTGAAAGACGAATATGATCTCCTGCTTTATGCACCAGTAGCTCCTCCTTTGCTTGCCAGCAGCTGGGTGGCATCTCGTCCTTGCCAGCACCGAGTCCTCCGGGCTGCATCGCTCACACTCATGGCCAGCTCACTGCCAAATATCCCAACTATGCACGGTGTAGAGCCTGCAGGAAGGCTGTTGGTTTTCTTTGCTTGTGGGTGGAAAACCGAGGCATGGAGAGATGGAAGCGTGTGAGCAGGAGGAGATGAAACCTGGTCTGCAGGCTGACCGCTGGGCTGTGCCGTGGTGAGCAAAGCACGTTGACATGATGCATGATGCACACTATGTTCTTTTACCATTGCTGCTGAGAAAGCTCTGCCGATGGTATTTTTGTCCATCTTGATAGGTTAGATGAAATCACATCTTTTGGTGAGTATCTGCTTGGCTTCATTTGCTGCACGAGGTCAAGCTGTCTGTGCCATTTACTGTAATGAAGCAAAATAAAGCAGAAAATGCACTTGGTATTTGAAATACAATGATTTACAGCAAGGAAGGGTTACAGTCTGTGTTGTCAAAGCTGCTCTGATTTCCCCAGAACAATGTTCATCTTCCAGCCTGGCAGCATGAAACCTGCTTCCATCATGCACTCAAACCTCCATCCAGATCTCTCCAACATGTCCCTCCTTTTCTACTTTAAAATCGCATGGATGCTTCTGTCATGGCATTACTCCAAGAGACTTGAAAGTGCTCAGAGTAAAAGCTCGATTTCGGCTCGTCTTCAGTTACACCTCACGATGGCAATTGCAGACTAGTTTTCACTGTATCTGGCTGCAGTCCTGAAGAGTTGCAAAGCTCCATTCATGTAGCATCTGTTCAGTGCCCAGCAATGATTTATCTCACGGTAGATGGCAAGGCCCGCCTGATCTCACTCATGACATCTGACAGCTGTGTGTCTGGTCCATCTGGGGTTCATCCTACGCTGTCTCCAGACTCATCTCACCTGTTTTAGGTGTCTCTCTGAGATGGGACAGGTCACCAGCTGGAGGTACTTGTGTCTAGGACCTACAGGGCAAACTTAGAGTAGACTCAAGGCAGATAAAACTGAGGAGAAAGGGATCCCTCTTGGGCGAACTTGCCTAAAATGTGGACGAAGGGTGCTGTGGGGACAGTGACTTCCATTGCCACCTCCACAGTCCTACGGTGATCCACCAGTCCCACCTTCCCCTCATTCTAGAAAATGTGATAACAAAGCTATTTCCACCCCATCAATATGTGCATTGCTCAGCACCAGAGGCCATTGGGTTACACCATTACTGATTTAAACATATTTATGGGAAATACTGGGTTGCTTCTCTTAACTAAACTTTGGGAGATGGCAAGTCAGAAGTTTAGTTGTGAACAGAATTTTTCCTCTGAATGCTGAAGACGTTCACTTTCCAAGGGGCAAAGTCTCAACAGAAAAAGCAATCATGCCTTTTGCTTTGCTCTGCATTTAGCATCAATGGGATTTTGAAATTAATGGAGTTAATTCTAGTAAAACTTTATTTCTCTTCATAAATGGACAGAGAAGCTTAATGTCTTCAGCTGGAGGATAAGGCAGGCAACACTGGCTTTTAATGTTGAGATTAAATCTTGGATTTTAATCTCTAGCTAGCTTTACCATTCAAGTGCTGGGTGGGTTTTGTGAGGTTTCACATGATTTCTGAGCTTCACATTCTCTATCTGTATTAGCCGCATCATGGGGAAGTGATGTCTGACACAGGGCTGTTAGGAGGCTTACTTTCATGCTAGGCATGAATTACATGACTGCTTGATGAAAGGTGTTATTGATGTAATTCATGTTTCTATTTGTTATTAGAAGCATTCAAAGTTTTCTGTCCCTTTTTGACAAACAATTTAATGATTGACATTTTCTTTCTTTTTTTCTGCTTTCTCTTGGGAAATGCAATATAAAAGGAAGACGATGAAGAAGAAGAGGAGTTACAGAAGGAGCTGGATTTGCCAGTCTTGGAGAATGAGCCATTACCAGGTATGTGACATGTGGAGTTTGCTTCCTCTCTGTGGTGCAAATTAAAACTTATGTTTTCTAAATTGTCCTGAGCTGGGATAATAATGTGATGACATTCAGATCAAGGCAAATGAAATTTAATAGACTATAATAGACATTCAACAAATTCAGATTTGTTGAATGTCTATTATAGTCTGTCCGTTGTCTCAGGATTTTATTTCAGTTTGTTAACATGGTGGTTCTGGGCCTACATAACAACATGACAGGTACTTGCAGCTAATGCAATCAAAAATGTCTTTGAACTTATTCCCTGCAAAAAACAGTGACTAAAGGTACGTGCAGTATTTGTTTTCTCCTGCAATCCATACACCACAGAGGTATGTCCTTGCAGCAGGAATGAAGAGGAAATTAGAATCATAAAATCACAGGCTGGTTTGGGTTGGAAGGGACCTCAAAGCCCATCTAGTTCCAACCCCTGCCATGGGCAGGGACACCCTCCACTAGACCAGGTTGCCCAAAGCCCCATCCAACCTGGCCTTGAACACTTCCAGGGATGGGGCATCCACAGCTTCTCTGGGCAACCTGTGCCAGGGCCTCACCACCCTCACAGGGAAGAATTTCTTCCTAACATCTGATCTAAATCTCCTCTCCATTGCCCCTTGTCCTATCACTATGTACCCTGGTAAAGGGTCCCTCTCCAGCTTTGTGGTTATAGATTGAAGTGGGATCAGCATTTACCATGGGCCCACCCAGACAGCAAGCGAGAGATCAGAGCTGGAAAAAGAACCTGGAAAAAGCTGCCTGTACATCTATTTTTAGAGTGTATAAAATTTTCTGAAGCGCAGTTTATTTATGATAATAGAAGACTTTGTGTAAATGGTTGTTATCAGCCGCAGATGCTGAGACTTTGGATGCTGGGACTGGAGAGGGGAAAATGCTGCAGCACCGACTGGGCTGGGGCAGGGTCCCCGCTGGGCAGGGACATCCCAGCTCCTGCAGTACGGCTGCCCGCGCTGGTTGGGGCTGTGCAGCAGGACAAAGCTGCCGAGGGACGGCATTTGAGCTGATGCAGCCATAGAAAAAAGTGTAGGGGAAAAAAAAAAACATAAGAAAAAAGCTCTCCCGTCATCCCCACTCATGTCAGAGCCGAATCAATCCGGCCTCAACACGGGGGGGTTTCGTGTACAACGTCTGTGCCACATCCCGGAGGCAGCGTTGTAAGAAAACAGCAATGAAATGAAACATTTTTACTGATGTAGCTTTTACCCTTTGTCAGTTAGAATCAATTGCAAGGTTGCTTTTATTTTTTGTGGCAGAGAAATGAAAGTGAACCTCCTGGCTCTTGCATTTGTGATCCAACAAATTAGGGAGCAGAGATGCTCTGGGTAGCACACAGCTCTGGGACTGGTGTATGAAGAGTCAACTGGAGATCAATACTGAGCTGAAGAGTTGCCCTCTGAATTGTAATTTATCTAAATTCTACTACAGAGAGAACCTGAGCAACTTATTTATTTTTCTGGGCAGAAGAATAGCAAATGTTTTCCATGTAAAGTCTGAAAAATTCAGATATAATTTTTGTGATTGTTTTTTAGCGTTGCTCACAGGAATGTGTCATTTTTAAAAATAAAAAACCACATATTTTCCTGGCTTAAAAACAAGATGGCACCAAAAGAAATGCAAATTTGAGAAGAAAATAGTCTTTAAAAAAACCCAAAACCCAAAAGGGTTGTTTTTCATAAATATCTGAACAAAACTCAGTTCAGGATCAGCAAGATGCCAAGAGGAACTGGAAGGAGAGACCAAAGCTCCAGGAATCACTTTGATATCCAGCTGCCATCCGCATCCATCTGCAGATGACTCTGCAGCACAGAATAGCCTTTGCCCATCCAGACCTCTGCAAGGTTGGACATGATGCTGGTGTGAAGCTGGTAGGAGATGTGCTGGTGGCTGTGAAGCTGCTTTCTGGGCCCTCCATACCAAGGCAGAGGGAGTTTTCCCCCTTTGCACTTCCTTAAACTTACCTCTATGTAAGGACTAGATTGATATCTTCCACTGCTGTGATTGCCCATGACCTGTTACTGGCAAAAAGGGGTTAGCTCTGCCTCCGAGCAGTACCTATGTATTGCTTTGGACCCTCCTGGTGGAAGTGCAGGTCCCAGAAAGCTGTGAAGAAGAGAGGGAGGAGTGGAGGAAGGAGCAGATGGGGTCCATTGCACCCCCAGGCAGAGCCAGGAGGAGGGGAGCGGGTGTTTCACTGCCTGGGGCAGCAAGGGGAGGGGAAGCTCTGCCATAAACTCCTCATCTTAGTGTTTTCTAACCTTGCTGCAGGAGGCCTGCTCCATCTTTGCTTGCTAGGCTAGAGCAGGCTGTCACACTGTTCCTTCTTCTGCTCTCTGGGACAGGTCCCTCCTTAGCTCTGGGCCACAGCTTAAGCATCCATGGCATAGGGATCCGTGCTAATGGCATTGGCATAAACCCCGTGCGATGCAGAGAGCAAGTTTCGGCAGCCTTCTCACCACTGCTTTGCAACTGCGTCTTCACAAGCCCCATCGTTTGGGACTTCTCCTGGCACAGATGCCAGGAGCAATGCCGGCACCAGGTCTCAATATCACAGGGACGCAGTGTCCAGGGAAAGACCAGCCAAAAATGACCCATCCTTCCTCCATACACCTTAAAAGCAAAGCCAAAGTAGGAAATCAAGTGAAATGAAGAAAAAACCCCAACGTTCTGGCTTCTTGCTAAAGTAAATCCACAGGTGGCTCCTCTCTTCTTGCTGCCATGGGGTGGTTACATGCTGCACCACAAGTGAACTGGCCACGATCCAAGCAAAGCAGAAAGCACATTTCTGAGCAGAAATCAGAGAGTTTGCAGGTAACCAGCAAGTGGATGTAGCTGCAGTAATTTAAGATATTAAGGACTTCAACTGGACGTGTTGCTCATCTGCTTCTGCACCAGGGTTGGAGAAGGAAGATGCTTAAATCAACTTACAGTGATAAAAAGATGGAAATGGCAGCACTGGATGGTAAGCTGCCCAGTAAGACATGGGTGTGTGTTCATTTCTGCTGCCTTTCAGGCCAGCCTATACTGCTGGTGACATTAAAGCAAACATCTGCACCACTGAAAAAAAATTTTTTTTAAATGCCTTCCTTAACCCAGGCCAGACTTCCTTTGATTGCTGCAGGATCACGCCACAGGTATTTTTAACCAGTGCTGAAGCAACTGCATTGTTGCTCAGCTGCAAAACGAACATGGTTTTCCTGGTTCAGCAGGTCTGTCCTCCGCTCATGGCTTTCGACGGTTTGCAGGACTTCTCCATTAAGCCACAACTTCCTTCTTCAGCTACCGGAGGATGAAATATTTTGTTATCTGCAACTTTTTCCTTTTCTGAGATAGTAGCTTACACAAGAGAAGTCTAAACTGGCCAAGATGTTTATATCCTTGGCAAAAAAGCTGCTTGAGCAGAAAGGGAGCAGCAGGTTAAAAAATGGTAAATGGAGTAGGGTCTAAAAAGTGTTTTGCTGAAGTAACCCACTGGTGCCAAGCAGAGTTCAACCAGAGATAGATTTGGGTCTGGCAAACCAGAAAATACCTCATGTTTCAGGTTTACGTCCCTTCCATCTCCCCCAGGCACGTATGCAGTTTTCTTTGTGCGTGCAAGGGGATAGCGTGACCAATAGTAGAGCCAGTTGTGACCTTGCAACAAGGACTTGAGGCTGTGGGCAGGAAGAACTGGATTCTGTTTCCATCCCTTTTACATAGCACCCATATCTTAGGGTCTGTGCGTGTTTCTCTTTGCAATGCCACATACAACTGGAAAGCTGAAAAATCACAGGGAATGCTGGAAGTAAAGGGGGAGAAATGGCACAGGGTGTATGCAGGTTTTATTACAAGGAACTTACTCAACGTGGCTTGCACTCCAGTAACAAAAATTAAGGGTTTTTTTTTTTTGCTCAAAACATCAGCAGCATCACAGATACCCTTCCAAACTATGGCCCGTTTGTTTACGTTGAGATAAAAATAAGAATTTTAAAAAAAATCCCTTCTTGCAGCACAGGATGCAAATATACATCACACACCTTGAATGTAATTTAAAATAACAACCCGTGGCACATGTGACTTGATCCAAAATACAAACGCCACGTAACACATCAGGGCTCAGAAAGCAGATCCCTTCATGTAATTTGCAGGTGAGCTACCTCCTGACTTGGCCATCCTGAGAGCAGGAGCCTTTATAATAGCTCATCTGAAGGTGAACAAAGGCAGGGGTTTCCCTGGCAGCTCCACCAGATGCAAGAGCTGCCAAGGAGCCGGGCACGTCCCTTGCAAGGTCCCTTCCCCTGCCCTTGGTGGCTGGAGTGGAGAAGGTGCACCAGCCAATGCAGGAGCAAACTGCATTGGGTATCGCTTTTCAAAAAGCAGATGGTTTGCAGTTTCCCTTCGGTGTGTCTGATAAGCAAGCAGATGTTGGGAGATTTATCTGTGTTTCTTGAAGTGGCCAAGTGGAGCTGGGAATCTGGAGGGATTTCTGGTATTTCCTACTTCCAGTCAGGCTAAATATACTTGAGGATGACCTTTATCTCGATATCTTAACCCTACCTCTTCTAATCCTGATATGAAAAACAAAACAAAGAGATTCCTGGAAATATGAGGTTAAAAAAAAGGTTCTGGTCCTTCTTTTTTCCATCTCTGGAAAGGGAACGTGGTCATTAAGGGGTTTGGCAGTTCAGCCTGGTTATTATTTTATTCCATATAAATCCAGAGCTCTTTCATTGTGCTCAGTGAAGCTTTCCTCACCTCCTGCTTTTTTTATAGAAAATGTAAATCACTTCTTTTTAAATTCCTTTTGGACCACCACAGATCCCTAGCCATCAAAAACATCTTACTGGAGAACCTAATGCTTTCAGTTGAAATACCAGTATCCATGAAACAGAGTCAGCAAAACTTCTGACCATTTAAAGCTTTTGTTTTTAATCATAAAAGTTGTTTCCCAAGGCAAATTCCAAGGGAGCAATCTGTTGTCGGCATGGCCTTTAGGTAGCATTGAACCTTTGGCAGACCGGCTAGATGATAGAAATTCTCTTCTGGAAGCTCCTCCAAGGAGATTTCCACCAGCCTTTTGTATCCCACAGATTTTTCCTCTCCAGAACTAGGTCTGCCCCTGCGCTCGGTGGGGAGATCAGCCACTTTGCCACTACAGACTTGATCCAGGTATTTACCTGTCACTTTGGATTCTCCAGCAGCTCCAAGCTAACAGAGTTCTTAGAAAAAGACTTTAAAAAAAGAAAAAAAATGAGGTTTTCTATTAAGAATATTGCATGCCATAACATATTTCAGGAAAGTCTGTGTGCAAGGATCCAGGTGATATCAGTCTTTTATTTCTTCCTCTTACCATCTCCTTTCTTTTAAATCAAGACCATGAAATACTATATATTGACGAGGTAAACTGAGGTTCATATAATGTTAAAATTTCTCAGATTCTTCAGCGTTGAGTCTCTGTTGTTTTATTGGGAGATACAGGGCTTGTATGGGGACAGTTAGGACAGGAGAGCTATGAAAAGACCAAATTTAAGGAATATAATCCTCATGGCTGAAGGGATATGCTTATCTGCTCTTGAAGCCACTGGTTTCAGCCTTACTGGGAGACTGGATACTGAGCTAACAGGACTTCAGATCAAGTGTAGCACTTCTCATGTTCCTTTTTTCCATTTGCATCAACACTCTCTGCAGCTAAACTCTCCCTGGTGAGTCAGGTTTGTACCTACGTTGGATCTGCCCCTGCTTCTCTAGGTTTGTAATACCAGCCTCTAAAGCGAGTGCGTGTGTATGCTCTGCAGAGCAGGCATGGAGCATGACCCCAGTCCCAGCTGGGCTTTAGGGTGCTGCTGGAAAGCAAATTACAGTTACAAGGAGCTATTTGCAAGAAGTTCAAGGGTTTGGCAGCTGCTCTTACCCAAGTCAGTAGAAAAGAATATCATTATCTTCCAAGCTTTGAGTATTGCTTTTCACGTTTGGTGGCACTGTGTTTACTACTCAGCGCTGGTTTTATTTGTGAAAGGGGAGCTGCAAACAAAGCTCCAGCTATCATCTCTGGGAGCAGGGGAGGCTGAATTTCCTGCAGAGAGGAAGCTGGGCAGGTGGTGAAAACTTTGTGGAAAGATTTGTGTTGCCAGCTGCGGTGCAGTGGGATACATCCCAAACATCCCACACCTATGGCGCCTGCTGCTTGTCATCCACCGGGAATAAAACCCAAACTCTCTCTGGGTTTGTTCGGACTGGGAAGTGCCTCCTGAGTGCCAAAAAGATTAGCAGAGTATTTCCTGCATCCACCCTGGAGAAAGCGGGATGTCAGAGAGCGGCAGCACGGCTCCTCTTAGGGCCAAGAGGTGACAGGGAAAACCACCAAGTTGTTACACAGAGCCCAGGAACTACAAAGAGCCAGAGACTGTGTAATATCTGTGATATATGGACTGAGGAGAGCGGAGAGAGATGAGCTTCTATAGTTTCTGCTATATACAGTATAAAAGGTCCTGCACCCCTCAGCAACAAGGCATGCCCTGAGCGTAGGACCGGTTAGTTAGCCCAGGCAGGGATGAAGGCTCCTGGTGCTCTGAGGTCAGGGCAGGCAGGACCTCCACATGCAGGGCTGCTGCCTGCAGGGGTTAGCATGGACAGCTTAAACAGGTCTGCAACAAATTTTCATTTTTTTCCCCCAACTTTCTGTCCTATTTCAGTGAGGAGGGTGGGAGAGGACAAGAGTGATGCCAAGAGGTACCTGCAGGTCATCCAACTGCACTGATGGAGGAGTAAATAAAGAAGCAGTGAACTTAGGTGTTTGGTTTTCTAGCTCATGCAGTGAAAAATGTGTTTTTCCTCAACTGCTTGCTGGAGAAAGGGCTCTCCTTGCTAAGGGCTGGAACTGCATGAAGCCTCCTGAGGCCAGGCCCTGCCTGGAGCAGAGTAAATTGTAAGTTCTGTAAAATATGGTCAGGTTTCAGTATCAGATTGGATAAATATGCTTCTGAGGCAGCACGGTCTTCTCCACGCTAGACTTTGCTGATGTGTTTAAAATAGCTCTTACGCTTCAGCAAAAAAAGTTTCCTACTCTTGCTGAGGCTCTTCCAATCCATCTGCTCAGGCTGGCAGAGCCCAACTGCAAGAAGTAACAAGTTGGAGGACCATCTGGCTCCGAAACACCAGGCAAAGCATGGTCCAATGCAAAGGAGCAAGAACAGGAGCAATCTACCAAGGGTGGTCTGTGGTCACCATGTTCCAGCAGAGGCCATGCAAAGTGGCCATCAAACATTTCTACATCTTCTTCTCTGGAGAATACCCCAGGGAGGCAGAAGAGAAGAAGAGGTCATGTCATTCTGGGTAACTTTAGGGTATTAAAGTTCATGATATAAGTAAGAATGACACTCAGTGCTGTTGTGATTTGCCCCAGGAAGACCGATCTTTGCCATGAGCATCAGGCTGAGGAGGGACAAGTCATCTCCCTGTGTGTCTCTCCCATACTCAGCACCGGTGCAGGATCGAGTTGGGCCCAGCTGCCTGCAGGGAACACCAAGACGAACAAAATAGGACATTTTTCTGTTTTCAATGTGAGAAGTACTCACTGTGGGATGTCAAATAGATCGTGACTCTGTACTGATTTTTTTAGGAATAGTCCTACACCTGGCAGTAAGGTGAACATCCCAGGCCATTGGAAGGGAAGGGCCATGAGTGGGAGCACAGTCCAAGGATCAGAAGAACCTGGGGGCCTGGGTTCAGGTTTTGGGCTGCCACAGACCCTCTGTATGAACCAAGAGGACAGAATAGGAACACGTAGAGGACCATGTGCTCTTTTGTCCAAGAGATGTCTAAGCTTGGTGTCTCCGAAGCACCAGGGCACATACAGAAGGCAGACGGGAGGTGAAGCTCATCTTACCTGAACATCACCACCCAATTTGTGTCTTACTGGCCCGGTGTTAATGGAAGGCAATGCTACTTTCTCTGCTTACAGGGATGCAGAGGAAGAAAAACATGCAAGATTGCAAGGTGCTCAGATGTTGCAGTAGGAGCACAGGACATAGCTAACGCAAGGAAGCTGAGGGCGTACAATAAATCCAGCCCAGTGGCAATTTATCTGGTGCTTTCTTACATTTCCACTTGGCTTCCTCTCCCACCCCAGCCCAGCTTCCCACCCTCTCACTGAATATCTGATTTCCGTGCTAGTAATCCTCACCCCATCCGTGTGGCCTTTGAATGTGGTGTAGGCAGTCTAATTGTATATAATCCCAGACCTATAGTGAGCACCCCACACTAAGCCCTGCAGTTCTGTGCACGCAGGATTCATTTGCACTCATCTTTGCTGAGCATTCAGAGCACGTCTGGTAAAGGAGAATGTTGGGGATTAAAAGGTCAAGGTGAACTGAAGATGAAAGCACATCCTTTGCAGTGTTTGATAAACAACACTACCTCGTACTGATTTTTGCTTACAAAGCGACAAACGTTGAAGGGAGTAATGATGTTATCTCAGAGCACCTTGTTGCCTCCTTGCTCTGCTAGGACTCTTTGCATCTCTTGCTCTCCTGCTTACCTTGCATGCTCTCCTCTCTTACCCAGAAGTGGGCATCTGTGCACACTCTGTCATATGCAGAAGGGCGCAGCACTGCCAGAAAGACCTCAAAAGTCTCTCTGCACACTCTGCCTGCCTTGCAGAAGAAGCCATTGGGTCCTTCGTGGATGCAATTCAACGTTTCCTTCTCATTATCTGCTGTAGCATCTAGAAATCTTCTAAAATTACAACCTCTTTCCCCTTTTGTCTCCTGTCCCTTGCTTATGAGGACAGTCAGTCTTCAGTAGGGCCCCCCATAAGTTGCGCTGGGACACCCAAGAGTTGAACTCTGAAATGACACCCCAGCCTCCACCAGATTAGTGTTGGACAAGGTGCTGTGTGAGATCCTGGGACAGGCTGTTGCACAGTGAAGACCTGGCTGGTGTTTTTGCTTAACACAGGCTATTTCTAATCAGTCTCAAGGGCTCATCAGTGTGCAAGTTTCAAGTTTTGGAAAGTGTGAAAATGAGCTGGATGAAATCAGGAAGGGAACTTATCTGGCTTTGCAGTAAGAGACAGGGGCCAGATGCCTAGAGGTTACTGGGAAAAGGGGTTTTGAATGACAAGTGTTTATCTTTCATTGCTCATAAGCATTCTTCCTCAGGAGGGGATGGTGGGGAAGAACAACATGTTTTTCTATGCTTTGAAGCATTAGCAAAAGAGAGATATCCTTGCTACAGCAAACGCATTTGCAAGATACGAGAGCCACACGCAGCGAGGAAGCACTGGAGCGAGTGGGAGAGTTTCTTGCAGATCATGTAGGGGGTAACACTGGCTGGTGGCACTCCAAAGCACATAAAGGTTGAAGGGGAACTTCATGGGAGTCAGGGGCAGAGAGCGGAGAGGAGTCGACCTTGCCTGGGGGCTGGGCTCTTTGGGGTGCGGCAGGGAAGGTGCTGCAGTCATTCCATCCAGGTGATGGACCTCCAGGGACCTGACCGTAGCGGGAATGACCCAAACATGGCTCCTCCTGCAGAGAGGACATCCTGGAGGAGATTTGTGAAGCAGGCAGAGGTGGGAAATAATGGAACTCTCAGTAGCACTGATTGTAGCACAGTGTGAAAGGACAGCCAGAGCATACCCACGCAAGAGCCAACTCCTCACGCTGACATGCACAGCAATTGAAATATTCCTCATGAGGACAGGTTTCTTTTTTTCCCCCTTCCCTTCACTGACTTCTTTTTTTTTCTTTCCCTTTTTTCTTTACTACACCCCAAGTAAACACACTCTCCGTTCAGACTCCTGCCCTGATGCAGCAAGTTGGGCTGGGTTGAACAGCAATCAATGTTTTTAAAGTTCTGCAAGATGAAGTGTGAAGGACTTCCAGCCCTGCTTGCAGGCTGACTCCCAGAGGGGTCAGTGGCTGGTGCACAGAGCAATGCGTTTCCTGCCCCGTGGCAGCGAACGAGAGGCGAACGGAGGAAACAGATGTGGAAAATCCCCTCCAGCCTATCGCTCAAAAGCCGCAAAAAGCAGATTCGGGCTCTTTTTCAGTGTAGTGGTAACGACCGCTTAGTTTTCCTAACGGAAAAGGGCTGCTGATCCTGATAGTGGGGTTATCATGTTGCCACGCAAACAAGAGGAGGAAAACAGATTTTGTTTTGTTGTCTTGCTATTTTTTCTGGCTTACCATCAGTCAGGTAAAACCTTCACAGGGTGCCTTGGTGGGTTTCTCAGATGCAGTCAATGGCAATACTGTTCTCTTGTACCATTGACTGCAGTGGCTCGATGTGATGACTGTTACTTGCCTCCTGGCTCCTTGCAATGACAGATAAAAGGCTGCGAGTTAGGTTCAGCCATCTCAAGTGAGCAGAAGCAAGTTTTATCATCTCCAACAGAGGTGAGTGTTCTTTACAGTCAGTTTGCATTGTCAACAGCTCAGCTCATACAAGGGAGTAAATACACCGCTTACAGATGCAGCGATTGCCTAAAGTCTGGGCACATAAATCCTGAAACACTCATTGAGGTTTCCTCTGAAAATGAAGTTTGATAGTACTACGCTTTTTTGCTTTTTTGCATACAAAATTCCTTAAAGACAGGGACTGCGCAGCTCTGAGCAGAGGTTTGCTGGTGCTCAATAATTAGTATCTTACATGTTTTAACTGATGCACATGCAGTTCCTCTCATCCTAATATGTAATATCTAGCTGGGAAAAGTCATGATGGAAATTCCTGCAATTATTAGCTATACACTTATATTTAGTCTTGGTTTGTATTGGATCAGGCAGAGAAGCCTGATAAGGTTTTGGGAGAGGGTTTACATTCATCAAAATATTTTATAGAGAATAAAACCATGAGGGAATATATACTGATTTTCTGTGTTTGTCATGTTAGAAGGGTGGTGGTGAAGATTACAGCTGCTCCTAAAGGGCTAGCCAGAATCCAAGCTCTGCTGTACAGATACAAACTGGAAGATGATCCTAAAGATGCCACCGTCTAGTAAAAGGAAAGAGCAATCACCTCATTTTCCCAATGGCAAAATCAGTCAGAGACATCCACAAAATGTAACATTCCTTCACGCAGTGCCTATGAGAGTGTCTTATATTTAAGGGAGTATCTATGGCCACAGGACCTAAAACCTGGGCCAGCTCCTCTGCACAGCCAGAGGAGTCACTTTTACATAGCCAGGATCCATCTGGCCAAATATTTGATTGCAGGGAAGCCTTGATGCATATTGTGAGTCTCTTGGTTAAATATATGCACGTGGTCCCAGAATACCTGTGTAGCTCTTACTTTTTGGGAATTTCCGAAAGAAAACTCTTTTAGTTGCTGTGATGTCCCCCCAAACACCTGGAAACCCAGAAGGCTCCCAGCACATCACTGGTGCAGCCACCTTCCTCTTCTCTTTGCATTCGCCGTGGACAGGAGAAGTTTCATAAGGCAAAATGCAAGCACCAGAGCCAGCAGAGCTGGGACTGCTGCCGGGCTCAGCCTATCAATCCCATAAATAATTAAAAAATGAAGAAAGCTCTGCTGTAGCTATCAAAACCAGGGGAAATTTTATCTTTGATTTCACAGGAAACTAGATGGGCCCCTTAATCTTCCTTACTTAGGGAGGGGTAGGGGTGGGAAAATACAGCTTTTGTTAAGGAAAAAAAAATTATGCAGATAATATGTAGTGTTTTTGTCAAGCTCTTAATTGTTGTTGCCAAGGAAATGTATCCTCTTGGGTCAGGGATAGTGTAATGACAAAACGCAAACAGCTTGATTCATGTTTAAAAAGAGAAAGAGCCAAATTCATCCCTGGTGCAACTCGGTGGAAACACAGAGATGGATTTGGCTCGTTACCTAACTAACAGTTCTGCATTAACATGTTGTCCCAAGCTATTTTACAAACAACACCTAATTTATTAAAAGGAAAAGTTTAGGAAAGGTTTTTTTCATGATTTATTGCTACTTGCTTGCCAGTTGTTCAAACAAGGGCTCTACCAGTCTGTTCTTTGCATTTTTATGTGCTAAAACAAATGCTCTAGCTTTGGGATTTCAAATCTGCCTCAGCGAGCTTTAAATCAACAGCAGTAATCCTTTCACCCTTGATTATCACTTATTTCTATGACTTTTTTACAAGACAACAATTCTAAAGTAATCAGCAATTATTAAACTCCCATTTGCAGTATCACATTGACTGTGCAATACTTGTACTACAAATTTGCAGTACAAATTACGACTGTAGATCATGGTTACATTTTTAAAGCAAGGGGGTGTAATTAAAATCCTTATAAAGCTCTTCTGCGCGTTAAGTGTTTCCTCAGTCCCAGCTCATGCGTGCCCTCATCCTACATAATGAAGATCAATGAGAGCTTTGCCATACGTGTAGGACCATGTACACTGATCCGGGTCGTGATCGTGAAATAAGCTCCAGGTCTCTGGGTCAGCACAGGACCCTCTTTGACCTCAGCACAGCCCTAAGCATGATTCAGTCCTTTCTTTGCAATTTCTGTGCCTCAATACCGCACTCGTGCTTGGTGTCTGCACCCAATGTCTCTTCCTTTGCTGGGAAAATAGGAGCACTCATCTTGCAAAGACAAGGAGTTGGGAATGCTCAGCCACTTGGCTTTCAGATCAGGGCAGGCTCATCTCCAGCCAAGTTAAAGAAGAGCTCAGATCTCTATGTATTTCTCCTCATGCTTTGGGGATACATGCAGCCCTTCATTCCCTAGCAGAGTTTGCAATAGCTTTTTCCAGCAAAGCAAAGATGCTTTTCCAGCAGAACTGGAGAGAAAAGCTGGGCTTCTCCAAAACCAAAAAGTATTTTTGGGGGAAATATGTTATTCAAGTAATTCAGATCTAAATCTCATTGAAAAAATGAAAGTGTTTCAAGGTTTGCAACGCAAACCTGAAAATTATCTCATTCTAACCCAACAGTTTTGATTTTTTGGGTTTACAAAAAGCCCCAAAGATGCCTGTACAGGAAACATCCAGTTAGCAGTTACCAGACTGGATTCTTACGACTCATATTGAATATTGATATGGAAACTGTCAGGGTGGCTAAATCTTTCTCTAACATACCAAAGAGGAAGCAAGCTGAGGAAGAAGCGAGGGAGGGGTACTAACAGATCATGGATAACGGAGAGCTTTTAGCTGTGAGATGAACTTGCAGAGCAGTTAGGAGAGAGCCTGGATGCTATCTTTAGGAGCCAGGAAGCAGGGAAGATTAATCTTAATCTTCCAAAGGCCCTGCTACCCCAGCAGAAAATGATAGACACTCAACATTCTTCACTCTAATTGCCACCAAAAACATCCACAATGTTCTTGTGAAAGTTACAACTGGAAGCAAACCTAAAAAAAATACATAAAATTAATCAACATACACAAAAATAAGCTGAAGACTCTGACAAGTTCAGTGAGAACTTTTACATCTGCTTCATATTTTATGTGGAAGATGCCTGAGTGGTACAGAACTGATGGCAAGTGAAAATCCTGAAAGATGGGTACGATTCCCCACCAGCTCACTGCAGGGCATCTTGGATTGCAGCATAGTTGATGTTTTATGTAGTTTAAGGAATTGGAATGTCACCACAATCTTTCTTACAGATGAAAGGCATTTATAACCAAAGCCGGGATTTGTTGCTAACCTGTCCTTCACAGATGTCTTCTGTTATTTTTCGCCTGTATAACCCTACTGTTGTATATTTTTAACCTGCTGTTTACTGTTATCTGTTGCACAGGAACACTGGAAAAGCAGAATTCAAACAAATTCAGTTTTAAATAATTTGGGATGCCCTGGAGAGATCTTATATCGGTGGTTTTGTTTTCTGTTTCAAGAAGCTGTTACATTTTGTAGACATGCAATACCACATTTAAAAACAACATAAAAATCCAAGATCAAATTAAGCTGGCCATGGGCAAACTTAACAAAGTTTTTCTATTTCCTGTCAGACACACAGACTGTTCTGCTCTGGAATTTGTGCCTTTCAGTCCACATTTAATTTCATTTGCTGCCTGATTTCTATTTATAATGCACAAAGCAATATTATTTGCCAGTAATACTTTAAACAATGCCAGCAATATACCGCAATGTGACCAGTACAGGAAAGAGGAGAAGGCCTTCCTAAATAAGTTAACTGACTAAATTTCTGTCTTGTTTGGATGCTCAGGGAACCACAGGAATGAATTAGAAGTATTCAAGGTTAGCAGTGAAGCCTGAAAATTCTGTGTTAATAAGGGGCTGGGGAATAAAGGTTCTGTTAACCATGTGGTGGCAAGAGGCAGGGGACCCTTCAAAAGGGACTTGGTTACCTCAGTTTTCGGCATTCTTATGGTCTGATTTTCTTAATTCTGTGTACACACTCAAATCAAACTATTGCAAACTGGGTGCAGACTAACCTAAATCACTGAACGTGATGTCTCTTTCTTCTCCCTCCTTCCCATTGGCATCTCCATCTATTACTGCACCTCTGTGTGTGTGCCTTCTCCAGATCTTTTCAGAGCCACTCATCTTCCCTCTCAGAGAGCTGTTTTCCTCTCCTTTTGCAGTATGTCCCTCTACCTGCTTTCATGTTTCACTGTTTGAGCATCCAAACCTTTGTTGAGTGCCTCAATAGATTACACAAGTTCTTGGACCACTGAGATTATGACTTCATGTCTTCAGGTGATCTCATCTCAAGCAGATCCTTCAAACACATTGATTCTTTCCCCATGGGGAGCTCAGCCTCAGGTTTGATGGTCAGCAGTCAGAGATGAACAAAAAATGGGACAGTTGGATCTCTGAGTCTAGTCTCAACTATATCATTCTGTCGCTCTCAAGTATATCATTCTGTCAATTAAACTATGCTACAACCCACACTTAAAAGAAGAGAATCACCTAAAAACCATTTAGGAAATGTAGTGATTGGCAAATGACAGCTACAAAACAAATTAAAAGAGACAGTTCTGAATGCAATGTTCAGTCAAGCTGTTGGATGTTCAAGCTGCCAACAGTTTACATGAGTTCATTAATGGACAAATTCATAAAAATCACAGAAGTCACTGAAGGTTACTAAAATACAAAGCCACAATCTTTGGCTCAGCACATGCCATAGCTTGCTGAGGACTGGGAAAGTACTACATCTTTGTTCTGCTCTTGCATTCTTCCACATACCTTTCCTGTTGTCCTTTGTTGGAAACATAAACCAGAAAACAAGTATAATGAGACTAGTCTCATCTTTTTATGACACTTAAAGGACAACTAAATATGAACTTCATTAAACAAAAATACTGCATGCTCCACATCCTCAGAAATGGGAGGTTAGACCAGTGGCAAGGACAACCATCTGTCCTTGGCTTTGCTGCTCCCTTAGGTTTACTGTTCAATAAAGTTACAGTTATTCAGAGCAGAGGCACTCACAGTCCAAAGCAATTAGCTCTTAGTCAGGAAGTTCCCCCCAATGTCAAGAGCATAAATCTCCCAGCCCACGCAGAGCTTTGCATTCCTGTAGCACATGGGGCCCATTAACGCCCCTTGCAGCCCTTAGGAACGGCAATGCCAGAGCGGCTCTGCTCCAGTGTCTTTCAGTTGCTATGTCTGCCCTGTTTGGCCGTGGTCCATTTGGGGGTACTTCTGATTTTGTTAGTATGCCAGACACTATCGTAACAGCAGACCCCTTAGAAAAGCCTTTGTGGATCTTCTGCACTGACCCCAAGCCAATTCCACGTGCTGCAGGAGGGGCTGGTAGCTCTCTTACATTGCTGCCTTTGAGGACGATCACAGTGTTGAATTGCTGTGTGATGCCAGCAAACCCTGTAATTTTGCCTCGTTATGTTCTAATGAAGCAGGATGAGACAGAGCTTCAATTTTGTGCTGTTCTTTTTCAACAAGACTGGAGGAGAAATGTCATCTGTCACTGAGCAATGAAGCTCAGAGGACTCAGCAGTGGCTGAGTTAAGATTCATTCTGTTCAGATTAGTTCTTTAGAAGTAAGAGGCTCCTACAACAAAAAAAGTTCTTCCAAACTCCTCATTCTTTTCACCAAAGATTTTCACCACCATATTTACAAATAGGTCAGGACTAGTCTGCAGCTTCAGGGGGGGAAAGTGCTCTGGTACCTGGTCCTGGCTGTGGAGTAGCACTCTTGAATCTAGGAGAGGACATCCATGATGTAGGACCTGCATCAGCAAAACATTGTGAGAGACACGTCTCACTCCCTGCCTTGGCCTCATCTCCACACCTCAGCTGTGTTGCAGCATGGAAAGAGAAGCAGGAGCCCAGTGTACAGCTGCAGACACCTCTTCAGGCTTCAACTACAGCTGGCCAGGGCTATTTGTTGCAGGCTAGACCAGCTGGTTTCTTCTCATGTGATTACAGTCTTCTAGGAAGAGGGAAATGGGCTGTAAAAGATGTGCACTGTTTTCGCACATGGAAAAAAATTAACAATGTATCCTCCTACTGAAAAAAAGCTGGCAGATATGGCCCATGGATTACCTAAATCCATCTGGATAAGCCTGCTTAAATTTCAAGGTTATTTACAGTTATTAACAGCCATTTAAGAAACCAACACTATCAAAGCTTTATTTTGTTCTGCCTCAAGAAGGTGGGGCGATGCATAACATGTTTAGGACTTTAGAAGTTTCATACCATTTTCAATCTGAAGGGTTTGTTCTAAAGTCAGGTCTCTGGGCTTTGCCTGGAGGTAATATGTTTTCAGGTAAGTGCACAAGGTATGAAGACTATTGGGAGATTGTTTGTTCAGCGTGAACCCCTCCAAAGCCCTAAGCCAACCGTGAAGGGAGGAGATCACCTGGAACCTCAACTCAGTCATTTATGGCTTCTCAGAAAGGTTGGGGTGTGCATCGTCCAGGGCTTCGCCCCATCTAAATGAAGAACCAGCTGTGATCCTCAAGCTTTTGTAGACGTAGTAAGTCCTGCGAGTGCTGAGGCAATATTTTAGGTGAGACAACTTCAATCAAAGACATTGAGAAGGAATCACTGGTAGCCTCGCAGGCAGGGCATGCACTGGAGATGTGAGACCTCAGAATGAATTACTTGTTCTGAATTAGGCAAAGCAAGATTTGACATTGGCACCCTCTTCTTAAGTAAATGCTCGAAGTTCTGGGTTCTTGCTATTTGGAGGTGGGACAAGCTGATTGTCATGTTGCATGGGTTTTCCCAGAAATGCCATCGTTGAAACTGGTGTGAATATTCCCACAAAAAACCTCAGCTCAAGTAGATCAGATTTGTTTTCTTTGTTTCCCAGCAAAAAGCCATCTCAGTGGAAAATTCCCAATCTTGTCTAAGCATTATCCTTATAATTTGCACCCACACATACATAATTGCAAGTGCGTTTTTGGGTTGTTTTTTTTCCAGAACTGGGCACAAATGAAGCAGTGCCTGCAGTTTTGCTAAGTCCTCCGAGAGGCACAAATTATACTCTTGTATAACTGATGACAGAAAAATCACACCGACAATCATTTGCAGGTACAAAAGAAGAAAAAATTTTAAAAAAAGGAAGAAAAGCAGTCAAGGCCCTGCTGCAGAGTAGGGATCCGTGTCTGCCAGGTTCAAATGCATATTCAGAGTGTGAAAGAGCATGGGGGAGCAAAAGGAGAAGGCACGGCTGAGAAAGAGAAGCAGCTTCGTCAGTACCGTGAGGAATTTAAAGCCATGTCAGGAAAGCAGAAAAGCAGGAAAGCAAACTGAGAAGATAAAATGCAGTGTGAAGGGCTGCATGCTGATTAATGAACTCCTCGCCCTTAATGTCTGCTACTGACCAAAGAGATGAACACAAGAATGTCCTATAGCTGAGACTTTGTGCAAACAGTAATTAAATTGGATTTACTGTCTTTTTTAGTTTCTTTTGTTCATTCTACCATTCAATTCATAGCATTTCTGATGTTGGGAAGCCCAGCTCTGCATGACTAGCAAGGAATCCATGTACTAGTCCAAGCACGTGAGCAGGGATGTGGGATCTGACCTGAACTGTTCAAACCAAAATCAAAGTGGGCAAATCTATGATGGTGTCATTCACACATTCTTCCACATCTGTGCAAGTTTATACAACTGGGACTCATTTTGTTTCCAGGTTAGTTATCCTGTGTGAAGGGCACCCCATGCCAAATGTTCTTATTCAGACATAAGAAATGTCTGAATGCTCAGATCAATGGTCCAGTTGCAAGTCTTTCTCCACCACCTTCTGGCCATGACCATTGTTTTATCTGGGAGGCCTGCTTGCCTGCCTCGGTGCTGTTGTGTCCCTGGGCAGAGCACCCGTGGCAGCAGCGCATCAGCTCTGTGGATCCCCCAAGCAGCTGTTGGTGCTCTTGGGATGCTGTCCCAAGAGTATTGAGGGATAGTGGATAACTTTGTCCTTTGACCTTACCCACCATCTTTGTGAGCTGGTAGACCTCTGTCATATCCCTTCTCAGCTGCCTTTTCTCCAAACTGAAGAGTCCCAGCCTTTCCCATCTCTCCTTCTAAGGCAGCTTCTCCATCCCCTTGACTTCAGCTGCCTTTCTCTGTCCCTTCTACAGCTCCACAAGGTCCTCCGCTGTTTTTGATACATCAAAGCTTTCAGTTCACTGCTGAGATGAATTGTGCTGGTTTTAAGTCCTGCAGAGCCATCTGACTCATGTGGCAAAGTTATACTCTGCAAATCATGACAGTCACACAATTCTGGCTGATAGAATTTGGAGACCAAGAATTGTCTCTAACTCATAAGACAATGTGTATCAATTATTCCAATAATGAATAAATGTTTTTTCATTTGTTTGTTTTTATTTTGCAATCTGTTCATGAACAGTTTATGAACTTAAATGGTATAAAATCCATGGAAGAAATTAAATGCTTGAAGTTATTTGCTGAGCTCCGTGTTTGCCATGAGTTTCCTGCCCTTGTTTTAGTTAACTTCTCACTTTAATTTCTTCAGCATTCCTTGTTTTTAATTGCAACCTTGTGAGAATCCCCTGGAAAGACCTTGCTTGCCTGTTCCTAGCAAACAGATCAGCTTGCAGCTGGGTTTAAGTACAGTTGATGAGAAAAGCATTTCATTGTTTCACTCTAACTACCCCCTTCTCTTTGTTTCCTTCCACTGTGAACTCTCTCACTAGCAGATTATTTCCTACAGCAAAAGAGAACCATCAGGCCTTTGGTAAGACTCCAGCTCTGCTAGGAAAGCCATGTGCTGGTGGACTGAATACTTCCAACTCCACCCTCTTCCTCTGTCCTTTCTTGCCATCACTTCAGCACATTCCCATGATCCCAAGGACCCAAGTGGATTTGCAGACCTAAGTCCTGTATCCTGTAGTCAGACATAGAGCTTTACCAGGGGATTTCGGTATCCAGTAATTTCTGTAGGTGCTGGTTTATTAAGGAAATTGGATGGAACTATTGCATCATATATGAAATATGACTACCTCCTAACCCATATGTGCAATTTATTAATGATGGTTGAGATGAAAGAAGATAAAGTGACAATATAGATATTCATGCTCTCGAGGACTGAACAATCTAAAATGTCAGAAGCACTGAAATTTAGTCTGCTTCTGTAGATCTAAATAGCTCAGGATTGTTTTAATTGGGTTATGTATTTAGTTTAAATGAGCATGGGATGACTCTGAGCAGTCATTGAATAATGAGATTAACAAAGGAGATCGATTGAAACCAGAACCATTTATCTAACCCTTCCCAGTCAGAGACTTCTGATTACATCCCAGTCATTCCCACTTTGGATTCTGCAAAACAAAACTCATCTGGCATATGCTGTCATATGCAAACAGGTCTTCGGATTTGGTGCTCAGGCTAGTAAAATTACATTTGCATGCAAGACATGGTAGGTCCTAGGACAGCTGGTGATACATGGTCAGCTTCAGCTTGCTGTCTCTGATCCTCTGATCTCCATGGTCTGTGAAATGAAATGTGCCATAGGCCAAACTTTTTCCAGCCTTTTTCCATTCACTTAATTACTAACAAAATGTGTGTCTCAACTCTGGATGCTGTGAGACCAGGACAATGAAATCAGTGGACAACAAAACCAAAGGGCCATGACTAAACACTACTGAGCTTCCCTCTCCCAGCTGTGTCCTGCAACACATACATAGACCAAAAACCCCACTGATTTTCCATTCTGTCTCTTTCTGGGAAGGGACATATGGAAAAACACCGCTCATCATAGGAGATGAAAGAAATATCACTGCCCATTGAATCCAGGGAATACAGACAATAAAATACACACCGGGGAGGACTTGATGTTAAACGCAATGGATATGTCACTTGTCCAGGGATTAATGCATATGAGTGCCCAGTAAGATGCACACAAGGAAAAATGAACTGAGAATCACCCATGTTACAGGGTCTGCCCAGGATAACCATAAGTCTAACATCAGGTCTTCTAGAAGAACTGGTATCTCCAAAAGAAGTTGGGGTTTGTTTTGTTTTGTTTTGTTTTGTTTTTCCAGAAATGGGGTTTTAGACTAAATGGAAATACGTGTCAAAAGTTTTAGGAAGGCATGTGCTTCTTTGGTTAATACATGAACATACCCTGAAAAAATATTTTATTTTAAACTGAAACAAAATTGTTTTCAAGTTTTCATTTAAATATTTTGCAAGAAAACCAGAAATTATGTCTAAATAGCTCCTTTTATCAGATCAGAGTTAGCTTGAGAACTGTATGTGCATCAATAAAGACATAAATTTGCAAGTGAGTAAAACAGGGCAGAGGAGTTTATATAAAACTACTGCCAACCCCCCACCCTGGAACTGTGTCCATCCAAGTGGTGCGCTTTCCCCTTGTGATTTCCACAGTACAAGGACATTTTCTCTGAGTAAAGCCTAAGTACTTTCTGCAGGGCTGTGATGGTGATGGAACACACTGGGAAAACTCCATTCCTCTCTACAGGCAAGATGTTTGCTACTTCGCTTCTAGGACTGTATTTTTGTAAGGTTCATTTCTGGTGTTTTCTAACTACCCTTTATTTCCACAGGACAATAAAATTAATTACTTCACTTCTATGCTTCCAGGAAAAGCTAGCAGGAAGCTTTTTGTTTCCTTTTCTTCTTCTTTTGTGCTTATGGGGATTTATTTAATACAGCTGGGATGCCAGGGCCCCCTGAGGTCTATTTGTACGTAACTCCAACTGACTTGCATTATAAAAGAATGCAAATGCAAGATACATTGACTGTATGGGTCATGGTGGCACGTCTAGTTCGGGGAAATATTGAAGTTGTCTATAAGTACATAAATTAGGGAGTCCTCTTCACTGATGTATACTGTATTTACAGGGTACCTCTGCCTTAGTTAATAGCACAGTAGAAAATGACTGATCAAAACCAGAATACAACTGGTATAAATTTGAGGGAATTACAAGGAGATCATCCAGATTTAAATCCTTTGATAAAAGGGGCCACAATTTAGCTACATGAGCACTGTAGCCATGTAAATGAGAGCAGAGCTTTTTAATGGACCTATTTGTTTCCATAATTGTTTGTAGTGGGGCAGCCTCACTCACCATTCATTAGCATTTATCCTTTCATCTTTCCTTAAGAAACCCTCTGTAGCTTTTTTGAAATGAAATCAACATTTTGATGGATTCTACTAGAAACCAAAGCAGTATTTCAAAGCTAGAACTGCATTAAAGGATACCTGCTACTTAGAATAGGTTAAACATCACTTTGACTAAGTCATAATTTTGAATCATTTTTTCTGGCAGTTAGGAGTTGTGGACCTAACTAAAATTAAGAATCTCTTGCTGATTTTGAGGGTCTTGGGTTAGACCATATTGCTGAGATCCAGCACCAGAGAAGCCTGTAGAAGTTTGTCTCCATTGATTGTAGGACCATGTTTCCTGCAAGAAAGATTGTACCAAGTGCTAGTGATTAACAATTACAAAACAAATTTCTAACCAGTGGTAGCATAGTATCTTCTTCCTTGAGGACTATTTAGCTTTGCAATTTCTTGCCAAAAGATATTGCCAAAATCTTAAGGTGAGTTTAAGGGGAGGCCGGACAGGTTCAATGGAAAAAGACCTATCGGAAGTTATTTACAGAAATCTGTATCTATTTGTAGCAATTAGTAGAAATCTACTTCCAGCCCAGAAAGCTGTGGGTGGCTGGAGGCTGTGGTTGGGGTATCAGGTATGTTTGTCCTTTTCTTCTTGTATTCCCCGAGGCATCTACTTTTGTTCACTGCCAGAGATGGGTCTAGACAGATTTGTGATCTGAACACTGCAGCCACTCTTACAGTCTTTTTATGTTTTTTGTACTATAAATGATCAGAACGAAGTGCAAGAAAAGAGGTTTCCAAAAGGATCCTATGAGGCCTGTCCACAGGACAGACAGAACTTCCTTGGGCTGGCAATGTAAGTTGAGGTTGAGGAAGGATAATCTGCATGTAGCCCCACCATGTCCTCTGCTGAGTGCTCCTCCTTCTATCATCTGACATCCCAATCTAGCTTGCCCTCCTTCGCACAAATTAATGATCTAATAAACAGCACACATAGATGATAGCAGTAATGAGACAGCTTGTTCATTTCCCATCAGAGATGGCAAAATTCACTCTGTATTTGGAGCTGGGTAAGTAATAAACTTCCCTTAGACAGAAAGAAATGCTGTGGAATAAACATAATCTGGGTTTTTAATGCATAATTAGAATAATTCATTAATGTTACTTTGAGTCAAACTGCCATATAACCTTGGCTTGGGTTCACAGGTTCCATTAATTTAGTTGCTAGATGCACATTTGCCCCCAAATGAAATAAATCCTTCTCTTTTTTCCTATTTATCCACATGAAAATACAAAGCTGTAAAAAAAAGTCATCTATCTACTAGTGCTCAAACATACTTTTTAGATTTGTATAAAGACAATATGCAACTTAACGCTTTATCCAGTGAAAGAGTGCTCATGAAAGGCGATGTTCAAGAAAGGCCAGAGCTCAGGCAGGACCTGCAAAGCTGGACCTTGGTGTTATGATGGGTGTGGAAGGCCACAGGAAGTGATGGCTGTTGTCTCAGTTGCTGGAACTTGGAGCAGGTATTGATCCAACCGGAGCACTAACAGGCTCCTTTATTCACCCATTGTTCAGGACAGTAGGATGCTTCCACAGCACAAGATATTTTTGTTCACGGAGCTATAAACTAGACTAACTCATCTCCATCAGCACTGATGTGTTGAACTCATCTTGCAATCCAGGACATAATTTATCTGCCTAACGCACAAAAAATGTTAAGATAAGCTTGTTTCTTTTCCATTTGCTCTCTGACATTCATTAATCTCATAAATGAAATGTCTTTCCTGTATCTTGGCGTGGAGATGAAGCATCCCCCAAGGCTTTCTGTGTCAGACTGGTGAGTCTAAAGGAGGTGACTTATCCAGCACCTTTTCTAGGGTTGTCACCTGAATTGTCACACACGTGGTTCTTGCAGACAGAAATACTTACAAGTAGTTCTACTGACAGGTGTATGGACATCCAATGTTTAACTCATTTTTCTGGTGAAATAACAGTCAACATTAAAAGGAGCAGTGATATGTTATTCTGTTGAAAACCATGTGGAAATCAGAAGGAGACCGGCCTGGAAATGTTTAGCTTCATTCCTGAGTATTCATGTTTACCCCACTCAGGAATAGTTTATCTCATTCCACGTTCACTGGGGAAGCCAATTCTTGAATTGTACTCTCCAATAATTGAAGAGACATGCAGGATTAGATCAGGTTTTGTAATGAGGGGAGAGCAGCCCTGAGGCAGATGCTCTTAAGCAGAGCTATAATTTACTGGCAACCTTACCTAAGATATGGTCAGTCAATAAGAAAGCCTCAGAGGACTTCAGGGTAGCCTCAATCAACCTGCTGATTTCTTTATAAGGAATGCCAGCTGGTTACTAAACCACAGGGGGTAGACAATAAAAATGAAGAGTTAGGGACAGAACAATGATTTATTTCAAGTGGGAAACCAGGAAAAAAGTTGAAAACCTATTTCTGTTAATTGCTTGTGTTGCTGTCATTACTCTTTATTATTATTTGTATTAGAATTGGTGACTAGAGACTCAGCTGAGATCATAAGCTGATTAAGCTGAAATGGATCTATTGTGCTCACACTGTGCCTTCACTACCCACTGTTGAAGGCTCTGATACAGTGTTCCTCACATTGTCTTTCTTGACCATACACAATGCACCGTCACCTGGCTTTGAAGCCATGGTTGGAAGCGCAGGCTATGGCTCTGCTTTCCCTTGGGATGCTAACTCATTTACTTTGTCTCTTCAGTTTCTTCCCACAGTTTTCCCCATGTGTCTAGAAGACCATGACAAGCACTCCCGTGATGAATGACTCACTGAGAAAGAATCAGAGAGACTTTGAACTTATTTTAGCACAACTTCCCCAGGAAGAATGACCCCAGAAGTCCTAGTAGCATGCAGGGCCAGAGATAATGCAGGCAGAATTTCACGGTGCGACTTCCTAAGACGTGCCTGAGCCAGCCGGAGATGTCACACACAGATCACAGACCTGAACCAGTACTGGGCTGGAGACGCACTCCAGTGTGCAACCTACGTGTTCCTGGGACAGTGAGAACCAGGAGCTCTGACGCCTGTTCCCAGAACTGCTACTAGCCCGGTGTGTTGGCTTGGGTGTCTCTGTCAACTGTACCACTTCTCTAAGTCATCTGCCATTCTGTGGCTTTTTCTGTTTTTCTCAGAATTTATGGAAAACCAGAACAGCTTGGCTAATATTAGGGATTTCTAGGTGCTCAGCAGCTGTTGCAGTATTATAAGCAGGGTTAATCTGCCTGTGCAAGGGGACTTGGACACACTCAAAACTATTTGGGTATGCTGTGCATGTACCCACTGATTTTGCAGAGCGTGCACAGAAGGTCCAAGATGTTAAGCTTGCACAAGACTCACTGCTCGGCACAGCGTGATCCATGTTCATGGATTTCTGCACAGGAAATCAGACATAGAAATAAGGGGAACTCAACACCTAGAGATTAAACTTTCTGCTTTTAGATGTCAAATGCCAGCAGGTATGATGTGGGTTTTTTCTTCTTTTTCTTTCACTTTATTTTCAGTTTGTGGTGATATCTATGGCTCCCATTAAAACTTCAGCTAGGGTTGGCAGTCCTCAGAAAATGAAAATCTGTGGGTTTTCATTTCTAAATTAGACATGCTTCTATATTCTGGTCACATGCTGGAAATGTCATGGTTATTGATTTCTTCCAGTTGTTAGGTTTAACCAGCACCTTAAGATCCTGTGATGGAAGATGTTGTAGAGTCTTGATCCTTGTGCGTGTTCCTCTGCAAACATGTATGTGGCCCACAGAAAGTCTTTGGAGTGCAATCATTGCTACATGAAAGACAGAAAACAAGCTACTTGCCGCTTGCAATTTGTATGTCCTTTATGGTTCAGAGCATGGAGGGTATCTGTCTGTCTTTCCTTTCATGAGGGAAAGATCACTTGAGTATTTGCTTTTGTGGGAAACGATATGAGATTGTCTTCTCCAATTGCTGTAAGGCCACCCTGAGTACAGTCTACTAACAGCCTGTCATCTTTGGTAAATAAAAACAGCTTGGAAATGGAAAAATTTGCCCAGCCTGTGCAACAGTCCAGACATGTCCTGGCTGGAGGTAGGGACAGATCTCCTCAGAGGCTTTGTCTCACATTTTTCTGTTTCTCTAGCTATTTCAGCTGTATTTTTATAGACTTTTCTGTGTCATCCCTGGGAAGACAGCTGGGCATATCATTATAGGCCTGGTCCAAGCAAAATTCCTTGCGATCTCCACAGGAGCGGGAGCAGTTTCCAAGCCTTCATCAGGCTTTGCCTCTTCATCTCATCTAGGCGGAAGGCAGAAATGAGGGCTCAGTCTAAACTCACTTGAGTGGTGTGGCAATTTTGGCAAAGGCTTTAATTAGCTACAGATGAGACTTTCTGTGTCGGACCTGACTCTAGAGAAGTCAAACGGGAAGGAATTCTGGTATTATTAATCTCAGCACCTCAAGGCTTTAACCCTATAGCAGATGCCAGTGACATGTTGAGTCTGTTAAAATGTTCGGCATTACGACTCTGAGCCCACCTATTACCATATGTTTGAGGATCTGATATCCCCAGAAAAGTGCCATGGAGTGCTATGCACCATGTGTGTGTAATATAAGGGATGCGTGTGTCCTTTAGGATCAAACTGACACATAGATCCAGAATCTTGATGCCTGCTTCTCTATGCCAGGGCCAGTCATACAATTTATGGCATTAGAATGATGTAAGATCACTACAATGACATGAGAAGGCAAACACAATCTATGGCATATAAGAACTGCAAGATTAGGGGAGAAGGTGACCAGAAAACCATGATCCAAGCACAGCTACGATTTTCTGACCTAATCTTGTGAAATCTCTAGATTCTAGAGGTCAGCATCTAATTTTGTCTGAAGATGAACCTTGTGTAGCATCTTCTATCTGCAAATTTCAAACTGTGTCAGCAAGGAAGTCACGGTTATTTTCACTATTCTGCTAGACCAGAAACTGAGGCAAAATGACTTATTTCAGGTTGTCCAGTGAGCCAGTAGTAGAGGCCGTACGAGAAGCTGGGTCTTAAGAGTCCTAGCTGAGGAAGCGCTGAAAAGCTCTTCAGAATGGCCAACCTGTAGCCAGGGATAAAATCAGTCTCCAAAGGAGTGATCAAATGAAATTCTGCTGTTGAAAGGTAAATTAAATCCCCCTTTTTTTTTTCTGCAGCCTGAGGAATGAGCGTGTTTTGGATCCAACCATGCAACATTAATCACAATATGGAATATTTGAGCCAAAGGTCAGCCACAGGGGGCCAACTATTAACATATGGGATATATCTGTCTCCTTCTTCCATAAAGATGCAGCATGCTGGATAATTAAACTTCTGAGTGCCAGCGTGGAGTGTAGTCTGTTTTTTTTCCACGGCTCTTTGTGATTCGATACAGAACCATTTCCTTTCACTGTATGTTCAGAAGGGGAGGAAACAAAGGTGGCATCCTGATCTTCATTATTACTACACAGGAAAACTTGGAGGAAATCCCTTTTATGCCCCTGGCTTTGTGTAAAGAAAACTCTGCAAACTCAAAAGTCATATTGTACAGCTCCTATATATATTTATACAACTATGTGCATAGCAGATGTTTCTTCAGATACTTAACTGATGTTCCTGCAGAATTATGGTATGGAAAAACCTTCATAGCAACCTGCATTCCAGTTGATTTACTTGGATTGAATTAAAAAACATTTAAAGTGGATACAATGAAATAAAGAAAACCACATTCTCCTATGATGTAAGTCAGTGCTTCTCTGTGTTATGTGGAATAAAAATACTGGTAACCTTGTCTAACCAGCAGAAGCACTTCCAGTAGCAATCAATCCAATTCTGATGCGGACACTTAAGGTAGGAGGCATGAATCTCCCTCCGGAGGTACCTACCTCTCCCCCAGCCTACATGACCTGCTTAGACAAGACGTCTGCTTTCAGACAGCTAAAATTAAGCAAGGGCAATCCCACAGCAGCTGACTCTACTCCACTTTGTTTCTGCCACAGTAAAATTGTTGTTGTTGTTATTATTTAAGGTTATATTATGGTAACACTCAAAGGCCAGGAATGGTGCAGGCATGGAGTAAAATGCAACTCCCTACCCCACAAAGAGGACAACTCAAGTAATTAAAGGATGATTTTGCTTTTAATTCTGCAGTTTGACTGAAAAGAAATACAAACCCCAACAAGCAATTAAAATATATAATACTTGATTCATAAGATACCAAAATGCCAAACTACATACTACATACATCCCATGACACTTATACAATAGAATGACTATATACTTTTGGCTATAATGTTAATAAAAAAAAGGATTTATCTTGTTAAGTATTTCCAGTGCATCATTCTGTCTGAGAGTTGTTCTAAAGTCCAGCCAGTTTATTCTTTTTTTTCTGGATTCCAATACACTGCTTTTCATTTAAAATAAAATGGTAATGTCTTACATTTATATAGTGCTTTTCATCTAGAAAGATCCCTGAGGCCTTCTTGGGTGCTTTCTGGAGTCGTTGTACCCACAGTGCTGGAGGAAGAAGGCTTGTCATGAGTAAAACACACTTGTGGCCAACTTTCTTTATCACGTGAACCACGCACTGCAATTTTCATGTGGTTAAGAGGCTTGAGGCACATACGATGTGCCTTAAGGAGGGAAGGGAAACACCAGGGACCTGAGTGGCTCACAGATGGGAGACAGTACTGACTCCTCATGTGTCCCCCTTCCTCACTAATGGGCTGGAGCTGAGCTGGACTGACTCACTCTCTCCCCAGCCAGGGATTTGGGGTACCTAGCAGCTCTTGCACCAAAACTAGGCAACCTGATGACACAATTAAAAAATTACTTATGAGATGTTTAACTTAGAGCTATCATTTGGCCACTGTCTTGTATGAGGCACTGAGTGAGGAATTAAGACTCTAGGATAACAGGTTGATCTTGGTGGTCCTCAGATGTGTTCTTGGTGAGTCCTTTCAACTTTCTGCCTCTCCCAAATCTTCCTCTTTCTGCCTTATGTCCGGCAACAGTTTTCAAGCCCAGATACAACCATGGTAGCCTTGGGGTTGCAGGGTATTACAGTCATTTCATGGAGCATGAGCTGATAGTGTGTGTAGGGAGGGACTTTACTAAATCTGCACCTGGTATGACCAGCAATACCACATAACCAAGCACTTAAACTGAATGTAACACTAGAACAAAGTAGCAATCACCATGAAAAACGCCTGTGCTCCTTTGACAAGCCATGGCAAGATACCCAGAAATTTTTGGTAGCCTGAGCAAAGTGTTACATTCCATTTAAAGGTGTGGATGTGCAGGATCTGCTGGGGACATGGTACATATCGCAGCAAAATAGCTGTCTGAGTTGAGAAAGGGTTGGGAAACACTGATGTAAAGTGTCAGATTTCAGAGCAGGGACAACTGCCTGTGCAGTGTCTAAGGAAAGTGAGATAAAAACTCAATCAGGACTACAAAGTGTCTTTAGAATACAAATGGTTAATGCTTACATACAGAAATATGCTTACATACAGAAATGATATGGAGAGGTCTGTAAGGTCAAGAATGCAAAAGATAGGGATATCCAGCATTCCAGCTGGCCTTGCAGTTCATTTTCTTTCTTTGCTGTTTGCAATTCCCTGTTCATATACCATTTCCCCCTGCCATGCTTCAGATGGAGGGTTGCTCACAGAACAGGGAACTATTCAATATTTATACTCTCCCTCATTCATCTAGGCACATCAATTTACTGCATTTAATAAAAAAAAAAATCAATTTTTATGAGGTTTTTCTCCATACAGTATTGATGGGCTCTACATACAGAACAACCATATCTCACAATGCTCCCATGGAGGAATGAGGCTGCCTATAACCAGGGCTGACACTGTGAACATGGACAACACAAGTGGGTGTCAAACTTGTCACGCCACAAATGAGTTTTTGAGGAGCACTTAGCATTTTATAACATTTCATTTGTTCACAGCATAGCTCTGATTGCATACGTTGGAGCTTGGCAACAGGCTCAAATTGAACCAGAACTGACAGTGGCCACCCATGCTCTGGATTTCATCGGTTTGTTAGGTTTCACCCAGGCTGCTTTTTTTTTTTTTTTTTTTTTCCTAGTGAAAGAACAGCCACACACAAAGACCTAAGCAATCTTTTAGTACATACCAGCACTCCAGATTTCAGCCCTGCCCCACAGAAAACATATTTCTCCCCATCCACTCACTCCCCTTACCATGCTGGGCCAGTGGGTTATATAGGACAGATTCGGTGGAAACAGCACCATCTACTGAGCACCCAAAATCCTTCCTGTAGGGATTTCTTGGGGTTGGTGGTTTTTGGAGGTGAAAGGTCTGTCTCCACAGCCCAGGCGATGTTTAATGCTCAGCTCCTCAAGTTGCTGAACTCTTCAGATCAGTGTGAAGCTTTCCATCTCTGGGATGACTCAAGTTGCTTCTGTCACTTTGCTGTGACTCAAGTCATCTGCTCTGAAGAAACACAAAATAATCCCAGTGATATATATACAAATCAATTCAATCCAAGTATGTACACCAATGTATAAATACACATTTTGCCCACAAAGGTCAGTCTTTTGTTGAGTTCATTCCCAAAGCCTGTGCATGCTATGTTGTGTCACAGCCTCTCTGTCATGTCTCCATCACTTATTCCTTGCTATGAAACAGATTTTGGGGCACACTGAGGGACATTTGGGCTGGTTGGCCATGATTTCTTAGCCTCTTACTTGGATGGGTACGCTTGCAGAGTGGGGACCTTAATTCCTACAGAGTGACCGGTGGAAATACCCACAGGGAACAGGGCTCTGGGCCACGGGAAGGGAGAAGAAACGACGCGGGGAAAGTTAAACGGAGGCACAGGTGGGAGATTCCTCTTCCATGGAGAGAGAGGTGGCTCTTGCAGGTGAGTGGGGCCACGCCAGAGGACCAACGGCCTCGGCAGGCGTTTGAAAACCGTCCGTGGGCACCCCACGCGTATCGTCCTTCCCGGGGGGGGGGGGGGGAAGGAGGCCTGGACCCAGCTGCAGCCCCCCTCGCCGACCTCCCGGCACCCCGAGCAGGCAGGGCTCCACGGCGCTCACCTCCGCCTCCACACCCCCCCTTTCTTCCTCGTTTCTCTCAGGATTTCCACCCAGCCAGACCCCCCCACCCCGGATTTTTCCACGCCTGACAACAAAGGAGGCGGCCGGGCGGCCTCGGCGGTGACTCAGCGACGGGCCCGCCCCCGGCCCGCCCCGCCGCTCCCCTCAGGCGAGGCCGGGCCGGCTCCGCGCGTGTGGCGGGGCTGTGCTGGCGGGTAGTGAGTCAGTCAGTCAGCCAGCCAGCGAAGGGGCAGCTGCCGGCCTCTCCTTCTCTCGTTCCGCCGGGCACTTCGGGGTTTCTCTGCCCTTGTCCCCCGCGCTGCCGGGCGGGGAGAGCCGCCCCGGCGAGGTAGGTTTTGTGTCTCCTCACACAAAGGCGCGGCGCTGGCGGGGTGGGACGGGACAGCCGGGGGGTGGCTGAGGGAAGGCGGTTCCCTGTGAGGGTCCGCGGCGTGAGGGGAGGGGGGATCCCAGCACCGCAGCCCCCTCCCCAAGCTGTCGGCATGCCGCGGAGCGAGAGGGCTCTGCGGGGCGAGAGGCGGCGGCACCCCCGGGCTGTGGCGCTCCCGCGGGACCCCCCCCATCTCTTCTTCATTCATGAAGGGAAATTCGGGGAGTTAATCGTGGCTTTGCCAAAAATAAAAAAAAAAAAAGGGAGCGAAGTAGAAGGGTGCCGGCGGGGAGCTGCTGGTCCCGCGGGCCGGGTGCCCGCCGACCCCCGCGGCCAAGCCGGGAGCCGCTTCGCGGGTTTCCCCCTGGCTCGCTGGTGGGGCAACTTTTATTCTCTGGTGACTTTTTTGTTGAGGTCCGGACACCCCCCACGGCCGGGAGTGTGTGGTGTTGGATAGAAAAAAGAGGTGGGAAAGGAAAACCAAATAAAAAATACACATATTTTATTTGCTGTATGTTCTGCCCTGTTAAAAGGGAATTCAGAGCAGCTGAACTTAAGGTGCGGAGGGGGGCTGTTTCCTTACAAATCTTTAAAAAAAGTAAAAGCTGGGAGCGCGGCAAGCCCCGAGGACTGTATCCCGTGCTTCCATCCCTCACAGTGCAGTTCTGTCAAAGTTTTGCTGAAGGGCCCTGGGAGTCCGAAAGTCCAGATTTTCCTACACATGTGGTTGAAAGGTGGTACGGCTGGCCAGTGTAACTGCATGGATAAATGTCTTTTGGGGGCTCAGAAGGGGAAGGGGTGCAACACAGGAGCTTTATGCAACTTAACTACTTGTTTGCTTCTTCTGTTGGATTTTTTTTTCCATAGTTTAATCAGTGCTGGCATATGTTGGTAGTGTGCGAATGTGGTGTATGGCAGTGGCTGGCATTGAAGGAAAGTCTGGTCCTGTAAGTTCAAGGCAGTGCTTGCAGCAAACTTGAGAGAGGCAGCAACGTGAATTTTTTGGGTTTTGTTGAGAATTTGCATAGTCAAACAAAAATGCAACAAAATGAGGAAAAGATGCTTCTGTGTGAGCATAAAGTGGTCTCTGTGTATACTTTGTGGTGGGAGTATTGTTGAATAAGTCTCTGGCAGCGGTGCTGTTCTGTGTTGTGGTACATAGATGTGTGCGCTAAATCCTGTAGCACCAACGAGGATATTTAACTTGCATTGACCTGGAAGAGAAGTAGGACCATGGAAGAACGTTGCTAAAAATGGGAATAATTGCTTGTGGATCTTGTAGGCAATTTGAGAGGCATTTCAACTGTCTCTAATCTCCCTGTGATATGAACACGACACTGAGAATCTCTTGTTTTATTGGTGTTTGTTTTCGTAGCAATATATGGACAGACAGCGTGTATTGTGAATATGATAGCTGCTCGCTTATTGTCAGTAATATTTGCTCAGGGACAATAAACAATTGTTTGCTGGGCTTTATTAAAAGGAACCACAAATGCCCCATATCTCCTAAAACAAAACCTTTATTGTCTTAAAGCAACTGTGGGCCAATTTCATGCTTGGTGTAGTCCCACTGATGTCAGTGGAGTTTTGCCAGGGATGATTTTGGCAGGTGAAGTGTCACTTGTGTTTTTCTGAGTCCAAAATGCTCAAGAGTAATGTTGCTATTCTGCCTCCAGCACTTAAGTATTGTTAATTAGCATGGTATACCGATGCTTCCTGAAAGTAAGGCGTAGAGGTGGGAGAGTCATCTCATCGGGTCCTCTAAATCCTTTCCCATTTGCTTTCTCCTTTCTGCTTCAGATCTTCTATTCCTTAATTTACTCTCTTCCTTCTTTTTCAGTCTTGGCATCTTTTTTCTACCTTCAAACTTAAGAAGTTTCTCTGAACTCCAGCTCACCCGTGAGCCTTGAGACTAACTGTATTGAACCCTATGCCACCCCTGCACCACTAGGTAAGTGAGGAGCTGTGTGGCAGCTGCGGTTGGGAGATCTTTCTTGCACATGCACACGCCTCTTCTTTACAAGCTGATTTGTGTGGTGGCTATGGTCAGTGTGTTTGCTGAAGTGGCAGATTGTTTGACAGAGTAACAGAGTGGAACAGCCAGGCTTGAGAGAGACTGAGGGAGTAGACTGGGGTGGGGGAGTCACTGATTTTTTTTTTACATAGTGCTATACTTGTGACATTGAGAAACAACTTTGAGGGGTTTTGAGTACACCCCTTCATAACATGAGTAAGGACAGGAAAATCAGCTAAAAATTGGAGCAGAAGGAAAAAGAGAGAAAGATAGAAGGAAACATTCTTGTTTACTAGCTGTGGGAAGGAAGGTGGAACTCTTGAACTAGTAATTGGCTTTAACAGAACTTTAGCTCCATCAAAGTTTCAAAAAAAGATTTTATTGAATAAAACTGTTAACTTTGTACGCAGTTAACAGTATTAAATACGTGTTGCCAATACTCTAAGGCTATTCTGGCACTGTGGTAGTTTTAAACTGAGCAAGTTTCAATGCTCACCTTCACAGAGTCTCTGAGCTGGTTTTGTATCCGACATCTGCGCTGTACAACTTTGGATCTATTTGCATCTCGTAAGTACACAAAAAGAGCGTGTCAGACACAACTCACAGCTGATATGGTTCTGACACTTGGAAAAAGCAAGCATCAAAGACCAAGATCCATGTGCTGTCTAATTTTGGAGGGGAAAAAAATGTACTTAATGCTTCTTAAGTTCAGTGAACAGTCTAAAGTTTGTTCTGGTTTGGCCAGACATAGAGTGTTCTTGAGTATCAGTGGAAGTATGGTTTGTAGCTTAACATATAGATGTTGCAAAGAGCCTGCAACTCTTCTGTATTTAATTAGAAAGCATGTGACTTGGAGTTTTGATGTTTAATTTTAACATAAGCCAACGGAAGGACTCAGCTGTGAAAAAGGAATTGGTCCCATGCTAACCTGAACATAGAGGTGCAAATTTGATAGGAAAAATGTTTTTTAGGAGACAGATAAATTATCTGGCTAGAACTACATTTCTCAGTGATATTTCCTCCTTCCACATCTTGCATGTTTTTGTCACGCCTATTTCTGCATGCTTCATTTGTATTAATCCTCTCAAAACTGTGCTGAAGTGGAAAGGTGCTGTGTCTTCCCACTGTGGGGAAGACGCCTTCCCTTTGCAGATGGGGAATAAAAGCCTAAGACAGTGGGTTGTCCGTGACTACACAGGAACTGTCTAGTGGTGCAAGAACTTGAACTCATGTCTCCTGAACCATTACCTAGTGTTGAAAGAACTTCCCCCACATGAAGGAGCAGAAGAGAAGAGGCACAGCATGAAAATCAGTTTGGTTCCCTGGCTGTGATGCAATTAGTAGTTGACTACTTTTCCACCAACAACATGCATATTGGTCTTTGTTAGACTATGAAAACCAGGAGGGTTTTGTAATGGTAAGTGCTTAAACAAAGACATTCAGCAT
Organism: Balearica regulorum gibbericeps; assembly: GCF_011004875.1. Taxonomy (NCBI): domain Eukaryota; kingdom Metazoa; phylum Chordata; class Aves; order Gruiformes; family Gruidae; genus Balearica; species Balearica regulorum. The sequence continues at coordinate 8,323,235 of NC_046184.1, read as the reverse complement.
ACATAGGAGAGAGAAAAAACAGTAAGGGACGCTTTTCTTCTCCTTTCTACACCTGCCTTGAAATAGCGGGTGCTGTTTTTACAGATGGGTCTCTGGCTGGATCTTTGGGGGTTCCTTCATCTGGCCTGTTGTACAGCTGGGTGTGAGTAGGTGCCAGCAGAAGGGAAGAGAAGGCTTTACTGAGCTGGGAAGGTCATGGCAAGACCAGGACTGTATCTCTCTGACCCCAGCACCTGGGTGAGGTGCTGCCAGTGCAGATCCCTACCCTGAGAGGCCAGGCATGTGCTTCTCTTTAAAGATGGCTTCTAAAAGGGCAGCTGCTCTTACTTCTGCTATGCTCATGTAGCTGCTGTTCTTACCTGGCTGCTCTTCCGCTTCAGGACGTTGGTGCGAAGGGCTGTATGTGTTGCACGACAGTGGGCTGCTGCATGTGGCAATTCTCTTGTGGCAGAAATCTTATATGGATTGTATGAGCAGGGGTCGCTTGAATCTGCAAGAGGAAGGATGTGGTCAAACAGAACCTTTTCTTCTCCTTTCTATATAATTTGAAAACACCAGAGGGTACCTGCTACCTCTGTGTTTTGTCACACTGGGAAAATTGAAGTAATGCTTCTCCTTACAGCATTGTGTTTGGTCGTTGACTGTTGTAATTGCAAAGTCTGTCATAGTTTTAATTTGAGTTTCAAAACGTGTTTTGAGCTGGCAGCCTACTTCTTGTGTTTAGGCCAATGCTGTAAGTTTTGTGCGGTGAAGGGTAGGAAACTCACAGGTGGGAGAGAAGCATTTCCAAGTTGTGTCTGTAAAAGAACAAGCCACAAAGATTTTGGAGCAGTTGTGTGCAGTGCTCTATCCACTGGTCTGTATCACATTTTAAAATAACATCTGAAATAAGCAGTTAATCTGATTTTTTTAGCTTGAGTCTATAGTTGAAAGGGCAAGGTTTGTGGTGGCTTGGTGCAGTTTGCTTTCTAGTATAGTTCTAGTCTGGTTTGGAGTTAATTGAGTCTTCAGCAGGTCATCAGCTTGCTGAGATGGGACAAGGGTCCTACTTTAATGATGAGAGCAGGGAGCACAAATGCAATAACCTTTGCCTTATTTAGCTTTATTTATTCTAGAAACAAAACTCCTGGATTTGCTTACATTTTAAAAATTTCTTTGGCAGTATGAAACCAGAAGATTTCCTTTTGTGCAAATGCACGCTCTTCAGAGAGCAATAGTATAGTCCTTTAGGAATAGTGGGGGCAAATTCCTTTCTTTTAGATGAGATTCATTTCTTTATTTTTACATTTTATACTGCAATTTCAGACAGTGTACCTGCCTGCAGGATGAACTGTAAAACCCCTGTTCTGTCCTTTAGCAAATGTCAGCCTCTTACATTCACTGCCCCTCTGTATGAGCAGCGATAAGAGCCCTGTAGAGAACTGTCTTTACGACGATGAAGCATTAAATGTGCTCTTGCTCTAAGGACTACCTTAGTGTCCTGGACAGCAACCTTGCTGCTTGGTTTGGTGGGATGGGCCTTATTCTTTACCTTGTACCCAGGAATTATTCACCTTTCCTGTAAGCTGGAGAGCTTATCCTACAAATGCTTCTGGAGAAACTGTCTTCATGTTTGACTTTGGTTGAAGCAGTCCTTCTGCTTTGCAGTATAGTATGTTTTAGGGAGGGGAAACTGAGTCTTGAAACTGTTTGTTATTGCGTAAAGGGAAACCCACATTAAGCTGCTTTTGCTTACTTGAATATTAAGAGCTCTCCTGTGTGTCTCGGAATGACGTTCAGTTCACCATGCTTGTGCCTACTGGTGCTAGTCAACTCACCAGGTCCAGTGGCATCTGCTCTGAATGGGAGCCAAACACTGCCAGTCAAACGTGTTTCAATAGTGATGGCATTCAATGGCTCTTTTGGTGGGTTGATGAGAGGAGGATGATGATGGGAAATAATAGAACGATTCTTTTAATTCCTTGCCTGTACAGTGAATAGGCATTCATAAGACCTCATGTATATACACAGGCTTTTGTTCTGGTGCTAATAATAAAACAGAGTTCATAGCTCTGAATAGTCAAGATGATGTGATGAGAAGTGGGTCAAGACCACTCATGTGTGCATAACTGCACTCCTAATCTAGGCCAGTGCCTGTGCTGGATGCCTCTAAACAAGCTGAAAAGATTTCAGGGGAGCTGGAGTTTATGCTGTCACATGGGTGAAATGCACCTCTAGCTGAGCAGAGCACTTATGGATGGTCTTGAGTCACTTTGCGTATTAATATGACTGTAGAGGAAAAGGTTTACTGTTTAGTATCTTTGAAGAGCAAGGAGTTTAGTTTGAGCCAAAGGAAATTTTCTTCTTCCTGGCAGGATGGGTTGCTGAGCAGCCCTTCAAATGTGTGCACTTCTCTGCTGTTTCAGCTGAAATAAGTCTCTGCTACCTCAGTTTCCTCTTAAGTCTCATTGGGGAAAAGATGACTTTCTGAGTATCTCTCTGCATTGCTGCTGTGTCCTTCAGACTTGTTACAGTAACTGAGCTCCTCGGTGCCCTTCAGGGAAGAGTGGGTGCCTGGGCTTGCCCTGAGATGCAGTTTGGGGCTTGGCTGTTGGTAGAGGAAGAAAGCTGATTTTCATCTGAAGCATCTGGGATTTGGGGGGCTTATTTTTGGAGAGAATAGGGAAGAGTTTGATTGGGTTATGATAGTCTTTGCATTTATTATGATTTTTTTTTTTCCCCATCCTAGAGCTTTCCCATGTTACTTGTTTTTGAAGATGAGCTATGACATGGAATGCAAGTTGTAATACCTGGATTTAAGTCACATAATACCTGACATCACCAATGCCCCCTGAAAACAGCCTGGCAAAAATTTATAGCCAGGTTTGGGTTTCTTAAAAGAATGGAAGAAAAGGTGGGGAAAGAGTTGTGGTGGTTTGGGGTCTCCTTTGGGTGGGAGATGTTTGGGGTTTTTTGTATTTCTAAAAGTAAACTAACTTTTTGTTCCAAGCTCCAGAAGTGTATGTTTGAGGCCATCCTTCTACGTAACATGCAGAGGCAAAGTGGAGCGCCGTGTACGGTAACCGACTAGCCAGTTGTGCTGGCAGTAGGCTTTGCAAGGTGAACAGACGACTTCTCGTAGGTGGCCGCTAGGGTAAGCGTGAGCAGTAAGCCCAGCCTGGCTTGCTGGCTTGCCTTGCCGCTCTCCCACCTTTCTCCTGTGTCTTTTGTCATACTGAGCTGTGCAACAACACGCTAACTGATCAGGAATGCTCAGGCGCAGGGAGTCTTGCGTTTTCTGGAAGGAAGCCCTGGCAGTGCACAGGGTTGTCCTGTGTGTGCTATTTGTTACCACAGATAGCAACTGTGGGGAGCAGGGTGGCTCTGTAAAGGCAGTCTAAGTATACCTGTTGCTCTTCACTTACCTGCTTCTTCTTTCAAGTACGAGAAGGCTGAACAAGTCATAAATATCTTTCTTACACAAAATGTGAGCAAACATAACTTCCTGTTTTCAGACATTAACTTTAAAAGATAGCTTTAGAATTCAAGAAATTCAATGTCTCTGAAAAGCAGAAAGCATGTATCTTTTGGGGTGAAGCCATATCCTGCTGAAAAGATTTACAAAACTATTTTTCTGAACTTCCAGCAAATAGAAAGCCTGAAGACTGTAGTCTGTGAATGTCTGTGCCAATCAGTCTCAGATGGAGGATATGGTTTAAAAGGCTGAAGTACGTGTTTTCAGATACCATTGGATCAAAACACTTGACTCGCTTGGGGAAGCTCAAATCTGCGTTCTTGGGCCTGTCTTGCTTTGTCTTCAGTTAGTGACTGATGAAACTGAGCCAAAAGAAGGAGAGGTTGGAGGCATCAACTGGCTGTGTACTATGCTACATCCTTTTCCTAATCATGCAAAAGTGCCATACCTTCAAAGTTTCCTTTATAAGCCGAAAAATTTACTGAATGTGCAATGACTTTGAATTTTTTTGCAATGTAATATATAAGCAGAATAAAATAAGTTTCCTTGCCGGAGGATGTGAGGACAAGTTAGCACATCAAGTTAGAAAATGTGTGCCAGCTATTGTTTTGTTTTCCAGTGGCCTGAGGGCCCTTCCTTCATAGCACTATCCTAGAGAGACAGTCTCTGCCCTGAGGAATTTACAGTTTAAATAAGGAAGAGAGAGTGAGTGAAGGGACATGAGAGATACAAAAAAGTGACCTGCTTTTTTTTTTTTGTGACACCAGCTCAGTGTTTTTGCAAACCCGAAGTAAAACTTTTTCTTGCATCAGAGATTGGTTTTGCACTGAATACAGCTGCTTTGCTGGAGAGCCAGATTTTTACTGAAACTTCCAGTGTAGATGTAACTTTATGTATCTATACAAAGATGCTTCATCATTCATGTTTATTGCATTACAGGAAGAAATTTTAGAACTGTAAGCTGCCCCATAGAGTTCTAAATACTTTCCAGCTAGTTAAGGTCTACTTTTTCTCTGTAGAAGCACTAAAAAGGCATCTCCTCAACCTTGTTACTGGTTTCCAGGTAACTATAGGATTAACTGATCCAAGACAACATATTCCTTTAGCTAACTGTAATCCATTTGCCAGCTTCAGCCAAAAGTTATTGCAAGGAGGAACAGCACAGGTCTATATAGTAAATCTTACTTTCAGAGAAAACAGGACTTAAAAGAAGTTAGACCAGTACTTTTTGCTAGAAATTTTCTACAACTGATGTCACTTTTATTGTGAAATTCTATAGCAGAGAACTCTAAAAATGGGGGTCAGTTCAAAAATCAGAGTCAGAGATCAGTCTGGTCAGTGATGCTGGTATAGCTTTTTAAAAGGAACTGGGTGAAGAACTTCAAAAGAGGCAAAGTATTTAAATCCTGGGGGACTTCTTGGATGCTGTAGCAGTGGGCCATATGGGTACCTAAGTAGTTAAATTTTCTGCTCAATTTGTAATTCAGGTATCCATTATAGCTCTTCCTAATCCACTGCTGTGATTTCCTATAGCTAAGTAGTTCTTCCTTTCCCCAAAGCTGTCAGATGACTACAGACAGCATCTGACGCAAAAAGGCTCTCGTTTCTGTGGTGCTGAGGTTGTGGTGGGCTCAATCTGTGATGTGTATACAGATTTGTATATATATATACAGATGTGTATATATTCAGAAGGGTGCCCAGGTTCTATAATGCTATGCTAATTAAGGTCTTGGTGTCTGTCGTTCAAAATTCTTAATTGCTGAAGTATCCCCGTATCAGTTTTCAGTAAAACTGTTTTTCACAGCCTTCCCCCCCCCCCCCCCCCCCCCCGAATTATGCAAGAGAAAAACACTGTTCAGCTGCTGAAGCACAGTGCAGTCACCCGTCTTTTCTGTGTTTCTCTGTATGGAAGGCTTTGTTTTAATGCTTTATTCTTTTGACTGCCATCATCTGGTAGCATACAGGGGGAGAGGGCTGCTTTTGTAACGCCTATTCTGTGCACTGAAAGGCAAGAGTTTAGTAGTGAACTTTAAGGTAGAGCAGTGTGTGCTTTCAAAGAGCTTATTCCTTCCAACATTGTCTGAAATTGAATTAATGAAGAGTCCCATCAAAGTGAGCATAGCATGCATTGATAAAATGGTGCTTCATTAAATATCTGTTCTAAGGCATCATTTTGACCCTTTCCTCACATTTTAGTATTGGATCTTAATCTCTTTATTACAAGTAACATCAGGACTAGTAGAATTATGTATTAAAATTTGAGCCAGTGATGAGTTCATCTGTTCCTTTTTTTATCTTTAATGCTGAAGAAGCCTCAGCTGATTTCCTGTTTAGGTTTGATGCTTCACAAGACTTGAGATTCATCTTTATGTTATCTCCAGAATCACACTTTGGTTTAGGGTATTTTTTTCTTTCTAATAGGAAGCTGATTAATTGACTGCTAAAACAGCCGCAGATGTAGTTAATTTACTTTCTAAGTGCAGATGTTGAGAGTGCTGTGAAGTCAGGCAAAGATTGGATTTATAAAGCACCAGATTACACATACTAGTCAACAAAACATTGAATATCAAAGATATTTCATTACTGTAAAAACAATGAAATAAGGAGCTCCCATTCCTACTGTGTATTTTGCCCCAGGAAGGGGAATGGAAAAAAAAAATCTGCACTCAAATAAACTATTCAGATTTTTAAGATTAAATGTCTTTGTAATCAGTGTACTGTTTCTTTTTCTTTCTCCTTTTTTTTTTTTTAAATGCCATAGTCAAGATGCCATGAACTCAGGTTAGAGTACCATGGTTTGCTAAATGGGAGGCTTAGAAATGTACTGTAGGAAACGGTAACCCTCAGGAAGGAAAGGATATGAAAGCTCAACAAGCCATTTACAAAAATTACAATCATTCCAGTTAATGTGGTTAAACTAGGTAATTTCTGCTTATAATTTTATAGAGTCATTGTGTATTTGAAAAATAAACTATGTCAGGTTAAACAAATTCTTTCAATATCTATTTAAAACAGATAAGTACTTATTATTGTCCTCCTTTTACAGATTGAGAAACAAAGGCTGAATTGACTTGCCTACAGCTATAACTAATTAGTGAAAGGATAGAATTTGAACTTGGGACTTTGAACCAAGAGAAAAACAAACAGGATGAAATATTGCAAACAGAAACATAATGAAAAGATAATATAAACTTTATATTTCAAGCATAAAGTCACTACCCCAATATAGAAATCATCTTCCCATAAAGGCCTTTAGGCAAGTAGGCAGACTAAAAAGCAGCTTCTTACTGAAAACAGGATCTGGTTAGACCATGATCATTATCTTACTTGCCAATTTTGTGCGTCTTGCATTGGCCTCATTAAGCTTGTTGCTTCTGAGAAAATTCCTAAAGACAAATTGGAATTCAAATTAAATTTTCAAATCATTGAGGTTCAAATGAGGAGCACCAGGCAAATTACACTTCATCTTGAAAAACTGCAACAAAATCATGCTAGAAACTTGCTTTAGTTATCTCCCAGATAGATTATTGGTGTGAGTCACTGAAGCAGTTGCACTAAATGTGGAAACATAGCTGACTCGAAGACAAGTGATTGGCATCGTTTTATGGGGTATCACTAACTGTGGTTTCATTAAATTGCAGTTTTCCCTCTGTCCTGGTCAAACGATAATTTCCATTACAATTTGGGCTGAGCATAGAGTAAACATTTCTATTTTGTTTTTGGTAAGCCCTGTGGATCACAAAGGCTGTGACCTTTATTTTTTTAATGTAAAGGACGATGCATCTTAAAGCACAATACTCGCTTGCTTCTCTAAATTGCATGCTGGAGGGGTGGTAGCACTCACACGGTTAGTAATTGTGCGTTTTGGGAGAACAGTGTGGTCCTGTAACAGGGTTTGGGATTCCCCTCCCTTTTCTAGAGATGCATTTGGAAACAATTTAATTAATTGCAGTACCTAGGGTTTTCAGTCAATGCCTTTCTGTCACTGAAGAAAATTAAGATATAGGGAGTTTAGTGGCGTTACTGTGTAAGTTTAAGCAATTCCAGACTTTCTTAATGATAATATTTTGTTTCTAAACATGCTAAGTTAAAAAGCAAACTTCTTTTAGTTTTCTGGACTTCTAAATGTCTTCTGTACTGGATGTTGTTTGAATTGGATTCCTTTGCCTTAATAGTATTGTTTGCTCTGGTGCTTGTGATTCATTTGAATGTGAACTAGCCAGCACTTGACTAATGGAAAACCTAATGTAAATAAGTGATAGTGCATGCTAGAGAATCAAAAGGTCCTACTGTGAGCCATGGTGCTCTTAAAAACAATTTAAAAATCTTTCTGTAAACCAATTGTTGAATGAAGAGTGGATGAATGGAAGTTTAAAAGCTTGAATCACTGAAGTTTGGGAAACTTAAAGCCTAGACAAGATTTAAGTGGTGTTACTTTGAAGTCCTTAATGGAAGGGGAGTAGAACAGCATTTTTAAAAGGGCTTTCTTTATCTTTGCTTAGGGTTTATAATTGAATCTAGGGCTTGAAGTTTACAGGGTCAGTTTGGCATTGGAGCAGGGGTATGGACATACTATTGAAATGTAGGGTGGTCAGCTTAAATGATCAGATTTTTCTGTTGTCTTCCTTTCAACTCTCTGACAATTTAGTCTCTACTGTGAATTGCTTGTTTTGGGTTTTTTTTCTGATGCGCATATCTTCTATGTCTCTTTTGTGGGAGACTTGAATTTACAGTGCAATTCTTCTCTCCTTTGCCTGAGTAGTGTTTGTTAAGAATATATAACTTTTCATCCAAAGCCAGCTGTTTTTAAGCTGAAAACTTAACTTCAGAAGTTAAAGGCCCTCAGTTGCAGTTCGGCTAAGGTGTACACGTATGTGTGTGCTGAATAAAAGCAAGCTGCCTTGCTGCTGTTACTTGTGGTGGCACCATGATTTTTCTCCTCCCAGCCCTGTTCTGGACTCCATGTGTTGTTTTTCATAGGCAAGTTGTAAAGCACAGAGCGAAGCCGTGTGGCTCAGTACAAGTTGTATGTATCTTCCAGACCCGAATGATGATATTGAACTGCAGCAGACCATTGGGTCTGTGCCTGATTCTGCTCTAAGCTTGAACAAAATAAGCAAGAGAAGTAAAAGTGAAGTGGAGAGGAACTGGAAAGACTTTTGATGATAGGACTTTTCCTCAGCTGAATAACTGGCCCAGGATTAAACTGGATTTATTCTCATTGCAGCAGGGTTAGACCTTGTTACCTTTTCCCATATAAGACAATTTGTTAAAGGTTAATATTTTTCTTTTTTTTCCCCCTCTAAAGTGAAAGATGCTTTAGATTATAGATGTCAATTATGTAATTGGCAAACGACAGAAGTTTGTAAATGACTGAAAGTAGTTCTTGCAAGAATCTGAGATTTTAATTATGTTCCTCTCGATGTGTTTTTCCTAATGGAAGAGGTCTTTGTACTTAAAGCACAAATAGTTTGAGCTTTTGGGGTTTGGTGTGGGGTTTTTTCTTTTTCTTTTTTCTTCTTAAATATGCCATAGAAGCCAAAAGTATCCTACAAGACACCTGTTTTGAGAAGAAATGCAGGCAGGTAGGTACATTAGAATTGACCTTTTCATCATCGTCATTCAGGACAAGGGGCAATGGGCACAAACTGGAGCACAGGAAGTTCCATCCGCATGTGAGGAAAAGCTTCCTCACTCTGTCGGTGTCCAAGCACTGGAATAGGTTGCCCAGAGGGGTTGTAAAGTCTCCTTCTCTGGAGATACTCAAAACCCGCCTGGATGCCATCCTGTGCAACATGCTCTAAGTGATCCTGCTCTAGCAGGGGGGTTGGACTAGATGATCTCTAGAGGTCCCTTCCAACCTCTACAAATCTGTGAATCATATTTGATAAATTTTGACCTGATCTCTGGATTTGGGAAGAAAATGGATCAGACTGCAGTACTAGACTGGAAAGAAAATAAAAGGTGAGATTACCCCAATTTTATTTATTTATTTATTGAAGTTTATCTGTTTGTACCATATGTATTTCTGCTACAAACCAAAGCTGTAAAATTTCTAGTTGATCTGCACGAGACAAGCTTGCAAGAATCTCTCACACCAGCATCACAAGCTTGTACTGTTCTGTGTTGCATAACTAAATCCCCGTGGTCATCCAGTTCACATGTAGTCAATGTGGGGATCCTCCAGTTTTGCCTTTCATAAACCTTGGGCTTGTTTTCCTGACACTTTATTTCCTCTTGATCCAAATTCTTTGAGTTGTGGGGTGTTGGTGGTGTTTTTTAGTGTGCTTCCAAAGGCTGTTACTTGCAACTCTTGTCTAGCAGCACTGGAATGAGCCCTGTCAGAGCCCAGACTCCTGGCTGGAGTCTTTTGTTACTCAGCCACCAGTTTACATGAAATTTAGGGGACCTTCATATCTTGGCGGCTTCAAACCCTTTAAAAATTTGGCTGAAACCAGCCAAAACTTAAGTTTTGAGTGCATGCTTAAATTATCATATAAGAAATCTAAGTAGGTCATTTAACTTAAATACTTGACCTGGTCCTATATTTGCTTCTTGGTTATGAAATGGTCTCTCTGGATGTGTTTTTTGCAGCTTAGCTTTGCACCAAGGGAATTCCACGTGGTGGCTCTTGTAGCCCAGCTCCTGCAGTCTGGTTTGTGCTAGAGCCATGCTGATTTAACTAAGATTATCTGAATAGGGTATCTGAATAGCATCTAGATTCTTCCTACTTTGTGTCTAAATGCTTTACAACATGGTTGCTACCTTTTTAGAAAGCCTTTTGTGCAAGCAAACCACACCAATTTCCTTCAGCTCTATTTAACTGTCATTTGGTGGGTAGCTGAGATGGGGAATAGTAGATACGCTTTCATTCTTGCTAACTTTCTGACCAGTGAACCACAGGAAAATTTTGCAAAGCTGAAGACGGGGCGGGGGGAAAACCCCTATGTATTTTGGTCCCTTCATTTGGTTACAGCTATGATGGTGCAATGTTCATTTATCGCTTCCTTCTGGATGCTTTTTGTAAATGAATGAACTGTGCTTATAATTCAGTGACACATGCATTGCAAAGTCTTGAAAATTAGAACAGATAGGAAACTCTTGTTATTTCACGTTGTTATGTATCTGTAAACTGGCTTCAGTCCTTTGAGTCGAAACACTAACCATTGAATTCAACGTGCTGCTGGGTTGTTTCACAGAAAGAGAAAAATTGGTCTTACATGAAGTGGAAACTTTGACACAGTAGTCTGAAACTCAGTAAGCCCACAGTGAATATGTTGGCTGGTGAGTTTTTTTGTTTTTTACAGTCGAGGATCATATCATAAAGCAATTTCTTTGTATCAGTGGCCTGTCACATCATGTAGGATCAGTCATTGTGTAAATAGGAAATAGTTATTAAGGAAAACTGCTGCAGACCTTGCAGAGCTTGCATTCTAGCTGTATTATCTCTGCTGGCCAATAACCACATATATTATCTGGTATTCTTCCCAGTGCATGAACATGCCTAGTGAGTAACACATGGCAAATAAATATAACAAGGGCTGATACATTTGGCCGACTTGCAGAGTATAAGGATCTCATTATTTTTTCCTTTTTTTTTTATTTTATTCAAAACTTACCTTTTTAATACAGTATTTCCCCTTAACAGCCTAGGCAAGGTTCTTTCCCATTTCTTCTTCTTTCTATGGGGATGGCTATGTTGAATGATGACTTCATTTTTTATTTTATTTAGTTATTTTAGCAGTAGCTTTTTTTATTTGGATATTGCAGGAAGTTACACAGTTATTTTTTCTTTTTTTTTTTTTTTGTACATAAAAGGAAGGCTAAGGACCACAATCTACAGGGGGGAGGAAAAAAAAGGATGTCAGAACGTTACTAGTATCAATAAAACTTTAATTAACTAAATGCTTTGTCTGGCCTCTTGCCCATGTAATAAATAAAAATCAGAGAGACTCTACTAAGTTGTTATTACCTGTTATCAGAAATACTTATGTTACCATATACATTTCCATCGCACAGTGAAGCTGAAGAAAAATGGGCTAGCAAGTCTCTATATGCAAAGAAATCTTGGTTATTCAGGGTACACGGTTCTCTACATTTGTGTGGTTGCACTGGTGTCCTAAAGTATCACCTTTGTCGAGTCAATGTGTGTTTAAAATCACCTTTGTATATACAGAGTATATACGAGTAGGGATCCTGCAGCAGGACTCCTGTTGCCTTTGCTTGTAATGTCTGCTCAGGGTTGTCTTGATTTACCGCAGTAAGCGGGATGCCACCTGCAGAATTCTTTGGAGAGGAAAATTCCTGTTCAGCAAATCCTGTGCCTTGCTTCCTTCTATACCATTACCCTGGTTCCTATTGATGCAAGGTCTTTCTGCAAGTGCTGCTCAACCTAGTAAGTCAGGATTTAAACTGTCTGAGCGGGTATTGGGCAGCTGGTGGCTCAGCTTGCGTTCCCCAAGAGGAATGAACCTCTCTGCTCCAAACTTGTGTGATGTTTTTGCAAGTTCCCAACTTTGTTTTGCTGGAGACCAGTAATACCCTGCCCAGCTCTCCTGAAGGGAAGGAACGGGTATCAGTGCTGCCCGCAGGCGGTTGTCCTTTGGGTGCAGTTACAGTGATAAGTAATGAGGAGCGAAACAACAAATCAGACTGCCTTGCTTTACTTTTTGTTCCTGAATCTCGCATTTTTTATCTCTAATCTTCAGGCTCAACCAATGAGGTTTAACTGCAGATTCTAACGCTGAGCGGATTACGCACAGATCTGCAGATGAAAAGTTAAGCTGTCAGAAGGGAGACTTGCTGCGCTGCCCGAGATGAAGCGGTGTCTTGTTATGTCCCTGTCAGGCAGCCCGCATGTTACTGTGTCCTTCCAGGGCCCAGCTGTCGGAGCAGGAGTTGCGGGGGGTCCCTGGGCGCCATCCCATGCTGCACGAGAGGAAGGTGCAGGGGCAGCATCCACACCATGCTTTAAGTGTGGCCCTGACACTGCGCTCCTGTCAGCTGCAGGGTTGTCGTGACTCTCCCCAGGCCATCCTCCTGTGGGCCAGTGCCGGGGGATTGTGGGGGCCTCTCCCCAAAGGGTCACCCGCATCACCTGCTGCAGGAAATGGTGGGACTGTGCTCAGGTTGCCCTTGTGCAATGTGGGTGCTGGCAGCCAGGGGCGAACTCCAGGCAGCACTACCTACTGCTCGGCCTGGCCTGAGCTTGCTTCTTGGTCTGCCATTTCCCATAAATTGCAGATTCTGTCAGAGAGTGTCCTGGCTCAGCTTTTCATTGGCACCATTGTTGCAAGGTTGCATTTTTAGTTGCTGCTTTTCACAATCCAAAAAATTATTTTGCTGTGAATCAGAACTGATTTAAAACAAGTGCAGGTGGGGGATGACTCCCTGTCATGGTTTAACCCCAGCCAGCAACTAAGCACTGTGCAGCCGCTCATTCACTCTCCCCGCTGGGATGGGGGAGAGAATTGGAAGGGTAAAAGTGAGAAAACTCATGGGTTGAGATAAGAACAGTTTAATAATTGAAATAAAATAATAATAATAATGATAAAATTGTATTGAAAAGGAAAATAACAAAAAGAGAGAGACATAAAACCCAAGAAAAACAAGTGATGCAAATGAAAAACAGTTGCTCACCACCTGCCGACCGATGCCCAGCCAGTCCCCAAACAGCATCTGCACCTCTGCACTTCCTTCCCCGGCCAACTGCCCCCAGTTTATATGCTGAGCATGACATCACAGGGTATGGAATGTCCCTTTGGTCAGTTGGGGTCAGCTGTCCTGGCTGTTCTCCCTCCCAGCTTGTGCACCCCCAGCTACTCGCTGGCAGGGCAGTATGAGAGGCTGAAAAGTCCTTGCTTTAGTGTAAGCACTACTTAGCGACAACTAAAACATCAGTGTGTTGTTAACGTTATTCTCATACTAAATCCAAAACACAGCACTATACTAGCTACTAGGAAGAAAATTAACTCTATCCCAGCCCAAACCAAGACATTCCCTAAGCCTGGGTGTCTCTGCCAGACCCCTAAAGCAGTTGAGGTTTACTGGACGTTAGCTGTCTTGAACTGCCTTACAGCTTCTCCATGTTCCAGAGGGAGGATTTGCCACAGCTGATACCAGCCTCTCATGACAGCCAGCAAAGGGTGGGGAAAGCAAACAGCATCCTGAAATCCCACTAGCTGCAGATGGAGAGCCCTGGTGACCATGAAGTGGGATTCTCAGTTGGGAGCTGGGACTTCATGGGGCTGTTCCTTGGGACACAGGAAAATCCATCATTTTCTTCCAGCCCAATTTTTTTCATTTCCTGGTTCACCACTCAAGTTAAATTTCCTTCTAAGTGCTGTTTACGTTTGCAGCTTTAAAAATGTACGAAAGGTGTACTCATGGCAGGCTGTAATATAGTGCTAATAATTATTTCAGAGATGGCCCCTGTGTTGCCTCTTGCCCTCTCATCTGTCATCAGCTCCCTCCTGTGTTTTGTGGAGCTTTTGCTTCACTGCTGACTGTGGGATGGCAAAAAGTGAGCTCATATGGAGCTCAAATTACTGTTGACCAGTTCGGATCTCTTTTAATGGAAACCTTCCTTCTCTAAACCCTTTTGCACTCGTTTTACTTAAGTCATAAAACTTCTGTTTGAACTTTATGAAAACAAACCAAAACCCTCTTCTGTGTTAGTTACAAAACACTTTGGTTCCTTTCCCTGTTTTTGTTTCATGATATTTACTTAACTGCTGCTGGAGTAGTGTCTTGGGGTAAAAAGACACTGCTTCTTAGCCAAACAATTTAAATTTTTCATAAAGGGAGATGTATAACCAAACTCTTTGTGAAATGAGTTAAACATCCATTCCAGCTCAAGCTTTAAATAGGAAGTGTGGATCATTTCAAAAGCCAGGAAAATTTGGACATGATAGAGTATGGATGCGATAATACTTTTCAGCATCTGTAGAAATGAAGGAAAACGTCTGACTGGTTCTGGCAAAAGCTTGCATAAATTTATAACTTAGGGTGTATGTATATGATCTCATGAGACAGAGTAAATTTTTCACAACTGCATGTAACGCTGAGCAGTATGTGAGCATCAACCCATATTTACAAAATCCTGTGGTAAGTGTCTTTTCAGTTTTTGGGTTTTTTTCATTTTTTTTTTCCCTAAGGCAGAGATGTGCCTCGTTGCATTGTAGACCTTGTTAAGTAAATTCTATCTCTCCTTTTGTATTCTTGGTTTCCTTTTTGGCTCTCTGTGCTACAGGCTAATGCTGTTAGTGATGCTTAAGTTTAAAGGGACCTCAGTTGCACAGTTATTCATGTGAAAAAGAAAAAAGTAAAAATGTATATATCTCAGAGTGTTTTTTCTTTGAAATCCTTATGTTTCATCTGTGTTTTTTGAGATGGCGTGATATCATCTAAGTTATTTTGGCAGGTTGTGAAAAGCTTTTTAAAATGGTCAGCCTTGTGCAGGAAAAGCCTTGGTATTGTCTGCCTTCAGAATTTCAGGAAAGCCATGATCACTGCAGAATCATTTGGGTATGGGTTCTCTCTAGTTGTTGTGTTTGACTTTTACAAGGAACTGTACATGTATAAAAAATTTAATAAGAAATAATAAGATATTTTAGCCCTACAGACCCAGTTCTCTGTACATACTCAGTAAATGTCTTACTGAGATCAATGGTTTCCTGTGTTTTATTAGCACACCAGTTTCAGCTAGTCCTCTAATCTCACATTTCTTTTTATAACTATTTTATAAGGAGAAGGACCCAGTTGAACCAGTTCGGGTTTCTCTGTTACAGTGCTGTTATCCTTGCTCTCATTGTAACACATCTGCCTGGTGTGTCTCCCTGGCACTTCTGCGTTTGCGCCAAAAGCTCCTACAGTCACTTACGCAGCCGTATCTTTTTGACCATCTCTGCCTCCTTTTATTCTGTTGTGTACACAAAAGCACACAATCCCATGTTTGCTTTGTGTTTTTTAGCCAACAGAGCCCGAGATTACAAGGTGGTTCCACCTCTCTGTGCAGGACTGCTCTAAGACACTGAAACCTCCCAAGGTGGAGCTGGGCGCCCCTCACATCCCCTGTGCAATTACAGACTCCTCTACCAGCCGCCCAGAGCAGGGCTGATGTAGGGAGATGGGAAAAGAGAGGGGAGAGAGGCAGGCAGCAGCTGCTGCAGGGCAATTAGGACAGCTTCTGCTATCTGATCTAGCAGCCAGGTGGTTTCTGTGGTTGCCAGTAAAAGTGAGGGTAGAAGGTAGGCAGGAAAGAGGGGCCATCCTATACTTGAGCAGCCATCGCCCAAGCGCAGTAACTGAGCTGTAGCAGGAAGAAAAGGAAGACTTCAGCTCTTGGAGCACTGTGCCTCGCAAAGAATTGTTTTCCGCTTCTCCAGGAAAGAATAACACAGGTGAGCAGAGCCTGAAGACTTTCTGCCAGACATAAATCTGACATGAATCTGATCCTGCTCTGGGTGCCTGGTGTGAGGTAAAGCAGCACCGCTGTGGTCTTCGCTGCTCTGCTATTTAACTGGTAGCTCAGTGAGGTATGGAAGCATCCACTACATTTGTGCCTTTGTCTTATTGTACAAGCATCCTGCCAGTGTTTGATACAGGAGCGAGTCTTGCCCAAGATGAGGTCAGAGGACTGTACTTTAGGTTCTGTATTGGGGATATAAGACTTAACCACTCACTAACTGTAAGTTCAAGATTGGCAAAGACCTGTTTCAGGATGGAATGCCTCGTGATTTTGGTTTGTCCACTTTGAGATTTTCTTTCAGTAATTGTTGAATGTATATATGGATGAAGGTCTTTAGGATTGTGTAGATCAAAACATTAATTTAAACTGGATTAGAAATACGTAGAAGTAATGGGGGAAAAAAATCTTATTTACAAGTACAGTTTAGCCATAATGAAATATTCAGTCTAACTTAACCTCCCCTTCCACCCTGATCTAAGCACCGTAAGGCTTCCCCCCCTGCCCTGAACATTTATGATCTGTTTGAAATTTACTGGTTAAGAGGTTGGAACCCATTTTTTTGAGAAACAAGCAAAATTTGACAGTAGTTTTTCTGTCAAATTCAGAGATATTTTCTTGTTCTTTTTTTTTTTTTCCCCATTCAATGAATTCAGTAACTAGTAATCTCAATTCACTAAGCTATTCCATAGCTGAGAAAGTGATGAAGAGTCAGGAATATGATTAAGATAGAAAAGGATAACTCTACTAGTTCTTAAATCTGGAATCTGGACCAAAAATAATCAAATTGCTAACTTTTATAAAACTATTATCTAATTTGATCTGTAAACAAAATGTATGTTCCACTTTGTGCCCAGCTTGCTTCAGGTGATGTTGTCTAAGTAAATAAAATTAGTTTCACTTTGATGATTTTGTGAACTTACTCTGCCTTCACTTATGTCTCTTAATGCAACCTTGATAGGAATAACAGCTGAAAATGTATTCACTTAGAACATTAGAACTGAGTCATTTTCCATGTGTAATAAAGAATTTGAATAAGTATGTGTTATATGCGACCGATTAGTGGTGTAATTTATCTGCCTCTAACAAAGAAAAGGCTCATGTTACAGCAACCCTTCTGCAAAGGATAACTGAAACAGAAAATGCTACAGAAGTTTAACAATCAAGATTTCCGCTTAAATAATTTTCATTTTTAGCATCTATTCATTTCTACAATATATATCAACACCACTGTTTTCTCCTCTGGTATGTCTTGTTGAATCCTTTTTCACTGAAGTGAAAAATGGAGGCATGGGATTATTTGGAACCTGCGTGTACTTTGCTCATGATGTAAAACATTGAAACCCACAGACTGCAAACTTTGAATATGCACAAGTTGCCTCTGGCTGTGCAAGAAAATATTTGGATGTGCAGATCATGAAGAACCTTTGTGGTCTTTCAAGGAAGGGCTACCTTGGTTAAAAACAAGTTTAAAAATTGAAGCTTGCTGTGATTTCTTAAATCTAATAGATGCATGGATAAAGGGAATTAGTCATAAGAAGGAAGTCTTAAAACTGATTTGAATTAGATTTCAAAAGTGAGGGTTATGTTGGTCATTTAAAACCTTGGATTTTTCACCGCCAGCACCAGAATCAATAAATGGCAATCTAACATGAGGTTCTGGCAAGATAGTCTGGTCTGTGAAGGGCCTTGCGCAAGTGAAAACAGATGTGGTTTGGGATCATATTTAGCATCTGTGGCTGGTGACACAATAGGACACAAGAGGAGATGACTTGTTCTCACCAGCATGGAATGCTTGTAGATCCAGCTGATAAGGACCCATTATTTATGCATGTTTAGGCTAGTCCTTCAACACGAAGTTGGAAAATGAAGGTCAGCTGCACCACTGAGGCTCTGGTTTCTGTAAGAAGATTGCTGATCCTATCCCGGTGCCTATTTTCAGTACCCTTTGGGCTTTTGGGGTGCCATTTGGAAGGCTTCATTAACAGTCTGCTTCCTGGCTCCCTTTCACACAGAAGACTATTAGTCATCTGATAGTCATTTGCCCAAGGGCAGCCACTGCAAAAGATAGCATAAAGGATGGCACCTCTAAGGGCAACAGAGAGGATGATTCCTTGAGTCTGAGCTTGCCCGTGTCATCTCCAGCCAGTATCCTGCAGCACACGCATGGATGTACACAGGACACATGGGCAGGAAAGGGTCCTGCTTCTGCACAGTCTCCTCACTATGACTGTCTCATGTGCCTTTTTGGCTCACTGGAGGAAAACGCATGCTTCCTTGCATGTTTGCTCAATAAATAAAGGAAATGGGTATCAAGTACGTTACATCCTTCCAAACCTGTAACAATTTCCCCACCACAACCACCTTTACAGTTAATCTGAATATGATATCAACAAAATCACAATAGATTAAACAGCATTTTCAATTCCAGCTGGATGTGATTGCTGTAATTGGTGCTAGCAGTATCTGAAGACGTTTCTATCTAAATATAAAAGCTAACCGATGGCAGAGAGAAGAGACTGTTAATGAGATTACAAAGCAAAATATCAACAAATGACATTCTCTATTGTGGAGACTGGGGAAGGAGGAGAGCAATTTATGCAAAAAGAATAAAAAGAGGCCTTGGTTTGCCTTTTAATTATGGATTAAAATTTGTAGTTTAAACAATGGGATTTAGTCTGTTAGTAGAATTAGAGTTTCATAGTTAAAATAAGTGGAATAGACTGAATTGGGGATAAATACTCAAAACATAAGTATCACAAACATTTAAATCAGAAGCAGGAAGGGGGAGAAGGTGGAAGCAATTGGTCCCTTTCTGTAAGGCTCTGAGACTAGGACTTGTGTATCCATCTGAGGGGTTTTTTTCCTATTTTCTTCCCCCCCCCCCCCCCCCCGTAGATTATTGAATATTGATTTTCTTTTAAGGAAAGAAAAAAAAAACACCCATGCAAGATATGCATGTTTTTCTGGGAATAACAGAAAACAGCAACATATTATTTCTGTACATAGTTTAGGTTATCATCTTGCTTCCCATGTCTCACGTGTATGGAAAAGTGCCATTGTAAATGCAAACAGAAGTTGAATTAAGAAGCAGAAACTTCTGATTGAAATCTGATGTATATTTAATACAGTTGATCACATGGATCAAGCTGAAAATTAATTATAAAGTGTTTCAAAGCCATACATCTTAGGATGACTGCAGTGAATTCCTGTGATTTGTCTGGCAATTTAGGTGATTAAGTTAACAACAGAGGTGTATTTACTGTATTAGAGCTATACCCCAAATAGAAAACTGTATTAGAAAATGTAGATAGAAAAATTTTTTTTTAAAATTAAATTAATAATTAAAATAAATAAAATATTTCTTTAAGTCCTGGGAGAAGAGACCTTAGTGTGTATTAAAGCTTCAAGGACACAAATGCTGTCAGGATACCAGTGCAGGTTAGTTGGCCACCCTGCTCTTGAATAGTCCTTGTATAAACTTCATAGTGACTGGATAAAAGAGTAAATGGAGGAGAGGGTAACTTGCATGCTTATGCAAAAACCATCATCTTTTAACTGTCAAAGTTTTAATGCTATTTTCAGTACTATGTCAGGTCAGTATTATAAGCACCTGATGGTTTCTTGAAGAGTTTATTCAAACCTGTGTTCACCCCATCTAACGCTGCCCATCCAACTGAACTGTCCATCTTCCTTTATAGTCATCAAGTTGCACCTCTGGACAGTGGTAGCTTTTCAGCAAATGCAGTGAATTGGGGTGACTAGTCTAGACCAGGTGGGAAGAATTCATGCATATTCCGTCTGCTGTTCAGTGAAGTTCCCAGAAGGGCTTTGGATAAAGCTCTCAATTGTCCTTTGAGGACACAGAATGCATCTTTTTTTTTTTTTTTCTCTTTTGGAGCCCTTTGAACAGTGGTTAATAATACACACGCCTTCTCCTCTGAGAAGTCAAGGATCACTGACAGACAAATTAACCAGGGTTACCAAAAGAAAACATTTTATTTTGCTTTGCAATTTAAAACAACGGAATACTTCAGCATCTATAGTACTCACCTTCTATTAAATTGTTTCAACATCAAAGGGCTTTTACTGAGGATAAGTTTTACTTTGTTTTACAGGGTCCACACTTCATTTTGGTTCTTGAATTCTGCATACGCTGTCTCCTATGATGACATTTTTGTAAAGAACTTGTGCATATTCTTGCTGTTTCTCACATACGTCCTTCCGTGCAGGCTTTGGATGGGGGAAATGAAGCCATTTAATGCCTTAGTAAAGGGTTTTTTTCTGTACTTTAGAATAAATCATTCTTCACTTTAGAAAACATTTGCACAGCGATGGCACCTATTAAGCATAAAATGCTTCTATGATGTCCATTGGAAAGAATATCCATTAATAAAAAATGAACTACTTGAATCAATACTATTACTTTTCATTCTCTGCTTTCTTAGTCTTGCCTGTTGCTTTTCCACTCTTTATTAGCTAGACATGGTGGTGGAATTTTCCTTTCAAAAGAGGCAACATGGCCCTGTTATTCTCCATTGCTTTGTTTCATCTGCAGTACATG
Source organism: Balearica regulorum gibbericeps (assembly GCF_011004875.1). NCBI lineage: Eukaryota > Metazoa > Chordata > Aves > Gruiformes > Gruidae > Balearica > Balearica regulorum. Next base: position 8,302,751 of record NC_046184.1, on the reverse strand, counting down.
CAGTAATGTTATAGGGAAGTTGGGAATTATAATTTCAGAACTGTGCATGCAGATAGTTTGTCTTTAAAATGTCTTTTTTTTTTTTCCTCCCCTCCTTGCTATTGCTTGGGTCTTTCACCATATTAGCTCTTTCCTTTTTTCTCTTTTTATTATTTCATTTTATAGTATGTTGTACATAGTCTGTGAATGCAAAGTAAATCAGAGGCTATTACAGCATATTCCTGATGAGATGAGGTCTCCTGGCTCTCATTTCTGTAAATCTTAAATAATCCAGAGCACTTTAGGTGTAAGCATAGTTTTAATAATAAAACTTATGCTGTGTTAAAATCCTGGAGATTCCTGTAATCCTTACCAGGATTATTCAGATGTTCACTAAGGCCAAGTCTTGTGCACTTCTCTTCAGTATTCTTTTACTGATTTAATAAAATAGCATAATTTTATCTTTGTTATACCTGGACTTATCTCTTGTGTGCAGAGTAGTGATGATTTACTGTCTTAATTTCAAAATTTCCAAGTTTTATGTGAAGTACAGTGGCCAGTGTTCACTGAAGCTGATAAAACTTCCCCAGAGGAAGGCTAGTTTGATAACAACAAAGGAATGAGGATGATAACGAGAGTCCCTGGTTTGGAGAAATGAGTAGGTGTTAATGCTAGGCAAAGAATAACTAAGTGTGTAACGGACAGGTAGTGAGAGGTACCCTCCAGCACTGACTTCTGTTCACATCAATTTTGTTCCCTTATTCTGTGATCACAAAACTAGATTCTAATTTAGTGCAGGTTTTTATCTTCCCCTTCCTTGTTAGCGTGGAGATGGTCACAGCCGGTGGTAGTAATGAGCCCACGTACTGTACAAAGTCAGGGGAGGCTGCACTTCATTGCTGCTGTGCTCAGCCCCATTTAATGAAGTTTTTTGAGAGCAGGCAGCAGTAGTGTGTGCATTTTATGATGATGACAGAGTCTGTTAGGTTTTAAATGCATGTTCTTTCCAGAAGCATGACAGGGTTTTCATGCAGCTTGGTGCTGTGTTCAAGATTACATCACTGTTTCCAATATAAACTCCTTGTTTCCAGTAATGGTGCTGTGCAGCAGCCCTCTTACAAAGTACTTAGCAGAAAAAGGGTTTGTCACGATTAAGAAAGGAAAAATTTTCAGCCTCTTCTAACATTATGTTCACTAAAAGTATTGGAAGGGAACAAAGCCTCTGTGTGAGTGATTAAAATGGGCTTAGATGCGGTTTAAGGTGCTTGGAATAAGAGGCATGTCCTTAATACTGTGGCAACGTGGTGGGGTTAAAGGTAGAGCAGGGTAGCACTTTTCAGTAGGTAAGGACTGTGAAGTTATGGGCATTGACCTAGAGTAGTAAACACAACTGTTAGCAAGGCTCCTGCAGTGAGTAGGGGTTGTGAGCGACTGCAGTGTCATTACGACTGGTGGAGTTAATTGCCCCAATGCACCGGGAGCTGTGCCAGCCACAGGAGCTGTTTCTCTATATTGTCCTTTCTGTTAAATGTGATTGCTGATGAAGACCTCTGGCTCACTTTATTCGGCTTGGTGCTGGAGTGGTGTCCTCTGTTTTGGTGGTAATTGTCTGTAGCTTGGAAGTGAAACTCTTGCATCTCGACGGGTGGCATATTTGTGACTTGTAGTAGACTTTTCTGTGACCTTGGACCACATGCTTCACAAAAATGTAAGAGGAAATTAATGGAACATCTGACCTTACTTTTTAAGGGTCAGGCTTTCATTTTTACTTTCTTGACTAAAGTTTCACAAATTCTAAGTTAATCTGAGTTGCAGTGACTTTTTGACAAGGGTGAAGCACTATCTTGCCTTTCTTTCTCTTTTCCCAGTTTTAAAAAGTTTTGTTTCCTGGATGTGTGAAATTGTAGTTCTAGATGGTGCATAACATAACATTCGCCCAGTTCTACACTCAGTTCATACACTCAGATCTAAACTCATAATAGTTGGTGGCAGTTTGTAGTATTCACTTAGTGGAAAAGGAAGTCTTGAGTTAATCAACTTTTAGTAAACGAAATCTTAATAGTTCTATCAACAGACTTCTAGTGTGGGCCATGTGGACTGTCGTAGCAATTCAGCAGTGTGCAGTAATAGTCCAAATTGAAAGTCTATTAAAAAGGAAGTGCTGTCTTTGCATGACTTCAGTTCTAAATCGTCTGTGTTAATTTCTAATTTCCTATTTTTAATGCAAATTAAATGAATAGTTGATTTAGAGCTAATAAAGCAAATGGTATGTCAGGTTTTGAGAGTGAGAGGGGATCTTCTGGCATTAATGCTAAACAGGCTTATGCCTTATTCAGCCTACAACTTTAGTCTGCCAATCAGACTTTGTTTTTTCACATATTTTCTTAATAGTTTGCACATTTGAGGATTGCTATTTACAAGAATCACTGTAAAAAAAAATCAAATAGATGTGAATCATCAAGATCTGTTCTGATTATTAACAAAAGCTGTATGTATGTGTGAGTATATATGTATGTACATATGTATCTGTATGCTTACGTGTACATTTTAAAACAGCAGGCTTGAGGCTTTACGCACATGCAGAATGTAATCATTGTTTTTTCTTGGCCACATTTGTGGCCAAGAAATGGACTTGGCCAAGAAATGGACTATTCTTCTTTTAAGGCCACAAATGGACTTAAAAGGAAAATAAATAGAAAGAAGCAAGAGAGACACTTGGGATTATAAGGAAGTCTAATATTCTCCACCAGAGTCAGGGTCATCTTTTTCCAATGATGGAAAATTCAAGAGTCTTCTGTTAGAATTTAAGTAGGCAGGATTTGAAATTACTACACATCTGGAAGTGTAGTAGATGGTCAAATGCAGAAGGGCAAATCTTACAGGGCTCAACTGGGACTTGCATGATCCACTTTGAGTTTCCAGTTCTACCTAATTTCTTGTATAGCTTTGGGCAAGTAGCTTGATTTGTTTGGTCTTGTTAATTTTAAATTTTGTTTTAATGTTCCCTATCTTACAAAATAAGGAAGTTTGATCTCAGCACCACAGACCGCCATGAAGGTAAATTGGGAAGTGGATGAACGCAGGCTTCTGCTCCTAACTTTAGCCCTGGACTACTGTGATAACCAGTCAGGTACGGAGAAACATCTCCAGAAAGTGACTCCAGATTTATGTACTTCAGAGAATAGATAAGGAAGTGAATGTGAGTTGTCCAGAAGCTGTGGTGTATTCTCTCTTTCTTTTCTACTGTTAGAACCTTTCTTTATTCTGGGTGCTTCCTTCCAAGCAGTCAGGGAGTCACTGACCCAGGTTTGTTCCAGCACTTGATCCCAGTAGACATGCTGCTCTGCTCTTCAGTTGTTGGCTCTATTTCTGCTGTTTGTTCTTGCAAGCCACTTGAAAGACACATTTTGATATGAAAGACATATTTTGTATATGTATTTCCGTAGTGCTACCAACTGTAATGACGAAGTATTATAAATTTCATTTTTCAACCAGTGAGGACTGTGTGTAGGTTTGTCAAGGGGAACCATCCTGCAAGCTCACTACCTGCATAAGTGCATGCTCCTGAGTACGCAGTGAAAAGCAATTCAACAAAGCTCTTAAAAGTGGAAAAAATGCCAGTGTCTAATAAGAAGTCTTCTGCTGATTTAAACATATATTTGATTTGAATTTATTTAAATAACTGTGAGAACATGTGCTACCAAAGCCACTTTTCTCAAGACCTAATTGCTTTCAAGTCTTGAAAAACTCATCTTGTGCATGCATGTCTACAATTCTAAACATCTTTAAGATAAATGCAGATTAATGAAATGTCTTGAGAGTACTTGACTATACATGCACTTAACCTAAATAGATGATGAACTGAATATATGAATGCTTCATTAGAGAGAGACAGAGGCGAGTCTAAAGTTTTAATTTGAATGAAGAAAGCTGGGACTGACTTTCATATGTGTCCAAATTGTGCTCACATGTCTCCTTGGTAGGAGACTGCCACACATTTACAGTCTGATCTCATTCTTCTCCAATGGGAGCAGATGGGGATTCTTGAACCTGGCCCAAATTCCTAGAAAGTCACTGCACTGACATTTTGTAAAGGTGTGAGAGGGAGTGGGAATTTGGATGGCAGAGGGTGCCATAGCAGAGAATGATACAAGCAGCAGCAACACTTCACTTTATTCAACACTGCTGCGATGACTGTGAATATAAAATATTTGTGTGGTAGAATAAATGCTTCTCTCTCTTGCCATCGAGGTGCCATATCAAACGTATCATCTTTGCTTTATTTTTATCCCCTCCCAGTGTAATTAGCTCAGAATTATAATTCTCAATGACACTTTCAAATTGGAACATCCTAATACTTGAGTCTTTCCCTCCCCCCTCCTCGGTTTGGATTTGTACTGGAATTTTGGCTGCCTTGCAGATACTTTGGGGCCTATGAAGAAGATGGGTTTGAGAGCCCCATGCAGGTATTTCCTATTCCTCTCCCCCTGCACATGCCTGCCTGTTGCCCTGTGGTCTCAGCGTTGCTGCTCCCCTCCAGGGGAACCTGGGAGGGACTGCTCTAGTCCTAAGCAATTTTGAACAAGAACGTGACTTTGGCTCTGCTACCTGTTGTTATCTAATGGAACAAGCAGAGATGAGTCTATGTGTATTATTGTAAATGAAATAGGGAGGAAAAATCTGAGATGTTATATTTAGTAATAATAATTTCAAAATTTTCCACATGGAAATATGATTCTGCCTTTTTTTAAACAGGCTATTCTCTCTTGCAGGCTATTCTCACATGCAAGCCAGGCTGGTAATCCTGTTTGTCCACAGTTTTTCTGATTGAGTTCTTGCTTTGCTTGAGGGGTTGGAGATTTTGTAACCAATCTTACAAATTGGTTATCCCTAATTTAAAACAAAGTGTTTAAGAAAACATTATGTGCTTCTGATGAAGTAACTTCTAAACAGAAAATTCTCTCCCTTCTCTCAAAATATTAAATATTCACACCAGGAAAGGTCTGGTAGTTTTCCTTTAGAATGTGTGGCTTCAGCCTCAGTTCCAGCAAGATTTTGTGTTAGATTGAAATAGCCATATTGTATCAAACTACAGTTGTCTCATTATTTATTAGATCACTTGTGTGATGAGCTTTTCAAAGGAAAGCTGAGCACATCTTTTGTTCTAGGTAGCATTAGTTTAATATGTGGAAAACCTGTGTCTCTATGTGTGTGTAAAATCACACACAAAGTTGAATCATGGCTTTGGAAATTATTTTCAGTTGGCAAACTTCAATTTTTTTCTTTTTTAAGTTTCAATTTATCAGTTACTTTGTTGCACTGTTCCAGCAAAAAAATCAGATATTGTTAGTTTATATATTTTAAGTCTCTTGGACCAGATGAAACTGTGTAACAGAAGATTGAAGCAGGAAAGGGTATTATTGCTGGTAAGTGATTAGATATATGCCGTTTTTCAGTATCTAGCAAGAAAATTGGCAGATGTGTAGGCTGCAAACCTGGCATCTGTATAATTCAGGCTGTTGGAGTTATTATCCATAATACTCAGTTCTGACTAGCGTGGACTAGCCTTGCATGCATCGCTACAGTATATGAGTCATTTGCTGCTGTCCTGACTGCACAGGTTTCTGTCTCTTACCGACTGCTTCCTTCTTTGTCTTTCTTTACAACAAAATAGCCAGCACTGAAAAGGGCTCATGTACAACCACCCTGCTGATGCGAATGTACTGAGCCGTGTCCTCAGAAGTTATGCGACAGTTTCCAGGCGCCTCTGGCATCAGTACGGTGCTGTGGTCTCCGCTGCAGTGTGCCATATGAACCATGTGCAGTTTTTACCACACTCTCATTCAGCCTAAAGGTCCCGTATGAAACATATTGCTGTTTGGCACTGCTGTGTCAGCAGAGCGGTTTAGCAGTACAGCTAAAACACACACAAAGAAAATGCAAGGAATAGTCTGCCTTTCAAGCTAAATATTCAAGCAGCTGCTTTGGAGCAGCGAGCCTGCCAGTTCCTATAAAACCAGTTCTCTCCATGCAGTGGGTAATAATATCCCTTGCTGTTGAATCTCCTTCCTTGTAAGGAGCAGACCTCAGCTGACATTCCTCATGCTTTTTACTCCTGTTTTCAGGCCTGCACATGTGTTTGTAGTGTGGTTTTCTTTTAAACTGTATGATACAGTTCCTATAGTGAGTCTTAATTTAATTCTTGTCTGACAAAGGTCCTCTTGTCTGTTTTACACTAAGCATATGCTGACATCCATTCAATTCTTTTCATCAAGTATCTGGCAGCGTAATTATGTATGAAAAGTCGTTCAGACCATGCTGACTTATACCTGCTGAAAGATCTGGCCCACAGTGTGTATTTCTCTCTGGATTTTGATTTACTCAGTATTTGGAAGGTACATACAAATATTGGAGTGGGAATAACCATCAGTATTCAAAATCTGCAAATCATTCTTTATTTTACTCTTAACTGTCAGGTTTATATTCAGTTTGGTATATGAAGATAAAACCAGTAATCTGCACTTGCTGATATGCTGATTGTATAAAGGATTTAGAAGGGTATGAGAAAATTTTGTGTGCTAACTAAAACTTTGGGGTTTTGGCAACTATGAGGTTAATGGTTCGCTACTGAAAGTTTTATAATTGCGGTCCCTCTAAGAGGGACTGGGCCTCAAGGGATGGCTTGAATAAAGGGGACTCCTTGGATCCTGTCTGTCTTGTTGCTTTGTTTAATGGCAACTCAGGACCTAATAAGAGATCATCTTGTATTTTTTTAGCCTCTTGTCGAACATGGGTTTCAGTGCCAGCTGGTGAGCTGTTAGACTTTCTTAAGTCTGCCCTGAAAATCCCTGGGACAGCTGGCCACAGGCATTTTGTTCAAGATTCAGGTAATGTGCAAGCTAGCAGTTGTGCAGCTCTTGCACCCGCACTCCTGTACGTGCTATATGGGATTCAGCTTAAACGGGTTTGTATACAAACGTCCTGGACCCCTCACTGTGTCACTCAACTTTGGTGAGACAATTTTGCAGTAGGCATCACTGTCTGTCTTGTTACCTTGCAAGGAAACAAAATTCATGCTGTCTTTCTCAGTGAACATGTCCACAGAGTTTATCTGATCAGTGACCTGTTTTATTGTTGTCTGAGTTTTGCACATCTGCAAGACTCGGCTTTTTTTCTCCCCATTAACAATGATGCAGAACAGGTTGATGTTTTTATGAAACGGATGTGACATCTGAGTCAATGGTTGAGAGTTGAGGCTGAATCACTGAATTTTTGGTACTCTGTATCCATCTTTTCTGTAGTTGCAGCCTGTATTTCACAGCACATGACTGAGTGATGGGCAGCACTGGGAATTGAAACTGGGGCAGCCCTCTGAGTTCTGAGGTGGTAAGCCAACATACCTGGATGTGATACAGCCACTTCTAGAGATACAGATACAGAAGCCATAGCTACAGAAGACCTCAGTGTTACTCTGGCTTCTACATCCTTTTTTCCCTTTTTAAGGAACAAGTGGCTGACATAGCAAGTGAACAAACCTGATAGTCAGGGACAAGCTTCCAAGTGAAATTAAAGGCAAGGCTTCTGTAACCAATATGAAGAAACGTTGCCGTTTTCCACTTCAATCAGCTGGGGCAGAGCTGGCTGTTGCAACAACTGGCTGCTCCTTGCCGAAGTGGAGCAGTTGTTTTCATGGCAGCTGCCATTGTGAGACCAGTTGGGTCTTTGGGAGGGCATGAACTGGTGCAGGACACCTCCTGCTTAACTGGGACAATTGTGCTTGTTGCCTCTCAGAAAATAAGGGCAAGTGTGTCAGAGGAGAGCAGGGAAGTCCCCTGCATGGGCAGCTGCAAGAATTTGAGCCCCAGGATGGAAAACTGCCAGCGCGGCTCCCTGACCACGATGGGTACAACACCTCTAATACGGTTCGTGAGTAGACTTGTGCCTTTGTCACCCGAGAGATACCCTGCCTGTCACTTGTACAGAGAGGAACAGAGCCACTACAGATGCTCCTTGTGCAGTACTTAAGCCTTTTCCTGGTGATTATATGATTTACTGAGGATCGCAAGGACCAAATTGTTCAATTTTAGTTTTAATTTAATGTTTTATGGCTTCTAAGACAACTCTTTGCAGGTCTCCATCTCATTAATTCTTTTATTCAGAGTGATGATCCAAGCATGAGGACTAATAATAGAATTTAACATTGTTGCTTTTGATTTGAGAACTGCATGAAGAACAGTGTCAAATTAAAATACTTAGTGTTTTCTGTGTTGTTCTTTGTAGTCTGAACTCTTTTTGTGACAAGTGACATTAATTTTCATGCAATTCTGGAAGAAAGAAATTGGATATCTATTTCTAATTGATACTGGTTAGGAATGTGATATATGTGTAATGCAGGGTAGATTGATTAGACTCATTATGACATGAAATGAAAATGTCAAACCACAAAAATAAGCAAGAGAGTTGTTGCATTTTTTATTACACTTTTGCCTTGGGTTTTGCATAATTGAAAAAGGATCATACACAGAAAAAAACCCCTTGCCCTGAAAAACAGAACATCAGAGAAGAAAAAAGCCCTCTCGATTATTGGAATAAACTGAGGCGTATGATTTGTCTGAATAATTGCATGCAAAGAAATATATGGGGAAAAATAGAAGAAATATGTATTCTGGTTTAGAATCACAATAAGGAGACTGGGCTGCATTTCTTTCAAGCACAAGATTGTTTTCAGGACTGTGGCAGAAGCAATGGAAACATTTTCAAACAGATCCTAGCGATGCCATGCCTGGAAGATGTGGAAGGAAAAAAATGTTCTTATTAGTGTGTTATTTTCTTTAAATAAGCTGCAGCTCCTTATTATAGGAATTGATGCCTTGCTTTAATAATTTAAAACTTTTTGAAGACTAGGATCTGATGTCCAGGCCCGTCTCCATTTACCTTATGGCAGCAGCACCGTCAGTAGCGCTTTAGTCTTGACTCCGCCTGCACTGGTGAGAACCATCCAAGTACTGTTTTTGCAAAGTGGCACGTTTAATGGCTTTCCCTGCCAGCCCCCCCAGCCTCCCTCCCTTCCCTCCCTCCACAGTCTCCATCTCTGGATTTGTGCCCCGGGAGGTTTGGGAGGCAGGGGAGCCGGGAGCTGTCTGCTCTGTGGGACTCTCTTCTGAGCCTGTGACTTTCTGGTGGGAAAACAGAGGAGGGGAGAAATACATGCTCCATTGCCATCGCAAGGGGACTTTGTCACAAGCTTGTAAAAGCTGGGGAATGGAAAACATGCTTGGTCAGGGCAATGCTGGAGAGAATAGTGCTCTCTGGGAACAGAGTGGCCTCTTCTGTATGGCAGCAGGAGGGTATGTACACCCGCTGCCTCTCAGTGCCTGTCATGGAGAGGTTGGCCTCAATGACAGCACTGCAGATTTTCTCATGACCTCCGTGGTCTCCTCCAGATGTTCTAAAAATATCTTCTGCAATGGAGATCTGTTGAACAGATTTTTTATTTCTGCTGTTTGACTCTTGCTCTTAAAAAATCATTAATCCTACCTGTTTATATCTTCTGCTGTCTCCATGTTAGCAAAAGCTCAGCTCTGTGTTCACGTAGGAACTAGTCAGCTAGTTTGATGTTCTGTACATTTATGAGCATTAAAGGCCAACACCTGGAGCTTAAAACAAGATGAACAACTGGGTTTAAATCACATCTTGTTTTGGACTGAGAGCAAGAATGAAACATTTTGGCTCAAAACCCTCCAAGGAAGGAGGAGATGTCAGGAGTGTGTAGGTGTGCTACAGCTCGCCCTGGGGCAGGGAAGGGGTGAATGGCCTCTTGAAGTTCTTTCTAGCCTGGTTTTCTATGATTCTGCAAAACTGCGATTACAGTGGTTGTTATCTGTGCAAATTGCTGGACATAAATTGCTTTCAGCAACTTGTGTGTGTTTTATTGCTGTTTTTATCACTTTAGTTGATGCGTTCTTGCAAGAGAAGTGTTACAGGCGCATTCATGCAAGCCTCCAGCATCGTGCTACTGCGTATGAAGGTTAACCGAGGCCGTTGCCCTTTCCAGCACTTCTACATATGTGACTCTATGGAGAAATGTAATATTAATAATTGTACACATTCCCTGAGTGAGTCAGATAAGCTGAGGAAGATTAATTGATTTTAGTAGACTGGCTGTAGCTCATGCCAGCTGAGAGTCTAACCTGATGCTATTTATAGTAGTATTTTATCTGATTGTGTAATCTGGATGTAAAAATTTGTGATCTCTTGAATGCATGGCTCTGATTCTCCAAGTACACCTATAGTTTCTGAGCTCCTCAATTCTTGGCACCCAAGTTGAGCTGCATATGAAGTGGCCTTTATTTAAGACTGCAGATACTTAGGTAATTTTTTTAAAAAAACACACCACAAAACAAAAAAAAACCCACGATCCCTCCCCACCCCCAAAAGAAATGGGAAAAAAAAAAAAAACCAGCAACAGCAACAAAAAAACCCCCCTTACAAATCCAGACTGTAAGAATATCATGTTGATCACCTGGAAACAGAGTATTCTAAAACACTGTCTTCAAATTTTCCACCTATTTAATACTGGGAACTATCTGTTCCAATATATTTTTAAACAAGTGCTCTGGGAACACTAGTGAAAATGTTTCAAGGATTTCCACACAGACCTATTTTGGTAGAATTAATGCTGAAGCTCATCTTTGTTGAAAAACATCTCTGGGCCAGTTTTATCCCTGGAGTAATTTTCCTTGATTTTTAATAGCATTGCAGGAAGGGCAAATTTGGCTTGTGTTTTAATTTATAACACAGGAAATATGTACAACTACAGCACATCTTTGCCCAGGGTATGGTACACAAGGGGAAAACATGCATGATTCTATCAGTACGTTGTTAATTTAATTATAACCACAGATGCAGCATTTAATCTATTTGACTTTTGTTATTGAGTTACTAAATCCTACTGAAAGAATATTTTTATTTTCCCCAGCTACAGTACTGAGTGAAAAGCCTCATAGCTTTTTGAAATGTTAAGCAGCTTTGCAACTTCCTCTCTCTCTGCATCAATAATCTAATATTTTTGCTGATAGCACTTTGTTTTGAAACTGGGAGATGTAAATCTGTCTTCCTTTCTGCTTGTACCAACATCTATTTCCTCCTGTGTTCGCAGAAAGAGTAATGCCACAAAAGAGACCTTCTTCCTCTTTTCCTCCTTTTTTTTTTTCCCCTCCTCCTCCCTTTTTAGGTTAGAACGTGTTCAAAGTTAATTTAAAAACAGAGCTCTCTTGGAGACACAGTTTAGGCACATTTATGTTCAGTGGCATTTGGTACATGTTCAAGAAAGCACTTCCATTAAAGGCATTTCTCAAATTGGAAACCAGAGTAGTAAACTAGTTAAGTGCTACTTGTGTTTGGTGGCCTGGAAATAACAGAAATATTTCAATTGGTATTTCCAGTGGTGCAATTTATATGGCCTCCAAACAGAAATCTGTGCCTCTTGCTTAACCAGGACGCACAGAAAGAGATGTTTCCAGCTGTGCAAGCTGAGCCTGGTGGTGGTATATGGCCACATCTATGGTTAGGGAGAGCAGTCATTCTGCTCGAGGGCTTCCTTTGCTGGTGTGGGTGTCCTGGGTCCAGCACCTTGGGTGCGGTATCCCTCTCAACGTTGGACTGCTTTTGTCAATCAGTAATAGCACCCTCAAAACCATGTTTATCCCATCCTAATATAAATGTGAACAGTCATAAAATCACAGATGGGTTTGGCTTGGAAGGGACTTTTAAAGTTCATCTAGTCCACCCCCCCTGCCTTGAGCAGGATATCTTTCATTAGACCGGGTTGCCCAAAGCCCCATCCAACCTGACTTTTGGATGATGGGACATCCACAGCTTCTCTGGGCAACCTGTGCCATTGTTTCACCACCCTCATCGTAAAAAAAATTCTTCCTTATGTCCAATCTAAACCTTCCCTCTTTCAGTTTAAAACTGTTGCCCATTGTCCTGTCACTACAGACCCTGGTAAAAAGTCTCTCTCTCTGTCGTCCTTACAAGCCCCCTTTATGTATTGAAAGGCTGCAATAAGGTTGTCTTGGAGCCTTCTCTCCTCCAGGCTGGGCAACCCCAACTCTCTAAGCCTTTCCTCACAGCAGCAGTGTTCCAGCCTCTGACCATTTTCACGGTCCTCCTCTGGACCTGCTCTAACAGGTCATTTCCTGGAGGTGCTATTCTCTTCTCTTCTCTACAGAAAATGTCTAGGTTGGCTTAGACCAGCTAAAAGGACCATCTTAGGCTGGGTACATACCTTTTAGATGTCACTGTTAGATGAAGTGGATCATCCCACTCAGTGACTGTGGTTTTGTTCCACCCATGGCCTGCTCCCAGTGTTTAGCTTAGCCACTTTCATGCCAGGAGGTGAGCATTTCTGGCCAATTTGGGTGCTTGGGGAGAAGAGGGGGTGTATGCATCCTCTGAGCAGCCAGTACTGGGGATCCAGCGGGCTCCGCAGTGAGTTCAGCCGTTGATGGTGTTGCATTACTCCTTCGGATTCTACATACAGGACTAAAAACCAGCTTTCACTGTATAGCATTTACTACATAATAAGTTAATGTAGTGATTGATAAGACATTTGGGCTCCTCACTGGATTTCAGATGAAGATGAGATTTCAGATGTGTTTGGTGACCCTTCTCTCCATTCTTTTGAACAGTGTGGCTTCCAGGTATGAAAGCCCTTTCGTCTCTTCAATTTTCTTAATCTTTGGGAGTTTCCACAGTTGCATAATGGTTTAGTCACCTTCCTGCACAGGAAGGAAGGGGGTTTTTTCACCCGTATGTAGCAGGCAGGAGGGGTTCTTCTTCAGTTCTGCTTCCCACATGCCACAGATTGCCAGAGCACATTGCTTTGGTTCTTCAGATGACTACTTCAGACCGACAACATTAATGGCACCTGCAGTCATTTTGTTATCTAGATAATTAATCCACAAGGTATTGCACACAATGCAGTGAATAATACAGGAAATTATTAAACTGAGCATTTTCCATGGTTTTACATTATACAGTATGTGAAACTGGAAGTAACTGGCATACTGGAGGTATTGTAGAAAGCAGTGGAAGGTTTGATTTGTTCAGTATTACTGTAGTTTATGAAATTTGAGCTGGAATTTCTAAATATTTTGATATTTGAAGGGACCTTTCCCAGTGCTGTTAAAAAGAAGTTTGGGAGCCTAGGCTCCCTGGACTTCTCATAACCCCAGTGGAAGAAGGCAAGTGTCTCTGGAAGCTGCTTGAGAGCGGTGACATTTGACATAGCGCTCAGCATAGCTGCTTTGATTTGCCCTCTGGATAACCATGCTAATGCTGTAAGGAGCTTGCTTTCCCATTTTAGCTACAGCAGTTAAAGGCCTAAAGGTAGGTGACATGAATGCTTCTATAAATATGTATGTTTTAATCAAGCCATTGCTTATAATTAGATAATAATAATAATGGTATAAACAAGGGTTAGAGTGGGATATATAAAAGGTCTTAAGCTAGACAGAGACAAGTGGTTGATGTCTTCAATTTTTAGCTGAGGTCTTGGGTAAGATTAATAGAAGGTGTTTATGGCTGAACTATGTTGATTTATCTGATGTGCAGAAGGGGAGAATGAGATGTGAGAAGTTGGATGAAATTCTTGTTGCCTTGGCCTTCTGTGTGTCTGCCTTACGCATTTAACATACTGTCTCCTCCTGCCTCTCCAGTCACTTGTCGAAGTAATGCAGCATGGAAGTTTTTTGGGAAGGGATATTTAAAAGATACATTCAGAGGTTTTCTTGAAAATGGATGGCAGCACCCTCTAGCAACGAAAATAACCCCCCCGGAAGAGATTAAAGAACTCTGAAATTGTGCATAAATCTCTCTTCCCTGATAAAAGCCTGTGCTCTAACCTCTACAAACTTTTCCATTTTGACTTTACTGGAAACAACTAACAAATTTGTTAATTTCCCTACTAGTGAAACTGGTACTTCTGATGATGGGCAGGCACATTTGCTGGCATGCGCTCTAGTAATCCCACTGCTGCTGGCTTACAAAGTTCATCCATTGCCTTCAAACTTTTAATGGTCTTATTGTAAGTTTTTTTTAACACTGTGAATTTAACTAAACGTTGTTTTCCTGAAGGCACTGGGTTTTCAATGGTAGTAAATGTTTATGTTGAATAGAAGCCATAGGAAAACACTGAGCACAGTAGGATATGGATCAAAATTAATTTGCAGACAAATTAATTCTTCCTGAATCAAAATCTGCACCCGTGTACAACCACAAAGACTTACTCTTTGTTCCACCAGGAGTTCCTGAGGTGTGTGTTTAATTAGGTGTGTTTGTAAGAGGGAAATGGCTCTTGAAAGAAGGTATTTAACCCGAAACCGTGGAGTTGTTAGCTTAGCTACGTACAAGATGCTGCCATGTTGGTGAACTTTCATGGAGGTGACTGTCGTCCTTCTCAAAAACACATAATATTGCATATCATGCTGTCCAACTTTGCAGCAAACAGGTTAATAGTGCAGGCAAGGTGAGGTTTGGGGATGAAGATGGCAACCAATAACTTTTTTATTTGGAAAATCTAAATTAAACAGTTACCTAAAACGTGAGCAGGATGTTATTTTTGTGTGAAAGACGAGCTGAGAGTCATGTCTTTCTGGAGGGATGCAATGTTGACTGAGGGCAGTCAAAAGTAAAATTTCCAAAAGTTCTTCTATTTTGTAAGCCCCAAAAGCCATTGGCTTCCAGGAAGATAGAGGATATAAAATAGGGATTAACAGTTCAGCCCTCTGCATAGACTGTAAGCGTGTGGAACATAATGACTCTCTTAAGTGTGTGTGGACAGTGAGGTTGCTCTAATTTTGGTTCTAATTGCTGTTTGTAAAATATATGTATAATATGAGCTCTAATGAAACTTGAATAATTGATTGAAATCTTGTCATCTCAGCCTTTTGTAACTCCTTCCTCATTGCCTACATATAGCATGAAAGACGAAGGAGCTAGGATTTTTTTTCTGACAACGTCCTTAATAGAAATGTTTAACTTTTTCACCTGCACTTTTTAGTCTGATCTTAAATGTTACTGGGATTCTAACCTTTTCCTACAAGTTGTACTGCTTTGTCTGTAGGGTTGAAGTGGTACAATGCTCCGCACTAGCTGATTGTGTTTATGCTGGCACAGCTGTTCCCAGTCTGGAATAACTTTGCTTGACACTGATACAGATATACCCGTGTGCTGATTTTCAGTCGTATATTGCACTGGCAGAAGTTGCATGATCCCAGCCAACTGTGTCTGTCTCTTCTGGGGGTTTTGCATCCGAAAGCTGTTGTCTGCTGCAAAGATCCTCAAGACGCACACCTGGTTGAGCTAACACCATGTTCAAATCATGTTTGCCATGTTCAAACATTTACCAGTTGTAGTTTGGTGCCATTGGTACCTGTGATGTTGCTGCTTTCAGCAGTGCCGGAAAGGTGGTAGAACAAGAAGTATTACTGGCAAATCTGTGCAGAGGAAGGCTCTGGATTGCTTTTGATAGCCTCTTTGCTTTCATAACCGAATGCAGTCCTAAACTGGAAATGGATCCTGTTGCTGTGTGTCAGTAAAAATTCTGCCTCTGTTGGGTTTCACTTTTTGGGACCAATGTTAAAGCAGATGGGGCAACATCTTCTGTGCAGGCAGGCTGCTGGGTTAAGTGTAGAGGGTAGAAATCCTGTCTTTATAACATCATATATCTTGATGATATGAACAAAGCTAAGGCTGACTTGTTAACATTCACATTAAAGGATGACTATTAACATTCTCCTGATGAAATGAAATTTAACTGCAGCAAATATTTGCTGTAATCTTAAGCACTAATGTATATGTTGAACTCACATTGATGTAGTGTCTGAAGATATAGTATTGAGACCCTGCTGAGCACTCAGACTGTTGAGGAGTACATGCTATTTTAGAGAGGACAGATTTTGATAAATGGGTCTCTGTCTTATTACTAACATTCTCGAGAAGAACGTGCTGTATTCACCAGTGGGATAGGAAAGCCCTCAGGCTCCCAGCTCTCATTCCGCCTTTTCAATGTGGATCTCCATCTTGGAGTTGTTTCTGTGAATGTATTTAGTACTGCAGCTTACAAAAGCATGTGTTTAATGTGTCCTTTTTTTGTTGTTGAGATGATAAATCCACAGACGAATAACAAAAAAGAAAACACTAGGGACTTCACTAATAACTTGGAAAGGAAGAAATTCATAAAAATAGTCTTGGGGTGAACATGTCATCGGTCCTTCAGGCATAAGATTCATAAGTCCTTGGCTTTTCTTTTGCAGCACCAAGAAGTCCACAGCCTTTGTGTTATCAAATCTAACATCTTTACTAAATTTTCTTCTGTGTATCTGTTTATCCATAATTTTTTAGCTTATTTTAAACATCATCAATTTAATTTTCTAAAGTTCATTCAGCAAACTACCTACTTGGATTTTGCCTCTTGATTCTAAAATAAGCATTTGTTCAATCATGAAAAAGAGTGCTTAACGTGAAATGGCTCCAAAACTTTTGACAAAATGCTGCCTATAATAGAACAAAGCATAGCACTGTTGTAATTTATGATGTTTCTTACTGATCTGCTCATCCAAAAAAGCATGTTTTGCGCTCTCAGCATTTGGTATCCGACATGTTGTCTTGTGTTGACAACCACAGCCTGTTCCAGATTAATTTAGGCCTCAGTGACTTGCTCAGCATCACAAATCCACTTTTTGATAGAGCTGAGAATAGATACTCTCTTCTGTTGCGACTTGGCTGTAATTACGGGGCAGCTTTCCTGCTGAGTGAGCAAGCCTCTGTTGTGACCAAATCCATTATAATGAACAGGTGCCACTTTATATTTTGATGAATTCCCCTTGCTCAGTTTTTTTTTTTTTCTGTTTTAAAACATAATTCCTCAGTGAATCATGGCAAAAATTATTGTCTAATTAAAAAAAAAAAAAAAAGAAGAAGCAGATGTTGATTTTCTGCTTTGGCAACCTGGAATTCTCCACTACTCGTTAGGCAAACAGATTGAGAAAGTGATTGTGTTGTAAGATGATGGACAAGCTGTGATGGGTGTAGGAACTTGAGCAACTTGGGTTAAAATGTTTGAAAATATAGTGGAAGGTTGGGTTGTTTTACTCAGATTTATGGGATTAGTAACAGGTCAAGAATTTACAGTAAAGGAAAGGGGCTTCCATTTCCTTTTATTTTTCAGAAATAGTGCTCACATTTGCAGACCACCTTCTCTATAGTGAGACATGACCTGAGGAATCAAGAAAGCTTGAGATACCTACACAAACACCAATTCCCCTTTCACCCTTGATCACAGAGACAGTTCCTTTCCTTCTAATAAGCCCATAACATCTTTCTAGGTTACATAGTCATGGAGAAAACTTGTAATTAATTTAGTCATAGGAAACACGAAAGGCAGCACTCGCTGGTATGTGACGTGGCGTGATGTGTTCACTGGATTGCCAAGTATTCACCCATGACCGTTTGCTGGAGTGTCTTCTGATTGCAAAACAGGTGTGCTTTTAAAAAAAATGGGGATCATATAGGCTTGTTGGAATTTTAATTAAAATTGTTCTGTATTTGTTTTTTTTTTAAAATAGCCCATTTAGCTATTGAAGGAGAACGGAAAAAGGACAGCAGAAACACCTCTTGTCACTTCTTCCTTCCTTCCTTCTGCAACCATCTGAGACAGTAAGATGATATCCTGCTGGGAACAGTGTATGGTGACATTTTTAAGGAGTCCTTAACATGCAGTTTATTGCCAGCATATAAAGTTTGTTGACCTGAAAGTTTCCCTCAGCGATTGCAGGCCCAGCAGGTGCTAAGAGTTGCACCCAAGTTGCCTGTTCAGCAGAGGAACAAAGAACAGGGATGGCTTCAGGCGTGAAGAGGTGCAGCTGGCAATTGGCAGTTATGATTGCCTATCAATAGGTATTCATCGTATTAATTAAGCTGCTGTTGTTAAAGCCAGAGCTAGGGGACAGCTTTTCAGCCTCCCTGTTGTAAAGTAAGCTGAGTCACCTGTGAAATGGTGTTAATAAAAGAGCTCCAAAGCTTATGAGAAGGTTTTTTTCAAACTCTTTTCAGGCTGACAGCACCCTCTTTCAGAGACATGGCTGTCTGGTTGTCTATGTGCGAATGACAAATGACATTCTCTTCTCTGGAAGCTCTGTACACTGCTTTCTTGAACCTTGACTAGCAAGAGCCAAGCTGTGACCTAATACTGCTTTTGTTCCTGAGCTGCAGGCATCTGACGACAAAGACTTTCAGCCCCTTTCTTGGCTCTATGTGAGTCTTGTTTTGCAGCCCTTTGGGTTTTAGCTTCTTTAAGGTTTTTCTTTATTTTTGAGCATGAAGAGACAAGAATCCGCACATTTTATTTTCCTTTATGAGACTCTTGTGAACTAGCATGGGACTTTTTGGGATGCAGTTGTTTGTTTTAAGAGTTTGATGGACATCCCTGTAGTGCCTCTTAGGAGTACTGAAAATTTTCTTGCTTGTTCAACTTACGTACTTAAGAGTTCTTCCAGTTCAAGTTTAAGTCCAGTTCAATTCCACTTCTGTAGTACATAAAGCAACTGAGCCATCCTCTTAAAAGCCCTGGAGAAGGATGTGAGGAGCAGAGCTGAGCAGTTCTACTAACTCCGGTGGCACGGCTGGCCTCCTTCATGAGTGCTGCTGAGGAAGGACAGTCTGAGACTTTCCTCCAGGTGGTCTGTCAAGCAGAAAGGTAACAATTGTAGGAAATTCCTTTCCTGCCACCAGCTCACAAGCTCAACAAACAATCCCTTTGTGGAGAGACTGGGGTCATCCCTCTAGTTTCGTATTTTTCTTCATTAACTACTTGGAATTTGTTGAGCAGTTCCTTTCTGGAGGGATTAGGGAGTAGTGGTCTGTTTCTCCCTTCCTGAACCTTTTCAAGCCTAAGAGAACCGAAAAAGAAGATGATGTAGAAAACATCCTAGAAACAGTCCCATGTCACCATGCACAACTTAATTTGTTCTGCCAGAGTGTAAGCTAAAATCTCCCATGTGATGCTATGAGCTTGTGTCACTGCTTTTGTTTTAGGTGTTGACATTCTGGGTTCTTCATTCCAGGGAGGCTAAAAGGCCAAAGGCAGCTCAGTTCCGTGAGCAACACGTCAATATACTGTTCAGATGGAGGCATGTTTCTTTAGAAAACAACGCCCTTCCGTCTGAGAAGCAAGGCAGGCTGTGTTATCCTTTTATGTGCAGCATACTGACTGATACTCAGCCCTGCCCTGGTGTCAGAGTTTCCTGATTTATGAGGTTGCAGTAGAAGCTGCTGATTGTAGCTGCTCCTAAAGAGCATGTAAAAAGTCACCAGCTTTGACAGATGTGACCCGGTGTCAACATTTTTTCCAATTTTTGTTTTCTATAAATTCTTGTTTTTCAGAACTCACATTTCTTCCACCAAACAGTGAGAAAATGATGTTCCACTAAATGCCCTGTGGCATGTCATGTTCTTTGCAGGGCTCCTGTTGATCACTGTTGCAGTTTAATAGCTTCATTTATATCAGGCTTGGCTGTCCTAAACCCATATGGTTTCTGCCCTGCCTCCTTTGGCATACATTCCCAGAGGCTTGCTCTGGCTGACATACATTCTTACACCCAGTTGTTCCTTTTAAACCCATTAGGACATTGAGCCTTTGGTTAAGGTCATGAGTAGGATGTGGAACAGCCTTCTCTTTAATTGCTTGCTCCACCTCGCTTTTGGAAGATCGGGTCATCAGTTCTACTGGTCTCCTTATTTTTGCCTTTTCCTTCAGATCTTTCTTCCTTGCCTTTGTAGTGGTGTCCTTTTCCACTGAGTTGCAGTGAGGAGCCACGCACCTAAAATACATCTCTGCCAGCTGAGAGTGGATGAAACAGGTCTGGGCAAGGAAGGGTGTCTCTTTGTGGACACAGAGCAGGCTGGAATGTGGATGTAGTTGCCTGAGCCAAGACTAACTCGTTGAGGTGAAGGTTTTATTTCTTTCCTGTGAGTAAGCTGGGAGTGTGTTAGTTTGGAGTAGTGATATGTTTAAGAAAATTATTTCTTTTTGTTTCCTTTTCTCTAAGAAAAGATACTCCTTGTGTTAAGAAATCAAAACAGAGGCTGGATGCTTGCTCTGAGTCGTTTGCCACCGAAGAGAGAAGAAAGAGCAATCTTTACCATATTTTTTGTCCCCCACACCGCCCCGCCCCCCCCCCAGGAAAGGGGTTTCTTCCTAGAAAATGAAGAAAACTTGAGTTGTTTAGTTGGCAGGTAATTGATACATATCT
Organism: Balearica regulorum gibbericeps; assembly: GCF_011004875.1. Lineage (NCBI taxonomy): Eukaryota > Metazoa > Chordata > Aves > Gruiformes > Gruidae > Balearica > Balearica regulorum. Next base: position 8,282,457 of record NC_046184.1, on the reverse strand, counting down.
GCCCGGCCTGAAGAAGTGCTTAACTTTTACATAACTACCTATGAATATATTTAGGAAGCTGGCAAGCTGCAGTGAACTGTGTGTTTTTCATTATGTTAGTGTTTTTAAATTTGTTGAAAACAGGCTTTTACGGGTGGTAGAATTCCTTTTAAGTTGTCATTCAGAAACACCCGGAGGGGAGGGGAGGCGAGGAGTGGCAGCTCAGCAGATCGTGCTATGCCCGAACTCCAGGCAGGATGCTGCTCTGCCCTACGGAACCGCACGTGGCACGAAGCAGTATCTGGCGGTTCACCAGCCGCGCTACGCGCCGATTGGCAAGACTCGGGGATTTACAGTGCTGGTATAACTTCAGCAGCATGTGAAACACTTGGCTCTCTTGGTCTTATTTTTGCTGCCGTAGCTACCGAATGCACAGTTACCTGATTAATGCAGAGATTTTAATCTTCAGACCCCCGTGCCAACACTTATTACTTGCATTCATAGATTTATGAATTTGTAGAATTAGAAGGGATAATTATGGTCCTGTAATTTGGTCTCTCTATGCAATTGAACCATTTCTGATTTCCTACCACAAATCTTTTAGTAAATCTAGCATTTTATTCCCCTTGCTTTAAAAGTGTGTGTCTTATTTTAGGAATTTGCTTCCTAGCCCTGATCTCCAGTCACTGAAACATCTCAAACCAACAATAAGGCTGGTCTTAATTTTCAGTTTTTAAAAGCCAAATGGACTGAGCTCTTATAACTGCCTCAATAAGGGGCATGTTCTCCAGTTCTTAGATGTTGTTGCACTTCCATTTGTTTTTTAACATCCTGTTTTCTTTAAAAATAAGAAAACTATTTGCTGTGCCAATGCTGTTTACATGGGTGCCAAGCAACCTGTCTCTAATCTTGCTCGAAAATTTTGTCACATACATTAAAGGTCATTTTACCCTATTTGGCTTATATCTGACATAGACTTCTGCCTGGTTGAATATTTACCAGGATCCTTCAGCAGCAGCAGCATCGTAACATCCAGAAGAGTATTTCTCTTCAGGGTGCATGACCTACAGTTTTTTGTTCCTGGATCTTGCTTGGCCTCACTGGGACACACATTAATCTCTCACCTTGCTCACCCAATCTTAGGGAACAAAATACAGAACAAGTGCAGAAACAGCCACCATCGACATGTTTCTCTCTTCCCTGGAAGAATCTTGATGGTCTTCTGAACTGAAGTTTAAGAGCGTTCAGGATTTACCAGTCTCCTTTTAAGCATCTTAAGTCAGATGCTTGAAATGTTTCCACTCTCTCAATTAATAAGAGGCTGCTGGCTGCTCTGGATTTCCCTCTCTTCCTCATAAATACAAGTCTTTAGTGGTAAACCTTTTATATTTGAAGAATCACTGTCCTCTAATGCTGATGTTTTCAGAAACAGAATGACTTAGAAGTAGGCCTTTCTTCCAAAATGGTGTGGGATTCAGTTTGTTTGCTCTTAAGTTTAGTGGTTTTGTATATAAACATGGATTTGGGTCGGTCTTCCCCCTTCTCCCCCCCACCTTTTCTGCTCTGTTCCTGTCTGCAGGAAGTCCTTTACCACTGGGTGACACTGTTTGATAGTTCTTAACATTTGCAACAGTGAAGCCTTGAAGAAACTGTCCTTGCACTCTTTGGACTTTCAAGGCTCAGTTTTCATGCAAAATCCCATATTTTAATGAGGTTAAGTTTGATTCAGCCAAACCTGCCCTGATTTTTAATTTAGTGGTCCAAACTGACTGCTCTAGAGCACTGATGGTGCACTGTAGCTGCAGGGAGTATAAACTGATTTTATTTGCTTTTCTAATCTTAAAATTGCTTTGAAAAATGCATCATTTCAGAATCGCATATGGATGACTGTTGACCCATGTATAAATAAATTGTTAGTTACCTTTTGGGATTAATCTAGTTGCAAACTGCTGTGGAGTGCATTTCCTAGGGGGCATAATTTCAGTAATCTCCTGAAAGTCACGTTTACTGCAGTGTAATAATTACCTGTGTAATGGGTTGGTGAAAGCCATATATATATTCAGTTGCATGCCTTTGGTAGTCATGATTTATTCCTTCCAAATGAATGACATTAGACGAGATTAGGGGAGGGGGTGTGTGCATGACATGCTGTTGTTCCGCAGGAAGAAAGCAATATAGTTACTAAGGGCCTTTTTGATGAGAGGTGTCCAAAACACTCGGTCTTCTCCTTGCCATCAGAATGGCTTTCTGCATCCCCAACCCTGTCTAGGGATTTCAGTAATCACAAAGACCTGAGCAAAATGAGTATGGAGAATATAAACATGCAGGACTTTTGGGGAAGAGGAATAATGTAAGATGCATAGTCTGCTTTGTCTGCTGCTAGTGTCAGATTGGAACCATGGTGTTATGGTGGGTTGAGCATAGACCAGGATTTAGGGAAGATGGGCACTGTTCACAGTGTGCAAGTCTTCGTCCTGTGTCTTTTTGTCTTTCAGTCTTCAATCTTTTCCACTGGCTGTGTTAAAAATTAGATTCTAAGTAGTTTGTTGCAGGGAAAGTCTATATCCGAGTTTTGCCTGCGTCTGACAAGAAGAGGATCTAGTCTCTGCCTGCAGTGGTGAACGAAGATCTCCATCTCCTCCTTCTCTCCCAGTGCTCTTATGTGGACACCTCCTATTGCAGTAGGAGGGGAGAGGCACTTTTCTCCTCTCATCTTCCACCTCTAATGACACAGCTGCATTGATACCTCTCAGCATTTTAAATAAGCAGGAGAAGAAAGAAATGCAACTATTTAGACTTGGTACTTTGAGGTGGTTTCAAAGTCAGTGGCAGAGAGCTTCATTGCAGACCCTGCAGCCTGAGGGAAAAGTTGTTTGGATTAATACAAATTCCTCTTCATTGGGCCTGGTGAATTTAGTGGAAGGTGAGGCTATTCTTAAACCCATTTGTGTCTTTCTGCCTCTCTTTTCCAAGTAAATTAGAGACCAAGAGGAACCAGTGGTTTTGTCCTCACCAGCATTGCTCTTTAGCCCTTAGCCTGTGGGGGGATCTACGCTCTTCCCTTAGCACCCAAGACTTGACTCAGCTTCAAAGCACAGGAACAGTGACTGCCTGGTGGTATTTACATTGAATGAGAGCCATAAGCAGCTCTTTGCATTTGAGAGAATTGTAACAGTGTGGAGCACTGCCCCAAATCTCGTACTCTTGTCTCCTTTTAGGTGTCAGTGCCAATGCAAACATCTTTAAAATGACCCTCTTTCTTCTGGTTTCTCATCTAATGGATGTTTTATCTGTGCTTTGTTGACATTACACTCTCAGCAGTACTTAAGGGAAGAAAATGGGCGTTAACTGGATTTCCTTGAGATTTTGAGTGGTTTAGTTCATTTTAATATCCTCTAAAGTGACAACAGGAATTGCTTCAGTAGCCAGCAAACCCCGCTTCTTTCCATGTCCTTGACATCACTGAGATTGCTTTGAGCTGCCCTGGTCAAGTGAACGTACCCTTGTTCCTGAGAGAAGTCTACGTGGTCTGTCAGTCTTTGGGCAGCCATGCAACTGATGAAGATGTTAATTGATGATACCCCACGTAAGGAAGGTTCTGTGAGTTAAACTGTTCTGGCATAGCATGGACAGAAAATTTTCAGTCTTGCTACTTCATTTTGTCTACTGGGATCTGAAGATTTTAAAGTGCATTACAAGGAGCAGTGGGATTGGCCTTGCAGAAGCTCGTAGTGGTTTCTAAAATGTTCTTCTCTTGTATATGCGTGAGCTGGGCACATAGGCAGGTTATTGCATCCCTAAGATCAGTAAGGTAAGGCTGGAGCCAGAAACAAAACCCAGGTACCTGCCAAAGGGTTAAAAAAATTTGATGGTTTTCATTTCATTTGAAGAATAGTAATACAGAAAGTAATCTGGTAATAGGAGGATATTAAACATGCAATCTGTGTGGGACAGTAGGTGCACACTGCCCTAAATGTGTTCGATTTTGATGCAGGTGAGGACAATCTCCTTTTCTGAAGCAAAACTCTTGTAGCTGGGAAATCGCGGCATTTTTGAACAAAGCCTGAGGGTCTGGGAGGAAATGCACCTGCCAGCACCTCTCCAGACCTTCCCTTTCAGCCATGAAAGACAGTGTGCGTAAGAGCCAAACCCCTTAGATGATGGCTGGCTTGAGCATCTTGGGTGGGAAGAGTATTTTGTATTCTGTTTTCAGGAACTCTTACTTTGAATTAAAGGGTGAACTGTGGGAAGTTATTAATGATATCTGTAATCAAGGGTTAATCAAGTAAATCTCTCTAGTCAAGTGCCTCTTACTGCACTGAGAGCATATAGAAAAAAATGATAGCAGTGGTGAGCTTTCATGTGCAAACAGTGCTGAGATGGTGCCTGGAAAGCCCACTCTGTATTTAAGTAGCTCTTTTGCTTTCCACCCGAGCTGGCCCATGCAGTGCTGGTTGTGTAACGTCTGAGCAGAGACAGGCTGAAGAATTTTTATTCTGATTCCTCTTCAGATCAGAAGGGGGAGAGTAAAACCATATTTCTTCTCAAAGAATGCCTTTGGGTTACTTGTAACAAACCACAAGTCTACGCGGTAGTTTAAAGAGCTAAAAATGTAAGTCTTAAAAAATAGCATTTGATGGTTTACAGTACAGCTCAGAACAGATGTTGTAGCATTTTTGAGAATAAAATCTTCAAGAGGTATTCAGGGTTTGAGCTAATGCTTCTATGGAAAATATTAATTCAAGAATTTATTAAGGCAAAAAGGAAATCACGTAAATTTAGCCTTAATGTAACTTTTGGATCCTGGACTAGTCTATTATTTTGATGTTCATCAGTATTTTTATGCATTTATTTATCTGCTTTTTAAGGGGCCTCAACTCTGCCTCTGCTTTCACAGCTGGAAATAATTGTGGGAACCATTTGAAGGGTGAAAATGCCATATATATGTATAATAATATAAATATATGGTGTCTCACAGGAATTTTTATATTCAGATTCCATATGTAGAGGGTGATTTCTGGTATAAGGAATACCAGATAGAAAATAAATGCAATTCCCTGAATGCCGTATAAACACAAGGGTTTTTTTGGCATCAACTTCCCTCTCTTGTGGAAGCCACGGGAGCCCTGTTGTAGCAAAAGGTCTGGCAGCTGCTGACTCCTTAACCTGACGTTGTTAAGATCTACTTTGGATCTGTTAAAAATACTAGTGGCTGTCTGTAGCATTTTTGCATGCACCTTTCCAGTGTTACTACCAGTAAGGGACTTCGGCTGAAAAAACCCCCTCTATAGATAGAATAAAAAATAAATAACATTGAAAGCAAACATCTCTGTTGGACGTGTTCCCCCAAATATAACTTGCATGCTTCTGGCACACCCTGGTTCAGTTGTATCTATTCTGTATGATCAATTTGAAGGGTCTTTTCTCTTATTCCTGAATTTACTTGTGCTCCAAGGAAAATAAACGAGAGAATTGCAAGTATGTGACCACTTGGTCTTGGCCCTCCAAGACTGAGGTACCAGTACGGTGGTACTTGATTACTCTAAGAGCATCTTTCTGTCTGAAAACATTAAACTTCTGTCTGGGAGGATACTTGAAAGTATTTTTATACAAAGACATCTTCTTTGTGGAGGAATATTGAAATTGCTTTGCAGTTCTGATTGAGGAGTTAATATTCCTCTTCCATGCAGGATCCCCAATTTATTCTTTCTGGATGAAAATCCACATCTACGTAAGAAGTCACGAACAAAGTCTGTGAGAGTTACTCAGGCAGGAGAAGATAGGGTAGATAAATGCTTTTGTCCTGCTTGTGCAGCAATAGCTAATTCAGCAAACACGCTGGGGAAGCACCTGCCAAATTAGTGGGTGTATTAAACTTGAGCCAAGCTCAGCTAAATCCTCCTCTGAATCCAAATCTCTTTCCTTTGTTTTGGAGCAAGGTAACGGGTAAACACAGAAATGGATTGTCTGTTCTCGAAACAGCAGATGGTTAAAAGGAGCCTCTCGGATGCTCTTAAGGCAGCATATTGCTGCTAAGTGATTGTTTGGATTATTCATGTCCCACTGTTGCACCTAGTGATGATCTAAAAGCATCTTTATGGGTTGTGACTTTTGTGATCATGAGCCCTAGAGACTCATGGAGTTAATATTTATTTTAATTGTTACTGCTTGAACATTGAAACTTTGTTTAAGGACTTTTAAGGGGATTCTGTCATCGAGCTTGACTGGTTTATTGGTGTGAGCCTGAATTTCAGAATGAAACTCTGGGGCTGCACTGCCACCTCTGTTCCTGTCTGCCGTTGCGTGGTGAATCCTTTGTGCCTCAATTTCCTTTTTATGTGAAACTTGCCTGGGCTTTTATAAACATTTGCTTTGAAAGTGTGTGGGTGGAAATCACACTATCTTAATTATATTGTTTGCATATAATGTTACGCAGTGACCCTGCAGGACTGAGTTGGTGGCCTCCAGCCAGACTGAGGTTTGCAAATGGTGTGAGAGGATTTACTGAGTGGGAACCGGGTGCCCTATTTCACTGGTTCTGTTTGGAAATCCTAGCTGAAATCATTTGCAGCTTAATCACACATGGAAAGCATGTTCAGTTCCCAAGGGAGTTTTATTCATTCAAGTTTGCTGCTAGTAGAGTTCATGTTACATTAGGAAACCACGATTCCTGACCTCTTGAGTTGAATACATGTTTTTAAAAATAGAGATGAGACAAAAGAAAGAAGAATAAATAGACTTCATTTCAAGGGCTTGACAAAAGCAAATCTACGTGCTGCAAAATATTATATCAGACTTTCTCAGAAATGACTGAATCATATTGTTTTTCAGGGACTTGTGTTAAAAAACCTGTACAGTGTTTATGACAGACAGTTAGGGTAATTCTGTGTTTTTCATATTCGCCTAAGCAAACAGAAGATTTGTCTTGAAGAAGCAGCAGGTTATTTTTAGAGAGCCGTCGATAATAAATGCCTTCTAGAAGACTCACAGCCCCATAAGTGCAGCAGAACTGATAACAATATTTAAAAACAAATATTTACACAGAAGGTTTATTTTGGGTGGAGGTTGGATATGTAACATTTGAATTGTTTTAGTTGTGATAAGCCTGACGTGAACACTGAGGAAGTATGAATCGTGTCCTTATTTAAAAAACCAGAAAAAACCTGTAGCTATTGTATTCTATGTCTATGGTAAAGAGAATAGACTTCCACACACTTTTTATTAATGTCATGGTGCTACATAGTATACATTGAGAAGTATCCTGTGGTTTGTTGGGGTTTTTTTTTTGCGGGTGGGGGGTGGGGTAGGTGGGGGGTTTTTTGTTTTCTTTTTAATTTGGCATGCAATGAAACAGCGAGGAATTTGAGATATGAGTTCAGCAGAGGGCCACCAAGATGGGCTCGGGACCAGGGCGCAGGTGTATATGGATGTAAGGAAAAGCTTCACCATGAAGATAGGTTAGCAGAGTTGCCCACAGAGGCTGTGCAGGCTTAGAGGACTTAAGGACCTTACTGGGTAAAAGCCCTGAGCAACCTAGTCTGATCTCATAGCTGCTCCTGCTTTCAGCAGGAGGTTGGACTAGAAATCTTCCAAGTTTCTTCTGACCTCAATTTTAAAATGATCCTGTGTATTTGGCACGTGTAGTGATAGCGGGTTGCTTGATTGAAGTAAGAAGGACTGTGAAGGGGTGATGGGAGAAGTATTTTTATTGCATAATCAATGTCAGTAAGAGGTTTATGTAATGTACAGTAATATACTTACATAGTTTTGAACTGTGGGCAATTTTTATATTAGTTTCAGAGGTCTCTGTGAGAACTAGCACCCCCACAGAGTTCAAAAAAGCTACATATAAACTTGCCTTGAAAAACTAATGCAGGGGCCACCCTGAGAGCAGCTCACACTGGTAAGCTATTTCTCATCGGATTTGCTCTGTAGAAACTTTGTGAGTGAGATGTAGCAGCAATAAAACACAGTTCACATCATCCATTCAAGCAAAGAAGCTGAAAGGGCTATGCCGGATCCATTGGACACATTCAAATCCAAAGTGGTTTCCTGCATCCACTGAAAACCTAGTCCTGTCGTTTGGCTTCTTCATCTGTAAGTGCACGTGCAGCCCAAGCAGGGTGATGGTAGTACTGTTCAGTGTTAATGTACTGAAGTATTAGTAGAAATCTTTCCAGTATATCAAGTAGATTTTGAATCAGACCCTCTGAGCAACAATATGAGATTCCTAATGAAACAAAATAGTTTAGGGATTAAACTGAGACTGAACTTAGGTTTTACAGCCCGTGGAGTGAGAGAGAGCAGGAAGGGCTGGGAACAGTGGGATCTAAATTAAATCACATATTCAGCTTTTACTGGAAAATATGCGACAAATCCCAGTGATTCTCTGATTTGTCTCCTAGCCCCATGCTGTACAGTGTGCAGCATTCAGCTGTTCTGCCAGGCAGGCTGATGGAGGTCTCTCGCCTTTTCTTTCATGTCCCGTTGACTCATCTCTGTAAACCCACATGCTGTGAGATTATTTTTTGGGGGTCTGTTTGAGGGGCCAATGTTGCATCAAGCTGATAATTGCAGTGTGCCAGATTGTGCGTGCAGGTTTCCACAACAGCGAATGGAGGTAGAATAGCTCTGAATGTGCTTCGTTTCAGATGCTGAGCCTTTTGTGACTGAGGCATTTTAATGGAAGGGGGTATGAATTGTCACATATAAATTATTTGAAAACTATCGTTTACTTGTCAGCTGGTGATTAAAAGTGTTGTGATTTGGTGTATAGATATGTTTTCTACTGCAGGATAGGAAAATGCCACATTTCCAGATGATACAAATCATCAAGACGTCACTGCCTTCAGATCAGTGGGTATCTGTGGCTTTTCACTGGGTGAAATGTGGCCTTTAAGAAACAACCTCACCCAACTTTTTCTCCTCTACCTTATCACTCAAAAATCTGTCCCCCATCCCAACAGTTGCAGATCTGGCAATTTCCACATGGAAGCTTTTGCCTGGTACAGTACAGTTCAGGGCTTATCCAAAGAAGGTGTTTTCCCCATAGCTGGTATGATACTGATGGCAGAAAATGAGATTCTGTATGGTTTTGATAAACAGTTGTATTTAATATTGTCAGTATTAGGTCTTCCATATTGCTGATCTAAAAATGCTTCTTCTGAGTAGGCTTATTAAAAACAATAGGGCTTTTCATGCGCTTAACTTAAATTATTTGTTTAGTTCTTCTTAAAATGGGGGAATCTGTGTCTCCAAGTCAGTGGATGAAGGCTGTTGGAGATGACATTGTTGTGAAATTGCTGACTATTTAAAAAGATGCTACTGATGTTTGCTCTGAGCACCTTACTTACTACAGACAAAATTAATCTAGGAAAAGCATAACTGTTACCAATGTAATATTCTGCCTTTATGTTTTAATACATCTTTAAAAGGCCTTTCAATGTAGATTTACTGCAGTTTTTCCCATTTTACAGATACTGTGAATAAGGACACTGAACCGAAAGATCCGTATCCCATTCCAAGAAAGATTATGGCTGAACCAGACTACATAGATGATGACAATCCTGAATTAATTAGACCTCAGAAATTAATTAATCCTGTGAAGTCATCCCGGAATCATCAAGATCTCCATAGAGAGCTGCTTATGAATCAGAAAAGGTAAGAGTCTAAAAATCACTTGTTCCACCCTCCTGCCCCAAACACGCAGCTTGAGTTTTAGTTTCATCAAAATGACATTTTACCCAAAACCCAGCAGACACCTCTTGTTGATTCAGATCTTGTAGATGGAAAGACTCTGATTCCTAACTGTGGCATTTATTTCTGTTTGAATTTCAGTTGCTGTGCAAAAGCTCGCTGTAAAAGACTTCTCATTTTGTTTTTTTGTGAATACTTCACAAAGGGTCAGTTCAAGAGGAAGCAGTTCAGTTCTCCACTATCACATTTTATATTGGTTACCTAGGCACTGTAATTTGTCTTGAACTCTAAACTTTATCAGGTATTTGACAAAATTTTTCTGTTACCAGCAGGATGATAAAAATCTGGGGGTTTTCACCATTCCCAGCACACTGAGTTTATGGGGCCACTTCTAAAGCAAAGAAATCATATATTTTATTTCACATGAAACTGTTCTATACTTACGTGATCTTTCTTGCAAAGCAGTGTGATAGTCTGGTTTCTGCTCTGCTGCTGCACAAGCGTTTCTTTGTATGTTATGCAAATGCTGCTTCCTCCATTCTGGGATAGGATGCACAGCTGTTGCTCTATATATTGCTTTTAAAGATGTAAATAACTGGAACTTGATTTCATCAACTTCAGAGAAAAGGCACTTGGCCCAGAAATAGCTGAAGTTCTATTATTAACTTTCTTCAGCAATGGAGAACTCATTTAGAAAACATATTAAGAAAATAGCCACCAGACCACACGGTGGAGGAAAAGCCACCAAGCCTCCATTTAAACAAACAGAAACTAACTACGATATAAATTAGTGATTTGGTGCATGGAAGCCACCCAAAATGGACTTTCCAAAGGCAAGGGTGTGGGGACCCACAAAACAGAAGTAGGACAGTATTTCAGAGTGCATTTGAGAATAAAGTTGGTGGTAGCAGCCATTCAGGCTTTTTGAGACCCAGGACCTTGATGAAGGAGAGGAGGAAGCTATTGCTTTGGCTACTCCAGTACAGCTGGATTTGTCTATTTAGCAGAAAGAGTCACATTATGAAAGTTTCTCTCCCCCCCACCCCACCCCCTCTGGCAGGGTAGTATTTTAAGGGGAGAAGAGGTCTTTTCTATGTGTAATAGCAAAATCCTCACAAATGCTAGGGTTAGATACTTAATTCTACATGAATTGCATACACAATACATGATGAAGTAGTAGAAATGTTTTACAGAATGCCAACCGAATTGGAAAAAAATGGCCTAAATAGGTGTTTGTCCTATTTTTCATTAACAGGATTAAACATCAAAGTCAGCTCCTAGCACCAAGAAGTTTATAGTCATTGAAAGAAAGATAGTTGAAGTTTCCCGACTTATGATCTTATTCTAAAGGATGTAGAGGCTGCAATAAATTAAGGCTATTTTTTTTTTCTTTTAAGTTTGTGAAAGCATAAAGCACTTTTATATAGTATGGAGTTCTTTTCTTCTAGGAGAATATCCTATTACACAGAGGAGTTGTGCAGCCCTCAATACCCACTCTTCTCTTATTGTGATTTTGATTAGCTGCAGCTGTTAATTTTAGTTTCTTATTTATTGGTGCAGAAATGAAATACTTTGAGGGTTTTCACCAGCTGAAAAACTAGCAGTTTCAAAAAGAAGGTTAGTCTGTGCTTTGTGCCACTGTACTACCTCTGATAAGAGGCTTTTTGGTATTGTAGATATTAGGCTTGTGTTCTGCTTTGCTATTGCAAATTGCCGTATGTATGGAGGACTTTTAGTGCTCTTATAGAAGCCTGCTTAACATGCACCTTATTTTATTGTGAAGATTCAGTGTAGGCACCACCAGCTTCATTTTTTGACCAGTCAGCTCTGAACAGCCATTTCTGGATCTTAGAAGATAGCAGCCAGTGCTGGTCCGATCACTCTCCATGCCTGCTGTGAGCCGTGTCTGTTGGGTCTGGAACTGATGTAGTTAGTTACTTGCAGAAATGGTAGTTGTTTAGGGCAAACAAAGATCCAGGTAGTGGTACCTCAAGGTACTGGTTGCTTATAGAATCATTTAGGTTGGAAAACATTTTTAAGATAGTCGAGTCCAGCCATTAACCTAGCACTGCCAAGTCAGTGTCCCTAAGCACCACATCTACACGTCTTTTAAATACCTCCAGGGATGGTGACTCTACCGCTTCCCTGGGCAGCCTGTTCCAATGGTTGACAACCCTTTTGGTGAAGAAATTTTTCCTAATATTCAATCTAAACCTCCCCTTATCTTAAACTATTTTTACTTATTTACTTATTAGGACTCAGCCTCAGCTCTACAGAGTATTGGTTCTGTCCCTTCCAGAAGTTTTGACCCTATCAGCTCTAACTTGCACTGTAGCACACTTAGCTTACTCTGTATCAAAGCTTGAGGATTTTTTATTTAACCAGAACAATCACCAGAAGGTGATACAAGACTCCCAGTTAATCCAGTAGCTGCCTGTTTGTTGCTTTTCCTTCTTACATAGGAGAATAAAAATAGGATTGACATTACAGTTATTCTGTTACAGATCTGACTACCAACCCTCCTTGATTAGCCTGAGAGATTGTATTTACTTCTATCTTCTGCGGGTCCCCTTTATTATAGCTACAACACATCTAAATCACTCTTGTGCCTCTGCTTTGTCACGGTGCAACCTTACTTAAAAAAAGCGGGACTGAGTAATGTTACTTACCAGCTTGCCTCTGGTTCATGGCTATCTTGATTGCTAATTGCCAACACAGAAGTTTCCATTCATTCAGCGCTCACTGTGACCCAGTGGCAGCAGTAGTAATAAAAAAATCACTCCAGCTTTTCACTGCCTGACTTAAACTTTATGTGTTAAAATGTAATTAAAATAGTATGAAACATAAAATATTAACACAATTCTGTTGCATTCAGGTCATAAGATCTATTATGAGAAACCGGGAACAGCATTTGGTGTTGCTAAATATTTGATTTTGCTATCAGGGAAATGTACAGGGATAGAGTGTTCCATGATATATGGAGTCATTCATAGATGTCACCATAAAATGGCATTTTAATGTATTATTGGACATGCTGTCAGATATGCATGTAATGGAAGAATTAGGCAACCGCAGATATGTAGTAAGTAGGGAAGGGTAAAAATATGCTCTCTGAAAGCTTATTCAGATTATTGAATTTCTTAAAGTTGAAATAAATGGTTGATGTTAAACAATGCTGGATGTTTTCATGTAATAGTTTTCACAGGGAAGATGACAACAACAAATGCAAATTTCAGATCTTTCTGCTCTGATTTAACTGACGCTAATATCTGAATAATGGAGAAAGCTTTGAATCTTATCATAACAAATTTAGAAAATATCATAGCATAACAGATAAAAGAAATAGCTGAAGTCACAAAAATAAGTAGGAGTGAGTGTGCATCTGTGTGTGTGCCTGTATAAATAAAGTCATGCATCTTCCCAAAGAGAGCTTTCTCATTTTAGAGTAGCTGGCTTGGAAAACAATTTATGCTGAACAGACTTGAAACATTCAGTTGATGTAGTACCTAAAGTCACGCGAGAGGGAGAATCCTCCAGCCTTTGTCTGGTCTCCAAGGTGACTGCAACTTTTTTTATTCTGTTTTTTTGTTGTCTTAGCCTCTTTGTGATTTTGAGTGTAGCCTGGGAGCTGTCACTGGAAATAGCTTCCCAGCCAGGCATGGGTAAAGCTCTCAGATTTTCAAGGAACGACAGAATCCACAATTTCCAGGAGCAATGTGACAAAATCCAGAGGGAGACTGCTTTTTAGTTCTGTCTGTCCAAAGACCCTGCATAGGACTGTCTGAACACAACCTCTCCCAGTTATCAGCCAGCAAGGGAAGTGTCTTTGTCCAAAATTTTGTTTGAGTTCTGCTAGAGTCTTGATTTGTGATTTTTATTTTTTTTTCCTTAATCTGTTCTTTTGGAATTGAGAGAATGGAGGGAAGACGAAAGATGAAAGTAAAAATAGTGAATTATCCAGGAGAAATACTAGCATGCGTGTTAAAGGGAAATATCCTCAGTAATAATATAGCTTAAATTCAAGTTTAGGGTTTTGGTTAGAAACCAGGCAAATGTCTGCATGTTTGGTGGGGTTTTTTCCCTTTTAATTAATTATTTATATTCAAATGTATCTAAGTAGGCAACTACTTGACTTTAGAAAACTTGCCTACAATTTCTGCTAATTAAAACTGATTTCTTTCTTCCCTGTTTTCCCCCCACCCCACCTCCTCCCAATTAATTTGAAGGGGTCTTGCACCTCAGAACAAACCAGAGCTACAGAAGGTGATGGAGAAGAGGAAACGAGATCAAGTTATTAAACAACAAAAAGAAGAGGAAGCACAAAAGAAGAAATCAGACTTGGAAATAGAGCTACTGAAACGGCAGCAGAAACTGGAGCAGGTAAGACAGGGAATAACACTACTACCTTTACACATCTACATCTGAGCCACTCACCCAAGGCTCCCTTCGTATACAGGAAAGAAGCAGCAAATGATTTTTGGCACATTTCCTCTGATCAAATGCAGGCATCTTTTTTAGGATGAGTCAAATCACACTCTACAATTACATATTTGTTGTCATTTACTGTATAGGAACTGCATATGGTGTCTGCCTTTGGTCAAATGAATCCTGCACCAGACAGCAGGAATGCGTGTGGAGCACTGACCTTATTTAACCATTGAAACTGTGGCGAATTAGTTAACTTTTGTAGTCTAAATTTTAAAAGACGATCCACTAAGAATGGCTGTTAGACTGCAGTGCATCAAAACTAGATGCTTAATGAATAAAAAATTCAATTGATTCTTTCTCCTGAGTTATGTAACAAACTAAATTACTTTAAAAAGATCTTTTGTAGCCTTAAAACATATGAGCCCATTGGCGTTTTGAAGTGAAGAAAAAGATCCTCAGACCCTGAGTATGGAGATACAGAGTTGGAGTTCATTGTGGTGAAGTTTACTGCTAGGCACAGGGCCAGCCAAACATCTCTGTGCCACTGTGAGGAAATATTTCTGTAGTGAAACACCTCATCAAACAAGTCACTGTTCATCAAGCATTGCATTTATTTTTAAATAAATGAATGCTTTAAAAGAGTATCTCATGTTTTTCTCAGTGGAAATCAGTTAAGCCAGATAATTACTCTATTGAAAATGAGGTGTAATCCAATCATTATTTAGATTTTGAGGGATTTGTTATGGGTTTTTTTAATTAGACTTAGAAATATTTTTGGAGGGAGAAAGCTATTGAATTTTTAAGTGTATCTTCCTGTCACTTTTTCTTTCTGCTCTTAAGGGCCCAGCTTCAAATGGTTCAGCTTGTGGGAAGATTTGATTTGCAACTGAGCCATCCAAGGGCATATGTAGAATAGAAAATTCTGTTAGAAGAAGAAAAGCCTGCCCATTGCAAACAATGTTGTGACTTTGTAAACATGATAGGAATAGCATTAATTGACAATACGACTTGTGGAGGAACATTGTCATGATTTATTGTAACAAGGCATGTCCCTTGCCAGTGAACCAAAGACAAAGGAGAGATTATTTAGGTGAGCTGTACGTGGTCCCCATTAATCAGGGAGACCTTGGTCTGTTAATAAAAAAAAGAAGCTCCTTTCAGGAGCTTTTTGTTGGTTTTCTAAAGGGTTGTTTCTTCCTTTCTGCCGATTTATCTGCCTTCGCTGAAGATTGCTAAGCAATTGGTATTCTGTACAATGCGTAAGCCATGTTCTATATGGGCCCAGTATAGCCTTGTCCTGTAGAGCAGAGCGTCTAACCTCACATGGTAATTTTGAGTGTCTGCATGGGCAGGAGCTCCAGGTGGGTTAAAAGTCTCAGTGAATGGACTCTCAAAAATTAACAACCGAGGGCCGGAGAGGATTTTTATTTTTATTGCTTTTTGTGATGAACAAAACATACACCAAAAGAAGCTCAAGTTAGATACAGAAATCATACCTAAACAGTCAGAAATAAATTCTGCAAGTGTGCTCAGTAGTAGCTGTTCACATGTGTTCTCCCACAAGGCACATTTGTCCTTGTCCTGTTGTAAAAGCCAGAGATGGGAATTATGGTTGTTTCTTTAATGAAGATGTCCAAGAATATCTTCAAAAATGCTTCATCTTGTACCTGGCTTGTAGAGTTTTTGTCCATCTGGCAAAGGTAGACATCTGGAACAAGCTAGAGCCAAGGATTTGAAAAGATATATTGTTTATGAGAACAGATACTCCCAAAGAAGTGCAACTTTATTTTTTCCACGAGAGAAAGAAAGAAAGCAGTTTAAAGAGTTTTGCATGGTCAGTTATTGAAACCTTCAGTTTTTTTGTCTTGTATTTCAATGATCTGTTTTATATACTTTTTTTACATGTGATTCCCTTTTAAGCTGGAACTGGAGCAACAGAAGATACAGGAAGAGCAGGAAAATGCACCTGAATTTGTCAAAGTCAAGGGCAACTTGAGGAGGACGGTCCAGGAAGCAACAGAAGCACCAGACTCCTAGAGCCAGCGCCTGCGAAGACTTCCAGCTTTCCTGCAGAGAGAGGCTTTTGCAAGTTGTCTCAGATTTGCCCCTCAAGAGGGAAGATAACAGCATCCAGCTGACACTTACTGAAGATGAGATTTTTACTTCCTGGCACGTGTGGATTAAAAAGACAGTACCATAAACAGATCGACTTGCCAAATGCAGTCCTGAGATCAATGGATAAGGAGTCTGTTTGTCAGTTCAGTGTCATGGACCAGTCTGACGTGCTTACTCAGAGATTTTAACCAGGGATACTAGAGAAACTCCTTCAGTGTTGCACTGCTTTATCTCTTGTGATCCTAGTTTATTGGAGAAACACAGATTATATTTTGCTTTAAACCAGAACAAAAGTCCTCCTGTGATTTCTTATGAAGCTTTGCTGTGCACATAAATTTCCTCCATCTAGACCTACAGCGTGTGTATATCCCACAATAATTTGTGTTTAGATAGAATTTTTATCAAATCTGGGAGGATACGAGGTATATTGATCACTGCTGCCCATCCCCACTAGGGTAGGCAGGTGTGGGCATACTGAGAATGCTTAAATTTCACCAGCAGTGAACAGTTAAGCAGCCTTAAAGCCCAGTTCTCCCTGTTTGGCACGTCAAATCTGGGCTATGGGAAGAGCAGGAATCTAATGATCCTCTCACGGGAGAGAATCCAGAAGTTGATTTATCTCTGTCTCAATTTACACCGTTGTATACAGGCCTGTGCAGTGCTACCTGTGGATTTACCTCTCAATGCAAAATGACTTGTCTTCTACTTTTTGTGTTTTGAAATCCTGCTTACTTTGCTGTTGTGGCCTTTCTCCTCCGAGGACATGCTGATCCATGTACAGTGTTAATTACTTGGTAGTGTTTAAACTCATTTGCTGGAACTGAAACAGGAGTCTGCTCTGCCATCAGTTCCTGCTCTTTGCTTGCAGGACCTTGTTGCAGTTACTGCAACAGAGCAATGTTTAAGCCAGACCAAACTGATAATTGGGATCTACTGAAATGTTTTTTTTTTTCCCTGAAGTGAGGCATAAAATGAAATTAATTTTATCCCATACTCCCTTTAGCCTCAAGAAAGAAGGGAAGTGTGTTACCACTGAGTCTTAGGGTCCAATTCTGTCACCTTCTGCCTTTCTGCCTTTCTACAAGTTGCCCCTGTGACTTGCCGTTAAATAAAATATTGCTCAGCTTGCACAGGCATGGCAGAATCTGATCCTTCATGGTTATGACTACTAGTTACCCAGGAAAGCCTGGGATGAGGAGAGGGGAACAGATTACTCATGTAGGATTATAGAATTGGATTCTTATCTGATATGAATGGGTACAGATACCTTATGTTCAGAATCTGAGGAGAAATCCTCATCTTCCTTGGTCGGCACAGTCCTAGCTCCCTCTGAAGCTGTGTTCATCCATATCAACTGAGGATCTAATCCTAGTCTTTGCCTTAGGATGCTAAACAAAATAATTTCTACTTTGTAATTACATTTGACATAACTGTTTAAGAACACTTTTTATTAATATCAACAGTGGCGTGTTTGTATTGTAAAGGTGGTGGGGGAGGGTTTGTTGGTTTGTTTTTTTAGTTCCTTTTGCCTTTCCTGTAAGTATTGGACATTTTAAATACAATTTCAGCATAGCACGTGGGACAAAATGCTCACAATTAGAAATGTTTCCTAGATACAGACTTCAATTTGTCAAGATCCAGGCATTTTTTATGAGGATGTAATCAGATCGAGAGTAAATTGAATTGTGATAAGTGTATTGCCATTGATTTAGACTTGCAGTGTGACTCGCATCTAGGAGATTAAATGTGAAGATGGTCTACCAGACTGTTCAGATTATGGATATACAAAAGACAAAGGCCAAACGTAAGAAACTTCCATGTATTTTCTCAATAAAGGAACACCCTGAGTGCTGCAGGTTCTTCCCTCTCTCCTTCCCTCCTTCTGGAAGGAGAGGATCTTCCTTTCTGGCAGCACATTATTCAACACTTGCACTGATTGAGTTTGTTTCATGTGGTTGAGACAGGACTATATACGAGCCTTCCACGCCACGCTCATGTTTTACCTTAGCTGCTCCCAGTCTACCAAACTTCATGCCTTTTAGTTTCCACTCCACAATTAACCTTCTGCTTGTTATGTGGAAATGTGCAGAAATTGGTGAAGAAACCGTCCTCTGGCTTGAGCAGACCGTTTCTTCTCAGCCATTTCCCCTTGGAACATGGTGATCCTACCGTGCATGCCCAGTTAAATGAAGGTGGTGCGATCCAAATGGCACCATAGGCAGTGGGGGATGAGGACCGCTCTTTGGCTTCAGCGAGTGTTGGATTGGGCCCTTCAAGGCTGAAGGCATTCCACTTTCTCTCCACGTTAGCTTGTGATTCAGGGTAGAGTTTCTCTTGCTGAAACACAGGAGACCAGAAAACTCCCTTGTATATACAGCGTGAAGTTGGTTTTTTGTTTCAGTGGGGATTAATTCTCTGTGTGAACAGATCATCAACGCGTGTGCGTTAGAACATCTTTGAATCCTGCTGATCCCATTAGTCTAGGAATCCCAGCCACCTCCATGTCAATTTGATAGGTAAAAGCTTGTCTTTAAAGTCAGGATTGGGCTAGAATGGGCAACCCTTAAATGGGTGTTCAGCTAGTCACACCACAAGCGTCCTGTGTGGCTTCTCAAGTAAGAAACTACTTGCCAGCAAGCATAAGCAATTCCTGATCTGCCATGTAGCTCTATGGGTTTTGAAGCAATCCGGAAAATACTTCAGTGATTTGAAAATGGCTCACACTTTGTATTTTTTTAAAACTCTTGCTTTGATAGTATAGTAGTAAATTTTTTAGCATTTTTGTGGCTTTAACCTTGTGTTAATATCTGCACTTGTTTGAGTGTACATATATAAATATATATAAATATAAAAAGGGAGCCTTAATGGATTTGTTTTCATAATTTAATATTTTTTGTATTTGCTCTTGTATAATTGTTTTTAACTAAAGGTATTACAAGAATGAGGGTGGAATACTTAGAACCAAAGTTATGCTTAATAAAATCTACTACATGCTTGGCTTATGCCATGGTGTCTGTCATGTCCTGCTGAAAACAAAACCTTGGGGACTGCGCTGAGATATCCAGCTTATTTAAAATCCTGCAACGTACGGTGAAGTATCAAGATCATGATGACTTTTGGTTCCTTCAAACTACATCCATGTTTGTGTAAGCAAAATTATTGGCAAATTAGTTGGCAGAAAAAGCCTCTTGTGTCTCTTAGTCCTACTATCTTTTGAATATTTTTAATGCAGAAAATTTTTAAAAGGACTGTGTATCTGTTCAGTTAGCGCAAGGTGAGGCAGAGCAAGAGGGAAAACTTCTGATGGGAATCAAATAGTTGTGGAAATCATTCCCTATCCTGCTAACTTTAAAGTGCACCAGGCAAAATTCAACCTTGGGATTGTTAGCATTGCAACAGCTCCATCCGAAAAGGGGGTGAGGAAAGAGGAGTGATCCTGGTCCTGGGTTCAGTCCTGCGAAGGTCCTTTTTGTTTAGCCAAGGCTCAAGCCTGTGGTTCTAGTAGGAGAAACTTGGACATGTGAAAGAAAGCGCGTGCACCAGTGATTTGCTGGGTTAGAGTCAGATTGCTGGGTGCCATTGCTAAGAGCAAAATCCTGTGTGAACAGCAGACAGAGAAAACTAGCAGGGGAGGAACAGGGCTGGCGCAAGTGTGGGCTGTCAGCTCCCCAGGAAGATCCTCAGCTCTTACTAGTGAGCCCTGGTCAGTGGGGGACAGGTGGTGATGGAGGGGGAGCCAGAAAGGAGCACGGGGTGAAGCCATGTGGGGCAGGAGGAGGAGGAGAAGAGCAGTGAATTCAGAACAGATGTCAGGAAATGCTTTTTCCTTCAGACACTGCTCGGCATGTGGAATGGGTCCTGGCAGTACTGCTGATGCAACGATGCTGGACTTGCTCCAGGAGCTGTCAAATGTGGGGGAGGTAAGAAAGAACAGAGAGTTAATAAGGGGTGTGTTTCTGTGGCTGTTGGAGATACTGCCCTGTGCTCTCCTACCTCATGCATATCCAAGTGTGTTTTGAATTATCTTTTGATATTTCACTCTAGCTCCAGTAAGGGAGGAGTGAGGGCATGCGATCTGCTTTTGTAGCATGTCCAGCGGAAGAGACAATCTTCCTTTTGTGTGCTTTTTTGGATTGCGTTGAGCTAATCTGTTTTGTCATGTGGCTTTGCAAGCACTAGTATGCTGGAGCCTTCGCTTGTGCTCCTGTGGCCATACACAGATGGGTTGTGTCATACCATAGCTGTGTGGAAAGAAGTACCTTGAGGTCCCTTGGCTGTTGTTATGGGGTCCATGGATAGCATTCGTAACCTAAAATGGCTGATGGCACTTGTGATGACCAGTTGCACTTAATACCTGAGCAAGACAGCTGGAGACAGAACAGCTTCAGTGGTACAGTTTCTGTAGGATCAGAACCGACGTCTTCAGGGTGAAGAATGGGAGGGCAAGTTGGGTTCTCAAGACATTGCAATAGGAAGAGCACAAACACTTGGTGAGATCTGGAGGAGTGGAAATACAAGGTACCTTTTGCCCCACCACTTTAAACTGTGTTCTACTTGAAATCTTTTATCTGTCAGAGTAAAGGTTTGTGGGGCCTTGTCAATATTAAGGATGATTCTCCTCGATGGAGGTGGTGGAAACCATGGCTGAGGGAATATTTAGTGGTGGTAACACAGCACGGACATCCTGACTCCAGTGCTTGTTTTCCACGATCTTATCTTTCGGCACCGTTTCAGACCTAGGTAAAGGCTGCATCAGGTTGACTGCACGGCCTGCGTTGCCTCTCCGAGGTTAGACAGGGACTTCTATTCTTCTTTGGGTACCCAGGAGTCCGTTTTGCTGAACTTCAGGTGCATTTGAGCTAATCCTCTGCTTTTCATTTACATCAGTGCCAAGAAATCAGCCCTGTAGAGTGCAGTTCCCTTCCTTTCTTTGACTGTAAAGGAGCCTGCAACACCTGACTCAGAGGGGACGTCATCTAGGTTGCAAGGACTCAAGCTGGGCTATTCAAATGCCACCTCTAAACCACTCATTCTTTTTCATGGAGTTTTGCTCCACAGGAAAGAAGAGACACCTGGATACCTTCAGTAAATTCAGCCCTTAATCGCTGTGCGGTTCGTAAGCTGATGAAGAGCCTGTCTCTCTACTGCGCTCGCCAACTCTGGTGCTTGGTGCCATGGAGTCTTCAGCTGAGCCCCCAAAGTGCTGGGGGGGACGTGTGGCCTCTGCAGGGCGCTGGGGAGAAGGGACCTGCTCCAGCCCAAATGCCGGCCAGCGGGAGGGGAGGTGGTATCTCCACAGTGGTGGTGAGGGAAGTATGGGGGACATAAAGCACCTCAGATGGGGCTCCAAGAGCCAGATTCACCCACTACAGCTGTAGTACTTAATTATCTGAGTAATCATTTTTGGAATTAACTTCTATTATGTACCCAAGTCTAATCTCTCCAGTGGATGGCATGAGCAATTTAACACAGATTGAGGCTGGCACCGGGAAACTTCAGCCTGATTAGGTGGGAAGAAGAAATGTACTTCTTTCTCCCTCTTCAGCTGTTCGGAAACAAATCTTTCATAATGCAATTGAAATGCCAAGTCTGCTGCATTGTGCTCGAAAATGAAAGAGCACCCAGCAAGCCTAAGCCCCTTAGCAGGGTTCATTTGAAGTGTGTATCGCTCGGTATAGAAAGGCAAAGGGAGCTCCCCGGGGAATGCCGAATCCCACCTGCTCTGGAGTCAGGGCACAACAGCCCAGCACATCTGAAAGGTATCCCTGAAAAAGGTAAAACCACATCTGACAGGGTATCTGTCTTTTAACTCTCCTTTGGTAAATGAAGTCTAAAAGATTTCTCTGATGAAAAGCTGATCAGGAATTTGCTTTCATCAGTAGCAGCAGGAAAAGAGAGAGACCCTTTAAACTTAACATTGTCAAACCTGGAAGTCCCTTCATCACTTCAGTCGTGGACCATAATGAGTAATTTTCCCTGATGTACAATTTTGACGCTTGTCTTCAGCCAGCTTTATTTCTGTGCTAATTGTTTGGGTGAATTCTCCTCTGTACAACTTCAGGGTACTGGCTTCACGAGCTGAGCTCAGGTGCTATTATAAAAAGTGGCTTTTGGAAATTTGCTGAGTGCGGTGAATCCTACACTTCACAACTGCTGGTTTGTTAGCAAAATTTTCCTCTCATTTCTAATATAAATTGAATTAACTCATTAAATACCAAGGAGTACATTTTCCTCAAAACACAGATCTTGCAGTTTTTATAATTTCCTTATTGCAAGGGACTTGCTTCTGTTTTGCACCAAGAACTCTATTCCCTGCGTATTAGGAAATCGTGCTGGTAACCAGAGGTGAACTGCAAACAACCTACCGCTGTAAAAGGTCCCTCTGTGGGCAGATCCACTCAATCCTGATGCTGAAGAGCATGGATCGCTACCTGGGGAGGAAGAAGGAGGTGCTAGAAAGGAGGAATAAACAGTGGGAAGGTGAGTCCCTGACTGATGAAGATTTCCACCTTGTACCCAAGGTTAAACAGCAAGTCTGAGGATGATGCATAGCCTGCACACGGTGTAGTATGTTCCTGTGTTCACATCTAATGTACCATATGTCTTCCCCCCGCCCCCGAAGCCTCATTGTGCTTTTGATTCCTTTTCTATTGTTTCCTTTCACCCCAAGCTCTTGCTGCCTATTCAGGCCTCCCTGCCCTTGGATTATTTCCCAGGGCTGGTTTGTAATGAAAGGCATTTAATTAGTGAGGAATCCTTGGGATGGATCCTAAAATGGGCGTTTGAGCCTGACGACTGCACTGCCGTGCACAGCGAAGGGAAATCCAGCCCAAACCCTTGGCATGTGGGGAGTGGAAATGAGAAAGACTCTGTATGCAGGGGGAAGGAGAAGGTAGGAATAAAAATTCAGAGTGGATGTTTGGCAGAGCATAAATGAGCAACCAGCATAGAGTCATAGAATCACAGACTGGTTTGGGTTGGAAGGAACCTCGAAGCCCATCTAGTTCCAACCCCCCTGCCATGGGCAGGGACACCCTCCACTAGACCAGGTTGCCCAAAGCCCCATCCAGCCTGGCCTTGAACACTGCCAGGGATGGGGCATCCACAGCTTCTCTGGGCAACCTGTGCCAGTGCCTCACCACCCTCATCATAAAGAATTTCTTCCTAACATCTAATCTAAATTTCCCCTCTTTCAGCTTAAGGCCATTCCCCCTTGTCCTGTCACTCCCTGCCCTTGTAAACAGTCCCTCTCCAGCTTTCCTGTAGCCCCTTTAGGTACTGGCAGGCTGCTCTAAGGTCTCCCTGGAGCCTTCTCTTCTCCAGGCTGAACAACCCCAACTCTCTCAGCCTGTCCTCACAGGAGAGGTGCTCCAGCCCTCTGATCATCTTTGTGGCTTCCTCTGGACTCACTCCAACAAAATATAGTTGTATCTAAGTTTTTTATCTCAGAGCCCCACTTAAATGGAAGGACCACGATGATAAAAGCCCAATGGGGTGAGAAGGATGGAAGTACATTGTGTGATTAGCAAGAAGCCTAAAATACATAGAAGCAATCCCTGGGCAATGTCAAATTACCTGGCTTAAAGTGATATAATGCTTCGCTGCATGACTTACCGTCCGGGTTCTTTTCCTCCCCTTTACTAGGCTGCAGCTTCCCGGGGCTGTTGGGGTGCGGGGAGTCCCCGCGGGGCCGCGTCTCGGCCGGCTCCCACAGCCCCACGCTGAACTCGCACACGCTGCTGCCATCTCCTGGGCAAAGCGGTGCGGAGCGGGGTGTTGCAGCGGGCTGGAGGATTTTATCCTGCGGGATGGCCCTGCGATGGCTTTCCCTCCTTCCCTTTCCAAAACTTTCCGCCGAAAACACGACAGTGCTGAGCTCTTGAGACTTGCTGTGCTGTAAACTGGAGCTTTCTTGGGGAAATGCAAGATTATGTAGGGATTTTTGTGATGCAAATGTCATTAACAGTTCCACTGCGCTGAGACATCATGCTAAAAAGCCTTGAGTGCGTTTCAAGATCTCAGTAATTCAGGAGCTGGATTCACAAAGGGTTTTTTGGTGCCTCAGTTTCTGTTAAAACGTTCAGTCTGGTTTGCCATGGAGAGGTCTGTGGTGGCTGTTGTGGAGTCTCCAAGGCTGTTTTGCACTGACAGATCACTGCAGAGACCCAAGACAGTTATCAGGATGCTTTGGAGTTGTGCTAAGTCCAAATGGTTGTGGCTGGGACAGCCTTCTCCAGCTGCTGGTCCTGTACCCTAAGTGACAATTGCAACCACTGTTGTACTCTGGGGTCGTTGCAGAGGATTTGCGTTCCACTGCGATTCCAGCAAGGAGCACAACGTTGCTGTGCTCCCTCCCCCCTGCCCCCTTCCTACTGGTACCCCACCAGCAGTGGTGTTTGTCCTGCTGCCGTGTGGAGAGCGTTGCTGTGCCCTTCATGGCCCACAGACCTTCCCCCTCCCAGCAGGAGACCCTGGCCAGACCCTCGCTCTACCATGGGGAAGGGTCACGATGGGACACCATCTGAATGCAGGTGTGAAGAATCCTCCATTCACGCATGTCCTGCCCGTCCCTCTGCAGTTTCCATCCTGGTCTCCAGACCTTCAACTTCTCCCTCTCTTCAGCCGTCCAAACTCCCTCCTTTGCTTTCTAAAAATGTCCCCTTCCCCACCCTCCCGCTCCATCCTTTTGGCTGACAGCAGACTCCTCCTGTTGCTATAACAACGAGCAGCAGCCCGGCCAAATCGGCCAGACCCTGCCACACGTCCCTGCCTGCATCCAAATCACCTCCCTATGTGCGAACACACTCGCTTCCTCCTCGAGTCTTCGCCATCTGCCTGCGAGGGGGAGATTGCTCCATTCGGGGGGGCTGCTGGCCCTCTGCACCCCGCCATGTGCCTCCTTCCCCCTCTGTGCATGCTCTGCAGCCCCCAGGCAGACCCATATGCTTGATGTGGATCACATTTACTGTCCCACACGCTCTCTGAGCCAAAAGACCACTGTTTCGGCCCATAAAACCCATGCAGATTAAATTATGAATACATGAAAATGGGTGGATTGCTTGAAATATGGTGAAAAAGATGTGTCCAGGGCTGTATCCTGGCGTGGTCTGAAACCTGGAAGGCACAAAAGTACAGGGGAAAAAAAATAATTATAAAGCAAAGTCACTGGGTGTCCCTGCCCTGTGGTCTGAGCCTCCAGACCAGCCCATGGAGTATCTGCTGGTGCTGGGTGAAGCCTCTCTGTGACTGCAAGCTGGACGTCGGGTGCTGCGGGCAGAGCTTGCTGTTCCTGTAGAGAATGTGAAAACCAGCCCTGCCACCCTTGAGCTCCTGAGGGCCCTGCTAAACCCCACAGCAAGCAAGTATTCTCGGTGGCTTTTCCAACCTGGATCGTGAGCTCCACTTAAAAGTTCTTTTCCCAAGCCTTTTTGGGGGCTGACAGCAGCAGACTGGAAGATGCTGGTAGGAAACGGTGAGCTACCCTCTGGCAGGAAAGCACGGCACCAAACTCCCCCTCCCTGCTGAGCTCCAGTTTTGATGCCCTTTCCTTGGGTAGACGGCTGCTCCCGGGGCTGATCACGAGGACTTCTGACTGCCATGCTGAAGAAGGCCTAGGACAGCCTCCTGGGCTAACACCAGACTGGTGGGACATCAGGAACCACACCATGTCCTCTGTCACCTGATCACCTCAGGATATCAAAGCACTCCAGCTGTCATTTTACCTGTAGCATTTTCCATGCCAGGCTCCAGGTCAGGAGAAATCTGGGGGTTGCAAATATTAAATTATGTCTTTTCCCCTGGTGGGCTAGAGAGCCCCAGGAGCTGCTCTCCTCCAGTGCTGTCTGTGTTCGTACGATGAGCAAGGTGCCTAGATGCAGCTAAAGAGACCCGCTGAGAGTTTGTTCCCAAAAAGTACTCTTCTGTGCATTTTTAAATTCTCCAGCCCCTTGACATTTGTATCTCGTCCTCACTAACTGAAGTGAGATCACTTCAAAACCAGGAAATTAAAAAGCAAGCTAGAATACTTACAGCAGTTTCTGCTCCTTGTAGCAATTAACTGTTTTTGCAGTCTTGCCTGCAGCTGGAACTACATATCAGCTACTGATATTTTTGGTGTTTTTGTGGCTTCGACCACAACATAAATGTACTTCTTTATATACGTAGCTTTCAGTTCATCTTGGATTGCTGGTTTCAAGAGCTCCCTTATTCCAAGGCTACTGTTCTTTTCTTTTTTAAAACAACTTCTAGGTGCAAAATGCTTTTGGCTTAGTGTACAGATTGGCTCTTCACACAGTCTGGTTTTGGTAATTGGGAAAAGGCTTCAGACAAATTTGACATGCTACTGCCACTCTTCCATCAGGAGGAATCATATGTTCTTCCTGGACCACAGGTGACGGTGCCCCTTTGTGCTGAGTTTTCCATCCTCCAAGGAAGAAGTGAGGACATCTTTAACGAAGCTGGTAAGTGCTATGGGTTCTCTTGCCAGAGAGAGAAGTGCTCCCTTAAGTAGAGACCCTCAGCTGCATTTTTTGCTGTCAGCTCAGAGGTGTGCTCTGTCCCTCTAAGCAAGCTCAGCTGAAAGCCATGGCAGGGCCAGGCTGTGCCATCCTGACAGCAGCAAGCTGGCCCTGATGTTCTTGTCCTTACTTTGGCTGATCATCTAATCTGCTGCTTCCCAGTCAAATCTCCAGTTCCAGTTGTGCTGGTCTGTCTTCTCCAGTGTTGGGATGCTGCCCTCCCAGAGGCAGGAGCAAGAGCAGCAGCCCAAGGAGTGACATGGTCTGCTACCCAGAAGATACGCCTGGACCCAAGTTGACTTACCTGGTGAAATGGCTTTGCGTCATAAGCGGCCACTTTAACCATTTCTTCTGTTAAAAAATCAGTGTTCCTTTTTATGTATTTTAGCATTTCTGTTTTGTTAGGAGGGTTGAAGAAACACAGTGTTAAGCTTCATACAAAGTTGTTAATACTCCTGCAAATCTACAAATGTCACGTTCCCAGAAGTCCATTGTTTTAATTGCGTATTGCTGTACATAGTAATGTTGTGACCTATGTATTTTATTATTTTTAGATCTTAGCTTTCACCCTAGTTCTTTGTGCAGCTCTGTTTTGTTTTCTCTCAGTTAGCTGTGTTCAGACTTGGTTACTTCCCTCTGCTCAAATATTTTCTCTGTTGGTTACCTGGAGCGTCAGTCACCCTGAATGCAAAGATGCACAGCACATCGCCCAGCCATGCATGTAGCCTCCTACTGTGGGCTGGTTTTGGCTGGGGTAGAGTTAATTTTCTTCATAGGAGCTGGTAGGGGGCTTATGTTTTGGATTTGTGCCGAAAACAGCATTGATAGCACAGGGATGTTTTAGTAACTGCTGAGCAGTGCTTACACAGGGCCAAGGCCTTTTCTGCTCCTCACACCACCCCACCAGCGAGTAGGCTGGGGGTGCACAAGGAGTTGGGAGGGGGACACAGCCAGGACAGCTGACCCAGACTGGCCAAAGGGATATTCCATACCGTATGACATCATGGTCAGCATATAAACTAGGGGGAAAGTTGGCTAGGGGGCTGCTGCTCAGGGACTGGCTGCCTATCGGTCAGTTGGTGGTAAGCAAATGTTTTTCATTTGCATCACTTGTCTTTCTTGGATTTTATTTCTATCTCTTTTGGTTATTTTTTCATTGAAATTTATTATTATTATTATTATCATCATCATCGTCAATTATTAAACTGTTCTTATCTCAACCCATGAGTTTTCTCACTTTTACCCTTCCAACTCTCTTCTATCCCCATCCTGCTGGGGGGGAGTGATTGAGCAGCTGTTTGTTGTTCAGTGGTCAACTGGGGTTAAACCACGACAGTCCTTTTTGGTGCCCAATGTGGGGCTTGAAGGATTTGCGATAGTAACAGATTGACCAGAGCATATTAGAAGGGATTTATGTCTGTTAACATTTGTGGGTCACAACATTGATTCATCTGTTCTCAATATTAGTTTATCTGATCTGCACCATGCTCTTTATTTTTGCTGTACCTGTTAAAGATTGGTGTTGGCTTTTGCAGTTTGCTGTGCTCTGCAGTGATTAGTGGTGTTTTGCCTGGGAGCCTTGTTATTCAAACACTAACTTTGAGCTTAATCTTGCATTTGGGCTCTGTACTGAAGCCATTACTGTACTTTGGGCACCATCTTGTAGAGACAATTAATAATTATACTTCTTCCTCTGTGAGGTTTTTTGTGGAGGAAATACAGAATGGCACCTTTGCTACCTTCTTCTGTGATGTTTTCTCCCTCATTACAACAACTTCTCGGTATCTTGAATATCGTTGAGTAGTTAAAATACTTCTATTGGTATTTCTTAGAAATATCACTTTGGTTTTGGCTAAGGTTAACAAGTAATTTAGGAATATGACCCAGGCTCTGCTAAAGTATTATCATAGACGGCACGGGATGTGGAAGAATATGGGCAGGTATCTAGAGAACTTCTCACTTCCAGTGGTCTGGGACTTCACTCCCGAACAACTACAGGATCCAGATGAAGTGATAAAATGCTTGGAAAAAAAAAAATGCCATGACTATCCCAAAGAGGCACAACTTACCGCACAGTACTGGGCCCTGGCCAGCACCTACCAAACACTGCCCGATATTATGCAGCATTTTCAGGGATAAGAGAGGGAAAACAAACCAACAGGCACTGTGGCTAAACCAAACACTATATCAGTCACCCCTATAACAAAAAAAAACAACAATGGAAATGAAGTCAGCTTTTTTAGCAAGGGATGAAGAAGCTTCTTCTAAGAGGGAGCATGAGAATGAATCAGATGAGGCAGCCTGTTCTGCAGCAGAGCAGTCACAAGAACAGCAGAAGGAAGAGGCTGAAATCATAAACGAGACAGAAACCACCCAATCCCTATCCCTAAGTGAGCTGCAAGATATACGAAAATATTTTAGCCATAAGCGGGTGAGCTAATTCTCAGCTGGTTACTCCAATGCTGCGATACTGGAGTCAGGAAGCAGCGTGTAAGGAAGCCTGGCAGTTGGGATCCTAAGGCTAAGGCATTGACAAAGGGATTGGAAAAAAGGCAGGAGTCCTCAGTCTTTGGCAGCGACTCCTGTCAAGTGTGAAGGACAGTTCTTCAAGGAAGAACTTGCAAATTCCTGAAGCAAATAGACCAACATTGAGGGATGTATCCCTCAATGTGTCTGAAGGAATTAGCTGTGTTGGAGGTGATCTATAATGACCAGGCATCCAAAGACATGGATGAAATCTGGTGCATGCAGTCCATGTGGTGAAAGTTCACATGAAATACACCAATGTCATACACCCATAGCACAGCAATAACGAGCTGGACAGACACGGAGGCACCAACTATAAATGAACTGGCCAGGCAATGCTGAGAATACAAAGATAATCTTACTCCCTCCATGTGTGCCTGTGTCTTGGCTGTGGACAGACTGACCCAAAAAATGTTTGGGCAAGCCAAGAAGGGTAGGTCTTCCTCATGTACTCCAACCAAGGCATCAGCTATTTTCTGTTCAAGGGAAAGGGTACCGGTGGTTCACACCACATACAACCATGTAGTTCTTCCTGCGTGACCAGGGGAGGACATGATGAAGTGGGATGGTGAACCTCCCTGAGACTAGAAGCTGGGGTACAGGAACTGCAAGGAAAAACAACAGTGAAAAAGCATCCATTCAGGAAAACTGCTGCTCTG
Organism: Balearica regulorum gibbericeps; assembly: GCF_011004875.1. Classification (NCBI taxonomy): domain Eukaryota; kingdom Metazoa; phylum Chordata; class Aves; order Gruiformes; family Gruidae; genus Balearica; species Balearica regulorum. Next base: position 8,252,537 of record NC_046184.1, on the reverse strand, counting down.
GTCTCTGTTGGGCAGAGTAGAAGGGCTGATTGTACTTTTGACCCTGATGAAGAGACTTCTGCTTTGCAGTTACAGAAATCAAGTAATGAAGACTCTGACCAGGAATAGAGGGGTCCAGCCTTCAGCCAGTTGCTGGAAAGGGACAACTGGGTTTACTGGACCATGTGGACTCAATGGCCACATCAGCCCTACAGGAGTATGAAGCTGTAGCGGACACTGGTGCATAGTGTACTCTAATACATCAGATTACACAGGGGCAGAATCCATCTGTGTTTCTGGAGTGACGGGAGGATCCCAAGAACTGTCTGCGTTGGAGGATGAGGTAAGTCTAACTGGGAATGAGTGGCAAAAGCATCCTATTGTGACTGATCTGGAGGCTCCATGCATCTTTGGCATAGACTACCTCAGGAGAGGGTATTTCAAAGACCCAAAAGGCTACTGGTGGGCTTTTGGTACAGCTGCGTTGAGTATGGAGAAGATTAAACAGCTGTCTGGCCTGCCTGGTTTCTCAAAGGATATGTGGTTGCGGTCGGTTAAAGAACACAGGGTGCCAATTGCTACCATGACAGTGCATTGGCAACACTATCGCACCAACCGAGACTCCCTGGTTCCCATCCATAAGCTGATCCATTGACTGGAGAGTGAAGGAGTGATCACTAAGACTCATTCACCCTTTAAATGTCCCATGTGGCCAGTGCAAACAAAAATCTAACACAGAGTGGAGACTAACAGTGGACTATTGAGGCCTGAACGATGTGACACCACGGCTCAGTGCTGCGGTACCAGACATGCTAGAACTCCAATATGAACTGGAGTCAAAGGCTGCCAAGTGGTATGCCACAGCTGATACGGCCAACGTGTTTTTCTCAGTCCCTTTGGTGTCAGAGTGCAGGCCACAGTTTTCTTTCACTCGGAGGGGCATCCAGTACACCTGGAATGAACTGCCCCGGGGTGGAAACACAGCCCCACCATTTGCCATGGGCTGATCCAGACTGCACTGGAATGGGGTGAAGCTCCTGAACACCAGCAGTATGTTGATGACATCAATGTGTGGGACAACACAGCGGAGGAAGTGTTTAAGAAGGGGAGAAGGATAATCCAGACTCTTTTGAAAGTTGGTTTTGCTATAAAAGGTCAAAGGACCTGCACAGAAACTTCAGTTTTTAGGAATAAAATGGCAAGATGGACACTGTCAGATCCCAATGGATGTGATCAATAAAATAACTGCTATGTCTCCACCAACTAACAAAAAAGAAACACAAGCTTTCTTAGGTGTCATGGGATTTTGGAGAATGCATATCCTAGGTTATAGTCTGATTAGAAGCCCTCTCAATTGAGTGACCTGGAAGAAGAATGACTTTGAATGGGGCCCTGAGCAGCAGCAAGCCTTTGAAGAAATTAAATGGGAGATAGTTTGTGCAGTAGCACTTGGGCCAGTCTGGACAGGACAAGATGTGAAAAACATGCTCTACGCTGCAGATGGGGATAATGGCCCTACCCAGAACCTCTGGCAAAAAGTGCCTGGAGAGACTCGAGGTCGACCCCAGGGGTTTTGGAGTGGGGGATATAGGGGATCTGAAGCCCGCTACACTCCAACTGAAAAAGAAATATTAGCAGCATATGGAGGAGTTTGAGCTGCTTTGGAAGTAGTTGGTACTGAAGCACAGCTCCTCCTGGCACCTCGACTGCCAGTGCTGTGCTGGATGTTCAAAGGGAGGGTCCCCTCTACACACCATGCAACTGATGCTACGTGGAGTAAGTGGGTCACACTGATAACGCAACAGGCTCGAATAAGAAACCCTGACCGCCCGGAAATCCTGGAAGTGATCATGGACTGGCTGGAGGGCCAAAACTTCAGAGTGTTGCCAGAGGAGGTGACTCATGCTGAAGATGCCCCTCTGTACAATAAACTGCCGGAAATTGAGAAGCAATATGCCCCGTTTGCCGATGGATCCTGTCATTCTGTGGGAAAGCATCGGAGGTGGAAAGCTGCTGTACGGAGTCCTACATGACGAGTCACAGAAACTGCTGAAGGACAAGGTGAATCTAGTCAGTTTGCAGAAAGCCATCCAGCTGACTTTAGACGTTGCTGAATGAGAAAAGTGGCTGATGCTCTACCTCTATACTGACTCATGGATGGTGGGGGTGGTTACAGCAGTGGAAGCGGAGCAACTGGCAGCGCAGAGGCAAACCCATCTGGGCTGCTGAATTATGGCAAGATATTATTGCCTGGGTAGAGAACCTGGTTATAAAAGTATGTCACGTAGATGCCCACGTACCCAAGAGTCGGGCCACTGAGGAACATCGAAACAATGAGCAGGTGGACCAGGCTTCTAGAACTGAAGTTGCTCGAGTGGATCTGGATTGGGAACATAAGGGTGAGCTATTTATTGCTCAGTGGGCCCATGACACATCAGGACATTTAGGAAGGGATGTGACATACAAATGGGCTTGTGATCAAGGGGTGGACTTGACCATTGATGCCATTGCACAGCTTATCCATGAATGTCAAAAGCACCATAATCAAACAAGCTAAGTGGCTAAAGCCTTTTTGATATAGAGGATGATGATAAAAATATCAATATGGAGAAGCCTGGCAGATAGATTGATTATATCACATTACCACGAATCTGCCATGGCAAGTGTCATGTGCTTACAATGATGGAAGCAACAACTGGATGGTTGGAAACATAGTTGTGACCCATGCCACTGCCTGGAACACTATCTTGGGCCTTGAAAAGCAAATTTTATGGCAACATGGCACTCCTGAAAGAATTGAATCAGACAACAAGACTCATTTCTGAAACAACCTCATGAACACCTGGGCCAATGAGCATGGCATTGAGTGGGTGTATAACATCCCCTATCATGCACCAGCCTCCAGGAAAATTGGACAATACAATGAACTGTTAAAAACTACACTGGGAACAATGGGTGCCGGGACATTCAAGCACTGGGATACACATTTAGCAGCAGCCACTTTTCAGTTAATACCAGAGGATCTGCCAGTCGACCTGGCCCTGCCCAATCACACCGCCTGTGCACTGTGGTAGGGGATAAGATCCCCGTAGCACATATAAAGAACCCCAGACAGCTTTCCCCCTAGTTTATATGCTGAGCATGACATCATACGGTATGGAATATCCCTTTGGTCAGGTGGGGTCAGCTGTCCCAGCTGTGTCCCCTCCCAACTCCTTGTGCACCCCCAGCCTACTCGCAGAAAAGGCCTTGACTCTGTGTAAGCACTGCTCAGCAATAACTTAAACATCCCTGAATTATCACCACTGTTTCCAGCACAAATCCAAAACACAGCCCCATACCAGCTACTGTGAAGAAAATTTAACTCTACCTCTGCCAAAACCAGCACTTAGTGTCATCTCTTATTGCTCTTACATGAAATCAGTGGAGAGAGGAAGCCTGATCCCATGTCCTGAATGGGGAACAAAGAGCCAAGAAGCTTCTGGGTTTTATTCTTGGCACACTTTCTAGCTCACTGTGTGGTCCTGGCCTCCTCCTTAAGGCTCTGATTCAGCCAACCATTGCAGCTCTTTGCTCCTTTTGAGACTCTGAACAGCCCACTGACTTAAGTTGGAAGCCAACAGACTAAATATTTTGTGTTTGGGTCTTAATCTTCTGGTAGCGAGTGTTCTGGTGTTAATATGCCATGTATATCACAGACCCAGAATGAAAAAAATATGAATGTGCATGAGAAATGGAGGTGAATATACTTGCATCTGGGTTTCTCATTGCCATTTGTAATAGTTCAGAAGGCAAAAATTAATGAGGTGTAATTAAAACAAAAATGCAGCGTTAAGAACGCAAGCCCAGAACACCAATTAAGCTGACATCTCGTTTGCAGCAACAAGAAGATAGATGCCATTTCAGCTGATGTATTGTTTATATAGGCACAGACCTGCAGAGTTAACATCTGTACTTTCACCCTACATTAAAAAACCAGAGAGACTCTGATGTTGTGTGGTGTGGGTGTTTCGGGGAGTGGGTGGCAAAACCGAGGTTATCGCATAGGTCCCACATGACACAGGTCCCAGCTACTCCTGGGATCCTTCCTGGACCTGTGCAAAGGAAGGAGGTTCCTCAAGCAAAAAAGCTTCAGACTTTTTCCTGCACTCACAGCTTTTCCCTTTGCCTTGCTCTTTGCCTGGACAGGAAAATGAACTGTTTTCAGATATGATTTAAAGCTGGTCATGGTGATTTAGGGATGGAAATCCCCTTACTTTTTAACGTGATTTTTTCTGCCTCTAAATGCCACTTTGAAAATATATTCCCTGGTGATTAAAATTGATGAGGTAGACTAGAGGAAGGAAAACAGTGTTCAGTATTCTCTACTTTCTGAGTTTTGGAAAGTTGCCTGGAAATATTTCTATATTTCAGAAGGTTTCTGAGAAAAAAAGTCTGTTAAACTGAAAAGCAAGAGATCAAGTGACATGGGTTATTTCTGTGCCTAGCTAATGAAAATCAAATAAATGCATTTGCTCTTAAGCTGTGTTTTCTCTCTGGAAAATCAAATCACAACATGACACTAGGTGAGATGCATATCATTCCCTCCCCATCTTTTGGAGGGGCCAGAGCAAGACCTATAATCAACAACCCCAAACAGTGCCACAGTCCTTCCTGTGGGCCTCATCTTGACTTATCCCATCTGTGGGTACATCAGGCAATCTTAGCCAGTTGCTGTTGTCTGCTCAGCTTCTCACTGGGATGCATTTGCACTTCTATTGCTTGTCCCTGCCCCTTGCTCTGGATCTGCTTGCACAACCCTCCTCTGTCCTTTGTAGAATTTTGTTTCACCCTGTGTGTGGTAGAATGGCTTTCTGACTGTCAGCTTGGCCATTGATCACAGGTTTGTAGAATAATTCAGGTTGGAAGGGACCTCTGCGTGTCTCTGATGCACCCCCTACTCAAAGCAGGGCCAGATTAGGGGAGGTCATTCATGGCCTCGTCCAGCTGAGTTTCTAATATCTCCAAGGGTGGAGATTTCACAACCTCTCGGAGCAGCTTGCTCCAGTGCTTTGTCATGTTCCTTGCCCTTCAGTTTGGTACTTCTTTTGCTTTTCTGGATTCCCCTTTGGGCTTGTTTAGGTGTGGGCACTGGCAGATTTGAGTTGCCTAAATGTTGGTGTTTAGGCCCATTTTAAGTGCTAGTGGGGATCCCGCCTAGCCTCTGGGAGGCCATTTCAGTGGCCAGCATGCGGGCTGGCAGATGTGACACAGGACCTGTAGGAAACCTGCACCCTTTTGGGTTGATAGCTAGAGGCTGGTGGCTTACAGAAGAGCACTGAAAGAGCATGAGGCAGCCATGTGAAGACACCTGAATCCCATCCACTGACTCCTGCCCAATAGACTGCACCCTGACAGAGCATCCCTGATGACTCCAAGCTTAGCAACCTCATTCTGTGGTCATGGCTTTGAAAAAAGGTTGTGGAAAGCGGACACATTGGGAGGGATGAGACCTTCACAGGGATGTTGTGGCAGCTGGGCACCTTGGGCACAAGGATGAGGCTGCTGAGGTACTGAGGGACTGTCACCTCAGGTAATACCCGCTCGTGGGGTTGCATGGCGGCTGGAGGTGGAGATAACTGGAAGTTGTATGACAGCCTAGGCCAAGAAAATGTTCGTGGGGGAGCTCCATGCTGTGGGGCTGTACCTGTGGGAAGGACCAGTGCGCTCAGGACTGCTGCCATCCTTGTACTGCCATCCTTTTGCAACACTGCTGCTGCAGCAGGGCACTCCAGGATCACCAGCAGAGATATGGGGCTTTCTCTGGGGCATGGCCTGAGGAGCAACAGGAGCAGGAGGTGCAATGGTCTTCAAAGGAGGAAGCAACTCAAAAGTGTCTGCAGGTAATGGATGCTGATGTCTTGGCATTGCATAGGTGCTTAAGGCACAGGACAGGAGAACATGAACACCCATTCCAGTGGACACCTGTGGAGTCAAAGTGATATGGCACCTTCTGTGTCTGCAGCCAGGCCAAAGCGTCCATGGCCTCGCAGCTGCCCAGCCTCTCCGTGCCCAGCAAGGATCAAACCTCCTTCCCCTGGCTGATGATCTGCACTGCCTGAGGCACTCAGGTAATGCTGAACTTGGGTTCAGTCCCTGGAGAGCTGGAGTAAGAGCTCGCAGTGCAGCTTGTACGGGATAAAGGGGAGGAAGGTGCTGCCAGTCCATCGCGCTGTGAATCAGCAGAACTGCAGTACTGGCATTACATGGATTTTGGCTTTTCAAGGAAAGATCTGGTCTGTTATGACAGGAATACCACGTAATCACTGGAGCTACAACTTCAGCAGGACATGACACTCAAAATCTCTCTGCAAGGAATTCTAAAGGTTTAATAGATAAAAAATATCTTATGTCAGTATTATAATAATAGAGATATTTAATGTATGATGTTAAATTTATAACATGACCAAGGGTTTATCCTCTGTCAGGTGACATCCTCAGCTGTATGGAAGGCTGACGGTGTGGAGCATGATGAATAGTCAAATGAGCTGCAGGGGACAACCACAGTCAGGCAAGCCATAAATTTAAGCTCTTTATTCTCTGCTGAGACAAACCTACAGTGATTATATAAAAATGTGATATAGGTGCATACTCCACCTGAAAAAGAGAGGTTGACAACACTAAGATTTCATTGCACAGAGCCTCTGTTTTTCCTGCCGGAGGTGGATTGCAAGAGACACAAACATTAGCATTTTCCACTTCACAAGGCAACTGCTGAATGGGGAATTTTTCACCTGACAGTGTGAAAATAAAAAATGTTTGACAAAGGTAGAGTCTGAATGGCATATATCCATAATCAAAGGCGCCAGCCTGCATCTGGGGTTTACAAAATGCTGTAGTACACTGAAGTTTTTCTAAACAACCTTCTTGAAGTTTGAATTCTTGAGCTTCCAGATTTCTCAAGACCCAAAGGCACTGAAGAAAAAAAAAAAATATGTACAAACAGAATTTTAAATAAAGCTCTCTCCAGAGAGGAAACTGAAAAAGAATAAGACTTTGCTCCTGTAAGGGAGAAAAAGAGCTGAACACACAGGTCCTTTGTTCCATTAGACCCTTGAATTCATCTGCACGATGCTATCATTTCCAGTGGCTTTGACTCGGGGTGGCTAACACCAGGAAAAACAATGCACAACTTTATCAGTCAGCTTTATTTTAAGGGAAGCTTCCAGGAACTAGAAATCCCGCCTGAACTGTAACAGTTTTATTTTCATGAAGCAACAAAACGAAGTGTGGAGGAAGGACTCCCTGTGGAGCTAGTCAATGGAGCAGCCCCTTCCATGCCAGCACAGCCTGTGCATTTGGCACAGGGCAAAAGACCCAACCCAAAGCGCCGGCAGTCTGTCTGAATTCAGAAATGATTAAAGAATTTGAAAGGCTCTGTACATTGGACACCAAAGCTCTTGCTTAGTTATGTAAATCTCAGTCGTGATGTGAATGGCCAAATTGCAATTTGTTAGTGACCTGGGTCTGGGCCTTTAATTCCTATCAAAATAGGAACTAGCTCTCAGGCTGAGAGAGTTGGGATTGTTCAGCCTGGAGAAAAGGCGGCTCCGGGGAGATCTAATTGTGGCTTACCAGTACCTGAAGGGGCCTACAGGAAAGGTGGAGAGGGACTATCAGGGAGTGTAGTGACAGGACAAGGGGTAATGGGTTTAAGCTGAAGGAGGGTCAATTTAGATTAGATGTTAGAAAGAAATTCTTCCCTGTGAGGGTGGTGAGGCACTGGAACAGGTTGCCCAGAGAAGCTGTGGATGCCCCTGGATCCCTAGAAGTGTTTAAGACCAGGTTGGATGGGGCTTTGGGCAACCTGGTCTAGTGGAGGGTGTCCCTGCCCATGGCAGGGGGATTGGAACTAGATGGGCTTTGAGGTCCCTTCCAACCCAAACCAGTCTGTGAGTCTATGATTCTATGAAATCACTGGAACATGAGTATGCATCTAACATCACCATCTAGAAGGGCACTTAACCTCGGGAGAGATCACCCATATCTATCTTCAGAGAGATGCAATCAAGTAAGGGTGCTCAGTTGGGTTCGACCCCTGGAAATTTCCCAAGACACCTTTCTCTTTCCATTAACTACATGAGGGGTTTGGATACTTCAAGAGGATTTTTCATTAGGAGCAAATATGTAGTACCTAGTTTCATGCATCTGGCACCTACTGCATGTTTCTGGGTGGAGATTTAAAGGACGTGCTTATGGTCAAGCAACTTCAAGAGAAATGTGGCAGACATCCAAGGACAATCCTGCACCACTGAACCTAGGTGGAATGGAGCTCACTGCAAGAGATACTCTTGACTACATGCAAACTTTGAGTAAGGAAAATAGAAGTCCAAGGAGTCTATAAGGGAAAACTTGTCCATAACAAGGAGTGACAGGTTATCATCTGGTGCCTAAGTGCATTTTGCAGAGAAATGGGCTCGTTTCAGCACACTGAGATGTTGAACAACCATGTAAAGTTTTTTCTGAGTTTCTGGCTCAGTGGAGGTCTTATGAATGAGTAAAGAGAATGAGAAAAAATGGAGGGAGGAGGAGAAAAAGCTGCTGCCACCTCAAAGTACTTTAGGTTTAAACAGCTCCTTATGCATCTTCACATAAGTATTTTGATCCCTGACAAATAAAAGAGCACATACCCTTGGGAAAAGATGTAAGGAATTGTTTTCCAGGGAAACCCTTTTAGGGATGATTTGCATGCTAGAAGGAGGAAGTAATCTCAGCTGTGCAATTCCTGTGGTATTTCAAAAATGACTCGAGATGTACCTGTGCTCTAATAACTCCCAGGACTATAAAGCAGAGCGAAAGGGATAAGGGATGAGCCTGAGAACATTCCTCTGGGAAATTCTTTGTCCTGTGATGAGCAAGAAGCCTTTAATCCCTGGAAAATGCCTCCTAGTGACTGCAGATGTGAAAAATATTCCCTGCATGGTAGTTCTCATGTGAGAGATAACAAAAATGGGACCATATTGCACCCCACATCATTACAGAAGACTGGTCTAATTGTTGCTGAATATAATTTCCTTCTGGCCTGAGATTAAAAAAGACTTAAAACTGAGCAGAGGATCCCACTCGGGATCTCCTGGCCTTGGTGGGGAGATGCCAGTGATTTTTATAGCTCTCTTCCTGCATCTCATGTCCAATGGAGAAGGAAAGAACTGGCCGCTGCCCTTCAGCTGCCCTAACCTGGGATTTGGTCCTGCCGGGCTGGTGCGGGCTGTCTTGGGGTACAGCGGTGATGTGGTTTAGCCCCAGCCGGCAGCTGAGCACCCTTCCCCCGGTGGGATGGGAAGGAGAACCGAAAAACAACGGTGAAGCCTTGAGAGTTGGGATAAGGGCAGTTTACTGGACAACAAGGGAGAGGGAAAACAATCAACAACAGTGCTGGTAACAGATAGTAACAATGGGTGATGACAGAGAACAATTTACCGAACCAAGGACCTGAGGCTCAGCCCGCCCCGGAGCCCTGCCAAGCCCACCCCTGCCTGACTAGCCCCTTCTATGGTGAGCATGACGTCACACGGCATGGAATAGCCCCCGGCCAGCTTGGGTCACCTGTCCTGGCTCCTTGGGAAATTAATTCTATCCTTGCCAGAACCAGGACAAGCGGGCACTAGCAACCAGCTCCTCTTAATTCTCTGCCAGAAACAGCAAAATCAAGGACCTAAAGTTATTGGTCCCAAACATTAAAAAAATCAAATGAGAATTACAAAACTCATGAAACAAGCCTTAAGAAAAGAGCTTGAAAAACACTCAGTGGGACCATTTCATTTTCTCCTACAATTTGTCTACAGTTTTGGGGGCCAGAAGCTGATGTTTTAAATTGATAGATGAACTATCCATGCAGTTGTGTAAGGTCAGGGGGCCGAACTATTAACAAATATGCCAAATCTTTCTCAATATCAAAGTATTTAGCTGTTATTTACCTACAATCTTCAGTTTTGTAGTGCTGCTGGTAAAAAATAGGCAGAAGCATCTCTGGAGAGCCTTTCTCCATAGTGCTGCATTTTCAGGAAGCTCCTGATATTTTGTTCCTGTCTGCTTCACCGTGGTGGTATCTGAACAACTTCTAGTTGAGCCTAAAGCACATGAGTAAGATCTGTCAAAACTGATTACTGCTTTACTGCTGCTGAGATACTGTAATGTCAATTCTTCTTACATTTAGCTTCTCAATAGCCCCATTCTGAATTCAGATGTTTGCTGTAATTTAATAAAATACTCTAACAAATATATTTGTGTCAGACAGAAGTGTCCTCAGTGGTAAGTAATAAAACACTTAATTCAGCTGCAGAAGCATGAAGAGTAATATTTCCTGTAATCATTTCCTTTTCTGTGTAGCAAGATGACCTTAAAATCTCACAGAACACATCGAGCTCCGGTGCTGGAACAGTTCTGATTTACCCTTCATCACCTAATGAGCTTTTTTTTTCATTCCCTGGTCTCTAGGCTAAAAGGAGAAGATAAAAAAGAATAAGTACTGTGTCTATTGCAGCACTGAATGATCTCAGCTCCACATTGCTCAGTTTAAGTAGTTTAACACTTTCTTTTTCCTTGTTCTGATTTTTTAAAATGCCAAAAAATCTGGAAAGACTGTTTAAAAAATTGTTCTAATTTAAAGAGAATATATTTTGCTTTGATTCTTAATTCATTTAGGAAACAAATATAATCTTATGGGATAGAGCAAGAATCTCTTTCCTCCTATTCCTTTTTTCCTCCTTCTTTTTCTTTTATCCCAAATTATTGCAGAATATCTATTAACTGCCGAGACACCAGATCCTGGAGGGGCACTTTATGTTTCACCCTACAGCTTATTGGAAAGACTAGAAGGGTTTTGGGGGGCTTCCCACTGGACTTCAGATCGGTAGCAAGTAGGAGAGATTTCCTTTCTTGATGCTTCCTCCCTGGGGCTTTTGAGCATGAGGAAAAATTCAATTTTCAGTACACCAGGATGCAGCGAAGGGCAGCATGGAGAGGTGTGAACATCCAAACACTGCTGCTCCAGCTTGGTATTATTAACGACTGCTACCGAGAGAGGGGGCTGTACAACGTACTCTCATGGATTATTTCTTTGGCTGGTGTATAGAAAAGAAAGCTTTCTATGCTGTGGCAGATCCTCTCCAGGTCCTCACTTATTTACACAACCGTTTAACATACATATATTTAAAAAGTGAAAAATGAGAGTAAGAAAAAAACCCACAACCCAGAGGGACGCATTGACTAGCAAAACTTCAAAGCTGTTCCTTCCCCACTGCCTCCTGTGTCTACACTTTTCTCAGATATGAAACACCGGTGTTTCATTTAACTTGCCGCCACTAGCACAGCATGACCTTCCCGTGTTTATTCTGGATGGACAGAAGAAACTGCGACTCAAGGGAGCACAACATGGCTGCTAGGAGAGGAGGCTGATGAGTCCAAGTTTGGCCATGGCTTTGTGGTGCACACTTCTGTCCCAGGCAATGCCCAGCACTTGGTTTTTCTCAGACACCCTGCTTGCCCCTTCCAAGCGCACAGGTTCACCGTCCACCGCAGATGGGACTCACCAGGAGGCAGCAGAGACTTGGGAGATCCATGTCAAGTGGCAGGGCTTGCAATGAGGAATGTATCAGTTGTTTCTCAGTGGGCTCCTTCTCTTGCCACCAAGATGTTGGAGCTGTCAAGATGTAGTGAAGCTGATCAGAGAGAGGGTTTAAGGCAAGGTGGAAAGAAGATAAAAATTGAGGTGCAGTGGGAAATCAACCTCTCTACTGTTTTTATGGCTATTGCACATTGAATCTCATGCAATAAGAGTTGGTAAAGGGTGAAGGAAATGGCAGAGCCCTTGGTTTCTACAAAAGCTGCATGTTCTGTGTCTTTGATATCCCTCACCTCACTGAAGTTGGTTCCTAGGGGTCAGAATTTGGTTAGAGTCAGCACTTGGACCAGTGAGATCAAGGGAGCTCCTTGAGACTGGCAAGATATGAAGGGGATGTGACCTGGGCATCTGGGGGCACTTCTTAGAAAGGCATCATGGCCTTGGAAATCAGGAATCTGACTCTGAAGCAGACATTTGCAGTCTCTGGAGTAGCAGTAGGAGAGCTACACCTCTACTGGATAATGGATCTACTTGCCAAAGCAGAATCTGATGCACCGGAAAACTGGGACAGAAAATCCTGAGACTGGTGTGCCCAAACAAACATAAGCTGGGTCATTGTGCTTCAGGCGTGCAACCAATATACGAGACAAAGGAGAGCATCAGATTTCCTTCCCTGACTTACTGCTTATTGCTGTAGATAGCTCTGTTTAAACATCTAATCCCAATTTCTAGTGATTAGGTCTTGGGTTTAGATTTGGTAAGAGGAAAAGGCACTGGCACAGCCAGATTTCTGAGTCATATAGAGGACTAATAGCCAGCAATTAGATCATTCTCTCAAGTGTGAAAGAGCCAGGTGCGGGTCCCTCCTCTGCTTTGCTTGAAATTTGCATTGAACTCGAGACTTCTGCCTCCTCGGGGACTTGCCTACCTCTTGGGCATTTAGAGATGTCGTAAGCTGTGTCTGTCTTTGCGGGCGTTTATCCACTTTCTATGATAATTGAGATGGTGGAAGAACAAATAAATGGCAAAGCTTGTGAGGGGCAGCAAATGTAAGGTATTATAAAATTATATGTGTTTTAAAAGGTGTAAATGATCAAAAGACCCAATACTCAAAATTCCAGATAATAATATGCCCTCATTTATTCTTAAAGAAAATTCAGGCATAGGTTTGCAACTGACATAGTCTATTTTGTTGCCAATTTTTAAAAATTAATTATGCAGATCATCGCGTTGTGAAGAATGGGTTGGCAGCATGACACCACCTAGAGCTTTAAGGCTGAGCTTATTATTCAGTCCTCTGTCTTCTGACAGCTACAGGGGTTAAGGTTAAAACCTGATTTTGTGGCTCTTGCTTTGGGTTCCTGGTGGTTGGGCAGAGTGGGCAGCAAGAACAACAGCTGGTTTACCTTGATGTAATTTCAGACACTTTAGCTTAACTAGACTGTTGTGTATCAGCTGAGGATCTCAGTTGTGATATTCAGTATTCTTCTCTCATTTTCACCTGCTCCCATGAGATTTGGAGAGGTGTCACTCCCCTGCAGGTAGGGCACTATTTCTTAAAACATTAGAATAATTCCTCAAGATTCAACAGAGTCCGGCGTAATTTCAATCGCAGCATCCAAGTGGGATTTCATCTATACAGACTCAGTGGATTTGTTTAATTCTCTGCCCTGATTAAGCAGACGCGTCAGCGCGTCTCTATTCCCAGTCGCAGACTCCTTGGAGTTCATTCTTCAGGAACATTAATTACTCCAGTGCTCGATTCTGGGAAGCCCCGTTTTCATGTCCTCCAAATTGCGCTTCCTCTTCACGGTGCCCATGAACGGCTGGAAAACCAGCACGTCTCTGCAAGTGTGCTCAGAGCAAAGGTCCGGGGAGGGACCCGTGTTGTTCTGCTGGTGCATTGCCCGTACTGCTTCTGGAGAGGGACAGATTGGGGGGGAAATCAATTATGCAGACAAGGAGACGGTCAGCAATATGCCCTTTTTACAGATACCTGCAATATATTATATGAAAATGAAACACACATTTAATTGGTGTTGAAGCTTGTGAAATAATTTGTCTTCCGCAAATCTGACCACATTTTTTTATCAGCCAGGCTGATGTATAACTACCCCCAGACATCTGATCCTGACAGCTACTCAGATAAACCTATTCAGTTGTGCAAAGATGAGTATTATATGAAATACGATAGTACTTGGCCATTTCACCATTTTTTCAGGTGAAAAATTGGTCAAGTATAGAAGTGTGAGTGCTATCTCCTTTCCTGCATACACAGACATGCATGGCCTGGCAGTAAAATTAATGCAGAAATTTTTTATGTAATATACAAAGCAATCTTTCAAGTCTAATTTGCGACTCCACTGTATTTGGTTAAGAGAGGAGAGCTTTAGCTGCAACATCTGTAATATAGCCCAATTCTCTGGAAAATCAGTATCCTTTCCTTTGGACAGTTGTGGAGGGTTTGGACCCTGCTGGATCCATAACTGCAAACACCCAGGTATTAGATGCATAGTCCAGAAGGGTCCTTGAGCAGCTGATCTTTGGCCGCTCACATCCTTCCCAAGTCACAAAATATCAGATACTTTTGGCAGACTTCTGAACACCAGCTCAAAAAGTACAAGCAGAGCACAAGAGGAAGGAAGGGGTTTGTCAGCTTTCTGCAGCTGTATTTATAACTGGAATTTTTGGATACACTGCTGTTTAAGTAGCCATTTTTGAAACTTGTTTTGCAGTTGCCAAGAAAAATGAAAAATTAGAAAAAAAAATGTTCACATTACCTTCCCAATAAAAAAGAGGGAAAAAAAGATGGTGCTAAGCAATATGAAAATTGAAGTACTTTTCAAAGTTAATAACTTTTACCTCCCTTTCTTTTATGGGACAAAAATGTCTTCAAATCCACTCCATGGGAAAAAATCCCAGTATTTTCCAGTTGTAACAGCGCATGCAGACCGGTGGCTGAGCTGGTGACCACAGCGGCGACTGCTGCAGCCAACGTAGAGTCACCACCTCCAGCCTGGGAGCTGAGGTCCCCAGCCCTGAATTCCCCTTTGAAATGAACTGCTAGTTGTGATGAGAGATGAAAGCAATGGGCTTTTGTCCTGATCAGCAACAGGATGAGCTATTCAAATTATTTGGCAGAATTTAAAACGTAACCCTCACCTTTCCCACCAACTCTTGAGCTGTTGGGTTTGACATTTTCCCACTAGCAGACACATTCATGGAAAGAAGCCAGTGATTTTTAAAAGGCTTGAGAAACATGAATAATAGCAAGAAATACTATTTCTACCTGGCTTGTCCTTTTGAACCACCGCGTGGATGGTTTGTACATCCAGGCTGAATTACGGCAGGCTTCCCCTGGCTCTGGCAGGCAGGCTTGCCTGCTGTCTGCAGCCTCATGGCCCTGGGTGTCGAGAGCGGGGACCGGGGCTAGAGAAAAGGTGCAAGGTCAAATCTAGGGGAGGCAAGAAGTCATCCTCTGCAGACACTGCTAGAGGATAGCAGTAGAGATGCTACCTATTTTAAACCCTTCTTGACCACCAACGCAGCAGAAGGAGGCTTTGCTGTAGCTAAGAGCAATCCCCTGTAAGTGCACTGCTGGGAACGAACTTCACAGCTGGAAGTGAAAGTAGGAAAAAACCCTTGCTTTGTCTTTAAATATGTCAGCATGTAGCATCCAGGCTCTTCTGAAGACAAGACAATAAGATAAGACCTCCACTTCTCTGTGCCCAGAAATGTTAAAGTACCCGTAGGATTTTACAGCGGTCTCCCGCGATCCCGTACAAACCTACCTCTGCACATTGCCCTGGTACCCGTTACCCCAGGGCCGCCCTCGTGATCGGGCATTCAGACACTCGTGCTGTGCTCTGCAAAAGGAGAAACGCCGGGGGAGGAGGAGGAGGAGGAGGAAAAAAGCCCTAATTGACAGGAGTCGAAAAACCCAATTACAGAGATGAAAGAGGCAGGCCAGGCATATGTTTCTTGGCTTTGGATCATCAGACCTGCCAGTTCTCATTATTTTCTAGCAAGCCTCACTCTCTCCCAAGAAGGGGCTCTGGCGGTATATGGCCTTTTGGAGAAACATCATGCCCGCCTGGCTCACCTGAGCCTGTGTTAGCAAAGCACATGGTGGCAGAAGCAGCAACATAGATGCATCATTACTGCAAGAAAAAAAAAAAAAAAAAAGATTAAAGATAGACCAGAGAAAGGAGGAAGAAACAAGGAGATGAGGGGGGGAAAAAGCATGTCCCGGGAGAATAAACTAATCAAAACCATGGCATTAAATAAAACAAAGCATCTCCCATTAATAATTGAGGAAGCACGCCAGTGTGCTGTGTGCACCGTGGGTATCTCATTTGTCTGAAGAAAGGAAGGAGCAAAAGGGAGCGAAGCAGGTATGAAAGGCATCATTTCCCTGTGTCTCTAATGAGCAGTGCTGCTTTCCTTTTTTCCCAACACCTCCTCCCCCATTACGTTCCCTTTTTCCCTCACCTATTTGTCATCGTACCCTTAAGAGGAGACTGGAACGGTGTCAGGTCTGAAGGAGGCAGCAGAGCTGCTTTGTCCTTGGGCACTATTCAGGATTTGTCCCTTAGGACATTTCTCCGAAAGAAGAGGAGGACTCAGTGTGCTGCTCCATTGTGATCCTGGACAGTGGTCCAAGCATCTGATATGCATGGAGACCGTATTTTCTTTAGGTGGAGAGACACAGGGATAGATATGTAAATACCTAGCTCCTGCACACAGCATATACAATACAGATTTGAAACATTAAGTGGGAGAAGTCAGGCATATTAAATTAGGAGAGGGCAGAGTTGGCGTTATAACCCAGTCTGATCCCTGTCATGTCCACTGATATAATGCTTTCTTGTATGATTGACTGTCGTCATGCAGAGCAATGAGTGAGGATGGGTTGGCAGCTGAGGGTACCCTGCCTTGCTTGCTGCAGCTGTGGGTGATTGCAAAGATAGCAAATGGGGTTTAATCCTGTGGCTAAAGGGGCCAAATACAGCCCCTCAGAGCTATATCCCATGCCTCCGTAGGACAGCTCGCCACAGGAAGGGTTTCATGAGGGGTGGTGGCTCGCATGTCTCTCGTTCCTGGGATGCCCTCTTAGGAAACTGCTCCCCGCAGCTCTGTTTAGTCTGTCTTGCTAGATACATCTGTGTTTTATTAGTCATAGGAACTGCCAGAGCTTACATAAAAGAAAGGTTAATCTCGTTAGAGTCTGGCCTTTCAGTGCTGTCCTTTGCTTTGGCACATCCCCAAATATCAGCCCCAGGCAGGGGCATGCAGAGGTAGCAGTGGGACCCCCGTGTGGGAACACCATCCCTCTGGACAAGATCCCCTCTGCCAGAGGGGCAACCACAAGCTCTCCTCCCTGGGAGGAAAGGAGAGGATTAGACAGGACTCACCCAGGTCCCCAAATATTTCCCCACAGCAACAGGCCCATCTTTTAGCTATACACTAGTATGTTTTTTGGAAAACAGCCTTTTCATGCCTGGGAATAAGTGCCACACAGAGCAATCCTCTATTTAGCCAAAGCAAGCTGCTCCCAAGAGACATGTCTAAAGCTGTCTTCTCCATCAATATAGCAACAAATGATCTGCACTTCTGAACCAAGCCTGGATTTGAATGGCCTGGTGATCTCTTGTTGCTTTCTGAACATCCCTGTGATGCTGTGCTACTGTGACAATCTCTTGTCCCCACTGTGCAAATCTTCAGATTTTGGTGGTGTCACTCTTGCAGGCAGATGCATTTCTGTATGCTACCCTGATGGCCTGCCATTCTGACACAACATATATGTGCAGTGGTATCACCCCAGCTCAGCAAGTCCCTGGGATACAAATCATGGCAGGCTGGGAGAGGGTCTGGGAAGCACTTCTGTGTGTCAGACCTGTCCTTACACTTACTCCTTTTGAAGAGGGAGATTATTTCTGCTTCATAGTCTTACCTGAAAAATACCTTGTTTAGGATCTTGGGTTATGAAACAAAAGTGGCTTCTCCTCATACAGTAACAAGGAATTAGCTGTGAATATATATTAACTGAGCTTAGTGTGTTTTAGAGAGGGTTGCAGTAGACCTGATCCTAAACTCGTTGAAGTCAGTGCAGAGACTCCTTGTCCTCCTCCCTCTGCAGAGCTTTGGCCAGACTCAGTAATCCCAAACTGTCCTTCCACTGATGCAGATCAGGAGTACCTCCAGTGAGCGTATGGGTTTGGAGGAGCAGTTGGAGAATCAGCATCACTTGCTAGCTCAGTTGCTCAGCTGATCTGCCATATGACAGGGCTCTGGGAGAATTTATCCCTGCATCACTCCATGTCCTCTCTGCTCGGGTTGATCTAGAGAGCCTAACCAAGAAGGGGAACTCAGCACTGTCTGTCAACATCCTGGTCTGAAGGGATGAAAGAAGTCCAAAACCAGCCTGACTCCATTCAGGTTCCTGTTTGGGTTTCCAGAGTCTGAAAGCTGATCTGTCACCCCAGGCCTCCTGCCCAGTGAACAGAGAGGAATAGGAAACCCCTGACATCTACCACCCAGGAGGACAGCCTGCCCCAAGAGGCGAGCCCACCTCTCTCTCCACAGGGCAGGAAGCCCAGGGCCACACAAGATGCCTACAGCTGGCTGCAGAAACAAAGACAGTCGTGAAGAACAAAGCTGAGAAGGGAGCTGGGGTTTTTGACTCCTGGTGCTGTTGACCAAGCTGTGATACTGCTCAGGGAGGCAGGACAGTGCTCTATTTTCTCTCCAGCTTCCTTTCTGAAGACGTTTAGCAAGGCGGCAACCATCTCCTTTCCCAACCAACAAAGGAGTAGCCACACACCAGGACCAGTTTTCAGATGGGCAGTTCATGGGTGTGTACAGGAACACTGTGGACCCATACTGCTCTGGGCAAGATAAAGACACTGTTGTGCAATGGCATGTTGAATAAGGGCGGGAGTGTTGGCAACGTTTCTACAAGCAGCTTAAAAATCCCCTAAACTTCCAGCCACACGGATAGGGATCTGATAGCCCTTTTTGGGCCCTGGGAATGGAGCTATTCCTACTTCAGTTTACATAAATAGAGGCGAAACCAGATCTGTACATTGCTCCTGAAGGAGCGTGGCATTGTCAAGACGATAATTTGTACCAAAGTAACATGCAGAGACTTAGCAAGGATCGAGGCCTTCTTCAAAACCTGTGTAATCTAAAGCTACATCCACGTTAGCCATTTGCTTCAGAGCCTTGGTGAGATTTTGAAGTGAATCCCCCAGCAGTAGTCCCCATGCAGGATTTGGTTTGCTTTTCGGATCGAGTTTGGTGTGCATGAATTGGATTCCTTCTGGAGGACACACAAGCTCTGCTACCACCGCTAATGCTCTCCATCTCCTTGTGGGTATATAGGGGTCCAAAGAGACCAATGATTGCCCTTCAGATATCCTGAAAACACCTGTGTGGTGGGGACATCCAGTGCAAGGCACCAGACTAAACCGAACTGCTGTAGGACAGTTGCAGGGGTTTCATCACCGGCAGCTTCCATCTCCTCTCTCACCACACTGAATTACTTGCCTGTGAAGATGAAACCTTAAGTGAACAAGGATAGTAATTAGGCTCTAAAAGCCTGAGTTGCTTCTGATAAGGGAACATAGATGTTTTTTGATTACAGCCTTCTGTACTGATCAGCAGCTGCCTAGGACCGGAGAGGACCCTGTGCTTAGCATGAGGGAAAAGACCCCATAATCTTCAGTGGGTTCCAAATTCTTGGTTTACAGCCCTTCTGAAGGGTATGTGGATGGAAGTGAGCCAAAGGAGGTTTTCAGTTTAAAGGAACTCAGACAGGAAATTGCTAAACTACCTGCAGCGGTGTGTAACCAATCACTGGAATCAATTGCACTAGCAGAGAAATTCTGTTAAAAAATCAGTTCTGCATTAAAAAGGACTCTAGGGAGTGCAGGGAACTATTACTTGGACTGAAATAGTTATTTACTATACTTGTGCAAGTATGTCTGTTTATTAGTGTATCTGATGAGTGTATTTGACCTCCACACCAGGAAAATCTGCTGAAAATGTAATATAAAATAATCAGTGGACACATGAATAAATATATTGGGGAAATAGACAAAAAAGTATCTGGGGGGTCAGGGGGCAGAGCAAAGCTGTAGCATCTTGGTAGAAAGCAGAAGATGCCTGAGAACGAGCAGCTTTCTCATTCACTATCAAGAATTGCACAAAAGCAGACCTGCAGGTGCCAGGCTTTTGAAAACAAGCTAAAGAACGTGCAAACAGCCATTCAGTAAGAGTACTGCTGTTGCACAGCAGCAAGGGTGTACTGTAGGGACTAAGCTGGTTTTCTCACAGAACACAGACTTAAATTATGGGACTCTTTGCTGTAGGATGATGTGGAAAATTTAAAAGAGTTCAAAGAGAAATTAGACAAATTGGTGGAATAAAATCCGTTAAAGACTGTTAAAGACAAAGACACTGAGTCTGATGCAGGAAACTCTTAAGCCGCAGATTTCTGGGTCTGGGGAAAGTATTCAGAATACTTTCCTCAGACCCAGAAATGTGCGGCTTAAGAGTTTCCTGCATGAAAAATATACCCTTGTCCTCCTCTGTGGAAAACTCTTGGTCACTGTCAGAGACAGCACCAGACTGGGCTCTCCTTTGGTCTTCATGTATATATCTATCCTTATGGTTTTATTACATAGTGCTCAGGGGTCATCTTCAAAATGACAAAGCAGTACATTTTAAGTGGGCAGTGGAAACATGTATTCCCAAAACACCAGTGAAACTGGGGCAGTCGTTGTAACAAGTTATCAGGGAATCCAAAGTTAAAATGGGTTTGAAGAGAGACTGGACAAATTCAAGGCAAATACATCCATCCTGGACTATTAAATATGATGGCCCAGAAGCAGCATGTGACTTGGAAGTGCCTGCATAGCTGGTGGCTAGGCAACCTTTGTTGAGGTGCCAAGGGTAAGGATTGCCCAGTTTCTTATGCCCTTTCTTAATATCCAGTATTAGCTGTTGTCAAAAATGCCATCAGCTCAATTTTGGTCCAAACTGTTAGGACTATTCAAATGTCTCATGTCCCTTTCAGCAGACCACATCAGGGAACATTATCTTAACCCTCATTGCTGCACAAGCCCATGAAGATAGTAGCTGTGATGGCCATGAAACACTACTTTTATCAACTCCAAGCTTTTATCACGCAGGGGAATGACTGCAACCCAAATATGCAGGCTGGGGAATGATGCATTGACATAGGTATAGCTAAGCTAGTGACTCCTTGAACGTGGTAAGCCCAGGGTAAGTAGAAGCCTGAATCTTCAGTTTAAGCTAAACTACTAAGCTATCAGCTTTCTGATATTATGGAGAAAATTATGCTGGGAGTTATCGAAAAACACCTGAAGGACAACGCAGTCATTGGTCACAGCCAACATGGGTTCGTGAGAGGAAAGGCCTGTCTAACAAACTTAGTTTCCTTTTACGACAAGGTCACCCATCTAGTTGACCAAGGGAAGCCAGTTGATGTCATTTTTTTAGATTTCAGTAAAGCTTTCAATACTGTCTCTCACAGTATCCTTCTGGACAAAATGTCCAGCATATAGCTTGACAAAAACATAGCGCAATGTGTGAGCAACTGGCTGATGGGTCGGGCCCAAAGAGTTATGGTAAACAGGGTTACATCAGTCTGGCAGCCAGTCACTAGTGGGGTTCCCCAGGGTTCCATTTTAGGGCCAGTTCTCTTTAATGTTTTCATAAATGACTTGGATGTAGGACTAGAAGGTGTCATGAACAAGTTTGCAGATGACACCAAATTGGGAGGAGCTGTTGATTCTGTCGAGGGTGGAGAGGCCTTGCAAAGAGATCTGGATAGATTGGAGAACTGGGCAATCACCAACCACATGAGGTTTAACAAGGGCAAGTGCCGGATTCTGCACCTGGGTAGGGGCAACCCTGGCTATACATACAGACTGGGCAATGAGACACTGGAGACCAGCCATGCTGAAAGGGACTTGGGGGTCTTGGTCAACAGCAAGTTGAACATGAGTCAGCAGTGTGCCCAGGCTGCCAGGAAGGCCAACCGTATCCTGAGGTGCATCAAGCACAGCATTGCTAGCCGGTCTAGGGAGGTGATTGTCCCACTCTACACTGCGCTAGTGAGGCCTCACCTCGAGTACTGCATGCAGTTTTGGGCGCCACAGTACAAAAAGGACATAAAACTATTGGAGAGTGTCCAAAGGAGGGCAACAAACATGGTGAAGGGTCTAGAGGGGAACACGTATGAGGAGAGGCTGAAGTTCCTTGGTTTGTTCAGCCAAGATTGAGGAGAGACCTCATCACGGCCTACAACTTCCTCACGAGGGGGCAGGCACTGATCCCCTCCCTCTGGTGACCAGTGATAGAACCCATGGGAATGGAATGAAGCTGCGATGGGGGAGGTTTCGGTTGGATATCAGGAAAAGGTTCTTTGCTGAGAGGGTGGTTGGCCACTGGAACAGGCTCCCCAGGGAAGTGGTCACAGCACTGAGCTTGACAGAGTTCAAGAAGCATCTGGATGACGCTCTCAGTCATATGCTCTGATTTGGCTGGTTCTGTGTGGAGCCACGAGTTGGACTCGATGATCCTTATGGGTCCCTTCCAACTCAGGATATTCTATGATTCTATGATTCTAGCTGATACAGAGCCAGCCTCCTCCAGCCAGCTCACCTCTGAAGCACTCAGTGCACAGCCTTCTCTAGGAGGGAGGGACCACACCATCAAGGAAATTTTGCTCAAACTGAGCTTGAAGCACTGAGAAAGATTTTTCCCTTAGCAAACCATAGGCATTTCTGCAACTTGCGCAAAAATCTGTAATCACTAGACAGCAAGATCAAAACCAGATCTTGTTGCAAAGGGAGCTTATTTTAAAAATGCATTGGCATTATGAAGATACCACTGCATTAAAAAGCCGGAATATTCAGCATTTCTCTAAAGATGTTTTTCCCCCAGGCAATCACCTTTCACTCCAGCTTCCACCCCTACATCTGTGAGGGGGTGTTGATAAGATGTAGGATTTTCAGTAGGAAATCTTCAATCCAATGAGTTGTAAGAAAAAGTCCTTTTATTTCCATGAAAAGCAGATAGCAAATTTGCTTTAAAAGCTTAATTTCCCTAGAAAAATGGATAGGGGGAAAGTCCATGGTCTGTCTGGAGGTGAACTCTGTAGAAAATGGTAGTATGGAAATGGAATTGAATGGGAACAGAAGATTTTATTGTTTTCATATTTGTGGCACTGCAAAGCTCATTACTGGAGTAAAAGAATGCATTTTTCTAATCAAAAGGAACATTATATGAGCTACTGGAATTGAGACGAAATTAAATATATGTTTAAGTGTTATTTTTAATATTTAAAAGGCTTGCTAGGAAATGTATGGGGATCTCTTTTCTTATGACTGACATTTCCAAAGAGGATGCTGGGACTCCTATGAGAGTAAAATACCTTCAGTCTATATAGCAAGTGTCAGAAATGTATGTCTCAGTCTTGATATATTTTTGATTCCACAACCATGTATTCATAATATGTCAGACATGCTAAGAAGTTGCTGAAAAATGTGTTGATGGAAGAAATATGAGTTGAACTCCTGTAGAGCCCCTCCAGAATACCAATGAGTAGACTGATCCATCAGAAATACCCACAAAGACCTGATGTATTAAAAAAACCCTGTAGCTGCAAGTCATATGATTAACAGAGCTGTCAGATTCTTGTCTTTATCTCTCTCCCTTTCCAAAAATCATAGTTTAAAACATAGATTTTTGCAGTCATCTGCCTCCAAAAGACAATCCAATAATCTGATGCACTCCAGAAGTAGTTTCATCAGAGAGGCTCAAAGAACCTTACAAATAATCCCCAGACCTTGGATGAAATCAATAGACCTACTCTGAAGCGGATGAGAATGACTTAGGATTGAAGTTCAAAAACAGCCAGCAATTTCACTGCAAAGCTGTTGACTGCTGGGCTCTTGTTGTCTCCTGCCTTCCCTCTTAATAGGGGAGCAAGTAAGAGTACATTAACATCAGCAAAGTGGACAAGACGTGATGCAGTTGTCACCTATGGCACAGTGGCGACATTCCCCAGTAGTTAAAAGTAATTCACAAAGGAAGAAAGTACCTGGGATTTTTTTTCCCTGTGGTTTGCTTCTCTCCATGCGTAAAAAGAAATCTGGAAGTTTTTTTGTCTTGCTTGTCCTCAAAAAGATGCCTTTTTTTTTTGGCATCTTAATACATTAAGAAAGTACTTCTGTTCTTTGATTTTGGAGAGTGACTCAGCGATCTCTGATGCATATTATAAACTTTTTTCAACCTTTATTAAAAAGCTAGGGACATAATGACGTTATATCAAAGGCTTTTTTTGAGCAATTTCCCCCCAGGTGTATGAAAGACAATTAACGGAATCACACGGAAAAATAAGGCAGAAAACCTGAGCCTGGTGGCAAAATTTGTGTTCAGTATATTGGATTTCAGTAGTGTTTTAAAAACCTAAAAATCATCTATTCTCTTAGGCATTTCATCTGCTTGTTGTCTTTGATGTAATTTTTCCAGTCTTTAAAAAACTTTTTAATAAAATGCAGGCTTTAAATGTCCATAATTTCTAGCTAAAAAGACAAGACTTTGTTCTAAACTCTTCAGTTGTGGTTGGGAAAGGGCTCCTTGGCCTCTTTTTAATTAATTCTCCTGGGACTGTCTATGGACTTTCCTGGTTTCAGCACTGATCAAGAACATCCAATGCACCATTGTTTCTGTGCAGTTTCCAACTCAACAGAAGTCATGTCAAATCCCGGATTTTTTAAAGTCCTTTTTGATTCCCAGACCAAGAATCATAGAATCTAAACCTCCATCCTGTCAGATCTATCCCTTCACAAAAACATCAAAGAGGCCCAAGATTCAAGAGGATTTTAAAAAAAAAAAAAAATCATAAAAAAGGAGGCAAGGTGTTTTTACTGTATCTCCTGGATTTTACTTTCGTGCATTAACTCACTTCTCTGAGCTTTCCTCTTTGATCTGGAGAACTATAGAAACCCTTCTTTCTTTAAGTCAGCTGAAGTTCTCACTCAGGACAAACTGTCTTAAACCTCACTGGCAAAATAATGCAGATTCCCAGGACTCCAACTTATTCATTCAAAGCTAACTGTTGGAACAAGAAACAATGGTTCTTATCAGCACTTCTGGTCAATATCATCTCACATCTTATTTGTGGAGCAAGCAAATTCTTATCCAGGTAAAGTTGTGATGCCAAGACTGATACCAGCCATCATGAACTGTTCCTGGGTTGATGCTCAGTGTCAACCCAAATTTAAGACCCTAGCCATGATACTTTTGCCAGCATGAAGTCTTCCTTTGGTGGGTTGGCAATGAAGAGCTTCACAAAGAACGTGCTTTAAGCTAAGTCTGAACTGAGCCCATGGAGATCTTCTACACCAACAAGATCCAATTGTACACCCATTGGATCTATCCCACCAACAATGGGAAGATATCCCATCCATTACAAGGTATGACAAGATGCATAAAAGAGAGAAATGAGAGATCAAGCAAGATTACAACAGACAATAGGAAATGTTCTCATATTGTATATGTTTGACTGCTTCTGTCTTACCTATAATTAGGTCATAAACTCTTCAGTGTGGAGACTGTATATGTTGGCAACAGAACAAATAGGTCCCATTTTTTTTACAATGAAGCCTTAAACTGCTGCAACCTCTGGAGATGTTGCAATATAACCAATAATATTAAAAGAAAGATTAACGTGAGGGAATTTGAACAGTAATGGAGGTAAGAAAAAGCCGTGAAGAGTTTCAAAGGTGAGGTCTGAAAGCTGAGAAGGAAATTAATCATTATTACTGTTGTTGTTATTCATTTATATTGGGCCATAAGTGCATGTGTCAAACCTGTGAAACGAAAGTCAGAAGAATCAATATTTTCTTATTGCATTTATGTATTTTTGTCAAAGACTCATAAATTGCTGCCATTTTTGGAATCAGATTTTGAACTTCATGCCAGATCCAGCTGTTGTGCATTTCTAATAGAAAGAATGGCTGCCATTTATTGTTAGGCATAAAATTGAGAAACTAACCATAAAAAGATTCTCAGCACTGTAACTCTGACAAATCCATCTCAATGAAGGCTGTTATCTAGGGATATATAAATATTGAATGGGGAGATGCTTGTTTCCTTTCAGCACATTCTCCTGGATAATCCATTTGGCATCACAATATCAAAAGCTTTATTTTATATATTAAATAGATTTGTTTCTTTGGTCCCTACTCACTCTGCCTGTGGTTTGCTTTCCCATTAAACTAGTTGTGTTTCAATTGCAGGCGCCATGGGTAGGAGACAGAGTTATTAAAATACACCAGACTCTGAGCAGATCTCTCCCAGCTGCCACTTGCTTGTACGAGCTGCCACTGTTTAAAACCGCTCTTCTAATTACTGCTGGGCTCCTCATACAAGGGGACAGGACAGTTAGCCGCCGAGGTGCTCAGAGCATATCCAACGATTGCAGTGGGTGGGACCCATGTAAGGAGAATGAATGTCAGGAGATGTAGGAAAATCATTAATTCACATACCTGAAACACCAACAGATGATATACATCTGAGCAGCCATCTGCATTTGAAGCCCTCTTCTGTATGGAAAAGTATGTATTTAGATTAAATATGTCAGACTTTCTCAAGATGCAATGTGAAGATGGGATGGGGGACTGTTGTGCTATAAATAGCAGAGGCCTTAAATATATCAAGGGATAACTAATTGATTTATCATGTAGATAGGCCCAGGGGAAAGCTGCACAGAGTCCTGTTATTGATGCCCAGTGGCATTAGCCTCTGGCTTAGGCCATCTTCTTTCCTCCACCTAAGCTGACTGCCAAATATAGAACTAATAAAGGAAGAGGAAGAAAAAATTCTAACATTTGAATGAGATTATATGACTCCATTTCCCATTAGAAAAATGTCTATCTGCAGCTAGTGAGCCAAGGGATCCTTGCTGTCCTGTGTTCCTACAAGTAGTCCCAAACATCCATTGGATGGCTTTTGGTGCTAATACTTTCCTACTGAATTCTCAAATCCCTTTCAGTCTCACAGTCTGCTTTGTCATGAAGAAAGTTTCATTTTGAAGGTCAGCAATATTGCCTTTATAAATGTGTATAAAATCAGTCCAAAAGTGTGCTTTCCTCATCCACTTCCAAATACATGAAATTAGGGTAGCATTATGGTGTTCAGCATGAGCCTTTGCACAAGCACAGTACTAGGAAGGAATCCACAGAAGAAACATACATGATGGAGAGATGGAAAATCAGGGGTTTAATGGTTTGAGCCAGAAATGGCCACTTCATGTTTCATAATTCTTGCAAAAGCTGAAGACATCAGAGGACTTCTGTAAGTGTTGTTCAACAGATGTCCCAATAACCCCTAGAAGATGTGCAAAAGGAAGAGTGAACTGTGAGTCTGAAGACTTGAGTCTTATTTCTGGCTCTTCAGTTGGCAATTTCTGTGAATAAGATATTCCATTTCCCGCTTCTGTGTCCTCCTTCCCCTCCTGCAATTTGTGTAGTCTAGTTTGCAGACTCCTTGGGCTGAGCTGTTTGAGACAACTTGGTTTCCTCCCACAGAGAAGTGCAGCACTCAGAAAGTTTCTTCTCCTGACTGTGTGGTGCCTTTGGAAACTATTATAAATTAGGAATATTAGCCATAGGCTGCATATGCTATAAGTTGTAAGGAGATACTATTTTGCAAATGTTGAAACAGATGTACCAGGAATATTTTTATATTTTTACTGTCTGACCATCTGTAAAGCCAGGTGTCCAAATTACGTGACTTAAGAAGATTAAAATAGAGCCATATATAGCTAATACATTTGGAAGCTGATGAACTCAAACTAGCTGTCAAGTACACAACTGCATGTCAGTTCTGAAGTGTAATGTCTTGGATGGGTCTAGAAACCTTGTATTTCTATACCAAGATAAGTATTTATTAGTAAACTGGGGACGACCAAATAAGATGGTTAGGGGACCGGAGCACATGATATAGAGAGGCAAAGGGAACTGGGCTTGGTTAACTTGGAAGAGATAAGCAAGAGTGCAATAACAGCTTTCTGATACTTATACGGAAGACAAATCCAGGCTCTACTCAGAGATGCAGTGTTCACATGCTAGATGGAAGAAAATTCTTGGAGAATTTTGAAACTCAATTGGCCACAGCCCTGAAGTTACCCCCTCTTTGTACAGGGGCCCTAGAGACCTCCTAAGGTCCCTTCAGCCGAAACTGTCCTGTAGGTCTGTGCTTTTGTGATATGAAGCTCCTCTTCCTATTTGTGAAGGGGTACGTATGATGCTTATTTCTTGCAGGCAGGTGGTTCTGGCTGCCAGAATAACTAAGTACCTTAACATGTTTATTATGCCTCACAGCTCCTGATGGGATGTGGCAGTGTTATTATTTCATTAGGAAAATGAGGAACTCATGTCAACCTCTTTTTCATTTCAACCACCTTTAGCATTTAGTTTGGAGTCTGACTAAATTGCAGCTTCAGCAGCGACTCCAAGCAAGCCTTCCCTACACAAAATCACGCCTGCAACCAGGGCCAAGAGTAGAAGGTCCTTTAGAGCTGAGATACCCGAGTTATCTTTGCATCCCTTTGATGCTGCAAAAAAAATTCTGAGTGGGGAATAATGGAGTTACTGATGGACTTGTCTCATTAGCTCTAGCAATGATCAGAAGATGGCTGGAGCTACTGCTTCTATCCTGTGGCCTTGGGGAGTGAATTCCAACTTATTTTATTGATGGATTTATGAAAGGATCTTCCAAGTTTATGCCAAATTCCACACATTTTCCCACTCTTTGCAAAATTCTTTTGGTATTAAAGTATTGGTATTGGCACTTGTTAGTGGGGAATTATCAGTCCTCCAAAGCTCCTATGTGCTGAGCTTAGTGTCCCCAGTTTATAAGTGAGGCTCCCACTGGTGTCAGTGGAGGAATTTTTGTTGTTTTTTTTTTAACCGCCTGATAGGAGCATTAGGAGATGATTACTTCCAGCCGTATCTTTTGAGAACTGGTTCTTTACATTTGGCAGACCTAAATTGCTGCAGCTCTAGATCTACCATAGCGTAATTAACTCTAGCTTTGCTGCTTCTATCCCTCTTTGTTCTGGGAACCAGCTGTTTCCCATGTGCTACTGTCAGGGAAAGTGTAATTGTGTGAGAACGAGAAAATTGTTAGATATCCTACTTTTGTATGTTGGTAAAACACTTTAGCCCATGTTATGTAAAACTATGGAGAATATTTGTGGAATTTCCCTTTTTTAAAGTGACATTAAGAAAATTCTCTGCGAAGCTCTCAGAATGAGATGTGGACAGTGTAGGGAAGACACTGATGTGGGTCACTCCTTATATATGACTCTAAGCAAGTCATATACAGATGACTTTCAAAGGCATTTTATATATATTTACATGAATCAGACCATTCTCAGGAAGTTCTGAGATGGAAAGAGCAACAACAGACAGTGATTCAGGTGAGTGGAGACCCCAAATTTCCTCCTTCCACAGCAAGATCCCCATACCTTCCTATCATCTCATCTGTCCAGCCAACACCCATACAAGCTGCACAGGTACATGATGCTTTGTGGTTTGTGCTCTATTTAGGGCCCATCACCGTGAGGGCAGTACTTGGTAACCTCATGTGAGAGCTCATTTCAGCCTCATACATTTATTGTGTGTGTTTTTCTTGCATTCTCATTCTTTCAGCCTGCACCTGCTGATAATAATGAGGATAATAAATCCACCAGGAAATTTACTGAACTGATAGAAATACAACTAGATTAACGTGGAATTTTATGAGAGGTCTGTTTGTTAGAACAAAATAATGCAGGAAGAAAAGGACTGATGGAAAAATAACATTTTAATCTGTGTTAGTGCCATTAAAATCCTAGACAGCTTAATTTCTGTTTCTCTTTGCATGCCCCCAGTATGCCAATATGTGTATTTCTGTGGTGATTATATCTGTGGCTGACACGGGGATGATAGAGTCAGGTACCTTCAGAGAAAAACAGCTGAGCTCTTTGAACCTGCATGCAGGTTTAGGGATGGGCAAGCCATCCATTTGGCCAAAATATGAAGCTGCTGTGTATCCCTGCACTTCTGCTTAGAGAAAGGGAGGTGGTGTGCACTCACAGAGCTTGGGTGTCAGGGGAATGGCCAACAGCAAAATCTGTTTGCCCAGTGGAGTGGTGGTGTTTCAGATGTTACTCTGAAAAATTGTCCCTTTCTTTTGCAAAGTTGGAAAATTTAGCTTCTGTTGTCCAGAAAATCGGATGAGTTTGGAGTAAATCCATCACCTGGGGCTATTTTCCCTTTCTGATGTGCCCTTGCTGCTCTCCTCTAATCCACGTGGTGGGCTGAGAGGGCGATTCATCCAGCTGTGGAGGAAGGAAGGACAGCCAGCTGGTCAGAAATGCATCAGCCCTTCTGATCAGATATCAGGTGAAACCCATCTGGAAGGCTTTGCTAGAGAAGGCAGCTTGGCTTTCGCTGGGGCAACTTAATGGGATCTTCCTAACTGCCTGTGCATTGTGTTGTCTAGGGAGATAAGTCTATGCCACAGGCATTTAGGTAATGCTCCAAGGTTTTAGAAAAGGGTCACTTTGGCCTCTGTTAGTATTTGAGACTTATAAGTTCCCTCGTGGTTCAGAGAACTTGGAAGGGTGAGATTTGCATTACTCTCAGGCAAAATCCAGCTTTCAATTAACAGTTGTGCTACAGAATTGGAGGAGACATATAGGATAAATGCCTGGGGTAGGAATTTGGCCAAGTGACTTAATGACCTCATTTAAACTAACCTATTCTTTATCCTGAACAGTGGAACTGTTTGGCAGCAAGTCCCTTCGGTCGCAGAGCAATCCTCGCTGTCAGTGGAGAGCCCTTTAGCTGGAGCAGCGATTTGTACATCACAATTAATTGTGTACACCATGTGTTGACGTTCTGACAATACCCTCAGAAACAGCCTCCCTGCATCCACTTGCAGCTGAAGGACACTTTACTGTCACACACACAAGAAAAAGGACAAGCACAGAGTTAATCTATGCTCAGGATCACCCAAACCTCCCAAGTGTACCTAATAGAAAAAATGTAATAAAATCCCAAAAAGGTTTTGAAGGAGCCAGCTCCAAAAGCAGACTCCTGGAGGTACCTGCAGCTTTGGCATAAAACTTAGCTCCCAATCTTCTGGTACTTCCAAAATTGTGGTGTGCAACACAGTCTGAATTGACATCTGCACACCGATCTATAGATGCTCTTAGAAAAAGGAAGTGCAGTTCCGCTCTGCAGATATAGGGCATGACTCATTCGCTAATTAGAAAGGACACCGAGAGTGTGTGAAATGTTATTGCGCTGCGTACTTCCATTTGTGGGTCAGGCATGATCAGCAGACCATGAGACTTAACTGCTTGGGAACATGTTACAATTAATAATGAAATACAGCTGCATTCATTTGTAATTTGTAATCTGTTATTATCTAGTAGGGGCAGAGGTTTTGTAAATACATGATGGGAATTTCACAGAAAAGGCATTTTCAGCAATGTGAACTTTGCTCACAGTATTTTGTTCATGAATGTTTTTATGAATGTAGGCTGAACTCTTCTTGGGGGTGTCATGGTTTTACCCCAGCTGGCAGCTGAGCACCACGCAGCCGCTCGTTCACTCCCTCCCCATCGGGATGGGGGAGAGAATTGGAAGAGTTAAAGTGAGAAAACTCGTGGGGTGAGATAAAGAGAGTTTAATTGGTAAAGCAAAAGCCGCACGCACAAGCAAAGCAAAGCAAGGAATTCATTCCCCACTTCCCATGGGCAGGCAGGTGTTCAGCCATCTCCAGGACAGCAGGGCTCCGTCACGCGTAATGGTTACTTGGGAAGACAAACGCCATCACTCCGAACGCCGTCGCCCCCCCCCCCCTCTTCCCCCAAGCTCCTTATAAACTGAGCATGACGTCATATAGTATGGAATATCCCTTTGGTCAGTTTGGGTCACCTGTCCTGTCTGTGTCTCCTCCCAACTTCTTGTCCACCCCCAGCCATCCCGCTGGCAGGGCAGTGCAAGAAGCAGAAAAGGCCTTGGCCCCGTGTAAACACTGCTCAACAATAAGTCCACAGAACAAAAACATCTCTATATTATCAATGCTGTCTCCAGCACAAATCCAAAACATATCCCCATACTAGCTACTGTGAAGAAAAATCAATCCTCTCAGCTGAAACCAGGACAGGGGGAAACATCATCCTGGAGATGTGAATCCTGTGCTTAATCCTAAGAGCTTTGCTTCTGTTTCTCCATCTTCTCTGGTAGATGACTCCAATGAAATGAGCATAAAACATCTCATGAGAACGGCAGTGTTCCCATGGTTGTGCAGGGAGCTTACCAGCTGAGAGGCAAAGGAAAATCAGGAGCACTAGGCTCTGTTTGTGCCAAGGGCAGTGTCTAAACATAGTTCAGTGTTTAAAGTCCATCACTGAAAGTTAATATCTGAATACTAAAATTCCTTCACCTTCCCCTTTTCTTTCTCTTTCCCTTGTCCCTGCCCCTTCCCTTTCCCATTCCTCATTCCCTTCCTGTATTTGTTTAGCTGAGTCCCATCAATATTGATAGGAGTTGCTCCTAAATAAAGACAAAATAAACTGTGTTTTATTTTAATATTCC
This sequence comes from Balearica regulorum gibbericeps, assembly GCF_011004875.1. Lineage (NCBI taxonomy): Eukaryota > Metazoa > Chordata > Aves > Gruiformes > Gruidae > Balearica > Balearica regulorum. The sequence goes on along the minus strand of NC_046184.1, from coordinate 8,220,263 downwards.
TGGCAAAACTCTTCTTACCAGGGCAGACAAGCTTAACACTGAGCTCAGGAGTTAATAAATGACAAAATGAGGATAACTTTGTTAATCCTAACTCAGCCCCTTTTCACTTTCAAAAATGTACTTTCATTGTGCAGTGTAGCGGGTTTGCATTTTTTCACATCTTTTTCATTCAGTGTATGAAATTCAGTGTATTTATGCCTCAACTAAAAATAAAATCAACAATTCCTATGCACTGAAAATAGGGATGTTTCCATATAACCTTTGTGGATCTTCTCAGTATGATACCTGAACATCTCACAAATATTACTTCTTCTATCCTAAACCAATCATAATTTGAGAAATAGCATTCCTGCTATTCTAGGAGGGAACTGAGGCACAGAAGGAATAAAAAAAGACTTGCTGGAAGTCACACAATAAATGCGTTGGACAGATAAGTATTAAACAAGCTTTGCCTTCCCCATGAATCTGGATTCAGTCATTAGACATTGTACAACAGAGCTCAGATCACTCATCACACAGCTTGATCCTGTCAGCCTAAGAACAAACCTGCCTGGGCTAGGAATCCTAAAAAAGAAGGGAGGCAGAGATTAAAGAGCCAAACAAGACTTACTTTTGCACACCTTTAGAGGTCTTGGTTTCCCTTCAGCGACCGTATATGGACACTTAATTTAGAACCGCTTCACTGGCACCTAAAATCCAGATGCAATGTAGATGCCTGCATTAGATAACATGGATTCCACCCTTTGCTGTCAAGACATAGATTGAAGACTCCTGTTTTGAGTCACTATTTCTACCCCATGCTCCATGTTTGACTGTGAGAAAAGTGGCTCATAGTCATCTCGCTAGATTAATGACATTTACTGAACACCCTTGAGGTCTGCTGTCTCTTGAGACAGTTCCAAGAGGAAATTATTCTTCCCTTAGATCTGGATTGCCCTCTGGACATGTCTCTCTGTCCAGTGACTACAAAGTGAGTGAAGTTGCTGATTTAGGATCATGGTGGGGCTTTCATCTCAGTTAAGAAGAAAAACTCTAGAAACTACCAGGATAGCAATAACATAGACAATATCTATGCAACATGGGTTTAAACACCCTGCCATATTCCTGCATTGTAGTCCCACTCTGGATAGAATAATTTTGCTCTTTGAAATCTCATGTCAGACAGAAAGATCACTTACGAGCTCCTTGTAATGGAGGCTGTCCACTATCACACACATTTTGTGTGTGAATCACCTTTCGTTACCCAGTGCACTATGTTACTCAATGCACAGAGCGATCTGTTGCAGAAATCGAGTTCTTGGCCATCACACCCAAGCCTGTGCCGTGGACTTGGTGACAGTGGTTCAGCACTTCATTGCTCCTATTTTGACTGGTGTGACTTCGGTGGTGGTGTAACAGTCTAAAACTGGGACAAAGTGATGGAAAACAAATGGCTGCAATTTCCAAAGATGTCCATGAGCTAATCAATCAGTTGTCTTAGAAAAGTTGTGCTAAGAAAATAGGTCAGTTGTTTCTCTCATTTATACCATTGTAGGCTCTTGACTCCAATAGACCAGAATTGATTTTTCAGCAGCAAAGTCTCAGGACTGCTGTCTGTATGAAGTGCTGCTCCCACTATCGATGTGAATCTGCCTTTGCAATGGTTTACATCCCTTGAAATGATTTGAAAAAGGCTGTGTGAAGTCAATAAAGAACAGACCTTTTTTTCTCTGCACATTTCCTGTTTTAGTACCAAAAGAAAAGAAATTACTCTGCCGACAATAGGAACATATGTGGCTATTGAAAAGACAAAGTCTTGCCTTAAAGCAGGTATTATTGTTTCTTTTGGGGTAATGAGACCTCTCTGTGAGCAGTAATAAAAGCTGCAATATGTGAACCTAACTCTTTTTGTACCTGTAACAAAAAACCATGTATATCTTAAAAGGCTATATGGGCATAAAAAACCCCTAATATAGAAGCCACATGAAAGTCAAGGTAACCTCATGAGAAATGTAACATAAAGTAACAAACAGAGGGCAACATTTCTTGATAGACTATATAGATCATATGGAGCACATAATGAAACACATAGATTTTATGGTGAAATTGCATTCTTTACTGATACATGTGTTATGTGTATGAGGTATTAAAGGAAATGCATGAGCTTTCCCAGCAATCGAACACAACACTTCATGGCACTTAGAGTTGAAAAACATGACATCAATGAACTAAAACTATAGGGTCATGGAGCTGGGAGAAAGAACAATTTCAGCTCATATGGTGGATGCAGGGTAACTACAGCTTCCCCGAGCCAGTCCCCCTGCCTATTTCCCAGGGTACAAACCTCTCCTATTTTTGAAGCAAAAGATGTATCTGGGAAACCTGAAACAGAATTACAGGTGGAAGCCTAGGGAATAGTTTGACCTGGGATAATCAGAGGCATAGGCAGGACTTGGAAATTACGCCTGGCTTTCTGGATTCACGTTTCACCACCTGATCCCCACTGTTGGGTTAACATATGTGCATTAGCATTGTTTAACGTTAATATTTTTTGCACTCTCGTAAGAGCCCCTGGTGAATTCAGGCCAGGATGTGGGTTTGATGTAGGACTTCTCTTCCAGCAGAAGGTGTGAGGTCAGGGCATGCTTTCTAGGGTAATTTAGTCTGTCACGAGATCCTGAAAAACTAGGTCAATTAGTCCATGCTGAGCACTGTGCTGCTGTTTAAACAGTGACTAACACTCTCGGCCTCTTCATTTACTGATGTTTGCAGCATCCTCACCTTTTCTGCCTTTTATTCACTAGAAACGTAATGTAGTTCCAGCTTTTGCTCGAGGGATAAGCCCATCCTTTAAATTAAGGAGTACTCAAAACATTATTCAAAGACGGGTTTGGCAACAACTGGTTAGTTGTGCCTAACCCAGTATGACCTCAGTTATTTTATTATCCTTATGACTTGCTTTAAATGAGAGTCAGCAATGAGCAGCACAACATAACTCCTTGTTTATATTTGGATTAAGTGCTGTTGTGTGTGGACTATCATGCATAGTAAAGGTTTGCACTGAGACATTTACATCACTTCCCAAGAGAATGGGGGTGAATCCTCATCAGGATTTTATGAAGTCCGTAAACCTAATCTGCCCAGTAGAGCACAGGCATCTCCCAAGTGAGGACAACCATCAGCTTGGAGTGGGAAGTGCTGAACCTGCCTGCTGAGGAGGTTATGGACCGAGAAGTAAAAGGAGACTCCAGGAAAATAACTGAATACGAAGATCTACTGCCAAAAAAATGATTCCTCACCTGTGATTGCACCCTGATATACTACATGCACAGAGGCTGGGGTACCATACTCTATCTATCTGAGTTAGATCTTCATCTTCCCAGATGGACATGGAGAAGGAATCAATGAATTTAATTTTTGAATGAGTAGATTGTTTGGTTTTCTTTGTTTATTTTGAGCTTTAGATTTATGATTAAGATTCATCTATTTGAAGTTTAGGGTGATTTTAAGAGACTAGGCTAAAATCAAGATGTTCCATAATTCTGAATGTGGTATTGCTGGTAGCCCAGCTTCTGAACCACCCATGGAGTCATAGGGTCATTGTATAATATAGGTTGAAGGGATCTCGGGAAGTCCACAGTCCAATCTCGCACAAAGCAGGTCTAACTTCCAAATTAGGTCAAGTTATACTTGGGGCTTTTTGTCCAACTGAATTCTGAAAATCCCCAAAGATAAAGATAACACAGCCTCTTTGGGCATCCTCCTCCAGTGCTTAATCACTTTTAAAGTGAAGAATCTTCTTGTTGTGACCAATTGGACCTTTCTTTGTTCCAGGTTTTGTTCAGTAACTTTTGTCTACCTTTCATTGTGCAACCCTGAGAACAGACTGTCTCTGTCTCATGTACATGCTCACCATTAGAAGGGAGAACACTGAGCCCCAACCTCCCAACACCTCCCTCGAAGCGTCAGAATGCAACCCCTTGTGCAGGTAGTTTGAGAGCTAGCAACAAAGAGGTCTGAGACAAAGGAATGTCTTCACTGGCCCAATGTTACCCACACAGCCTGCAGCAGATGTGCTCTTCTGGAGCCTTAGTGCAGCTTTTGGCAGCTGGAGCCTGAAAATATTTGTTTCCTAATGCCAGAAAATGTTGGTGTCTCTTCCAATGGAAGGGTCTTAAAGAATACAGAAAATAGCCACAGGCACAACAGTAGCTAGATATGATGTTGGTGAAAGATTTCCAGCTATTTGTGACCTGCAGGGAACAGGGACCAAATTTTCAAGAGAGACAGAGTCCAGTCCACTCAAGAGTCCAGTCCACTCTCTCTCTCTCAAGCCTCTGCGTACAGCAGCCACTCAGTGTGCTTTAAAAATAGAGCTTTTTTCCTCCTACTGTGCCTCCTGGCATTGCATGTCTGCTCCTAATGAGATGCTGGACATCACACTGTATATGGCTTTCATATGCATCTGGAGTAACACTGAAGCAAATAATAGAAACACTGCATGGATCTGGCCATGGAAAGATTTTAATTATCCTCCCACCCATCTCTACTAAAAACTTTGATGGTCAAAGTCCTCTGCTTAGTTAAACTGTGGAAGGGAATTAGATTTTTCATCTGCAGTCCTTCCTAATGTCAGGATAATCATACCTATTGACAGAGGGACACGGGAAGGGGGAAAGGTGAAGCAGGACCACTCTTTCTGCAGGAGAGCAGTGAGAAGTGGAATCAGGTCTCTGTCCATAAGTCAGCCGCTAAACCCCCATTAGTGAAATGATGACAACCTATTAGGGCTATTCAGATGCGTCCCTTTGGAGCCATAGAGAGCTGTTTAGAAAAGATTAAAGCTTGCTACAAAGGCTGTAAATGAGAATTATCTGCACATGATGACTCCAGTCCACCCCTCTGTCTGCAGCATTTCATGAAGCCTTGGGCTGCACTGCGAAGGAGGTTGCTTGCTCTGAAAAAGCCAGATCTTGATGGCACATATCTCCTATCTCCGACAAGTGTTTGATCACCCAAGGGCAGGACAGGCTACTGTCTTCTCAGGACTGTGAAAGCAGATAAAGGGGCTCAAGGCTGGTGCCTTTTGGCAGCAGGGAGACAGCAAGGAGCAGTAACTGTGTCCTTTGTTACTGCTGGCTTTGGTAATGTCATCTCTACTGCTGTAAGCATCAGCGAGTGAAATGCCAAGCACTGGTACAACCACTTGGTTTTATGGGTTCGGTCGGATGTGTATATGCTAATTCTCTACAGATTGTGTGATACCAGCCAGAAATTCCAAGCTAGTAGACTGAAAGATTGTGAAGAATTTTTTGCATCTAAATTGCCTACCAAAGAAGTCCAGAAAGCTATGCAGAGCTAGGACTTTTCTGCTCAGTGGTTTTCCAAAGTGTCTTCCTTGATTTGATGCAGCAAAACTGATAGTAATTCCTGGAGAGATGGAGCAAAGCAGAGAGGCAACACCACATGCTCAGCAAGGCACTTGATTGTTTTTACTGCTTTCATCCAACCATGCAACTCCATTTCTCAATGTGACTCAAATATCATTCTGTCGATCTACTAGGGCTGGAAAATTCATAATGCACTGTGGTTCAGGGGAAATTTCTTCCTTTGAAAAACAAACCACTTCCACCTGATTAAGTTTTGTGGGTTTTTCCCTGACATAGCTAGTGATGGATTACTGGAGAAATGTACCAAAGTGTAAAACCAGCAAGGAACTTTATTATAATATCTGTAACATTTTTAATAAAAGCCCACTGAGCAAAGTAAGGGAAGTGCCTTACAAACCTTATGCCCTGAGCTGACTTTGGTATCTGTAGATCTGCTTATGAATAAAAATAATCATCTATATGAGACTTGGTAGGAGTGGAATACTGCCATGTCTTAGAATTATGAGCAGTGCACATATGAATTAATGAACTTAGGGCATTCTGCATCTGCTTAGGTCCCAGTGAAGCACAGTTTCAGATGATAACCGTAAACTACTTTGAGATGCCTAGCTTGTGTGATGGAAACAGCCCAGTTGCAACAGCACTTTCTTCCAAACAGCACTCAGGAGCCACGCTGCCAAGCCTACAAATATTAAGCCTACAGAAATGAAAACACACGTGCTGATCTTTCAAACCCATGAAAACCATACATCTCTTACAGTATGATTGATATAAATGGTAATAGAGGGAGAGTTTCTTTCCATCCATCTAAATATTTTGACTGTAGGGGAGGACCTACTGATTCACAAGCAGGTGAGAGGAGTCGGGCTGGGATTTGGGAACGAAAAGCCCTCGATGAGCGAGCTGGTGCTACTCCACCTGCTTTTCCATACACCACTTCTTGGCAGTGCCAGGCATGAGGCTGGTTCCATCCTGGGTGACAGTCCAGGGATGGCTTATTTAAGAGTGCCATGGAGAGGACCATAACAGGGAGCAGTTTCCTCATAATGACTGCCAAAGAAAGGGCAAAGACCTGAAAAGAAGAGGATGAGACCTGCAAATTGTGTGGATGTGGGTCTATGTGGATGTTTTGAAGCAGAGCTCATATGGGCAGATAGAGCAGGTTGTTGGCTGGAGCACTTCTCACTGTGCTTATTCTAACACCAATTAATATGCCATGTTGATCAAAAAAGGTCCTGTAAGTCACTTCCCGGATGCCTCTCTCAACATTTTGATTACAACTCTGAAGTTTCTCAAAGGTCACCACTGATTATTATTTATCCAGATTTTGGATAGCTGCATCCCATCCAACTAAAACAAGCACAAACAGCTCGAGGCTGTCAGGTGATGATGTGCAGACATACCTATCATATTGCAAAAACAAGCCATGTCCGCATTAATTTCCTTTTCCAGCATGATCAATAGCTATGAGGTTTATTGGCTTCACACAGCACCCAGCTTCACAAAGATATAACGCTGCGTACAGACCAGCCATCGCATCTGTCCTTATCTTTGTGGTCAGACAGCCCGTGTCTGAATCACCCTAGCAATAGGGTTAGAAATTAAAGGACAGGGTTTTAACGTAAGAAACAATAACACTCTTTTTTAACTTCAGTTTCATACAAACTTTTATTTAACCCTTCTTTTCTCACAGTACAAAGTGTTGTGCAAGGGGACTCATTTATCTCCTCCTGCACTTGAACTCCTAAAATTTTATCTTTGGACTGGGTACAGAATTTCATACTCAGCACCACCTTGACCACAGCCTTGCTGAATTTCATCATCTGTGATCGGAATGAAAGTAATTCAGTGTCTCTATTTGCTTAGGCTCTGAAAAAGTCATGTATCAAAGCGTGTTCATAAAAATTGAGCTTGGCAGTTAACATATCTGTCTGAAAAAGGAAAGCTCTGGGATGACTGTCAGTGCTCAGCACCTTTTATATATTTTACATGAAACAAACCCCAGGAATACCCCTGAATTGTCATTCCCAGGCTAATACCCTGCTGCTGGGTCTTGCTTGCTCCTTGTTGGCCTTGCGTGCTTCTGTCTGCCCCTCAGACTGGCATCCTTTGCTTTCACTGACTCTGCAGGAGGATGGAGCACACACTGCTCTGCCCATGTCTTTGGGGTCATTTCATGAAAGACATGGGTTTGCCCTGGCACATACATTGACTGGAAGTCTTCTACAGCCCAGGCTGGCTGGGGAGTGAAAGACAGGAGGATGCACTACATCACAAGATGTGTTTTAAAAAGAGAAAACTTGGATGTGCTCAGTTCTTGTGAGAAATAGAGACCTCCTCAGCTCAAGAAATGGTGCTAATCTGGATCCAAAGATAAAGATTTCTGTGAGCAGGCCTGGAAGCATCCCTGTTTTGTGTTGTCTACACATAGGGAGCTTTCTGCTCCAAATGCCATCTCCTTTTGAAATGCATCTTCTGAGGAGCCTGAGTCAACACACTGTGGAGGGAACTGCAGTGCCCAACAACTGTATCCGCAATGCAGCCTCTACAATGTCTAACTGGGGTCAGAAGCCAAAATAGCCCAAATTTAATATTCTCTTAACAAATACGTTACTTGCATCTGTTTATTTAAGGAATTTCTAGAGAATTCATGATCACAACAGCAAAGAGGCTGGGTCATTTCTGAACTGACATAAATGAGAAACAGCTCAGCATTTGGTCTCTAGAGAGCCATGGTGTGACAAGGCCAAGGAGGACCATGCTGATGGACAGCCAGACCCCAGAGAAGCTTCATTTAGAGCTCAGTTTTGCAGAGTTGAACCCTCTGGCCTTTGTCCAGCGAAGCACTTTAGCGCATGTTTAAGCACGCAAGTAATGCTATTGACTGCAACGGGCATTTGGCAAATACAGCCTCCTTTGATAGAGGTCCCTTCATTGCCTCTCTTCAGGTGTTTCCTGACCGTATTTCCAGGGGTGTGACAAATGCTCAGCAGTCTTTGCGAAGGGCACAGACAAAGGTGACCGCTGAATACACCTTCTAAAATGCAGCCAATACCTTTGCCGTGCTCAAGGGACCAAGATACTTCCACGTGTGATACAGCTTTTTCCTCTACTCACAGTCCTTGTAATATTCTTGTTTTCCTACTGCTTCAGAGGTCAAGGTCTAAGTTCAGTGAATGTGCACAAAACAGTCTGAAATCCACAGACCAGCCCCTTTTCCATGAGATTTTCCATTCCACTCCATCAAACGCCTTCTCTCTGAATAGAAGAAACTAAATGAGGAAACTTAATTTTAACAATGATAATTTTAGAAAGGCTTCTCTCTCCTCATTAGCAAAATGCAGGAGAGAGATGCATCTTCTGGTGCAGATTGTAGTGGAATTTAATTGGCTTCAGCTGAGCTACATCAATGTATATCCCAGCGCAGTAGCTCCAGCCTTCGTTTAGTAGCCATATATGTAATGCATGCTTGTAGAGCTAATGTTTCTTGAGGGGCTCATGTGCCCATTTGTTCATCTCTTTTTTATATCACAGGAGCAGCGGTGTGTGATCACAGTTATACTGATATAATGAGAACAGTAAAAAATTACCACTGACTTATAAATGTTTTATTGACATTGGTCATTTTACAGATGAACACTTTTTCTCATGATATTTCATAGATCCTCCTCATTCAGATATTTCTGTCAGTACTGATAAGAAGCCTTATAAAATTCTTTTAGGTATTTCCATTTGAAGGTTAAATTTGACAGTGCAGCTAAGTAATGACACTTCACCAAAGTATGTGTGATTTATCTGAATAAGATTGTCCTTCTGCCTCGTTATATTCCAGAAATTTGCAACACAATGTTAAAATGCAAACCATGAAAACGGTTTGTTTTGTTTCATTAGCTCTGCAAAACTATGTATTCTCAGAAGCTATGATTTCCTATGTGTGTGCCTACACCTTGAACAAGCCACCTCATCCCTGAATTGCTAGGATGCCCAGATCATAATGTCTCTGTTCCATTTCAGTTGATTTAGGAAAAACAACCAAACAGAAAGCTATGGGTTGTGAATGGGTAATTCCTCCCATTGATCTCTGCAAATAATTACTGATTCAAATTACCATGGAGAAGTGTATTTTCAGTTCCCCACCTCCTGCTTAGAAAAAAGGAAACCTAATCGTATTCAATTATTGTATAGCGTTGCTACATGGTACAAAGACTTGACTCTATTTTAGAGGCAGGCATAATTACATTAGCAATATTGTTACCATGGTGTCACCACTGCTTTGGAAATTTATTATATTGTAGTAAATAAAATTCAGGCTCCACAATAGCTTCCACAGACAAGTTTAATAAAAATTCCACCTCGTTATGAATATATGTTTAAAACATCTGTAACTCTCGTGGCTTAGAGGAAAGTGTCATGTGCTATTAGTATAGCAGCAGCAGAGATAGGTACGAGTGCAAAAAGGGTAAGGGAAAAGCAGGGATTTTCCATGGTCCAAATCTTCAGCTGTCTGCTCTTCCTTTTGGGACTGAGACATTTTTTGTTCTTTCCTGAACATCTCCATCTGCTGTGGAAATCTAGTCCAGCAGCATTAGGAGGCTTTTTCTATATAATTTTGTCATCTTTAATTGTAAGTCTCGACCCTTGTCTCAAATCCTCAGCCCTTCCAGGAGCTAAGGCTGCATGAGGCAAGGGATTTTAATGGCAGAGATGTGATTCGGTGGATGAGGAAAACTTGAGCTTCTTTCTGCAGAAAAGATTTCCACAGTGTTTTCTTTGTGATGCAAAGTTGCATAACTGTTAATATTTTTGCAGTTTGTTCCCCATTAGACCAGTTGTTTCATATCAGTAAAATAGCACCTGTTACAAATTACTTCATGCTTTTGAAGTAATTTAGCTATTTTTTCTGCCCTTCAGTAAACAAGGAAACTGTTACAATAGAAAGGTTTTCTATCTTATAAAAATGCAAACATAAATCAATGCCAAGATGCAGTCACTGCAGGATTATTGCTGAAATGGGACCCTGCAGGCCATCTAGGTAATGTTATTTTGTTAAGCAACAAAGAAGAGTGATGTTATTAAAAAAAAATAAAAACAGGCAATGAACTTTGTGAAAATTATGGTTTTGAACAGGGGGATTTGCCTTTTACAACAGATCTGTAAGTAGATTCACATCCCTGACCACAACGCTGTTAACTGCCGTGTGTGTTAACATTTTGAAGAGATTCCTAAAGAAATGGAAATAGTTACATTTGTATAAATTATTTTGGTAATGGAAGCAATTCATTTAGATGCAGGTTCTAAGGTAATTAGCATTCTTGGTACAAAGATTTCTTGAGAAAGAGTCAAGGGGGGAAGAACTTCACCTGTGTTTTTCCCATTTGATGCTTTAAAATGAGCTTTTAAAAATGGAGGTTGGAGTTTTCAGTTCCAGAGTTTCTGCTACGCTCTCTGCATCCTTGTGGATGCATTTCCAAATATCTTGTTTATAAGCCTGTATTACTGTAATGAGGAAAGATGTCAGAGAAAGTTAGGTCAGAATAAGTTAATACTCCTAATAAATAAGGAAACTTAAACAAAACAAGACTAAACTCCTCAATTCCCAAATGCCAAAGATATTTAATTAATGTGGGCCTTGCTTGCGTGCTGATAACCACTAATGAATATGAATGACTCTGAGTAATTCAGGAAAGGATTTCTGAGAATTTTGTTTGCACCTAAGGCATTGTTCAAGGGAGCCCAGCACGGCAGCAGTGAGCTGAGATACGACACCGAGAACTGCTGAGAAGAGACTGATTTTGTTTTTTCCCCCCTTCAGCCACATAAGGTGAGGCTACCTGGCAGGGACCTCTTGCACAGCCACGTCCCACCAGACCCTTGATGCTGCCTGTGGGTCCCTCTGGGTCATGTCACAGATCATCCCATGGGATGAAGCCATGACAGCCTGGAGGAACCAGTCACCAGGGATGCTCTGCCAGGAGTGGGAACCAGTTTAGCAAATGTAATGACAGAGGTGTGAGTGGGGTGGTTGGGTGTTCCCTCTCAGTTTCTAGAGGGCCAAGACTCAGTTTTCTGTGTGCTTTGGCAAAATGAGTGGGATCACTCATTGCTTTCTCTTAAACATCCACTCGCCTAGTAGTAGGACTTGGGGAATGAGAGAGGATGAAAATCAGCCTGAAGTGGGGCTTGCTTTGTTTGACATTTAAATATTGATGGGCACTGTACTTTTGTTGATTTTCCTCTTTCTCATGTTCTATCTTGTTTTGGTTTTATAGTCTCAGGAGCGAGACTTCCAAACCCAGACTGTGGACCCTAATTAACCTCCTTTTTTTTTTTTTTTAATTTCATCCTTCAGTAGCTGTGGGAGTAGATGTCTTTATTTCTTCTAGAGATGGATATCTTCACACACCTGACATAGCGTGCAAGGCCTCGACCCCAAAACTACTACTCATATATGCCTCTCTCCTAGTTTCAGCGGGCATCGGTGCTCTGATTAGGATTGTTTTCATTAAGATAATTCCTTTTATATTACCCTTAGAATTGAAAGATTGTCCAATCAATAAGAATTTTATTTTACAAATCTCCACCACTTATTAGAGAACACATTTTCAGTAGAAAATTTTCAATATCCTCTACCAGTGGATAGATTTTCAATAGAGGTTTTCAAATCAGTTTGCAACCTTTTAGCGATTGTGACTATTTCTCAAAGGATATGCAAAATACAAACCTGTTATGGAGGAACATGCAAGATATGAAGCTAGCAGCAATTGCAAGGATACCTTGCTGGTGTTTAGTTTCTCCTCCCCCTTGAACAGATGGGCACAACACAGAGCCAACATTTAACTTGGGCTATTTGGATACACTCTCCTATACATGTCTGTAGGGGTTTGCTTTCTGCCCACAGTGCCTAAAGCAATTCAGTACATCTATATTCTGCCATGAAAGGTAGACAAATAGAATCACAGACTGGTTTGGGTTGAAAGGGACCTTAAAGATCATCTAGTTCCAACCCCCTTCCCATGGGCAGGGACACCCTCCACTAGACCAGGTTGCCCAAAGCCCCATCCAACCTGGTCTTAAACACTTCCAGGGATGGGGCATCCACAGCTTCTCTGGGCAACCTGTGCCAGTGCCTCACCACCCTCACAGAGAAGAATTTCTTCCTAATATCTAATCTAAACCTTCCCTCCTTCAGCTTAAAGCCATTACTCATTGTCCCATCCCTAAATGCCCTTGTAAACAGTCCCTCTCCAGCTTTCCTGTAGCCCCTTTACGTACTGGCAGGCTGCTCTAAAGTCTCCCTGGAGCCTTCTCTTCTCCAGGCTGAACAATCCCAACTCTCTCAGCCTGTCCTCATAGGAGAGGTGCTTCAGCCCTCTGATCAGCTTTGTGGCCTCCTCTGGACTCACTTCAACAGCTCCATGTCCTTCTTGTACTGAGGATCTCAGAGCTGGATGCAGTACTCCAGATGGGGTCTCATGACAGCAGAGTAGAGGGGCAGGATCACCTCCCTCGACCTGCTGGTCACGCTTCTTGTGATGCAGCCCAGGACACAGTTGGCTTTCTGGGCTGCAAGCGCACATTGCTGGGTCATGTTGAGCTTCTTGTCCACCAGTACCCCCAAGTCTTTCTCCTGATGGCTGCTCTCAATCCATTCTCTGCCCAGCCGGTAGTTGTGCTTGGGATTGCGCCAACCCATGTGCAGGGCCTTGCACTTGACCTTGTTGAACTTCATGCAGTTCGTGTAGGCCCAGCTCTCCAGCCTGCCAAGGTCCCTCTGGATGGCATCCCTCCCCTCCAGCGTGTCGACCACACCACACTGCTTGGTGTCATCGGCAAACTTGCTGAGGGTGCACTCGATCCCACTGTCCATGTCGCTGACAAAGATGTTGAACAGTGCCGGTCCCAGTACCGACCCCTGAGGAACACCACTCATCACTGGTGTCCACTTGGACATTGAGCCATTGACTGCAACTCTTTGAGTGTGACCATCCAGCCGATTCCTTATCCACTGAGTGGTCCATTTGTCAAATCCATGTCTCTCCAATTTGGAGACAAGGATGTCGTGCGGGACAGTGTCAAATGCCTTGCACAAGTCCAGGTAGATGATGTCAGCTTCCCTTCCCTTATCCACTGACGCTGTAACCCCATCATAGAAGGCCACCAAATTTGTCAGGCACGATTTGCCTTTAGTGAAGCCATGTTGGCTGTCACCAATCACCTCCTTATTTTCCATGTGCCTGAGCATCATTTCCAGGATCCATGATCTTGCCAGGCACAGAGGTGAGACTGAGCGGCCTGTAGTTCCCTGGGTCTTCCTTTTTCCCCTTCTTAAAAATGGGGGTTATGTTTCCCCTTTTCCAGTCAGTGGGAACTTCACTGGACTGCCACAGCTTCTCAAATACGATACAGAGTGGCTTAGCAACTTCATCTGCCAGTCCCCTCAGGACCCACAGATGCATCTCATCAGGTCCCATAGATATGTGCACATTCAGGTTCCTTAGATGGTCTCGAATATATAATATAAATACCTGTGTCAGTTGTCACAGCTCCCAACCTGACTATAAAAGCTGGCCCTTGCACGCTCCCAACTCCAGCCCATGGCTCTCAGCTTTTGGCAAACTTCAGTCTACATCACATCTCCTTTTACGTCCTGCTTTTCAGATCATACTAATGGCCCTGAGTATTTCACATGCTCTTCACCCAACATTTCCTTTTTGAGGTGTCTTCTCACTTGAAAGCATAACTTAAGTGGGGGGAATTCCTGTTTCCTAACTTCAGATGTCTGCAGAATAGATGACTAAACCTGAGCCAGCTGGCTAGGCTGTCTGCAGTCTTTTCTATTGCAGTCCTTCCTTCCTACCACTGTTTGGCAACCTGGAAAAATGTGGAGAGATTCAGATCATAAGACCTACTTATTGGCTGGGTAATTAATTTCATTCAGAAAGAGCGGATGAATTGTTCCTTTCAAATTCCTGTAGCTCTCCGCTGACTATAAAGGAGACCAACTGACAGACAGATGACTACATTTTTGGATTGAGGCATCAGTCCCACCCTAAATGCCTATTGATGGACTGGAAACATGCTCCAGCACTAGGAGTGAATAGAGCTATGTATCTGTGCATGAAATTGTAGCTGCATGGGGGACATCATTGCTGCAAAATTAGTATCTCTGGGATAAAAAGTGGTGCAAAGAAAAATGCAGAAAGGAGGATAATACATGGGCTGCCACGACCCCACAGCAGAGTCCTTACAGAGAAACCACAGTGGCAGTGGAAGAAGATGATATAACTCAAGACTATCGAACACAAAGCTTGTAAAGAAATTTCCTTCCCTCTGAAGGGAATACACTCCACTTCTTACAAGTAAAATCTGTCTTTACTAATATTGCTTCTCCTATCAGCTTAAGTAAGTGTGTCTTATCAGCTCAGCCACTCAGTGTTTTTCCTCAGTTGTCAAATGGTGGCAGAAGGGAAGGAGAGTTTTACAAAAAGACCGTGGACTGCAAGGTAAAAATGATGGGGGCTGAGGGTGAGCATGGATTGCCTCGTCCAGAGTCCGCCCACCATGAGGAGCCCTCGGCAGGTTTTTTAACTCAAACATTGTTACAATGGAAAATAAGCAGTCGTGTTTGTCCACGCTGATAGCAGGCATTTGCCCACAGCAAATGCATCTATATGCAAAGGGCTTTCTTGGATGTGTTCAGTGTAAGTCAGTCCAGATAATGAGATGCATATTGCTTCATTGGCAATTCTCCACCAGGCAGCAGTTTAAATCTTTGCCCCCCATTTGTGTGCTGTATTTGGTCCATAATGTACTTATTTTCAAGTGTCATTTTTAATTTAATGCATGAGAGAACTTATTACCCCTGGCAGAGTTAAATAGTTAAACTAGGATCTGTCAGTTCCTCCCGAACTGTTGACAAGTGGAATAATATTGCACTGTGATTAGTTTATATGAAGACTTGTGGACTAGTTGAAACCCTGGGAGTCATGGAGTGATTTCTGCTCTGCATGCATCAGACAAAATAGGCAGCTGGGTGTTTTTGTTGTAACCTCCTATGGCAGAAAGAAATAACTTAGACAGGTTTGGGCCCCTGAGCATCCCAAAGTTTAAGGCTCTTTAATTACTGAGTTTTGCAATGTTTGGAAGATGACCTCATGTGCAAACTTAAACACAACCTCAACCACAGCATTTAAATACCCCTGAAAATGGCACGTATGGAACTAGGTGTGAGCTGCAGATAATGCCATTAAACGACACTTCCATGGAGAGTGTTACAACTTAAAGAATTTTCTCATTTGCACCTTTCATGATCTGAATGATGAGATGCTGCGAAATAATTTTTTGGGGACCTCTCCCCCTTTGCTTGCCTTACATCAGGGGTGTTGTGTGCTGCATCTTCTTCTGCTGGGAGCCAGCTGGCAAGTTGGAGGCAGCTGCCAGTTTTGCTCAGCTGCTGAGAGCTGTGACGCACACTGTCCTGCCTGGTGGAGACTCCTCACTGGCTTTTATTTTCTTCTTCCTATTAGGAAATGAAAGGTCACTCTGGCTGAAGTAACTGGTAGGTCATTATTGTATATGGGAAAACATAACACTTACTGCTGCTGTGAAGAATCCTTAAGCAGGAAATTAATGAGAAGGAAAACTGCATTCCTAAAAAGACCCCAGCGCTTTGGATTGAAGAGAAGCTGTCGTGAAACGCTTTCATACAGACCTACACTCAGTGAACAAGATTGTATTTTCTTTATTGCTAAGGATATTTGAAAAAAAGCATCACAGCTTGTGTTTGGGTGGGGAAAAATAATAATAGTACCAGTTCTTATATAATATTTTTCATGAGGAGATCTTACATCAAGTCTGTACCATTGGCCTCATTTCACAGGAGGAGAACTTGAGGCACAGAGCAGGAAAACAACCTGTTCTGGGTCACTCAGAAACCAGTGGCTCTGCCAGAGATCAAGCCCAGGTCTTCTGAAGTCTAATTCAGCTTAGCTTAACAGCTGAGACTTCTGATCTCTATATATACTCCAACTTAGTGTTTTCATTGGTTTTTTCTTGTTTGAAGTGAGCAAATGTTTATTCCTAGGAGTGAAGCTCTTTTTCCTCCCACGTGGCAATCATGATGTCAGATAATCCCACCATGCTGCTGCCTGAGAGCATAGCAACCTCTCGGGGTGATTTGCAAGTCTTCTGGCTTGCCTCATCCTTGGCACATTTACTGGCCTTGCCATCACAGTTAACTGCAGTGGTTGTTCCTGGAATGGAGATTTGGAGAAGTGGGGAATAGCCAAGTCCTTCAGCCGTGATCTGGGAGAAACCAGCCCTTCAGCTCTCTTGCACTTCAACGCAATGCTCGTGGCAAAGGTCTCATTCTTCCTTCTGGCCCTGAGCAGAGGGCTTCTACGTGGTAGGTGTCTCTGCACAGCGGGGAGATAGGACCCTGTAAGCCCTTCCCTCTAGCTGTGCAGGATGGAGATGTAGCACTGTGTGCTCATCGATTCCATGCCTGACAGGCAGTTCGTATTTAGTCATCTCACAAAACTTCTGCCCTTCTGATGAGCAGCATCAGGGCCTGCCATGGAGGGACTGAGAGAGCAGGGGAACAATGATTGACCATGAACACCACCAGATTTGGATATTTCTGCAGGCAAGGACCTTGCTTCAGTGGCTTCACTCTGTTCAGCAGTGAATCCGTAGCTATAAAGAACAAAATGACATGGGCAATAGCCTTGCATTTCTGAGAATAACTTTCCAACAGGTAGCCTGCCAACTTTGTGAGGAAGAATTCCCATATCAGGTGAGACATTTGTTGGATTCCTATTATTAAGGTGCAATATTTTTAGCAGGAGACTGGTTTGAAAAGAGGAATTACTTTGGGCTTTCCTTGTTTAGTTCTACCCATTTTAAATAAAGCAGATTTCAAAGACAGATTTCAGATAGAAAGTGTGACACAGAAAGAGTCACTGTGTAGTGAAAGCAGTAATGGACGATGCTTGAAACTGTCACATTTGCTAGGAGCGCTGATCATCTAGTCAATGGAAGCAAAATAAATTTCACGGAGACCATCATGTTCCATTGGATGTGACTGGAGTGAGCAAGCTTGCAGCAACGCAGCCACCATGGGCTGGCACAGGAGGCCCTGAGTTGCATTACAGTGTGGTGCAGCAACAGATGAACTTTCTTGCACCCACATCTGTAAAATTTCAGGTGTGGGGATGCAGGTGCACGGAGCAATATTTCAGCCTTGCTCCTCAGATGCATTTCCTGCCTACTGTTTGTGCTCTGCTTGCAATGTCAAGCGATCACCTTCCTCTAGGGATGAGATCAGAGCCTGGCTCCTTCTGGAATAAGTGTCTCATGTTGCAAACATGGCGTCTGCTGAACCCCATGACATTTGCTTGCCTTGCCAGACTGAGTCAAAGCCCCCTCCTCATTTACACTTTCCATGTTTTAATGCAAGGGATGTTGACTGCTGCCACAGTCCTAGAAGGGTGTCTGTAGTTAGTCACCTTTGTCACTGCATTTAAATGTTGATACTATGCTTGCTCTTGTGCAGATGAATATAAAAAATAAGGTTCAGTGGATACACTTCACACTGAGAGGAGGGAGGGGAAATTTTCCCCCTCAGTGAGTCAAAGACTGTTAAGGATGTGACATCTGCTGCAGCAAGGCTGTGCTTGCATCTCCAAGGAAGTGGAACAGTGCTTGTTGTTATTAAAGCCACATCAGGTTTTATTTTCTGAAGATATTAGAAAGGAATATCTTTCAACAAGAAAGATTAAATCTGGACAGACACTCCTGAGGGCTCCAAGAATGAAATTATCTATAAAATCTAGTGCCATCTAGCATGAACAGGTTCTCTGAAGGATGCAGCCCAGACTGGACCCCTGACGAAGGATGCGTCAGGATGGCATGTGCAGCAAGTCATCGGGATGCTGTGAGAGAGAGAGAGACAGAGACACCAGGCAGAATTAACCTCCCTTTAACCAGGTTGTTCAAGAGTGTTCCTTGATTTCTTCAAGCTATGTCTTTTATGAACACTGATAACACAATGGGGATTTTTTAGATGTGTAAATAAAGATATTTATTTTCACTTTACCTTAATGTAAGTTAAAGAAGATTTCTGGTCATGTGAGAATTGACAAGACATCCCTCATATCTGACCCCACCGGGTCAGGAAGAGAAAGAAGTGTCTTCTGACTGCCAGGGCTGTCCAGAGGAGCCTTTGGGGTGGGGAAGGAGCCCAGACCCAAAGTGTCCCCAGGGTGTCTGCTATAACAAACTTTCCAGAAGACAGCGCTTGTCTGTACTTTTACAAACAAATTAGCAGCTAAGCCTTCAGGTAAAAACTCTGCAGGACTTGTAGGATGCTGTAACTCAAAGACATTACTTCTAAGGATGCCGTTGAACATGTATCTAGCTGAAAGTGTGACCCCAGGTCCCTTCTTATTTCAAACAGAAGAGGACCAGGACCAGGCATCGACCTCCATCACACACACATCAAGAGGCCACATCTCACAGCCCCCAGCCCTGAGCTGCAAGTTACCAAAATCTGAGTCTGTGTCACCTTTTCCAGATCCTCTACACACAGAGAAATGGGGGCAATGAATGGCAATCCCAGGTATGCTCCTGCTTTCCCCACAGACCTCTGTGGTGGGAGTAGTGTTTTGGGGTGCCCTCAGTAGTGGCCAGGTATTTGTGCCTTCACTGCCCATCTTCAGGAAAAGAGTGGTTTAAGCTCAGCAGGAGGGAAGGAAGAGAGTGTATCTATGTCCTCTTCAAGAACTGCTTTGTTCTTCTTTTGTACTGCATTTTGCTCCTAACTGGCACTGCTGAGTGTCCCCATGGAGCAAATAAGAGATTCAGCTCGTAGATACTACATATTTGATGTACAAGACTGATTTATAGGATTGGAAGTTAATTAGATTGCAACGATAGGGTGTAAGTGCTGTGTCACTTTTAATAATTGGGTGATTAATGTCAGTTAAAAATAAAGCTACCATGATAAAATACAGTGGAGTTGAAGATGGTTGCTTCTCATTAGCTATCAAGGACAGAGAACCTGGTTTTGCAGAAGAGAATGTTTAATCCATAATAGAAAACTGTGGAGATGACCCAGGGGAGAAGAGTCCTGGACGATGTGTGCCCATCCCAGCTGAACACATGGGGCCATTGCACTCTTCATACAGCATGCAAGAGATGGAGATAAGTGCCGAAAGCAGTGCTCATTAGCTCCTCCGGTGCGGGAGGTTGGCACTAGTCATATTTACTCATAGAGGTCATCGCATTGGCCTGAACAGTGCATTTCTCATGATTAAGGGGTTGCAAGGGCGATGTATACAGTCAGACATTCTTTAACAGACTTTGGAGCATCACCGAATACCCGTACCAGCTGTCTACCTGCTTTTCACCCTTCATTTGTCCTAAAGGAGTAAAGTCTCTGTACCAAACTACTGATGACGTGTGGCTTGTTTCTGGTTGTGGGATGCAGCCACTGCACAGTTTTGGCCCTTCTCCGTACCACATCCATAAACACATGTGGTATATACATAAGCTCAGATCTATAATTCATGTTTTTCCATTTCTGTTTGCTGGATGGGGAGCCCTGCCCCAAATGTAAAGACGCATTTGGCCCTGTGCTGTTGCGTAAATGTCAGCCTGTTAGAGAGGAGCCAGGATGGCGTCAGGGACACGTAAGAAGGAAGTGAACCTGGTTTTTTCGAAGCCTGGTGAGTAGGAGTCTGATCCTCCAATTCCAATATTGGTTAATGGGATCTGAATGCTCGACTCCCACACACAGCTTTGAGAATTTGCTCCATCTGCTCCATTTCTTGTTATCTTGCCTTTTTTTTTTTTTTACCCCTAGCAGAGAAGACAAAGCCCTCTCTTTTCCTGAGATAAGCTTTGAGAACTGTAACAGTTTGAGAACAAATGTTAATTTTATCAAAGCCAGTTTTAATACCAATCAGGAACTTGGTTTCTTCTCTAGAGGCACTCTATCTACATTTAAAGAATAGATCTGCATGGCCAGTGAATGCACAAGTTCACAGATGCAAGGTAGAAGTAAGGGCCAGATTAAAACCTTATGCTGTACTGATTTTATCACCTAACTCTGAAAATGGATAGGGATAGTCTACAAAGTCAAAGGGTTACATTTTATTGATCTCCTAGAGTTCATTTTATTTTTCTTCATGTCCTTCTTATTACATCTCTGGCACACACAAACACGTAAGTTGTTATAATTCCTTCAAAACATGCTGACTAGTGTCAGCTGAGTCCAGAGTGACTCGTTAGTGCTGCTGATTTAAAAGGAACTTGTGGATGAAACAACAGCCAAAAATCTATATTTTTTTGCTAAAATCTTTTTTCACCTTTTGTTCTTTCAATGCCTTTTTCCACTCTTTTTTTGAAAAAGTATTGTCAAACTTTTCCTTTTTCTGTTTTTAATCTGATTGTTCTTTGTCTTTTCCCTTCTGATTTTTTTGTTTTCTTTTGTTCTTGTGGGTTTTTTTGTTGGCCTTATTAAACAGCATCTAGTCAAGATGGGGAACTTCAAAGTAAGCCATTGAAATGCAATAGCAATGACATGACTCCCCATTTCACTTACAGGATTTCACAGTCTCTGATAAAAGAGAGCAGAAAATTTTAGCTAAGCTATTGATTTCCACAGAGTATCCTAGAAATCCTGTAGAAATTATATTCCTCTCTTTACAACTCAATAAGGGAAACTCAGGCACTCTTGTGTTAAGGAAATACACACCATCTCATGCTAAGTTAGAGCCTTGAACTAAACTTTGTATTAATTAGCAAAGCAATAAAGCCATTCTGGCTCATTATTTGTTAAAAGGCACACAGCACTTACACTTGTGTAGCAATCACTCAGTCACTGGTAATATCGAGGCTACAAATTGCTTTCTAGATGTATTCCCAGAACATAAAACAAATACATCACATTTTTGTTTAACAAACATCACTACCTAATATAAGCTATATGGGCTTCTATTTATGCCATTTGTGGTAAACATAGCATTAAATATGTCATCTGGATAGGAACGTGCCTAAGAACACTTGAGTCATACTGCAAGCTGGGAGCACTAAATTGATTTTAAGTTAATCTGACATTTTAAAGGAAATTGTCATTATCTAATTCACAAGGAGCTATTCCGAATGACTGTAAAGAAAACTGATTTCATTTTGCTTAGATCTGGCACTGTAAAAGGTCACACGTTTCTAAGCAGACCTCCTCAAATGACAAAATATACTTGGAAAGATTTGCATTAGTAGAATTAGAGTATTTAACTGTATTTTAATGAAAACAGACAGTGTTTTTTGTCTCTGAAGAAAAGGAGGGTGGGAAAATAAATCCAAGAGGCTGAAGTTCAATTACCTGTTTCTGTGTGTGTGTCACTCACAAGGCTTAGTGTATAATTGACTTTTTTGATTTTCTGTTTGTTTAAGTTCAGAAGTAGAAGGCACATTTTAGGTCAACCTAAACCAAAAGTAATATTTTTAATTTTCATTAATTTTTCTTAAATCAAATTAAACATTTATTTTTTTCCCAAACAAAATACATACATCTTTATGATGGGGGTATAATATTAGCTACATCTCTAAATATAACCTCATTATAAAGTATAGAAATCATGGAAATACAACATTTTGTTTCAATTTAATTTTCTTCTCATTCATTTTCCCCTGGACAGTGTGCCAAATGTGACTTCATTTTGTGAATAGCTACAGTCAATCTGGTTCTGTGGGGGTTTTTGGTGTCTTTTGTTGATGTGGCTGCATTCCTCAATACTTTCGTTGGAACCCATCTAAATACTTTTAAACTTCTCCCTTGTTTTAAGCTCACTAGCTACAGAGCAGGGATATGGGAATTTTCTTGCCTCAGAAAAAAAATGTTCAGTGACTGGATGCATTCAGGAGTAGCTGTTGAGATGCTCTCAGCATGGGAGGGAGGCAACACGTGTTACTCCCACAGGCTCAGTGCTGTCCTTCTTGAGGAGAGCTTAGACACGGCTTTGCAGAACACTGATTTCAGCAGTCCCCCAGCAGCCTCCACATGCAAAGATCCAGTTGTAGACTGGCCATCTATTAATAAATGGGTGCACGGGTGCAGCACTGCACCAGGGTGCTGCGTTCATCCAGCAGGTCGGGGCTGCTCTAACCATGTGCAGTCAGCCCAGAGGACGAGACCTTCTGCACCCATTTGTGTACACGGACCCTGCCTGATGTTTGCACATCCTGTAGGAAAATGTTTCAATATTGTCTAAAGCCTCAAGGGAAAAAGTGTCTTGCCACCTATTTCTGACTCTCAGGAGATGTCTGGTGGTGTTTGGGCATAACTGCACCTGTGCTCGTTCAGGTGTCTCCCAGGTGAGACTTATCCAATGATTAAAGCCTTTTGATCAAAAGCCTTTGAAGATTTTAAATGAAGGACCGTGGAGAGAGGTAATTGGAATGGTTTCTGGGAAAGAAGGAAGAGTTGTTATCAGAGATAACAGTAAGGTTTCTATAATCTCTTTGGCCTTAGAAATAGCTTGTTGGTTTTGGAGGGTTTTTTTAGTATAAGGTTGCAATTTTATGTTTGCATAGAAAATCTAACATTCTGAAGCAAGCACTTGAATGGTTTGCAGAATATTAACATTTCCCTGGCCAGGAGAGAGGAGATGCAGGTTTTATGGCTGAACTTCAGCTGCTTGATTCCCAATTTCCAGATGCTGGGCTTGGCTTTTCTTCCCAAGGACACCCAATTTGTCACAGGCAGGTAAAACTCACTGGCACGGGAAAGTGTAGTTGAGCTAATTGAACTTGGTGTGTCTAGGTTTGGTTGTTTATTTGCTTGGTTTTTAAACAGGTTAAGAAAAGCTGTCCGTTATACTTAAATGGGTGTCCCATGATGTCTCTGTCGTGGCTCCTGCATGGAGCCATAAGGAGTTCAAATAGGGGAAGACCAAATGTAGTCATACATGACTTGTGCACTGTCTGCTGAGATTGATAAACCATACTGGCCCAGAAGTGACTCTCTTGCTAAATCCAAGAGGGCTTATCAAGGTGCAGGTACCTTGAGGAGTTGGAGACATGCTTTGCTCAGGAGATTGTTGGGTGAAACGGGCAGTTGCCCATGACCCTGGGTTTGCACTGATGGTCTCTTGCACTATGTGTGGACCAAGAGGGCAGTGGGGCCCTCAGGGCCATGTTGAGCTTGAGAACAGTGGTTGCAGACGTCTACTGAGAAGGGAAAACACTCCCACCCCTGAGCATGGAATCCAGCCAGGATCTCCTGAGCTGAGGTCCTTGTAGAGACTGCGTTGAAGCACTACTTCTTGGGAAATGCAATGAAAAATATTCCTGTTCTCTTCTAAAAATCCCATGTATTAGTCATGCAAATGGAGTGTCATTCCCTGGTGACACAGACCCAAGCTACCACCATATTTTTTTAAGCTTTGACTATGTATTTTGTTAACGGCCACTCTAAAGGCACTGCTCTTCTGCATTCCTACCTGTGCCACTACACGTTCTGCTGAGGACGCTGGGGAAATGAGAGCTGTCAAGTTGTGATAATGGTGCAAAATTCACGGTTTGAATATTGCATCTCAGAGTGGCCTTTGCATATCTGAGCACTTAAGCGTTGTAGCACTGGGACTGTGGAATGTCACGGAGATAACACTGCCCTTAGCTCAAGCGTGTACTTCCCCGAGTAACAACATCTTGCAGAAATTAACAGGCATTGGCTTATCCAAGGGAAGGCAATCTGAGTAAAAAGCACATCTCTGAGCTACCAGCTGTTTCTGTGTGTGTAGAAGAGCTGAAATATATTTTCTCAGTGAGAAACTGATCTAAATCCTACTTGATTTTAGTAGGAAAACCTATTGAGCTCAGCAGACTCTAATTTAGACACCTAGCATAGCTGAAAATGCAGAATAAAATATTATTTTACATTTATTTGCTTTGGAAGGAATGAAGCATGGCTTTTCAGCTGTCTGTGTAAGAAAAGTGGCATGCTTAAACTGCTGGTGCAAGGTTTGCAATAGTTTGCAAATCAAATGGCTGTGTCTGAGGCAGGAGGAACTTAGTGTACTAATACCATATTTTAATCTGGAAAATTAAGGAAACAAAAATGCAACAGAATGGCACTACAAAGCATCAAGGTTAGACGTATGTGTGTGTGGAGCCAAGTGCTATGCCATCAGCATCCCTTGAAGTGTGTGTTTTGCCGTACTTGCTTTAGGAGGGTGAAGTGCAGCTCTCCTGTCTCCATTCTGTTGTTGCTGTTAAATATTTGCTAGAAATTCAGTGGGAGATACCATCCAGAACATACATACTATAATGATATAATGGAATAAGAAGATGTCTCCTAAAGAAGGCGCGATGCCTCTGTAGTACCTCAGAGACAAGATATTTGGTTTGAGGTGCTTCTCTGGACTGATAAAGACTACAGAAATCTGGAAGAGTCCCTTGGAATTGCATCTGCAAGATGATGTGCCCATGCCCTGCAAGGCAGCATGACACAACATCTCCAAGTAGCTGTGGGTGGTTAAGTGCTGCCAAGAAGTGCAAGTCCTGCAAACAACTCAGCTGGGTTACTACAGAGTCACAGGAGTCTGAACTCACTTGGTCTACTGTGGGCACCAGGCCATGGTGTCCCACAATGTTTGGGGGTGTCCCAGCCTCTTGGTGCTTGACTGAGGCAATTGAGCTTTAGGTATCTCTCATCTGTACCTTTCTGCACTCTTCGAGTTTCTGAAAGAACAGCCAGGATGCCTGAGCCCAGCAGGTGCTTTTAGGTTGCAGACTCCTCTGATATCACCTCAGCTTGGTTAGATGCCAAAATCTATGAGGACAAGGAGACAGAAGAGCTTTCCATCTCCTCACTGCTCGTCCACACAGGGCATGCTGGCCCTCCATTTGGTCATCCCAGGCTCTTGGGAGAGAGCTTACACACGTCCTGATGTCCTTTGTACTTACGGTATTTGAGATGTCGAGTCCTCCGTTGTCATCCCTGTGCTCCGCTAGCATCTAATAGCTGTCACCTCTCTGGCCCATGCCAGAGGTTGGAGCCAGTAACTAGTGGTTGAGAGGTGGTGAGGAAGAGGAGCTTGATAGCTGCTTTAATGGCAGCCCAACATGGGGACAGGAAAAAAGTCAACATTTCTCTTGCCATAAGCTACAGCTGCAGGAGGGCTGGGAAGCAGCCTTCCCAGTTGCAGCCTGACACCAGTAGCAGTTTGTCTAGTGATTTGAACTTGATCTGTTTGACTCTCTCCTAAAATGGAGATTACTTTCTTCAGATGTGTGTGTTGACCAACAAATGAGAAGTGGTGAGGAACATCTCTGTACACAGGCCTGTGTCACTGCCTTCACACCCGCAGCAGACCTGAAGAGGTGGGCATTCTGTGGACCTAGTTGTTAATTGCTGTGGTCTAGAGAGGCATTTAAACACTTTTAACTCTTCCTTTCCCGATAATGTGAGTTACTCTGAGTAATGTGCACTATGGTCACCCCTGATTTCTAGCTGTAGATCATGCCAGCCAGAGCTATTATCTGTCCACTTCACTTGTCAGAGACACCAGAAGTTCAGAAAACCTTGGCTAATGTAGTAACTTCTCAATATCCCACCAGTTTATGTTCCTGGCAAAGAAAAAAAAAAAAAAAGCACATCTGGGGAAAACTGGACATACGATGTCCTTACATGGGCCTGGAGCCCCAGCTCCTGGCTGCCCAGAGGTGGTTTAGGGAGGACCTGATTAGATAAAGTGAAGTATCTTTCAAAGTCTAGTTATGTGGGCAACCATAAACATGTAATGACTGGACTTAGGATTCATAAAAACAATATTCATTATGAAGCTGCTTTACTGTGAAATCACTGTTGGCTCTTTAATACAGTTAAGCATAAAATACAGTAACTGTTTTGCAAACTAATTGCCGAGAAAGCAGAGGCAATCTATCTTAGTATTTGTTTATATGCAATGAGGTTTTATAATCTAATTTGCAGATTACCAGCCATGATATTTAGGGCAATTAATGGACTGAGCTGAATTGCTCACTCCCTTACGTGAGGTTTTCACAGAACATATTTCTGGACTAAGGAAGGGTACTTAAAATTCTGCACTCACTTCTGTTTATTAATGGCCATACTCTTCCAGAACTGTAGGTGTTACCTAGTGAACACAGTTCTGCTTTTATTACTATTCCTATAAATTAGTTACTTGCAACAGTAATTCATATGTGAATAAAACTAATTTTCCTTTTTATTTTAAAATTGACTTCTGTTAAATATGACACTGTTACTCTGACTACATTATGAAATAGCAACTGAATGATAAACTTAGTGCTTTGATAACTTGCTCTGGCAAGCATCAATATACGAATTGCTGTACATATTCTAAATGCAGAAAGCCTTTGCATCTTACTGCTGTGAGTGCAATTTTTTTCCCCTTCTTAAACTACTGTCAGTCCCTCCATCTCACTGTGGAGTGTCAACTTGTCAGCGTGAGCAATGCATCTTACTTAGGTTGTGCCACAGCAATCACTGCCGAAATAGCCGTGTGTTGTGGTTATCGTTCCCTTAGTCTCTGGACCACCCTTTTAAAATGTCTGTAAATGTCCACAAAATGTCCATTGGGTTCACTCGGTCCACAACCTTGGGCTCCGTCCACCATGGTGGTCACTCAGGACAGGACAGGTGGTTGACATGGAGTTACTGGGCACCAAAACCAGCTCAGGTCAGGTCCACTGCTGCACTTGCGCTGCTTCTTGTAAGGCTTGTTCTCCATTGGTTCAGGTGATTTCTGCTACAGTAATTCCTGTAACATGCAACTCAAATCAAGGGTTACAACAATTTAAAGGTATTTCCATTACAATCTCCACCCCTGGTCTCTTCGAGTCAGACCATCAAGTTTACCATTGCAATGAACACCTCCCCTTGCCCCTGCTCCGGCTTGAACTTATCCACAGACTGCAGTCCCTTAGGGGAGTACCTGCTCCAAGTGGAGCCTTATCCATGAGCCACAGTCTCTCCAGGGGTACACCTGCTGTGGCATGGACTTACCCACAGCCACAGTCACTTCGAAGTGCACCTGTTAGAGCATGGGCTTCTCCATGGGATGCAATGCCTTCATAGATATACTTGCTCCAGTGTGGCCTTGCCCACAGTCACTTCACAAATAAACCTGCCCTGTTGTGGGCTCGTCCATGGCCACACACTTTGAAATGTTCCAGCATGACCCCATGCACAGCCACAGATGCTTCGAGGTGTACCTGCTGTAGCATGGACTTATCCTTGCCACAGATACTCCGAGGTGTACCTTCTCCAGCATGGACTTATCCTTGGCTCACAATCCTTCCAGAGGTATACCTGCTGCAGCACAGATACAACAACAGCCACAGACACTTTGAGATACACCTGCTGCAGCACAGACACAACCACAGCCACAGACGCTTTGGGGTGTCCTGCTCCGACGTAGACTCATCCACAGGTCACAGTCCCTTCGACTCGAGTGCACACAGGAGTTCCAGCCTGTCTAGGACAGCAGCACGGAAACAGCAGCCATGCCCTGGCCATCAGCCAGCCCAGGCACATCGCCATTGCTGTCACCAAAATGTTCCCAGGCACAGCACAGTAAGGTGATAAGCAGTACAGGAGTACAGCGAGCAGTGAAAGCAAAAAGCAGCCGCTAACGAGCACTAGGCTCTGCTATACAGTAAGGCAAGCAAGCCCCATGGCAAGCACAGGCAGCTGCCAATTAATAGCTAAACAGCTAATACCAGCTATAAATTCAATCTAGCACATTCCAATCAAATCTGTCATTATCTCGAACCCTTCGAGCCCCACGTTGGGCACCAAAAAGGACTGTCGTGGTTCTACCCCAGCCGGCAGCTGAGCACCATGCAGCCACTTGCCTACTCCCCCCCATCAGGATGGGGGAGACAATTGGAGAAGTTAAAGTGAGAAAACTCCTGGGTTGAGATAAAGACAGTTTAAGAGGTAAAGCAAAAGCTCCGCGCACAAGCAAAGCAAAGCAAGGAATTCATTCCCCACTTCCCATGGGCAGGCAGGTGTTCAGCCATCTCCAGGAAAGCAGGGCTCCGTCACGCGTAACGGTTACTTGGGAAGACAAACGCCATCGCTCTGAACATCGCCGCCCCTCCTCTCCCTCTTCCCCCAAGCTCCTTATAAACTGAGCATGACATCATATAGTATGGAATATCCCTTTGGTCAGTTTGGGTCACCTGTCATGTCTGTGTCTCCTCCCAACTTCTTGTCCACCCCCAGCCATCCCGCTGGCAGGGCAGTGCGAGAAGCAGAAAAGGCCTTGGCTCTGTGTAAGCACTGCTCAACATTAGGTCCACAGAACAAAAACATCTCTATATTATCAATGCTGTCTCCAGCACAAATCCAAAACATATCCCTATACTAGCTACTATGAAGAAAATTAAC
Organism: Balearica regulorum gibbericeps; assembly: GCF_011004875.1. Classification (NCBI taxonomy): domain Eukaryota; kingdom Metazoa; phylum Chordata; class Aves; order Gruiformes; family Gruidae; genus Balearica; species Balearica regulorum. Next base: position 8,191,454 of record NC_046184.1, on the reverse strand, counting down.
CCTCTCAGCTGAAACCATGACACCGTGATAGTTTGAGAGGTTACAGTACCGTGCTGCAAGCCAGGTGAATAGATTGTGAAAGTGTTCATCACTTTCCTCTTCTTTAAGCCCAGACATTGCTCTGAAGTAGATGAGGACTCATGATTTGATCTGATGTGGGAGTGGTAACAAATAGTTGATAATAGCATCCCTACTCTAGTAAGGCACTGGAGTGGTGCTTCCCGGAAGGCCCGAGCTGAGATGCTCACAGCACATGCAACCAGCAACACTGGTAGCTGAGGGTAGCTCCCAAGGGTGATGCTCAAGCTGAGGTTTGCTGACAATGCTAAAATAGTTGTTTAGGATTCTGTAGTAGCCAATGGAGAGAGTCCAGGCTCTCCAGAGAGCACTCATCCCATTTGAAGATTAATGGGATGTGTAACCTACTCTCTAGAGCTGCATGTATTAGTCCATTGACTGGTGAAGGAGCCTTAATTAGCTATCTTTGGCTAGACATCTGACTCATAAATTGCTTTTATTAGGTAAGGTGACTTCTGGTCTAAGGACAGAAGCTGAGAAGAGACTGCTCTCAGTAACACTTGCATTCAGGTAGGTAGTATTTGCTTTAACTTGTCTGAGTCTCTGCCCTAAGGCATTATGTAGCAGAAATCATTTTACTTAATATCCACCCAAACAAAATCTGTATGAAGTCCACACCATGCAGAAACTGTTCTTAGGCTGAAAGGCAGAAGCTCTGTGAGGAGAAGAAAGGTGTTTCCCATGGGAGGCATAGGTGACTGAAGAAATGGACATCCAGTCCCTGGCTGTATTACAGACTCTCTTTGAGAATACAGGCAACTCCTATAGTGCTGCCCTAAAAGGACGCATGGGGCTTGAGTTCAAAGTGTAGAGCCTTCAAACCTTCACTTTCCAGGCACTGAAAATTGGTCTACTTGATGTGCTGAGGGTTTTGTTAGAAAAATTTCAAAAGGTCAAATACACCTTTCAGACCCAAGGGCAGTGCGTGGGGCAAAGATTGGAAGTTCTAGACCCTCCATAATCCCTAACCACTTACATGTAGCCTTGTACATATGTAGTCATCCCTGTTTGTCATGATTTTTTTAATGGGACTTGGGTGGGCTTAAAGATGGGTGCAATGCATTAACCTGACATATTTAAGAGGTGAATGAGTGCATAATGAGATGCACTGAGAAGAAAAGTATTTGAATGCTCAAGCCTTGCCTAGAGGAAAAGGCAATTGCATAATATGCACAAATATGCGGCATAGTGTAGCAGAGACATCAAGTCTCATCTGAAGTAATGTAGATGGTGTTGGTCAATGCTGTTGAGGGAAGATAAATCCTAGATGGTATGGGTAGCAAAGGGTTTCTAATGGAAAGAGACAGTCTTTTCCTTGGCAGACTGCTAGAAAACCCGTAGAGAGCAAATAAAGGCTCAGAAGAAATCTCGTTATCTCAAATACATCTAGAGATAAATCGTTAGGAGCTAGAGCTACTTCAGTTGAAATAGAGTGTCAGCACAAAGATTAAGAACTGGTTATGAATAAATGTAGATTGGAAGTTAAAAATGCACAGTAAAACAAAAGCTGGTAAGTTTTTCAGCACAACTATGCAGAGGTTGACTGTAGAAGAGGAACTAGCCTTGTTGATGAGAGATGACTCCCCCCAGGCTCTTTTAAATGAATACTTAAAAAAAAAAAAAAAAAAAGATTTAAAAATTGAAAATGGAATCAGTTGAGAAGTGCTGCTTTATTTCACTAAGATTGCACTTGCACAGGTGCAAATTAGATCAAGTAGCACAAGTATAGCCCAACAGTTCATGTGACAGCACTGGGGAATGCATTTTCAGAAAACAAACATAACTGCACATTTGCAGACTCCACACCTTGTATTGGCCCTCTGTGTTCAGCTGGACTCATGATATCTGATTCTGCTGAGGCCATCATCTTATAAATGTCAAATTAATATTAAACAATCATAATATGAAACCCAGGGCTTTCAAACTGAGTGAGATGGTTACTGAATGTTAATTACGATACCACTATTAAGTCATGCTTTGAGTTATGACATGTTTATTTTCTAGTTATTAACCTTCAGGTTTTTTTAAATTAGGGTTGTCCCAGTGCACCGTGTTAAGTTCTCACATGTTAAATTAAATAGAATATAAGATGGAAGAATCTCAGAGGTCAGGTTTTGGAAGACTTTTATGTTAGAATTTTCTTTTAATCTACACCTTTTCCTGCAACAAGTTTAAATGCCACAGGCTGTTTCTTGAAGTAGAGGAAGTTCAGAGTTTTGCTGCAAGCTGGGCTCTTCTGTCTTGCTTGATCTGAGTTGTGATAACTGCGTGGGGGTATACTGGGGAATGGGAGCTCAGACAAAAGTTGTAGATAGGTCTGAGATGTTTGAGTGCCAAGCACTTACAGAGGTGTGCCCAGCTGTGGGCTGAGACAGCTGCTTATGGGTGAAGGGAGGTGCTAGGTCTGGTTAAAGGAGCTGTAAAACCTGACCTGTTCAGGACAGCAATAATTCATGTCCCTGAATGCCAAGGCTGTCCAGCCCCTGCTGAGTTCAGAATGGAAAGGTGGTACTGATGGATGGGAGATGCAGGAGTTGATGCTGAGTGTCAGCTCCCACTGACCAGAACTCAGGAAGAGATGCTTTGTCTCTCAGGTGCAGACTACCAGGATTCCTGAAATCTTGCACAGCACAGGCTGAAGGGGGACCTATAAGACAGGAGTCTTTATAATCATAGAATCATGGAATTGTTTAGGTTGGAAAAGACCTTTAAGTCCAACCATTAACCTAGCACTGCCAAGTCCACTACTAAACCTTGTCCATAAGCACCACATCTACACGTCTTTTAAATACCTCCAAGGATGGTGACTCAACCACTTCCCTGGGCAGCCTGTTCCAATGATTGACAACCCTTTTGGTGAAGAAACTTTTCCTGATATCCAATCTAAACCTCCCCTGGTGCAACTTGAGGCCATTTCCTCTTGTCCTATCACTTGTTATTTGGGAGAAGAGACCAACCCCCACCTGGCTACAACCTCCTTTCAGGTAGTTGTAGAGAGCGATGAGGTCTTCCCCAGCCTCCTTTTCTCCAGGCTAAACAACCCCAGTTCCCTCAGCCGCTCCTCACAAGACTTGTGCTCTCGACCCTTCACCAGCTTCATTGCCCTTCTTTGGACATGCTCCAGCACCTCAATGTCTTTCTGGTAGTGAGGTGCCCAGAACACAGTATTCGAGGTGCGGCCTCACCAGTGCTGAGTACAGGGGGACGATCACCTCTCTAGTCCTGCTGGCCACACTATTTCTGATATAAGCCAGGATGCTGTTGGCCTTCTTGGACACCCAGGCACACTGCTGGCTCATATTCAGCCAGCTGTTGACCACCATCCCCAGGTCTGTTTCCGCCAGACAGTTTTCCAGCCACTCTTCACCAAGCCCGTAGCGTTGCATGGGGTTGTTGTGACCCAAGTACAGGACCCAGCACTGAGCCTTGTTGAACCTCACACAGTTGGCCTTGGCCCATCGATCCAGCCTGTCCAGATCCCTCTAGAGTCTTCCTATCCTCAAGCCCATCAACACTCCTGCCCAACTTGGTGATATCTGCAAACTTACTGAGGGTGCACTCGATCCCCTTGTCCAGATCATTTATAAGTATGGAGCTCTGGGGAACACCACTTGTGACCGGCTGCCAACTGGATTTAACTCCATTCACAACTCTTTGGGCCCAGCCATCCAGCCAATTTTTAACCCAGCAAAGAGTATGCCCATCCAAGCTGTGAGCAGCCAGTTTCTCCAGGAGAATGCTGTGATAAATGGTGTCAAAGGCTTTACTAAAGTCCAGGTAGACAACATCCACAGCCTTTCCCTCATCCACTAAGCAGGTCACCTTGTCATAGAAGGAGATCAGGTTAGTCAAGCAGGACCTGCCTTTCATGAACCCATGCTGACTGGGCCTGATCACCTGGTTGTCCTATACATGCCATGTGATGGCACTCAAGATGATCTGCTCCATAACCCTCTTCAGCATTGAGGCCAGATTGATAGGCCTGTAGTTCCCTGGATCCTCATTCTGGCCCTTCTTGTCGATAGGCATCACATTTGCTAACCTCCAGTCAACTGGAACCTCCCCATTTAGCCAGGACTGCTGATAAATGATGGAAAGTGACTTGGTAAGCACTTCCACCAGCTCTCTCAGTACCGTTGGGTGGATCCCATCCAGCCCCATAGACTTGTGTGTGTCTAAGTGGTGTAGCAGGTCACTAAGCATTTACCTTTGGATTATGGGGTCTTCACTCTGCTCCCTGTCCCTGTTTTCCAGCTCAGGGGGCTGGGTACCTGGAGAACTACTGGTCTTACTATTAAAGACGGAGGCAAAGAAGGCATTAAGTGCCTCAGGCTTTTCCTCATCCTTTATCATTTCATGATCACTATGCCCAAGACAGCCTCCAAGCATCACATCACCCACAAGTCCTTCTCTGTTCACAAAGAACACGTCCATCGGGGTGTCTTCCCTAGTTGACTCTCTCACCAGCTGTGTCAGGGTTATCTTCCACACACTCCAGGAACCTCCTAGACTGTTTTCTCTCTGCTGTCTTGTATTTCCAGCAGACATCTGGTAAGTTGAAGTCCCCAACAAGAACAGGGGCTACCAATTGTGAGACTTCTCCCAGCTGCTTATAGATTATTTTGTCTACCTCTTCATCCTTAACCCCAGACACCAGTACAGGTTAGGGGTTGACCTGCTGGGAAGCAGCTCTGCAGAGAAGGACCTGGGAGTCCTGGTGAAAACAAGCTCTCCATGATACAGCAATGTGTCCTTGTGACCAAGAAGTCCAATGGTAACCTAGGATGCATGAAGTAGACTGTGGCCAGCAGGTTGAGGGAGGTTATCCTCCTCCTCTACTCTGCCCTGGTGAGGCCACATCTGGAATATTGTATCCAGTTCTGGGCTGCCCAGTTCAAGAAAAACAAGAATTAATGGAGAGAGTCCAGCAGAGGGCTATGAGGATAATTAGGGGACTGAAGCATCTCTCATATGAAGAAAGGCTGACAGAGCTGGGTCTGTTTAGCCTGGAGAAGAGAAGACTGAGAGGGGATCTGAGCAATGTTTATAAATATCTTAAGGGTGGATGTCTAGAGGAAGGGGCCAGACTCTTTTCAGTGGTGCCCAGTGACAGGACAAGGGGCAATGGGCACAAACTGGAACACCACAAGTTCCATCTCAATATGAGGAAGTGATTCTTCACTTTGAGGGTGACAGAGCACTGGAACAGGCTGCCCAGAGAGGTTGTGGAGCCTCCTTCTCTGGAGGTATTCAAAACCCACCTGGATGCAATCCAGTGTAAGATGGTCTAGGTGATCCTGCTCTAGCAGGGGGGTTGGACTAGATGATCTCCGCAACCCCTATCGATCTGTGATTCTGTTAATCCTGGTTGGGTGGTCTATAACAGACTCCCACCATAATCTGGGTTGGAAGGGACCTTAAAGATCATCTAGTTCCAACCCCCTTCCCATGGGCAGGGACATTCCCTACTAGACCAGGTTGCCCAAAGCCACATCCAGCCTGGCCTTGAACACTTCCAGGGATGGGGCATCCACAGCTCCTCTGGGCAACATGTTCCAGTGCCTCACCACCCTCACAGAGAAGAATTTCTTCCTAATATCTAATCTAAATCTCCCCACCTTCAGCTTAAGGCCGTTCTCCCTTGTCCTGTCACTCCATGCCCTTGTAAACAGTCCCTCTCCAGCTTTCCCGTAGCCCCTTCAGGTACTGGCAGGTGCTCTAAGTTCTCCCTGGAGCCTTCTCTTCTCCAGGCTGAACAACCCCAACTCTCTCAGCCTGTCCTCATAGGAGAGGTGCTCCAGCCCTCTGATCAGCTTCGTGGCCTCCTCTGGACTCACTCCAACAGCTCCATGTCCTTCTTATACTGGGGACCCAGAGCTGAATGCAGTACGCCGGGTGGGGTCTCACCAGAGCGGAGTAGAGGGGCAGAATTCCCTCCCTTGACCTGCTGGTCACACTTCTTGTGATGCAGCCCAGGATTCAGTTGGCTTTCTGGGCTGCAAGTGCACATTGCGGGGTCATGTTGAACTTCTTGTCCACCAGTACCCCCAAGTCCTTCTCCTGATGGCTGCTCTCAATCCATTCTCTGCCCAGCCTGTAGTTGTGCTTGGGATTGCCCCAACCCCTGTGCAGGACCTTGCAATTGGCCTTGTTGAACTTCATGCGGTTCACACGGGCCCACCTCTCCAGCCTGTCAAGGTCCCTCTGGATGGCATCCCTCCCCTCCAGCATGTCGACCACACCACACTGCTTGGTGTTGTTGGCAAACTTGCTGAGGGTGCACTCGATCCCACTGTCCATGTCACTGACAAAGATGTTGAACAGTGCCGGTCCCAGTACCGACCCCTGAGGAACACCACTCATCACTGGTGTCCACTTGGACATTGAGCCATTGACTGCAACTCTTTGAGTGTGACCATCCAATCAATTTCTTATCCACTGAGTGGTCCATCTGTCAAATTAATTATATCTGCCTTGTTGGTCTTCCCCCTGATTCTTACCCATAAACACTCAACCTTAATGTCACCATCATTAAGCTCTAGACAATCAAAACACTCCCTAACATGCACAAGGCTACCTCACTGCCTCTCCTTCCTTGCCTATCTCTTCTGAAGAGTTTATAGCCATCCATTGCAGAACTCCAGTTGTGCGAGTCATCCCACTATGTTTCTGTGAATGGCAACTATATCATAGTTTTCCTGCTGCACAATGGCTTCCAGCTCCTCCTGTTTGTTGCCCATACTGCATGTATTGGTGTAGATGCACTTCAGCTGGGCTATTGATCCTGCCACTGGTTTAGGGGGAGAATCCCTAATTCCTACCTGACCATTCTCAGGCATTTCTGTGGTGTCTAATATATTAATAACCCCTACATCTTTGCTGCTGCATGGATCTCTATCCCCTACCTCCACTGAGATGGCATACTGAAGGATGTTGCTAGCACACCATCCCTCCAACATCAGTGTGTCACCCCCAGGCTTATCTCCAGCGAGCCTGGTTTTATCCCTTTCCCCTTTCAAATCTAGTTTAAAGCTCTTTCAATGAGCCCTGCTAACTCCTGTGCAAAGAACCTTTTCCTCCTTTGAGACAGGCGTACCCTGTCTGTCGCCAGCAGGCCTGGTGTTGCGTAGACCTCTTACATTGAGAGGCAGAAAAAAGTAGACCAACCTCATCTCGAAATTGAGAGAGGCAGCTGGTCTTGTGCAAGAGCAGTAGGTCTGCTCATACATCAGAGTTCATTCACCGCTTCTGATGAGAAGCCACTCTACTTCCAACACATATTTCTTCTATGTGACTATGGTGTACTTCTGTAAGCCTGTTACTTTCAGCTCTTACTACTGTCATAACTCTCTCTGGACACTGCAGTTCTCATATTTACATACAAGAGCTTTTTTTTTGCCTGCTTAGGACTCTTTAAAGTGTTCCAATGCTGGGCATTGCCTCGTGGTTGGCACAGAGACCACAAGAAGCCTCAGTTCTCTTCCTGTCTTCTAGGGGACTCTGGTCTAGTCTTCTTGCTTTGCCAGGTCTCACCCTCACACTTGTGGAAGAGGTGTGCAATGACCTTTTCTTGCAAGTATCTTTGTTCTCCAGTGATAGTCACCGTCATGAAGAAGTGTCCTCAAAGGGTCCAAGAAATATCTATTCCCCTAGCTATGGTGGTATATCAGGAAAGTTCTGTGCTCTCTTGCCCTTGTCCTTGCAACAAGAAGACATTTCTAGGACTGTTATTCCAAAGCAGTGCCTATCACAGCTAATTAGTGTTCAGACAGAAGTCATCTTGGGAGTGGGAGCAGCCTGTGGGTTACTTGCACAGCTCTAAAGACAAATGATCCAGAGAGGTTCAGTCAGGGAAGCACTCAGCACTCAGATGGAGGCAGAGCCTCTGGCTTATACCGCTCAGGAACAGCACTATTTTTTCAGTGAACAGTTGCCAAAAAAAGTCAGGCAAGGGAAATTTGCCAATCAACAGCTAAACTGGAAATTAGAGATGAGTTTAATCCTTCTCTTAGTCTCTGTCATAATCTAGGTGTTCACCTAACCTGGATAGATTTCTAGCATTATTTTCTGTAATATTTCCTTATTGAGGAAGGCAAGGAAATATTTTCCCAGACACTTGGCAGGGAACCCTTCACTAACTCCCACCTCCAGAAAGAGTGGTGATGAAGGAAGAGGCTGACCAGAGACCCCTCCCCTCATATACCACATGTGGTGGCTTCGTTTGACAGTCTTCTGGCTCCAGGAATGAAGTTTCTCTTCCTATATAGTATTTATTTGGCAGCTTGGAGAATCATCCTTATCACTGCAATTTTAATTATCAAAAGCTTCTAAGAGAGTTTTCAAAAGAAACAGCCCCAGCCCTGCTGGGATCTGTTTGTGGGGCATGACAAGTGATTTTTAGAGCAATTGGGTTGATGGAAGGGAGCACAGGAAGGTAAGGAGAAGATCTAATGCAATAAGTTCCTTCCAGATCTTTTTTAAAGCTGAGTGAATAATTCACAATGAATAATTTACTTGTTGGCATCAGGCTTTTATCTTCTTTGGGAATATGCTACAAGCAAAATCTAGGTCCTCAAATTTGTCTGTTTGAATTATGTGAATATTTCTTTTTGTGTAATTGTCTGTAGCTTGGTTAGGCATCTTACACATCCCAGCCCTGTTGCTTTGTTGCAGTTTGTTGTATGAAGTGGTTCCTCCCTTGTGGATTAAAGCAGAAGCACTTCTGCCACGGCCATTCATAATGCAAATTTGATTTCTGTGACTAACACATACTTGAAACTAATCACCTAAGTTCCAGCAAACAGTTGAGATGCATGAAGAACACATGAATGGCTGAAGGAAATTCAATAAACTCAGACAGCTTTTCATACTCTCACATCATACATTCTTTTCACAGCACTGAAAGCTTGTTGTCCTTAAATTTAAGGTTAAAAACTTACAAGCATGGCATAAACTTTGATATACTTCAAGTTACAGAGATGCTTGTTGAGTTCTCCATTGGTTTCTTGGATGGGCGAGAGACTTGTAAATGGGGGTGATTCTGGTCACGTCATTCCTTAAGGTAGTACCATCAAATTTAACTGACATTTTCCTGCCAAAACAATAGCAGGACTTGTTTTATTTAGTCCTTGTAAATTGAGGTAAACACTTTAACTCCTCTTAATCAAACAATTTTCTTTGTACACACCTTTGGTTAAATAAGGCACATGGAAGATAAGGAGGTGATTGGTGACAGCCAACATGGCTTCACTAAGGGCAAATCGTGCCTGACAAATTTGGTGGCCTTCTATGATGGGGTTACAGCGTCAGTGGATAAGGGAAGGGAAGCTGACATCATCTACCTGGACTTGTGCAAGGCATTTGACACTGTCCCACACGACATCCTTGTCTCCAGATTGGAGAGACATGGATTTGACAAATGGCCCACTCAGTGGATAAGGAATCGGCTGGATGGTCACACTCAAAGTGTTGTGGTCAATGGCTCAATGTCCAAGTGGACACCAGTGATGAGTGGTGTTCCTCAGGGGTCGGTACTGGGACCGGCACTGTTCAACATCTTTGTCAGTGATATGGACAGCGGGATCGAGTGCACCCTCAGCAAGTTTGCCGATGACACCAAGCAGTGTGGTGTGGTCGACACGCTGGAGGGAAGGGATGCCATCCAGAGGGACCTTGGCAGGCTGGAGAGGTGGGCCCGTGTGAACCGCATGAAGTTCAACAAGGCCAATTGCAAGGTCCTGCACAGGGGTTGGGGCAATCCCAAGCACAGCTATAGGCTGGGCAGAGAATGGATTGAGAGCAGCCCCGAGGAGGAGGACTTGGGGGTATTGATTGATGAGAAGCTCAGCATGAGCCGGCAGTGTGTGTTTGCAGCCCAGAAAGCCAACTGTGTCCTGGGCTGCATCACAAGAAGTGTGACCAGCAGGTCGAGGGAGGTGATCCTGCCCCTCTACTCCGCTCTGGTGAGACCCCACCCGGCGTACTGCATTCAGCTCTGGGTCCCCAGTATAAGAAGGACATGGAGCTGTTGGAGTGAGTCCAGAGGAGGCCACGAAGCTGATCAGAGGGCTGGAGCACCTCTCCTGTGAGGACAGGCTGAGAGAGTTGGGATTGTTCAGCCTGGGGGAAAGGCGGCTCCAGGGAGATCTAATTGCAGCTTACCAGTACCTGAAGGGGCCTACAGGAAAGGTGGGGAGGGACTGTTTATGAGGGATTGTAGTGACAGGACAAGGGGTAATGGGTTTAATCTGAAGGAGAGTCGATTCAGATTAGATGTTAGAAAGAAATTCTTCTCTGTGAGGGTGGTGAGGCACTGGAACATGTTGCCCAGAGAAGCTGTGGATGCCCCCTCCCTGGAAGTGTTCAAGTCCAGGTTAGATGGGGCTATGGGCAATGTGGTCTAGTGGAGGGTGTCCCTGCCTGTGGCAGAGGGGTTGGAACTAGATGATCTTTAAGGTCCCTTCCAACCCAAACCATTCTATGATTCTACGATTCTATGAAGTGACCTCCTGGCAGTTGTCATATCACTGGACAACGTTTCACTCAAACACACATCTGTGATGCAAGAAGGCAAAAAAAAATTCATATCAGGATTTTTATCTCTCACAAATGTCACAAGTGACTGGAGGAAGGACTTTGATTTTTAGTGGTTAAAATACATATGGTAGCAATACATGGGAAATTTATTTTCACTTCACTGAAAACTAGAGGTCCTGTTTGCTCATTGGGGAAAAAACCAGGAAATTAATAAGAAATGTAAGCTCTGCACCAGCTTAAATCAAGTCTTGAAATTAACTCTGAGCTCTGTATTGCCTTTATTCGTTACATTAATAATGTCTTTGTCTTCTCAGCCTCCAAAGCCATATCTCCTGTTGAGGAAGATAGGTGCCTATCAGGTTCTGTATGTCCATGGACAGTCAACATAATGTGCGTTTAGCAGAGGGTTTTCCTACCACATTGCCTTGCCAGAACCTCAAATCACAGCCCCAGCAACCACCAGCTCAAATGATGGTGACCAACCATGGCATGGCGTATCTATGCTCATGTATTCCCTGTCAAAGGAATACCAGTGATAACAGTGACATTGGAGGACCCTCTCCATATACCAGTCTGCAAGTGCTTTGTCTTCTTACTGGTATCAAGTGTTCTATTATTCCAGAGTTTGCCATAATAGGTTTTCTCTGAGCAATTGCATGCAGTTACTTTATTAACCAATTGCAGCACCTTAAAATATAGGGGGAAAAATAAATGCAACTAAGAAACTCTTTTGTTTTTCTAGCATCATAACTTTAGACCACAAGTCTGTAGTTTTAACCACCTATCCAATAAGTTCCTTTTTAAAATGGCTGGTTCTTCTCTCTTGACAACCTGCAGCAAATAATGATTTTTTTCCCTCTTGTGCTACAAAATTTATTCACCTAAATAGTAGAAAGTGGCAAGTAAGGTAAGTTTGCAAAGGTACCCTGAAACCACAGATCATATACTTGCACACAGATGGCTCCCTATGTATGATCATTGCCCTAAGACTTGCAGAACTCAGGAAAAACCTAGAATGTTTTCAAGGACACCACAAATCATAACTAGCTCCTAATGTTTGACTGGGATTTTACCCTGCTCAACTGTAGAGTGAATTTGGGAGCTAGAGGTGGAAGAGACATCACACATCCAGATTCTTCATTTTAGCTGAGTCCAAAAATGTAGGGATAGCCTGATGTCTTGAAATTGCTTGGCAAAGGAGAAACCTTGCTTGTCAGACTTGAGAGTTACTGAATGCGTTGTTTCTACAGCTACCTCCTTACAGTACTTCAGATTCGGTTAGTGCAGGGAAAAATGTAATAGCCTTGGGATATTTGTCATGGTACCATTGAAAAAGATTTAGTTACATATTTTATAATTTGATGCCTTGAGATGTTTTTTAAAACTTGCCTTCATCTTTTATTCTGCAAATTTTCCCCTTTCAAGAGACATTTAAGTAGCCTGCTTCTCCATTCCTTATAACAGTCAGCAACCGGTTCATCTTCAGGGATGAAGACAAATCTTTTTTGAGGGAAGGCAGCAGATCACATGATATGATAGCTCATAGCTTCCAATGACTGTGAGGCGAAGAATAACTCACTGTAGACTGCCAAGACGGGCCCTATGGTTAGAAAGCGCCGTGAAACCCTGCATCAGCTCTCTGGTCTGATCAAAGAAGATCTCTGAAGCCCAGAGCTCTTTGGTGCTCAGGTACCTAGATGCATTTGAGAAGCTTGGCCCCCACTCTCCATCAATGGAGATGACTTGCATCTGAGGGCAGGGATAACTGCGGCTGCTGGCATTGTGCTTTCACAGGAGCTACATTCACTGCAGTGAAGGAAGTCAGGGTCTCAGAAATAGGGCAGTAAATGCCACCCCAGGTGTGACACAAGAGACTCTCCTTGAGTGTTGATGCCTGTAACCCGAAACCAAGGAGAGGGGAACTAAAAAAATGCCTTCCAGTGTGCCCATGAGTGAATCTACACTTTCTCTGGAGAGATGTCCTTTCTGTGTGCTTTAGTGGCTTTCCTGTCCCACATCTCCTGGTGGAGAACCTGCTGTGGTAAGAAAGCCCCTGCCATCACCATACAACACCCAGGCTGGGGGGGGGGGAAGGGATTTCACTGATCTCTGTATTTACATGAAAAAAGCTAAACTTCTCTATATGGCACATGCTCTACATGCCTTACAAGAAGGGCAGTCCCCTGGCCCACAGAGTAGCGTGCTGGGAGGTATGGGTCTACCACAGATGTCCCGAATGACCTTCCTAGGGCAATGTTTACAATCTCCCATGTTTCTGTGTCCCCTTTGCTAAAACATGGTGATAGATGAGCAATGAGAGGTTGGGCAAATAAGTACTCCAGTGTGGTACAGGCCACAGCTGACCTGCCAGATGCAGCCTGCAGAACACAAGGGCTGGACTACTGCTGCCCGCCTTCATGGAGACAGTAATTTGATTCTCTTTTCTATGCTGGTGCCAATTTCTATAAAAGTTACAGGAATGACATGTGTCAGAGAATTCAACTCTGGTTGAATTGGTCTGAAACTTTTAACTGGGTTCTAAAATCATGGGGGTGGGGATGGGGGTGTGTGTGTGGAATGTGCAGGTGGGAGTTGGAAGATGAACAGACATCGTCATTACATGAAGCCTAACATTTTAGGAAATGAAGCCAAAGTTCTGCTTGTTCAGAGGGGAGATTCGAGAGTTGATACAGTAAAGTCCAGGAGGCTTTTGAGCCCTACAAAAACAGGGGTCCTACAGGTCTGGCAGGGCACATCTACGTGAGGGTACTGGCCTTCCTACCGGGATGCTCTGTTTATTTTTAAAGACTTTTTTTTTCATCTTCCATTTACAAATAACCTTTAAACAAGGGGCTTATTTTCAAGGCTAATTTGTCTTTGTGTCTTAACCGGCTACGTTTTCACAATTAGCCATCTCGGGCCCCCCGAGCCGCAGGAGCTCGGCAGGGGATTGCAGCATGTCTCCTTCCGAAGGGAGGGAAGGGGGGGCTGCCTGGCTGCCGTTTCCATGCGGTACAGGCAGCGTGATCAGAGCGCTAACACAACAGCCTGTGTAATTACATGTTTCTAGGAAGTGTGTTAGCTCCACAGGGAGCTGAGTCCATTTGGAGAGGAGGAGGAGGAGGAGGAGGAGGAGGAGAAAGAGACAGAGACTTTCTTTTGTGGGGGGGCTAAGGTGAAAAGGGTCAGTGCATAACCCAGCTCTCGCTCGAATATGATAAAGGTAATTGTTACTCTCAAGTGAACGCCGGGTGCTTCCTGGTTCTGGCTCCTCTCACTCGTTGCTCATGTCTGTATTATGCAGGCGTCTGCTTTCACAGCCAGGCGAAGCAGGGCTTTGCAGAAGAGAGAAGAGATTTGACCCTGTTGGAAGCGGTACGTTGTGATATTTGACATTGTTTCTGGGCTAGCATTGCCAGGGCAGGGAGGAAGATGCAGAGTCAGGGGCATGGCAGTTTTATGCTACCTAGGCATTTCTTTAGGTGGAGGAAGGACAGTGGCAATTAGAAGCAATTAATTGTAGTCTGCGTGCTGGGGCAGGGGGAGGATGGCTTGGACCTAACCTGTCATGTAGGTGTTTGATACATGTCCTGTGTTGCTGCTGCTGCTTGCTGTGGCAGCGTGTGCCTGAGCTTTAAATATCCTGCAGTTCCCGATATCTTGTTTCTCCAGCAGGCTCTCCATTTCATTTTTCTCCTCTCTCTAGTGTAAAATTTGGCCTAGCTTAAGCTTCTTTCCCTGGCTGAGAAGGTTATTTCCTTCCCTCCTCTCCTCCCCACCCCCTCATCCATCCTCTCCTCCTCTTGCAAATGCTCTCCGACCCTGATTTGGGGTTTCTCTCCCTGCAGTTAGCTGTGGGCTCTGTGGATGCTTTGCTGTGACGGAGGGCCGAGGACTGACCGAGTCGTGGGGAGGATTTGTATGTAGGAAGAGAGGAGATGGCTGTGCAGCGTGCTCCCGAATCTGCTCTGAGCTTGCTGATGGTAAGTGCTCGCTGAAATCCATTTGGGAAGAGGGGGGTGGGCGAGGGGAGCTTCACCGCAAGGATTCAGGGCACCAAATCCATAGGAGGATTTTGCGTGAGCCGCCGCTTGGCTTTTACAGGTCCCGGGGAACTTTGCAAAGGGCTCTTCTGGTGCTTGCAAGGAGACATTCTTCCCACGACGGGCTTTAATGCATCTGGGCCAATGTTCAAAGCAGGATTTTGAAGTCACCTTTCCAGCAGTGCTGATGCTTGCATTCAGGGTTTTTTATTTTATTCATTATATCAGTGTCTTGAATTCTCATGTCCTCCTGCTTTCTCCTGCTTTTGCCCTTGCTGATTGTGAGACAACTTAAATGATGAGAGGGAGAGCTTGATTTCTCTGTCAGTTGAGAGGCATGTTGTTAGCTACGATCAGGTACTCAGATGTTTTATCATTTGGGGAATGGTCCTATAATGCAGTGAATCGCCATTTGACTAGCTGCAGAGTGTGTCAGACCTGCTACTGACTGGAGACCGCAGGGTAATGACTAGCATTTATCTGAGCTATTTGCTACAACATGTTGAGCCACTGACCTACTTCTCAAAGTTCTGCATATTTATAATATTGTAAAGAAGATTATTTAGCAAAACACGTGGCTGAGTCCAGAAACATGCCAATGTCCTGCTGCAATTAAAATAAACCCTTTCAGTGGGGTATTAGAGAGTTGTCTAGCTTTACTGATTTTCCCCCCCCCCTCCTGCTCTTGTTGCCATTTTCTATGCAGCAGCATCAAGGATGGTTTTAGTGTAAGATCTTTGCTGGATGGTTTTCTGCCTAAATGTCACAGTAATATTTCTGCTGGAGAGTTGTTATAAGCAAAGAGCATATGTGTGTGTGCACGTGTGTGTGTGTATGTGAATGCATAGATATATATGCATTATATATACATTTATATAATTATTGTTACTGATTTCTCTTCTGATTGTTTTAGGAAACAGTCCCTAGCACTTGGAGACATGATGAGTTTAGTAAAGAGAATGCTGCAAGATAATAGCCCTGTAGTGCCTAAGGTTCTTATCAAAGGTCAAGTTGAGGAAAGCAAACTTTATGTCCATTACTCAAAATGCTAAACATGCTATTAAGCCTCTCCATGGTTTGTTTTATACTTGCTAGTGACTGACTTGCTGTGTAAGCTCATTTTATTTCCTCTTGCTTATGTCCGGCCTTCCTGGCTTTTTAAATGGCCTCTTTCTATTTCCCTTTCAAAGATAAATTGATGGGTGCCTGTCACACCTGTGTCATTATTTGGGCCGTATATGCTTTTAGTTTCACTACCCCCTTAATTCTCAAGTTAAACCTCTCCATCCCCCACCTCTGCACTCCTTGAACAGACCTTGTCAAACTCTGGTACAGTGCCAAGCTGTCCACAAATTGTCTCTCTTAAAATGTGACTTTCTGCGGCTACATGGCCTTGCCCCAGTTGTCATTTTGAGGTGGGTCTGGTGTTTCTACAGCTCTGGCCCATAACCTGGACCCCTCAGGTCTCCTCACACTGGGCACAGCCCTGGGCAGGGCTGTTGTGGTCTCCTAGCTTTGGGTGGATGGGCTGGGTTGGGGGTCCACAGCCAAAGGAGTACCTGCCTTTGACCCTGTGGATGGTTGGGGTGGTGGGGATGTATTTCTCGGTTGCAAGAGCACTCATGTAACTCTTTGGGCTATGCTCCGGGATGGTCTGGTACTAGAGGCTGGTTATGGGTGCAGAAAAGATGATTTGGTATGTAAAATGCTCCGCTTGTTGCCAACTGCTTCTTTTGCCTTAGTTTTTTCTTGGGTCTGAAGCAGTTCAGTTAACTATAGAAACCTCATCCTTTCCCTTCTGCTCTGCCTTGGCTTTGATTGCATGCTTAAGCAGGCTCCCCTTAAATCAATAATAAATTCTTATATAATTCATCCCACAATGAGCACCCATAATGGCATCTCTTCTAAAACTGCCACCCTCCAGAGATTAAAGGATTAGATGTCTTTGGGAAGTCCACAAAAGTAGCTTTTAATACTTTGATGGGCTTTCTCCATTGAGAGTTTTCTTTTAGCACTGAGGGGTATTTCAGTACTGCATTTCCCCTGCAATAGAATGCAGAATGTGCATCCAACCATCCACTTTTTATGAGACCTAATCAGCAACAGCATTTGGCGGTGCTGCATCATACTCAGTCTGAAAATATCTCCTTCTGAATAGTGTACCTCAAAGCATTTTGTGTTTCAGGTAAAGAAACTAAGGTGCAAAGCCATTGATTGACTTCCCTGGAATTTGATGCACTGAATTGAGTGACACAAATTAGGAGTTTGTTCATCCCAAACTCTCTTCCGTTCCATTAAGAAAGATGGACGTCTCCAGGCTATGGGGTTTCCTTCCTATGGAAGGACCATCTATAGGACATAGGTATCTAGGATCAGTACACCCCAGCAGAGAGAGCTGCACACGGGACTGTGTGGCATTTCTGGGTGCCAGCCATGATGACATCTCATGATGACATACCTGTGCCTGGTAAATGCTAGTCCAGGACATGGACTTGACAGGGCCTAAAGCAGCTCCCAGACAGTAAGTCTGCGGGGAGTTGCACATTGCTTGTGCGGCCATTAGCACAGCAGAGAAACTCATTAAACCTGCAGCCTTAGGTGGACAGGTCCTACTTCAGTGAAAAAATATTGACCATACAATGAAATAACCTAAATTGAATCTGGTTTTATTTTGATAATTTTCTAGCCAGTTTAAGACTCATGTGGGGGTTTTTCCCTGGTTTTAGTGATTATTTTTTTTCAATTTTTTTTTCTCCCAGGCCAGGGAAAAGGCTCAATGAAGGAGAATTTTGGTCTTAAACATGTATTTTCCTAACATAAAGATACTGTTTTCATAGAAAGACTGCAATTTGCAAATATAACTGCAACTTGTCCATTCTGGTAAATGACTTGTATTCCAAATGACTGGATTGTGTGTGGTCCGTAGGACCCCTGCCTCTACCTTGCTCCAGAGATCACAGCAGATGAAGGACGTTGCGTGCATGGAGGAAATTGGGCTGAACTGTCCCCAAAGTGGCTCTGCCGGTAGCATTATCAAATCATTAAAACAGAGCTTCCTCAGCTTCTGTGTACCAAGAGGAGGGAGCATCTAAGCATGAAATAGCAAATACCATGTCTTGTTAGGAATGATAACACCTGCTGTGTTAAGATCATTAATGCTGATGGGAGTAAGCGCAATACCAGTAGGATTTTATGTCTATCTTATTAGTATATTGTAAAATTTTAAAGCGGCAGACATATTGATCGTACAGATTTTAACAGCACAATAAGTTATGATACCTAGTGTCTCCTGAGACAGCATTACTGCATCTCATGAAAATACATCTTAGGGACTTGACCTTCAAACTACTGTAGGTCATAACACTAACTCTAATTAATCTGCGTTAAATGACAATGGAGGTTCAGATAAACAAGGTATACAGCTCACTGTGCACCAATTAATCTAAAATGATCTTAAAATGGTAGGGAAGAGGAACATGGTTTTCTGTTTCCAGAAAAGCTAGCTCCTCTCACCCCCTTCATCAAATTGAATTTTTTTCCATGTTTATAATCCAGCTTTGCTCTCTCTGGTCTGTATATATAAAAGCTTTCATTGAAGAAATAAAAATGTACCATTTAGAAAACAAGTACACTTGTAAATTAATGGTAACTGCTTGTGTTTGGAGGAGCATCTTTCATTTCAGGGGACTGTGTGATGCTTTCACACTGTAAAATTCATTATTTTGTGTCTGAGTTGCTGGAATAGAGGTACATGTGAGATATCCTAGGTGACCCTCACTACATGGGACTCAGTTACCTCTATAGTTCAAGGGGAAAAAGGTTGCCAACAGGGAATTTGGAGCATTAACTCAGGCTGTGGTGTTCACAATGCCCGGTATGAAGAGTGAGAAATTGGCTGGCCAGCCCACCATCAGGGCTGCTGGCCTCGGTGTTTCCTTGTTCTACTGTGTTGAAGGCATTGCAATGGAAGTCTAAGGCAGACACCTGCAACAGGAATACATGTGAAAACTGCTCTGTTTCTAAGCCTTAGCTTAAATAATTGGCATCTGAGTGTCATTGTCCATGGAAAATCCCAGTTTACTGCTGCGCTTCCAGTCCTCCTTTTAAAGAGGGAATCATCCTTCCATTCCTCAAGCAAAGCTACACTGGAGTCCTCAAAATAATGTGAATCTCCTTGATCTGATCATTCTTCTGAAACACTAAACTCTGTAGGATCGTCCTTAAAACACACTCAGAGGTTTAACTGTATCCTTACTAAATGCTGTGAGGGCCATGCCCTGCTTGGTTGGCTTCTGAGGTGACAACTTGACAATGTTCTGAATATTTCATAAATTATTTCACAGGTTTGACTGCTAATTTTTTTATGGTTGACGTCTCCCCTTGTGAAGGCAAATTTGGTAACTAACTAAAAAAGTTATAGAGCTTCTAAGCCCTATTTAGACTTAGGACTGACCCACACACACCATAAAGCTATGTTCTGTCACAGAACCACAGAATCACAGAATGGTAGGGGTTAGAAAGGACCTCTGGATATCATCTAGTCCAGCCCCCCTGCTACAGCAGGATCACCTAGAGCAGGTTGCACAGGATGGCATCCAGGTGGGTTTTGAATATCTCCAGAGAAGGAGACTGCACAGCCTCTCTGGGCAGCCTGTCCCAGTGCTCGGTCACCCTCAAAGTGAAGAATCACTTCCTCATATTGAGATGGAACTTGTGGTGTTCCAGTTTGTGCCCATTGCCCCTTGTCCTGTCACTGGGCACCACTGAAAAGAGTCTGGCCCCTTCCTCTAGACATCCACCCTTAAGATATTTATAAGCATTGCTCAGATCCCCTCTCAGTCTTCTCTTCTCCAGGCTAAACAGACCCAGCTCTCTCAGCCTTTCCTCATACGAGAGATGCTTCAGTCCCCTCATCATGTTTGTAGCTCTTTGTCCCACTCAAACCTCCAGACAGATTGCAGCAGCACAGCTCGGCTTGCAGGATCATATTAAAGCCTTTGGGAGCAGCAAGGTTACAGTAAAAGGATGAGGTCATTTTCTGCCTCTCTCATCTCAGGCTTAAATTATCTCTGTGTTGACAGTATGCAAAAGCCCTTGACATTCAAACCTCCTTGTTGCGACCTCATCTACACATCATGTTGACCTGGAAGGCAAGCTATGCTTGGCATGCTCCTGCGAAAACAAACCCCACCCGTTTCTTGCCATTGCATGGCATAGGTGTTGATGCAGCTCCCATCTGATGTTGAAGCAGTGTGACGTGTCGGCAGTGTGTGACCCATGCACGGGTCTGGGTGTAAGCAGCATTGCTTGGGAATGAATAACGCCTTCCCCCAGGAATCGGCTGCACTGCTGACATCTGGCCCTCTTCAGCTTCGTGCCCAAAATGAGGTCTGTGGGGATATTTGAACAGTGAGGAGAGGTGATTATGCAGCCCTCCCCGTGCTTGTTTTGCAGATATTTCCACCATGCAGGTGTGTGGGCTTCATCCGCAGCCTTTCCAGAAGGTCTGGGTGGGAGATGATAATGCGCCGCGGCACCCGGAGGTCGCTGGGGAGGAGCTGTGCCGGCAGGAATCTCCCTTCCTCCCCAGCTCTTTCCTTGTCCAGCCAGGCAGTAATTTGCTAATGGGCTTCACGAGCAGCAAACAGATGAGCTGTGCTGGTTGCTGTCTTGGAGGATGGGATGAGAGTAGCAAATTCCTGCTCGGTGCTTTGTGGCTGCTTGCTACCATGGACTGAGAATTTAGCCATTTCTTGTTGGTAGGTTCCCCTGTAGCACTGAATTCTATCTGAACTTTACTATATGCCTCCATAAACTTACAGTAAGACTTCAAACACGGTGATTTAATTCAGCTGAATGAGATTAAACACTCCCTGGGATTGCTCTTGGCTTCCCTGTGGTGGATGTCACCTTTTACCCATCTGAGCTGCAGGACTACAAAATCGTTATCCCTTCGATTCTGCTCTAGTGCATGCCATCAATTTTCTTTTCCTTGTCCCTCTGCATGAATGTGCTGTAGAAGAAGCAGACCATAATGTTTGCACATCTGAATTCTCTCATTTATTACTAGGCTTTAAAACAGGAGTAAGAGGGATTACTGGTTTATTATCTTTTTTTTATTATTATTATGAATATGGCTTGTGCCTTTTATTCCAGCTGCGCATTCTGAATGACTGATAAAATTATCTCATCAGAGATGTGGCCATTGATTTATTTTTTTTTTATGATGCTATAGAGCATCGCTATTTGTAGAAGAGAATTAGTGGGCACTTGAGTAAATGATCATTATGATTAATTGGAGTCTTTCTACGATTAGATGTAAAGTAACATATTAATAGATTGAAAAGATCACTAAATATGACAACTCCTTTTGACAACATATAAGAGAATAATGTCAATTTGACTTTTTTAAAATAAAGGGTTTTTTAAAATAAATGTTAAAAATGCTGTAATTGCCACAATTAAAATGCAAGGCTATGAATAGCTACTGATATGTAGGAAGGACTTGTAACATTGAGCAATTGCAATTTTTCAATTCTTTGCCTTCTGGTTACGAATGTCGTACTTCCATAATTATTGTGCTCATAACTTCTCAGTGTGGTAAAGACCCATCCCTCTGGCAGGCTGATGTGGTTAGCACATCAGGGCTCAGAGACATACAAAACTCCCGTGTGGATCCCTCCCTATGTAAATCCCATGAAAATGCAGATTTTTGTGATTTGGCACCTATAGCTGTTGTGCTCAGGTGGCTGGTCCTGCAGGCACTCCTTGTCTCTGCCAGCACCAGCAACAGCCACTTTGTTTCATGTGTCTCACAAAAACAGAAGCCACCACCTGGATGTGGGGTTAGTCAGAGGGACTGGACCAAATTTTGGGCTCTCCCCAGCCGTTACACTGTCCCTGGCTCTCCACAGCCACTGTAAATGGTGCCTGGGAACGGGTGTTTCCACCCCTACCATCGCTGGCAAACCTTGCGTAAACATCTCCCCTGCACCCTCCAGGCAGATGCATACATTTTGGCCCTACATGTCTTAATTCTCTCTGCTTTTAAAAATTAACAAGCACAGATACTTGCAGAAGTGAGTTGAAATCAGTCATTTCTCAAACCGGTTTTAACAACACCAAGTATCAAACTAACCTGAACCCATCATCACCTTCAAGTGATATGAATTTTCTTGTTTCAATGAATTCTTGGGTTGGCCTGAAGCTGAAACTCTCACATGACGTGAAGCGAGGCTCCTGCTTGCTTTTTTGAAGGGTCATATCGTATTAGGTAGTCCTACTGAGAGCCCTGTTAGCACAAGTGGCATGTCCAAAGCCTTGCTGGAAGGCAGTGGGATACCAGATCTTTCTCGAGAAGCCTCCCAGATGTGAAGGGACCCACAGAAGTGTCCATCTCTTTGTATTTCATGGAAACAAAAGCCAGAAACCTATTTAGAGGAATGGATGTATACACACAATCTCTTATCAGCTTTTTACATCCTTCATGGGATTAAAGCTGGTAATCCCCAAATTAAAGGCAGCACCTCCTACTGCTAGGTGTAGTGCCTGCCCTTAGCCTTTGAGGTCTCCAAAAAGCTGGTGGAATATCCACAACTGGTATTGAGACAGGAATAAAGAGACTTGAGCCCAGGGTACTTTGTTTTCAGGGCATGTTGCAAAAGTCTTGCTGAAATAATAAAACATAATGAATGGAAGTAAACCAAGAGAGTGTAAAGATGTGTGCAAAAATAATTTACCTGATATTCTTTGTAAATCAGTTACAGAGATATTAGGGCACCGCACAATTTGGTGAAAACAGAATATCCCTTCCCCTTCCTGGCTGTACCCCCAACACACTGCCCATGTCTTGCCAATAAAGGATTGCTCTCTGCAGTGCGTCCTCCACTGCCCTCCCTTCTCTTGATCCATTTATAGCCACCAGAGAGATGAAAATTATTTTTTAGGGAGGTTTTGCTAGTGCAGAGGCAGAATTTACACAGAGCCTTGCTCCACAATATTTTTCAATCTGTGGGCAGGCTGTAATAATCATCATATTGCAAGACACTCAGCTTTGGCTCCCCATAATTTGTGTGAAGTTAATGGAGGAGTGTTGTAGAACATGTGTTTGGCTTAATATATGTTAGAGGGTTTTTTTAGGATAATATATTAAAGTAAAATCTGGGACAGCTTCACAGTAAATAAGATTGAAATGTTTTTCATTTTTGAATAATATGAGGCTAATTGAGCTGTAGTGGCCAAAGAACATTGTATTTCCTGGTAATTAATTGCTGGCTGCGGTAGTTGACTGCATAAAACTACACCTTGGGCTATTAACCCCAGGTCATTAGTACTCAAGGAAATGTCTAGTGAAGGTCATTATTACTGCTGTTATATAAGCTATCGTAACAGAAAAAATGTTGGCATGAGCTTTTCAAAAACCCATTCTCCCTGTTCTGGTCTCATTTCAGAGATCTGGGAGCAAAGTCTGTTCTCAATCATTCTGCATTTACACTGATTTTCAGGGAACCAGAGTTTGCCCACTTTCTTAAAAACAGAGACCAATGAATTGAACTGTTTGCAAGAATGATCATCTAGCTTTACATGCCCAAAATGTTGGCCTTCCCAAAGGACTGGCAGAGGTTGCGTTCGTACTGGAAATTCCAGGGGGCTGGACAACAACTGAGCAAAAACCCAACTGATCCCTCATGTTGACTTCTTGAGCAGCAAGGCACGGACACTGGGTAGGTGGCTGTGGGGCAAACAGGGTGGTTGTTGCTACGTGTTGGACCAGTGGTGTTTGTGTCCCGATATGTCAGGCTTGGACTGAGTTTCCAGGATTTTGATGATGGACCAAAAGCAGTCTTCTCATGAAAACCAGCCTTTATTCTAGTTATCCTACTGTTTCCAGAGGGGCTTCTAACTTCCAGATCAAGCAGGAGCTATAGGGAGATTTGCTGTTGTGCTGTTCCCCAAACTGCTCTGTAGGTCAGGGTGCCCAGAGCAGCAGGGTGATACTTCTACTGAAAACTGAAATTCCAAAATGATGGTTCTAAGAAGGATCCACCCCTGGCACACTGGTGTGGTTGAGAATTCCTTAATTTCTAGTTAAAGGCAAAGAAAGTGCTAATGAAACGAAAAGAATAATGAAAGCTTTTTTTTTTTTTTGTCACTTTCCTTTAACAAGATATTAATAATAATAGCACTTATTTACTATATTAAATACAGCTTTATGTTGAATGCTGCTTTCTCTAATCATGTGTTTAAAATAGGGTGAATATTTCTCGTGAACAAAAGTCCTTGAATCAGTATTCTGAGACTGCTGGCCTTAATGAGATTGCGAGGAAGCACTTCAGCTCTAAATAGATGAAATTACAGACAGCAGAAGATACAGTGATGGCACAAGAAAAATGATGGGGAGGTTTTGTAACTTGCTAAAGTTCCTAGCAGTGGTTTTTTTCCTTTTGAAATTTTGTTTTGGAGTCAGGAGTTAAAAATTCAGTATGAAGAGACCTGCATTTCCTGCTTGACCTATATAGAAATTCATTTTGTCACCATCCTTACTGCAGTACATAAGCAAAGGCTTATTTGTTCAGAGTCCTCTACTTATGATGGATTGCTCCTCCTGAATTCTCTTCCTCCCCTGTGTCTAATATTAGATGTAGTCTCTGCTGTCCAATGACTTGGAAGAGGGAAAAAACTAAACATGCTGCTTACATTGGTTCCAGCAGAAACGTTTTTGTATCATGGGAATATTTTGACCCATTCTTTCATCAAAGTTTTACTACTAGAATTCTTTGGACAGGTAGTGGTTAGGTCATTTTAGGGCATTTCTCATATTTCGATGCGCCATTTAAATTTGAAGAGCTATATAATGTGATATTTCCCTGAAAGCTTTGATTCACTAGTAGAAATTAAACCTTAGCTGCAAAGTCCGGAGATGCCTGGCATCTTGGACATGAATCCTGTTTCAAATGTTTCGGTTTGGTTTGTCTCTGTTTAGTGTTTTACCTGAGATACCACTTCGAAATACAGGTTTCAGTCATTAACTTTCTACATTTCTGCCAAGAAAATGCATCTGGGCTCACACTGCAAATAGAATGTGTCTGTTGTGGCTAGCCCCCAATATATTTGGGGAGGAGAGGAGGAAATGAGTGCTATCCCCTTGCATGATGAAATGTAAACTGATGTCAGAGACTTACTGGACATTTTAAGACTGCAGGACCATGTGGACAAATGAAAAACCCAGCAGTTTTGTACATAATGGGAGTAAAGAACAAATCCTATTTGAAATCTGCATTATTGTCCGTGTATAATAAAGCAGAGGTGCCTTTATTGCCAAAGCCTATGCAAACAGAATAATATATAGTCATCTCTGAGTAAGACAGCAGTCAGTTTTAATTTTTAATAATCTTTAATTAAGTAAGCATTCACAACACTTCTGGTATTTGTGCATTAATACAACTGTCTCTGGGTAGCCAGAGTCATTCTTTCATACATAGGCTGGTGCCAATTGATTTTTCCGTGGTCAGTAGCTGTAGTTGAGTCTGTTTAAATGCCATAAAACTTCCCCCACTGCAGAAAACCATTCCTGTCTGAGGGAGAAGGATTTGATCTCTCTTCTCTGACGACCAAGCTGAGAGGAGAGTGTAAATCCATATTATTCTACTTATCTCCATGACATTTCCAATTTCTACAGATGCAATCAAAAAAATTAGGCTCATTGATCTTCAAACTCTTTGACAATTTCACACTTTGAGCTGAGTGGTATGACCCATACGGTCGCCCTACTGCTTTTAATCGATAAAAGTTTTTACCTAGATCAAGATAGCAAGTTTGCTGCGTATGAGTTATGAAACTTGGAGATTATTATTGGTTTACTGGTAGGACATTTATTTTCAAAAAGAAACAAACTCTTAGATGAGTCATTGCACACGTATCCTGCCTTGATATTTTTAGGTGCTAAAGCCACTATTTCAATGAGGCTGGGGTGGGGAAAATTGTCCATAATGTTTCAGATGTACAATTAAAGTGCCATCTGCCTCTGTGATGCAGCAGATGTATAATTGATATTCACTGCTGATTTGCCACTTGATTTTCTGCAGACATTGAATGCTGTAATTGTTTATACAGTATGATCCTAAATACCCATGTGAGAATTTTCCTCTTCACGTGTTCCCTACCAGAAGTATCACTGCCATCCCTGATACTCAGAAGGTGGATTCATTAAAAGATAATTTACAGTTAGCTAGGTCAAAATCTTACAGGAATCCAGTGAGTAAGTAAGAAGCAAGTTTTCAAAAGGGAGTGGCTTATTCCTGTAGAATCATGGTTTAATATAGGAGAGCTTGTCGGGAAAACTTAAAATTCTGATCCCAAATCTGGTTACCTTTGTGCACTGATTTAAGTGTAGGATGTAGCTAGGATTAAAGAAAAAGAGTTGGATTTACCTTTCCCTCCCTTTTCACAGAGATGGGAACCTGCTTCAGGGGAAAAATTTTGTGTAGAGTAAACCCAAAAGGTCAACCGTAACATCAAAGGAACTCTTTTCTCCAGGGCAAAGATTATTTAAATAAAAAACAGAGCTAGAAACCACAACAGTGAATTCTAAACAGATGGGAAAACAGAGATGTGCTACCTTTTTTTTTTTTTCCCCCCACTGTCATTACTTTTGGGAAATGCAATCACTAAAATCTCGCTCAATCAGCAGGTGTTAATTTTACTCTACAACTGGCTTCTGAGATTCTCCTTCTGAGAATACTCGAGGCCTGAATCTGCTCATGCTGAAAGGAAAGGAAATGTGACCAGTAACTTCAAATGGCAGAAGGTTAGTGGCTCTATTTTATATTGCTGCCCTTCTTTTTGACAGCAGTGGCTTTTTTGTGCATTAGTTAAACTCACTACGGAGTAGCAATGATTGCCCAGGCCTTTGCATTCGGCTTCAAAGCAAACAAAAATTGGTGGTATAGAATCTGAATCTGGCTTCATGGCAAGAGACATTTTGAGTAACAATTTCTTAAGCCAGTGCCTGGCTTGCAGGAAAAGTCAGCTCTCCGGGTGCCCAGAGAAAACAAGGTCCATTTTGTTGCAACTCGTTCCGTTTTCGCAAGCCATTGCCTGTATGTGGCACCCAGCGTAATCCAAAAGGATCTCCTGTGTCTTCCCAAGGCTGAACACTTGCTCAGAAAGTGTTTCATCAGGAGAGATGAAAACATATGAAGGAAAGAAATTTCAGACTGTTGCTTGTGTGTTCTTTTGGGTATTTTATTTTATTTTATTTTATTTTTCTTATTTCTGGTATCTTTCTCTCATTTGTGTAACAAGCTTTTGGATATGCTTCTTGCATAAAGATTCCTCTTCGGGTTTGGTTTATACTTACTGAGAAGATGACCCGCAGAGGGGAAGGTTGCAGTCTCACAGCACGGGTAACGCAGTGCTCAGGCTGAGCCCGGAGTGTGTTGGGAAACACACAAGAAATTAGGAGGCTGCCTGATAGAGAGGGATGTGCAGAGGGGACTGAACTGTGATTAAAGGGAGCTGGAAACTTGCACAGATATGGAGGCAGCGTAAAGCTGGGATCCCAGATCTTGTGAGGAGCAGGCTGAGCATCTCCCTGTGATGTACATCTGCTAACTCAGCACCATCGTTGTCCTGCTGCTACCCCCTTGGCCGAAACGTGGCTTGTTCTCTTAATTGTACTACACTACAGATAAACCAATCAGCCATAGAGAAAATGGTTTTGAATATTAGTCACTGCCTGGCTGAAGTGTTCAGTTCCTATTAACACGATGCATCAACAAAATCAGTCTTCTATCACTGTTTAACGCACATGCTTAAAAATGAAACTCCAAATACAAATTAAAATTTTATTCAAATAAAAAGGGTCAAAATTAATCATTGGATACTTATCAGCCTTGCAGTTCCTAAAAATGACTTGAGGCTGTGGAACCACTTTCCTTCCAGTAGCACGGAGGACTAAGAGAGCATGACAGTGGAGGGAAGAGGCTGCGGTACCCGTTTGGGAGTGGGAATGCGGGGGGGGAGTCGGGTCTCAGCTCCTGCAGTGCCTTTGAATTTTATAAAAAAGGTGCTAGGAAAAGTGAAGAACTCCTCCAGGGGGTAGGGACATGGACCACAGGACTCCTGTGACCTGGCTGAGTGCTTCCCGAACCAGGAGACTTAGGGACAAGTTCAGCAGATAGATTTGCCTTCTGGATCCTTCCTTTCCTTGTGGTCCGGCTCTGGCAGGAGAGGGGAATGTGCTCTGGGACACTTAGATATGGAACTCTCCTGAGAGCTCATGTCCCCCCAGGCTTGGTACAGCTGGTGATGGAGATTTCCTACTTCAGGGGAAGAATCTCTCCATGGGAAACTATGCAAAGTGTTTGGGTGTGCTTGGCTGGTTAGTGACACCCACTAACCATTCAAATGGCAGCTGCCTAGTAGCAGCTCTGGTGACACCTCATTCCTCTGAAGACATCACCTGCAGGTGACAATATACGTTGATCAGAAGCCTTTGAAGTTGTTTTGGCTCTCTGCAGCACTGCTCGGTTTATTTTGTGTGTTAACAACCTGCAGCTTGTGATAACCATCAGATCTCCAAAAATATGTCAGCGATGCTAGGGGACTAGTCCCTTGTTCCTCCAGGCAGTGGGCTCCTTGTGGGAAGAAACGAGTTTTGTCTCCTCTATGTCTCTTCCACTACAGCTTTACTAGAGTCAATTCTGGTTCTGCCAGTCTAAATAATAAGGCAGCTTCCCCTCAGAGAAGTATTCAAAGCTTCACATAAAGTGTCTTAATTTTCATCATGTGGTGCTGTACGTGGCAGCTATGAGCTGCAGCATTTACAAAGGCACCACAGTGCGAGAAACAGCAGCGAGGGCTTCCAGAGCAGAACATCTGGTGGGGGAGTCTGCCGTGATTAGAAAAAGTGTTATGTTATTGCCAGAATCAAATTATCTGGAGGTGTTCCTGCTGGTAAGCAGCAAATACGAGCTGTACTGAGCCCTAAATTGGTGAGTACAGGAGAGGTAGTATTAGATTTTTAAATCCCTCTTTGAGTTAAGTTGGGTTTTGTCAATATTCTCATCTAAAACCTGATGTGAAGTGTCTCAAGATAGAGGCCGCTGCTGAAACAAATTTTATTTTTGTTTCTACACATTAATATTATGTTCCCCAGTTTTGGGGAATGTTTCCCATCCGAGGTTTCCCTTAGGAGTGTGAAGGGCTTTGCTGGGAAGCAGAAATTGATGGCTGTCTTGTCCTAGGAGGTCTCCGTCTTTCTTCAAGATAATCTCTTCTAGCTGTGGGGAAAGAAGCCTTCACAGGACAGAATTTGAGATAATTGTAGCTGAAAATTAAGCTTGTAGGGAATGTGGAATGGCATCCTGTGGCAAATTATCTTTGCCATCCAAGGGATCAGGCCAGTGCAAGGGGTATCTGCATCCCAGCTGAGATGCAGTAGCTCAGTGTGTGGATGGTCCGCTTCTGCTCATTGTACTCTTCCTTGACAGTCTGAGTGAATTGATTTCCCTTTCTTTGCAGCAGATAAAATTTAACTCCTAGGTGTCAGCTGAGGAACAGTAACCTCAGCTGCTTCAACTAACGGTTAAGGTGGTGTTATCATTCCCTGTTGGACTATTCATGCAACCATTTAAGGAAACAGAAATGTCATGTTTTGAAGGTATGCCTAAGTTTTTAGCACAGGATGGGGCACCACTGGCAGTGGTAGATAGATTTGCTTTCTTTTTCCGTTATAAAGCAGAGTCAGCCTCCTGCTAGGAATTCCCTGCTATCTCCCTTCCCACATCCAGATAATCAGCTGGGATCATCTAAAACTTATTCCCTTGCTCACAGTCATACCTCTATATGCTACCACACTGCTCCTGTGTTTGCATTAGTATGGCACCTAGATTCTCGTTGGAGGCAGGAGCTTTATTGTAACAGAAACTTTGCAAACATAGTGAAAAAATTTAATATTTTCTTTTCATCCTCGAGTTCAAATCTTTTAGATCATTGTAAATTAGACATTTTTCTCCCTTGGCTGTTAAGCATGACTGCATCCTTTGCAGGTTTTCCTCTGGCAAAATTTATAGTAAGATTTAAATATGAAGTGAATGGTCCCCTTTAAAGTTACATATGCTAAAGGAATGTGACTTATGAATCCTGTTAGCAGTAATGGCTGCATGAGAATATCAAACACTTAGTCAAATCAAGATTTTGCAGTGATGCATCTTGCACTAAAAGGGTTGCTATAAATTTTGTACTGTGCCAAACATTTTTATGTACCTCAAGTATGTGGGCTGTGTTTGATGCTTATAGAAGTTGAATCTGTTTTGCTTTTGTTGATGACTACTGGAGGAACATGTGCATATGTTTGTGTAGCTGAACAGAATTAAAACTCATCTGGATTGCAGTGTCAACACCAGAGAATGCTGCTGCCTGCAGTAAAAACAGAAGGTAATTTTAAACTGCAAATAAACCATCCACCTTGTGCTGGGAAGACCAGTGTTATTTTCATAATTTCTAGTGGCCATCACAGGTGGCATCTTCTGGATAGATCAGATTCGGTGGAGAGTAGCAATTTACTTTAAAATTGCCTGTATGAAATATTCATATAAAAATTTGCTTCATGCAGTGAATATTTGAACAATTAAGAGTCTGTTCACTGTCACTTTCTGGCCTTGGTCTAAGCTAAGGGGCTGGTTTGAGGATGGTGGTCTTTGTAGCCTGCCAGCCGACTGGCACCTATGGGATCATACTGGAACAGATGGAAGACCAGCAAGCCTAGAGGACAAAGTGGCAGCTGAGAAGTCCCCTGCATCCAGACACCGAGGAGTTTCCAGCGTTTCGGTGTAGCTTACATGCTGGACTGCACAAGTCCGAGCTCTATCAGGAAGCCTGGCTCTTCTCTGCTGTCCTGCTCCATGATGGCAAGGGACATTTATGGGGACCAAAGAACCACCAATGCCTGAGAAATGGCCAGGAAAGGTGACTCTGTGTGCTTGAAGTGATCTGAATAGCAGGGCTCAAACCTGGTCTTGGGTCTAAATATCGCAGCAAATATATTCAGAGCCTCTTGCATGAAGATGGGGTGTCACAGCTTCCCAAGTCCCTCTTGAGCAGGGGACATGATACGCCTGTGGCCAGGGGCAGGCTCATCTTCAGAACATGCATTTCGTCACATTTTCTTGTTTTTAAGTAACATGGGCAATTTTAAATAGAAAAAAACCCATCCAAAAACCCCACCAAAAACACGTTTTGGGGTACCTTGGGGGTAGAATTTTCCTGCACCAGCAAAATTCAGCCTGTGCAAATTGCTGGAGCTCTTGATTCTTTTGTGAGTTTATTCTCTTTGAAGAAATATCTTTGTCTTAATGTCATACTAATTGCTTGAGCACAGCAGGGATTTTGGGGCTTCTGCAAGGTGTGGGAGCATCAGAGTGATCTCAGGGGCTCAGCCTGTCCCTCAGCACCTTTCCGAGCTGGGGCACAAGCGTGCGCTGAAGTAGTCTGGTGGCAGGTTGTTTCGGATGTTGTCTCAAACTGCCTCTCTAACAATGAGGCCATTTCACAGTGAATCAGTGAGGTGGCTGCTCTTGTGGCTAGATCTGAAAAAGGTTTTAAAACCAACTCTCCCACATGGCATTAAAATGCTTTGAGGGGAAACTGGGGGCTCTGATTTCACCTTTTTATTTGTTTTTCAAATCAGGGCTAAAGAGTTTTGTTTCTTTTGGGTTGCCCGCTTGAATCCCACTGAATCAGGACAGAAAATTACTGAACGCATGAGAGGAGCGCAGTAATCATTTGGGGTCGGTGAACTATAGATTGCAATATTCGGCAGAGTTATTGCGCTTGCCTGCGAGCCGCAGCCGTGTCCCCGCTCTACCCGCCAGCAGCTGCGGGAGAGGAGGGGAAGGCTGCTCTGCGTTGCGCTCACTTGGCCTTTTCCATTGTGCCCCCTGAGTTATCAGTCCCTCCTACCTGCTGAAGCCTTTCACGCTGCGTTATTGATTATTTTTAATCAAAGGTATCAGAGTTATTTTCCCCAGTTGTCAGTTTAGTTCGTGCCACTCTGCTGATTATTGCGACACACCGAAATGATGAAAATAACCATCCAGATCGTGAAGTTTAGAGGTAGAAAACCTGACTAGCCAAGGCACCGAGTTTTGTTTGACTTTATGTTTGATTTTTTTTTGCCTTTCTGGCTCTGCCTGTATTGTACAAGGTATTTTACTTTTGCTTCCCCCAGGCAATCTACCAATAATTCAATAACAGCTGCCTGTTCTTACTCCTTCGTTGCTTGGGCTCCGAATAACAGACTTGAATTTCGAGGACCTGTTTTCAAGCACTGGCATACATTTTCTGTATGCCCTTGGGCAGTCTCCTTCACCTCTCGGTATCTTCTGATTTTGTAAATGAGTTCAATAACCTTTTTGCAGGACCACTTTGCGCATCTCCAGCGTGCTAGGTATTTTGGCAGTCCACTAATCCAATAATGAGAGAGAGGAGAAATAAAACCGTTAGCTGACCTGTGCACAGAGATGAACGTGTAGCGAAAACGGGAGCTCTTGCTGGAGAGGATTCAAACTCTGCCTCATCAGAGGTTCATGCCCCAACAGGCAAGCCCTG
The DNA here is from genome assembly GCF_011004875.1 of Balearica regulorum gibbericeps. Lineage (NCBI taxonomy): Eukaryota > Metazoa > Chordata > Aves > Gruiformes > Gruidae > Balearica > Balearica regulorum. The sequence continues at coordinate 8,159,187 of NC_046184.1, read as the reverse complement.
GGCTGCTGTTCACCATGCTAGATGTGACTCCTAGCTCCCTAAAACCATTCATTAGTTGGAATCTAAAATCTCACCGTTGCTACCATGACTCGAGCTGTTACAGCAATGGGAACTTTAAAAGTAAACTTTATGTCCAAACTCTGCCAGCCTGCTTATTAATGACATGCACATTATTGAAGTTCAAACATTTGCATTCCATGCTCATAGCTGTTTCTTTGATTGCTAATGATGTTGATTCACAAAGAAAAAGCTTTCTAAAATAAAGAGACTATTATTTCATGTACCACACCAAAAGCAAATGAAAGGATGTTGCATATAGCATTTTTTTGGTCATGTTAAGCTCTGTCCAAACACCTCAGGACTCATAAATTAGGTGGAAATAAAATGTGATTTACCAGCTGATGAACTAGTCTTTAATTTTTAAACAGAATTATAACTTAGAGTAAACAATAAACATGCACTTTTAGTCATGAACTTCTGTCCTGAATTTTACTACGCAGTTGTCACAGATCTTTATTATTTATTCATGTTACAAGATCAGCGCAATCATTGTGCTCCTAAAACACTCATACCAGGAGCAAGTTGTCCACATATAAACTTACGGTATGAGCTACCTTTGCTACCCATCCTTGCAACCAGAGATCATTTGAAGGTGAAAGAGAAGATGCCAAGCCCCTAACATAGAAAAAAGTCCTCAGAACCTGTTACAAGAAAAATGAAAGCAAATTTTTTCTGTTGAACTGCATTTTCAGACAGGCTTTCATCAAATCCTCCAACAGCCATTTTCTGTTTGTTTTTCTGCTGAGTGTGAAGGTGCCGAGTGCTGTTTAAAAGAAACATATAAATAAGGATTCCTTTTGTTGTATGCTTAAATAGGAGCGTCATTCTTTGGAAAAATCTGATGTCCAGTGTCCCAGCTGGTCTACAACAGCTAATGAAATTGCCTGGCTGGTTCAGAGTTTGGGCTATGAACATCACTTCACACTGTGTAGGGAAATTGTACACAGGGTTGAATTCAGCTGGTCTGATCATCTGCTTTCCAGTGAAAGCCAAAGAAGGCAAATGGATATGTCTAGGGCACTGACCTGTTTTGGAGAAAGTAGGTATCTGAAACTGGACAGATTGTGACTTTGAGGTATCCATTTTCCTTTCATTTACCATAGAGGGAATGTAAGGGACTGGGTTAAAGCTAAAGGAGATGAAGCCATCCTTGGTGATTTCTGGGCGCAGTCCCTGGCTTCTTCCTGACATACTTTTGTAGAGGTATGATCCTATAGAAGCAGCAAACTGCAGCACTTGCAGCACTATCTCAGTTCTAACATTTGTTCCTGGAGTGCAAGTCTCAACATCAGTATAGCAATGCAGTTTGACCTTATGAATAATTTAGGCGATAGAGTTTTTAACCAGTAATTCTAGTATTTGCTGGTCATAAAGATGTTATATGTCCAAAATATGTCCTCAGGCTTCAGCATGTCTCTGGTTTACAAGGAACCTGGCTAGTCTGGTGTACGGGTACATGCATACAAAGATGATGGCCCAATGAATAATTAGGAAGAGAGGAAACTTCAGTGAGATTAAAAAAGTGAATTTTAAAAAGTAAAGAAAAATATCTGATCTTGAAGCCCAGTAAGAAGACTGATCAGCAGATCTTGATGATTCAGCTAGGTCCTGGTTGACCAATCTATTTGAAATTTATATTATCAGACAAACTGAGGAAAGGTTTCTCCCCAGAGATTCTTCTTTAGAGTCTTTACAAACAATATTCTACAGATGAAATAAAATGATGACACTTGGGACTGTAAGTACTGATGCTATTACTTGAGAAATGCAACTGCATCAGTTTTTTGCTACGTAGCATATAGAATTTTGCTTGGAAATTTAGAGCTATTTTCCTCTTCATAATGTTCCCTTTGTCTCTTATGACACTTTCAATCTCTTTATAACACTGTATTTTGCAATGAAGAGGCTAAAAACCTGCAACAATAAATATTAATAAATGGAAACTGGACCAGGAAAGTTCTCATGGCAGACAGCCAAGTTATAAAAGATTGTCTGCTTTGACTCTTAGACAATGCTACTGTGAAATTACTGTATAAAGTATTTTCTGGATAAAATTAAATAGTAATCTGGGTGTCTGCTGATAGAAAACACCATCAGGATTTACTTGATTCTTGGGGGCTTCTTTTTTTTTTTAAAAAAAAAATCTACTTTGACAAATATGAAACAGATAAATAATACCAGAAATATAAACAAGGAATGCAGAATGGCATTTCTGCAGTGGTTTTAAGCAAGATTCTCACATATAAACTCCCAAAGGAGGCAAGATTCACAGTCACCCTCAGTAAGATACATATTCTAGTGTCAATCAGCAAGATGCTCCATTGTACCACATGAAAGTTGCTGCTGTTCTGGCAAATTGCAGCTTTTCTCTAGTAGAGTAAGAGGTTTACTCCATTTTGGAGTAATTGGCTTGTCATGCTGAGATACTGAGGACTTCACCCATCTGCTCCTTCTGAGATCTCCTTGGCAGAAGGGTCTGGTCCAGATTTGTAAGTTAACGTGCCTGTGGCCCTCAATGTGCACAGTCAGGTTAGCTGCCAGCCTACTAAGGATGCACTTGAGGTGCAGCAACTGTAAAGTACCGATTGATTTGAACACTTTGGTTCTGTATGCAAAAACTTCTTGGGCCACCTGGACACTCTTCTGGTTTGTATTAGATTAAATGTTGTTTAAAGAAAGTGTAAACAACTGGGGAATAATAAATGACTGCATGTTAGGCCAACCTCAGAAAATCTGCATCTGAAGAATACTAAAAACTAAAGAAATTTGAAAAATCAGTTGTCAGAGATCAGTTTAAGTTGCTGAGTTTGTGATCCCTGTCCCCTAAGATGCAGCTCATAGATTTAGACACTCCATTAGGATACCTATATATGCAGTACAGCTTCATGTTATTACCATTAGTGGAGATCTAGACAGTGGAGCTGAGACATGGTACAAACTGGAGGCATTTGCTTTAGGTGGAACTGAATTTCCACTGATGGTATTAACCGATGTGGAGTGGGTGAGATTCAGTGACCTAGTCATAGGTGTCCAGCTCCACTTGAGATGCCTTAAGATATCCAAGGTATCTATCCATGTGTGTCTGGTGGATGTGACTCAGGACGAGGATGACACCTCCAGAGCTCTGGAGCAGCAGCTAGTGGCAGGGCAAAATCCCAAAGGGCAGCTCAAATGGACCTACACTCCTGCGTGTGGGCACCTGGGATGTGTTCAGAGGGTTACTGTGTGGTAAAAGTGGAGTCAAGAAACCTCAGGCTTGCTCTTGACTATAAAACCATAGGCTTTGAGGATGTCTCCTGAGGTGTGAGGCTGATAGTTCTAATTTGCATTTGCCTAGGCACTGATGGTTCTGCAGGTGCATTTCTGTGTCAGCCTTGCCTTTCAGTCTGGGCTGAGGCTCAAGTCTGCATCCTGGGGTCCAGGGCAAGATACTAGAGCCATCCTGATCAATATCGATGCAATACAATTGTGCAACCACACAGGGCAGGTCTGCCACAGGTGAGACTTAGGGAATAAAGATTGCTTTGCTGGTATTTTCTCATTCTACTATATATAGGAACAAGTGGGATGGGGAAATTATGGACTATGGGGACAAAGGATGCAGTTTACACCTAAGGGAAAGCAGTGGGTAAAGTGATGCTTATAAGGCTTAATCTCCCACTGGAACAGGGCAGCTGAATGCTAACCCTTCCCCAGGGAGGATGGAAAGAGATTGTACTCAACTATACGACCCAGCCTTGGTGAACAAGTACAAGTGATCCTCACTGCCCTCTTTCCTGGCATTGTTAACACTTTTACTTGTGTGTGTTTATTAGCTTTGAAAACAGGCTTTCAGTAACAAGAAAATATGGGGCAGGAAAATGGTAGCGACAGACACATGCTTTAAAAATTGTGCTGAGATGTTCTAACTTCACTGTACTTTTAAAATAATTTTTTCCTATCATCTCACTACACCAGTGCTACAAGTAGGACATAGCCGCAACATTGCGCCTCCAAGACACAAAATTTTGTACTGCGTTAGTGTTAGCCACTAATAGGATTCCAGCACAAAGCACTTTAATCCGTTGCTAAGTAAGTGACAGTGTAGTAATATGGTTTGAGGAAAGGACATGGCTAAAATGCTACTTCTGCTCTTCAAAGACTTAGTTTTATAATCCTCTGCAAAAGTCTTTGTTCAGGTTTCTGGAAGTATTTTGTAACTGCCCACACATGCCTTTAAAGATTGTCTCAAGCCCTACCAATGTATTTGCTGCAAAATTCAGTCTATAATTAGTTATGCTTTCAGTCTCTGAATCACCATATAATGGTATGTTGTGTTGGAGCTGTAACTATTATCTTTAATATTTCAGTAGGCTAATTGCTAATGCAGTTTTAAGGGCCAGTAAAGTTGTCACCAGCAGATCAGTAATTTTATCATCACCACTAGATAAAGCTTCTGAGCTTGAATATGACATCTGGTCAAGTATAGTGTGTCAGCCTCGTGTCTGAGTTAGGGGTAATGGATACTTCCAGTCTCATTTTAACCTCACAAGTTTTGGTGCTTGTGTGGGTATATATTGGCATGCTGTCTGCTGATCATGCTGGTGCTTGTGAGACGGTGGATTTTTCTGTGTTTAAAGCCATATGTGCTTATGTAGTTGAGGTCTGTTTTGATTGAGAACTTAACACTTCCCTCACCTTGATCTTTTACTGAGTCATTTAGGCTGGATAAGTTTAATCCTTTTCTGTACACAATAAATCAGACTTTAGTTGTTTGGAACACTTGGTTGGGATTAATTTGAAATATTGCAGTGCCTATAGGATATAAATCTAAGTAAGCCTAGGATCCCTTTGTATAGAAATAGAGCTATTCAAATACAGAGTCTTGTCAGTGCAGCCTAGGTTTGGCTAGATGAGTTGTAGATGAGTTGCATCCTAAATTCTGTTGACTAGACTTCAGATGCTATGATGGGAGTATCAGACAACTTGTTGAGATGCTCAGACCTGCGCTGTGGACATGTAATCTTAGGTGACATAGATCCTACAATTGGTAAGGTTACCAGACTGGAAGCTCTTTCTCCACCATTAACTCATAAAACCTGCACATTATCACAGCACTGCTTAATATAGTAGTCCTTGTGTTCTGTTGAAAGAGATCCTGCACCTTTCTGTCTTTCCATAATGGTATCCATATGACCTGTGTGGATGCCAGTCTCAGCCTAAAGACTTTGAATTCTGCCCAAAAGCATATTCAAAACTGAGGTCTTACACAGTGCTGCTGCATGGCGTGACGCTCAGCATCCTTATTGCAGCCCAGTGAGACTTATCCAAGTGTCTCTCAAGCATGTTGAATCAAAGCTGGGAAATGTACATCTGGAGAAGCCACTTTGCTGAGATGTTGCCTTCATTTTCTGATCTATATGAACTGTTAAGCTGCAGGGAAGGTGTGTGTGGCCAATGGGCAAAGAATCTGGTATTTCTGTATGAAAAATGCATGTGCTAGGGCAGGCTAGAATTACACCTGGTTTATTACTCTGCCTCCAACACAATGGGAAATGGAGATATACTGCACTGAGTAAAACACAGCTTCATCTTGTCCCTTGTTCAGAGACCCTGGCAGAGCCACTGAGTGCATGATGATGAATATCTATGTCTTCTAACGCTCACAGCTGTGTCTTTGCATGGCCAGATCATGGACTGCCAACTCTTGCTTCTTTTCTGCAGTATAAATAATGAACTATAAAGGATGATGCTTTCACAAATTATTTAGAAACTTTATTCCCTTGACATTCAGAGAAAATCAGGCTGTTAAATTGCTGTATGGCTCATGAAAATGTTGTCCCTTTAATATTAGTGGGTTGTATTAAGTAAATATCCTGGAGATGTTAGCCTTAAAGTCAATGGGACTTTGGCTTCTAAATGCCTTTGCAAGTCCATTGAGACAGGCTTTGTAGGAAGAGTTAATATCTTCTACTAAAGCAAATGATATCTGAGGGAAAAAGAAGAGGCTTTGGGGCATAAAAGCCATTCTTCAGGTCATCTGTATTGTGAGTCTAGACCTTAGTTTCAAAGTGATGTATGAGCCGTTCAAAATGTCACTCAGTGAAAAGATTTATGATGTCTGACTTGTTTCTCCCCCTCCCCTTTCTAGTGCTGGTGTAAATCAGAAGTGGTTCAGTGGAGCTAGATTGTGTCAAACTGTCCAAGAGACACGGGCTGTACAGTATATGACCGGTACTTGCTTGGAGAGGCACAGTAACTCTTACTTTTTCAGCACATCTTGAAAGATGTTGGACAACTCTTAGCTCCCTGTCATTTTCTTTTCTTTAGTAGTTTCAAACTAGAGAAAAGTTGATAATTCTGGCAGAAAAAAAATGTGTCCTTTGACTGGAAGATGGAAGCTAAAGCATTTCTTTAAAAATACTGTATGCTGCTAAATAAGGCCATGGCTATTTTTATCAAAAACTGGCTTTTTGGAAGCTTAATTGCCTTCATTCTGCTCATACAAATCAAAATGATACTTGTTGGCAGGATGGACTTAAAATAAAATCTAGTTGGTGTACTGAGAGCTGTGAAAGATGAACCAACTTTTTTCTTTTTTCTTTTTTTCCTTTTTTTTTTTTTTCTTTTTTTCCCTTAAAGGAATTAGAGATGTGTTCTGTGACCTGCCCTTATCTTTCTCTGGCTTGTCTGCATACCGTGAGGCTTGTCACAGGCTGCGTGGGTCTCTCTGCTAGCCGTGCATGCAAAGGCTGCGAGGCTAAATTGAAGCTCTGAAGCTGTGTCCTATCTTGTTGCCAGGGAACAGTGACGAAGAAGTGCCTGAGCTAAACTCGAATTTAGGAACCGTCTTTGCAATGAGTTTCTTATGTGACCTTGGGCAAGCAATTTGTGTGGAGTGAGATTCCTCTCTTCCAGTGTCAAGCTCCCAGTAGTTAAGACTCCGTCTTCAGTTTGATGGAGGACTCTGCCTATGGGAGGGGAGCACAAGAGAGGGAGACTGGTCCTCTAGTTACACGTTTGTCTAGAATTAGGACAAACCTCCACTTGACCTGCTTCTCTCCAAATACATTGTGAGACCAGATGGCTACCTTAGACTGATACCTAACATCTGGACTTCTGTAGGACTGCAAAAGTGTTTGAACTCCTTGTTAATCCCCATCTGACCCAGATACAATCTCTGAAGTCTCCACAGTTGTCACAAAGCTTTCAGGCTGTGTATGGTGTTACGTGACATGTAGCTGCAATGTGAGCAAGACATTTTTTGCACATCCTTAGATTTCTGAGGGTTGTGGGAGGTTATCTTTGAAGGGATGAAGAATTCCTCCCTCTTCCTCACTGTATTTCTGAAGCCTGAGTTATGCTGTTCAAAGTACTTCATGGTCACAGTCCATCCTTATATCCAAGAACTGCTGACTTGACCCACTCTCCAAGGATCCTTTTCTTTGAAGGTGGCAAGAAGGGACTTTGCCCAACAGCAGTGATGGGAGTGTTAGCGGATGCCTCATGGCAGTCATACCCAACAGTGTCAGGAGCCAAATAAATCAAGATGAATAGCAGAGAGCACAAGACCAGTCTGTGGCAGAAAGCTTATTCTGGAATAAACATGATGAAAATCTGCCTTGAGGAGCCTGGAAGGTGGGACCTGCAGCTAGAATAACTTCTTTACAAAATCATTTGATCCTGCTGGGATAATTCTGCAACTGTAAGTGCATGTTCTGCATGCAAGTGTGTGCATCTTGGTCTAAAGGATTTCACGTGTCCTCTTTCTTCAGTGGTGAAGGCAATGGGAGACATTTTGGGTGAGAGAGTGAATGATCAGTTCACAACTTTTGATATCAGATCAAGCAAGTTTTCCCAGTAGGAGAAGAATTAAGATACTTCTTTCCTTATAGACATTTCATTTCAAATTCTGTTCGATATAAGCACGTTTCTTTCCACCAAAGGGGAAATGCTTTTCTGGTCTCTTCTTACGAACTAAAGCTGAAGGATTTCTTCTGTCGATGCTTTGACAGTTTGCTGAAGCATCTACCTTAGCTTTGATCTGTTTCTCTCCTCTCCCTATTAATTTTTAACACTTGTTAAAAGATTTGTTCTATTTGTGAGTCACGAAAAGGTGTCTTAATTTATAGACAGCTCAAGTATATCTTGCTGTAATTTCAAAGTGTAATTTTTTCCTCCTCAAGAATTTAATTCATGTCCTCAGCTACCATACAGCAGCATAACTACTTTGAATCTTATGAAACTCTCTTGATTTGCACCTGACAAGGCTTCTGACCTTGTTAGTTATAAAATTTAAAGCTTATTTCTCACCAAGAACTTCACACCGGAAAGAGCCCTCTGTCAACAGCAGCAAAAAAAATCTTGGTTTTCATTAGAGGAGAAAAAAACCCCACTTTTGTTTATCAGAAACTAGGTTTGCAGGAAATACCAAAGTTATCAAAATCCAAACAGACAATTGAGTATTTTTTATGAAGAAAATGTATGAAAATCAAATTTTCATTTGGAAAACAGTGAAGTTTTCTGCCAAACTCTCAAATACTATACTTTTGAGACTTTAAGTACTTTATTCTCCTCCACTTACTTTTTTTTTTCCATACTGAAAATGTACAAGCTTGTCTGGGATACTAGTAGTAAACATGAAAAGGAAATGGATCCACAGTCCAGGCTTCACTGTGACCTATGGAAGAGATTAACAGTATAGTAGTAGCATTCCTTGGCAGAGTCCTGATTCTGTTTTTATTTCTTTCTGTACATAAAATGACCAGATTTTTGTCTCCTGTACCTACCCTTCAGTAAAGATGAGAAATTTGGGGTTTTTTCAGTTTTTTCAGCTGAAAAACTGTGCAAATCACAGAACAACTTGCAGGCAGTTTGACCATCTTAACTACAATAAAGTCAAGACAGGGATAAAGGGGTAAATGGGATGCAGTTTCATCTGTCTGAAGGGTAGTGTGCTGCAGTTTTAGTGCCAAATCAATCTATTTTCACTGGAGAAAATATTTTTTCATCTGTGCGATGGACAAAGTGTCTCTGAGGTTCATCAGCTCAATGAAGGGTCGTGCTGCTGCTGCGGTATCTTCTTGTAAAGCAACGAGGATGAAATACACAGGCCATGGTCCAAGAGACCGTGCATCAGATCCCGTAGGAGGAGGATCGGGACCCCTCTGAGAAGGTCTGGACTGACTCCGTGCTGCCGATATTCTCCTGCAATCCACTGGCCCCTCTCAAAGGGGAATTTGGCATTTATGGGTAACCTTTGACATGAGGTGCATTCCCTGGGCAATGGGTGTAGGTGAAAACAGCAGGAGCAGACTCTATCGTCCTGCCACGTGTTACCTAATACATGGCAGATCAGAGAAGTGCTTTAAAGATGCTTTTCAGCTGTAAAATTCACATCAAGACTTCACCCATTCCCCTGCTTTCTTCTGCCCTCCCTCCCATTTTCTTTTCTCTCTCTCTCCTTTTTTTTCCCCTGGTGTGTGATATTTGATATCAAAGAGCTTTGATTGAAATGAAGCTTTCAATCACACCCTCAGCTTTTGCTTTTTTTCCTCCCCAGACTCAGGACACTGAATGCCCACGCCCTGCTCTGGGGACAAGGCACTTGCTGGTTTTTGTTACTAGAGCATCCCAAATGCACGATTCACCCATCCAGGGCTTTACTTGCTTTGGTCCATCTCCAGAGACAGACCTGTCTGGCAGTCCCTTAACCCTCTCCATCTACTCCAAGGCTACGACGGGTACTGTGTGGGTGAAAAGAGTAAGCTTTAAATAACCCAGACATAGTGCCTCAACTCTTTCCCGTGCTTGGCACGTTGGAACCTTTTTTGGGGCAGAAATCCTCTATCAGCATCTGTTCATAAAAGGTGGCATCGAGATCTTGTGTTGCTCTCTGCTAATCAGGGTTGCAAATTAATTCCTTCAGAGCATGCTACAAGTATTCATGCAAATATCGATGCAATGCACCTGCCATTGCTTCCACAGCTTCCACAGAATCCTGCAACCATCTCTCTTTTCTAGTCAACAGACAGAAGCATGGGAGAGTCTGGATCTAGAGAAAGAAGCCTTCCACATTTCATTGACTTCCCCTCCTTCCTTCCTCGGGCATATTTTGGTAGTTTGTGTTGGATCCTCTTTGGTAGCACCTCTTAGTTTGAGCAGTCCAAGCACAGTCCCCTCCAATCTACCTTTTAGCTACAAAAACATATGGTTTCTTCCTTCTTCTGCTCAAAGCTTTGTGTGCCTCTGCTTTTGCTTTCTTCTTTTGTAAGTCCTTTCTGTCTTCTGTCATCTCGGTTCTCTTGCTCTGCATGATGAATTTCTATTGCTTCATAGGGTGGAGGGAGAAAACACAATAGCTACTTCTCCCACATCCAGATCCTTCCAAAAATGCTTGTCATTGGTCTGGTCTCAGCACGGTCATGGAGGTTAAGTGCTCCGCTAATTTGAGGTTAGAATTACACAAGATCTTGGCAATAAAACTATATAAAGACTGAAGTAGATGCATTTCATAAAACTACAGTTTTCCTAGAAAGAAAGTCTTCATGTATCCTGGAATTTATCCATTTTTAATGCATCAGTGTCCCAAATCTTCAAATTTAAAAGTATAAAATTTTTTGTTGTTCTCATACCAAGCACATTAAAGCTCCAAGGAAATCACAGTGATTATACATTGTTGCAGTGAGCACATGTGTACTTATTGACATTTGCTAATTAAATTTGTTCAAACAAGCAAGGTATACCCTGTAGAAGGTGCAGAGTAAATGTGGGCTTGAGAAGGAGGAAGTTTTGGGAGGGAATAATAGTCAGAACAATGATAATTATTTGTTTCTTGTGATCTATTTAAAAGAAAACAACAACAATAACCAAAAAAAAGCAGAAGGCTTTGAAGTACAAAACGTCCCCATATCAATGGCCTAAGATCTGCCCAAAACAAGCAGGAGAATCCCAGCTTTGTGTATCCTAAAAAGTTAAAGCCACAGGATGTCTGATTTTCAGCCTGGGTGCGGGTGTAACATATATATTGACAAAAGCAAACCAAATCAGTTTATATCATGCACACCAGTAGGAAAGATCCTGTTTCCTGTGATGTTATTATTGATCAGGGATTTCATATCAAAGCAGTTTATAGTAAAGCTGTAAAAATCAAAACTTGTTTTTCTTCTTTGTCCACAAAAGGAGAAGTTTTGATTGCATTTGTTGCCTTTAACTATATCTTTTTAAAAAAATTTAAAGCAGTAAAATATCCCTTTTCAGTGTTTCCATGACAGATGAAAAATTCTTTCTCGAGTATGACACTCAACTGGGGGATACGCAATAGCACTTGCAGATGCACAATCCTTCTCCATCTTACTTTCAAGTATCGCATCTTTTCCTCCTCTTCTCCCTTTTTGAGCCTCCGAGTCACCATCAGGCTCAGCTGGAAATGCATGTTCCTTTCCCCCCATATTTAAGGACTGTAGGCTGTAGTCCTGTGGCATCACCTCAGCAAGTCTGAGTTCAGCTCCGTACCTTCGTCGCTGGCTTTCGAGGGGCAGCAGGCAGTCTGTCGGCACTCTCAAAGCCAACTGCCACTCATTAACAAAGAATTTCATAGAAAGTATATTTTAAAATTATAGTGCCCTTATCTAAATTGCTGTCTTAACAAGGTGTCACTCATGCTGCTCCAGAGCCATCGTGTGTTTAGCAGTTCTTGGAGAAGCCTCAACCTTTCTATTCTGTCCAGTCTTAGTTGTCTCCACCTGAACTAGCTGCTCTGACCTCCCTTACAGACAGCGCAGAGAAATGGATAGCTTTGGAGCATGGGTAAGCCATTTTATGTGCCTTTTTAGGATGAAATTAATTTGAAGTTGTTATTTCTAATTAAAAGGGAAGCTAAATAACAGCCATTTACATGGGGGAGTGTGTGAGTGGTCTCATGGATATCATGCACATTGTCTTTATCTCTCTACCATCTAGGACATGTCCAATATAGTTCAATATGTATTTTCACTTGAACTAGGCACTGCTAGTAGGTGCTTTTTCAAGTGTCTTGTTACCTCCTGTCGATATGAGGCATCAATATTATTTATGTCCCAGACCAGTATTTCCTGTGTGAAAAAATCTGTATCTTAGTCTATGAAGACTGCTCTCTCTAAACTAGGACAAAAGACAGGTCAGTTTTAACACTAATTTATTGCTGGAACATTCCCTACATCTCTAGTGTTGCCACATTCTACTAGCCTAATGTGAGAACTTCAGGTTCATAAAATTGCTGCCACTATAAATTGGCCTTTGCCCGCTCTAAAGATGCAAACCACACCAGATAGTACCAAGAATGAGAAATGTTTTTCTTAACAGACAACTGTGCTTCTTAATTTGGGGCTACTGAGGTTTCAAAGTGGTGTTCAAAACGAGCAATACAAAACTGGGAGCAGAGGTCGATACTCCAGATGGGTTGTGCTGTCTTTGGGAGGGAGCTCAACAGCTTGGAGAGATGGGCTGACAGGAACATCATGACTCTCAGCCAAGTGAAATGCAAAGATGGGTAAGAATAACCCCATGTGCCAATACAAGTTACGGCCAACCAGCTGGAAAGCAGCTGTGCAGAAAACGGGGGTCCTGGTGGACACCAAGATGACAGCAGCGTGCCCTTGCAGCAAAGCAGGCCAGCAGCCTCCTGGGCTGCGTTAGGTGGAGGGAGGTGATCCTTCCCCTCTGCTCAGCACTGGGGGACACATCTAGGGTACTGTGTCCAGTTCTGGGCTCCCCGGTACAAGAGAGACACGGACATCATGGAGGGAGTCCAGCAAAGGACCATGAAGATGATGAAGGGACTGGAGCACCTGTCATATGAGGAGAGGCTGAGAGAGATGGGACTATTCAGCCTGGACAAGAGAAGGCTCGGGGGGGGTGGGTCTTATCTGTATGTGTAAATACCTGATGGGAGGGACTAAAGAGAGAGTCAGGCTCTTCTCCATGGTTCCCAGTGACAGGACAAGGCAATGGGCACAAATTGAAACACAGGAAATTCTGTTTAACAGAAAACTTTTTTGCTGTGGAGGTGACTGAGCACTGGCACAGGTTGCCCAGAGAGGTTGTAGGGTCCCCATCCTTGGAGATATTCAGAACCTGACAGGACATGGCCCTCAACAACCTGCTGTAGGTGACCCTGCTTAGAGCAGCGGGTTGGGCAAGATCATCTTCAGATGTGCCTTCCCACCTCAAGCATGCTGTGTTGTGATGAGCAAAGCTCAAAGTGACGTGCTGAGGCCAACCAAGCTTGTGCTTCAGATGCAGAGCGGGAGTCCTGCCTTTGGCAGTCTGCTGAGAGCACAAGCTGATGCCATGGTTCCCTTTCGAGAGCATCCTTCTGGGGCTTGCACTGGCAGTTCTGCCACTCTGAGATGTAGGACATGAAGTCAGGTCATCTGATTCCTTCTGGGCTTCCAGCTACGGGTGAAACTCTCGATGCCTGTCAAAAGTGACATATCTCTGTTCAGGATCCAGTTTTACAGACTGCAGATGCCTTTGCTGCAGCAAAAGACTGAATGGAATACTCTTTTCGTTGGCCTAAAATATTAGGTTTTGAGAATTCCTTTGGAAATATGTTTAATGCAACTGTTGCCTAGAAAAACCAGGATTTCACCACGCGGCATAGCCTGATTTACACATTCCACAAAGCGCTGTGCTACCTGTAACTTTTTAACTTCTCTGCAACATGCCTTCAGACGGTCCTGCTGAGTGTGCACTGCATAGCAAATCAGCCTATACAAAGCTTTACATTTCCATAGGGACAGAGGCAGTAGACATTCCAATGCATAAAAGAATACAGACTTAAACCTTTCTCTCCACATATTAGATACTCTCCATTTATTCACTAGAGCCCGGAGTGCAGCAGGTAGTACAGGGAGAACTCCAGCAATTCTCATTGCCATATTATTTTATGAAGATTAATGAACAGAGAAGTGAACAGGAGAGCTCAGCAATCCGTTAAATCAGGGTGTTCCGGCGTGTTTGTAACAAGCAAATAGGTCCGGCGACAAAGTGATACAGATGAGAGGTGTTAAGATGCGTTCACTGATTTCAGAGATCTGCAAACAAAAATCCTGCTGTGTGATCTGCCATTCATTTTGATTATGGATTACAACCAGCAGTGGAAGACATCTTTGGAGGGTACTGTGAGGAACAGTGTTCTTTTACTGACAGAGTGAAATGTGGACTCTGTGGGCTGAAATAAACTGTTTCGTTTTAAACATGGAGTGAGCAGAGGAGAGAAATCTTTTGGAAGCTTCAAGGTTTTGGAGTTTTTTTATTTTATTTTTTTCATGCATCTTTAATTTTAAAAGATTGAGACTACGTAAAATGCGACCCCTTTTTTAAAAAAGCCTGTTTACATGAAATATATAAAATGTTTCTTCATGTTGCAAAACAAACTGCTTGCTATAACATTTGCAAGACCAATACATGACATTTTTGGAGAGTTCAAAACCTTGCAATTAAAATAATGTGTTTAGTGTCTCTGACACTAAATATTTCTTGCTTAGCTGTTTGCAAGATCTCTGCTTAACAGTTGAGAGAACCAAGTCATAGCTTACATGTGAAGTCTGTGGGGTTTTGCAGATCAGTGACTACCACTGGAGGAGGCAGTGCTGGAGCTGGGCAGACAGGCCTTCACCCTCCCCTTTGTCTCGCTGGCTTCCAGCCCTGATGGAGACCCGTGGTGGCATTGTCCATATATAAACCCCAGGTCAGCTCTCTCGGGTACCGGGATGGGGTATTCCCACTAGCTCAATGCTCTCCGTGTCTGATGAACTCACCCAGTGGAGTGATGTGGACAGCAAGAAGTCCTGTTAAGAGTCAGTGGCCAGGCATGGGCAGTAAAGGACCATTCCTCAATTACACCATGTAAATGGGATTGTTTCTTCACCCCAGATGTCAGCTAGGAAGGGGTAGAACATTCTCTTTAGACTATTCCATAGCAGAGGGAATGAGACCCCCGCCATATGCATGTACAAGGCAATTTGTTCCTTTCATTAGATGGTGATCTTAATTCTGGTAGAATCACATTCTGAATTCCAAATGATTTAATTCATTAGTTCAGAGAGGGAAGGCATATTAACTGATGCCTGGGCATGTGAAGGTTTCTTGTCTGCTTCCATTATCCAATAAGCAATTTCAAAAGACACATAGCAGTATCTGTATCTTCTCTCACTGGTGAATTGATGCCCCCCCCCCCCTTTTTTTTTTTTCTGAATTTATCAGACTGGTTTTTTGTTCTCCATCTTTCAGATGAGGATATGGTATTAGGGCTACTGTGGGCCAGTGTTAGCTCATGTGCTGCTTTTCAGCGATGTGGTACAGATATAACTGACTATTTTCTGCTTCCTTTTTTCTGCACAGTGAGCACAGTTATTTTGACAGCTATCTGATTTTTTTATCACTCAGTGTTCATAATGTTCATAGTAGAAATTGCAGACAAATTCAGACATACATGGCTTATGACTGTTATAGATACTTGCTTTCAAAAACCACCTCTTGAAATAAAATAATTTACATGGTCAAAGAAACATTAATTTCATGAGGTGGATGATGGAAATCTTCCTTTATGGTACTTTAGTTCAATGGTGCAAATATATAGACTAATATATTTGTGTATGTGTAGATGCTTATTTCAAAATGAAGAATTTTTACTGCCAACTGTACCAAAGTGATAAGTTAAGGTTGTAAAATAGGGAATTATTCCCATGTAATTAATTTTTCATTGTCTGTACGTGCATATATGTGCTTTATTGCCTCTTCAGTAGGCAGAACGAAAAATATACACAGTTTTTCCTATGGGCAATTCAACACAGTAATGAGAATCTTCAGGTATGAAAATGCATCTCTCTTCTTTCTCACTCCCTATCACAGAAATGGGAACTGACTCCTGCTGAGGTGTTGACCCAAAGCTGGCTCTTCATGAGGTGAGAATGAAAACCAGGGTATTTGTCTGCAATTAGTTCTGTATTGTGTGTTGAATGATGTAGCATTGGCAAACAAAAATCAAAGCACCCCTTTACACATGCTTGAACCCTGGAGTCCTCTAGATTCAAGCATCTCTTTATATTTGTTGATATATATGCTATATAAATATGATGATATATAAATATGATACATTTTTTAAGCCTTTGAGTTCACATCAGATGATATATTTCTGGTTTTTTACATGTAGCAAGTAATGAAAGGAGGGAACTGTGAATACCTGAGTTACTTGCTGAAGAAAAGTGTTGTTCTGACCCATTTTGTAAGAGATGTTTCAAAACAAAGTCACAGCAAACTTGAGTGACCTATGGGATTCCCTGTAGATTGAACTGTCTTTGGTGACTGCTTTGAACTCATACTTTATTGATTTGAATGCCATCTTCAGACTTAACATAGTCTTCAGAAGACAATTTAACTTCTTCAATAATATTTTTGTGTTGAGAGCAATGCTTAGTTTCACAGAGGACTAATTTTGCAGAGAGAGATGGCAAATGTTAACCTTTAAAAGCAAAATGATTTATTCCCCTAATTCATTGCAGACTTCTACTCATTAGCATCAGGGGCTGATGGAGCTGTTATATTCATAGGTTATTGCTGTTACCGGATACACTGATGTTTCTAGACACAAACCCTTTAGAACTGGGCATGAAGATAAGTCGGCAGAGGTATAGAACTGCCCGTGCATGGTCCTTCCTACCTTTCTCTGATGTGTCTGGTACCAAGCACACTGAGCACAGTAGGTTTGCGGTATGATTGATGATTGATCTTAACAAGTAAAGAGCTTCCAGTTTCTTTTGTTTTTCTCTTCTTTTGCTGAAGAAAAAAAATAGCACTGTATCTACTGTAAAATAGATCAATATGTTTTTTAGGCATAGCTTCCAGAGAAATTATATAAATTTTTTGATGGCTCTAGCTGTTGCTTATAGGAAATCTTTGAAATAGATTTAACATTGCTGCAGCATCTGTCTCCCCCTGAAATTCCCCATGCCTTGCTGCAGACCTCAGATGCAGCGTTGTGTGTTCCCCAGGTGAAGGGGGCTGATTCCAAACCCTGATCATGTTTCCATTTGCACTTGTAAGGGGTGGCAGTTCATCTATCAATCACCCCCTGCCACCTTGTCTCTCTTCAGAAGTCAAGCCTTTGATACCTCTTTCGAAGCCAGCCCATGGGAACTCTGAAAAGCCTTCTTTGAATATGCCCATAGGATATTTGAGATTTTTTTTATTGCACTTCATAGCCCAAATGAAAAAACTATCTAACAGATGATCATATATACCTTAGACAGATTACTGACTCTGATCTGCCATTCTCCATTTTCATACGACCTTTTCAAGAAAAATCAGGATGTCAGGAACTCTAATGATAATAGCTAGGGATCTTCCAGCAAGTGGGCACAACGTAATAAGCTATTAGGTAAAGTACTTACTGCAATAACTTTTATCTGGTCAGTGACAATGATATAAATGGTTTCTTCTCTCCTCATCATATACCTCCCATTTGGATGTCCTAAATCAAGTTCATTAGAGAAAAAAAGAGGCAGAAATCCCGGCTTCTTTAACTATGAATAAAGTCTGTGTAGTAAACTGGAGCAGCAGGAGGAAGAGAATTACAATTTGATTTGCAAATTGACTCTCTTCCACTCCCGTTTGCAGAAATAAGGCCCATATGCCCAGTAAGCAATTGCTGCTCAAGGTAAAGCTCTGCACCACAGAGGGTTTCTTGGCAGCAAATGAAAGGAGCATTGCCACTCCGTTACGTATGCCAGCTCTAATAAATCTGTGGATTAGTTTCCTGGCTGCCACAATTGAGCCAACTCAAAACCATATGGTTCTCCTTTCTTCAACGTTGCCATTCGAAAGGAGCTCGACCGCTTCCCTTCCAGACTCATTTTTGTTCTGAGGAGAGCTCCGCAACAATAAGGAATCATAAATATAGGAGAAGTCTGTGAGTTTATTTATCCCTGTTGCCTAGTCCGGCTGATGGTATGAGATAAGAATTGCATTTTATTGGTCGTCTTGCAATTTCCTTCTGTTTACAGTCTGCCCTCTGGTTCTCTTTATGAATTGGAGTGTGGCACAGCGTGTTCATCTGGCTTATTTATTTGCAAGGAAGAGTCCCTGGAACATACTCTGAATCATACTTGTTATAATCCTAGAGAGTCTTATGAAACAGTTTAGTGGTTCTTGGGCTGAAAATGAGATTTTTGGTTCAGGGATATATTATTTATTCTATTTTTCCCAAGTCTCAAAGATACACTCCTACCCGTTAAGCACTAATCTCCTGTAAATGTGCTGGGGCCTGACCCAGCTGCTGTTCTTTTACGGATAGCTCTCACTTCTACAAATAGTCTTCGTCAGCTGATGGGACAGCCCCCTTCTGCGAGCGAGAGATATAGGACAAAGCCAGAGGAAAAGACTGAGTTACAATGGGGGATGCTTAATCTGTTCATCTGCAAGACCAGGTATACCTTCACTCTTGAACTACGATAGTTCAAAACCTTTTGTGTTAACCCTAATATAATTGACAATTCAAGAAATAGAAAAAAGTCTGTATTTAGTCCTAGTTCTGTAGTGGTTTAACTTTTTGGGGTAGTGCTTTAACATCTTTAGTTCAGGCTTTTTTTTTTTTCTTTTTTTTTTCCAGCTAAGAAAAGTTTAACCTAAATGTTGATACCAAGATAATCTCCAGACTGAATATAGCTATACAGGAAAGTTACTTACTCTCCTTTCCAGATTCCTGCATTTGAAATAAAGCCTCTTTATAGCAACATAAGTGCCTCCACATTGGAGGGCTTGTACACTTTGACCTAAATCAATACCATTAAAGTAGTTCAATGCTTTTATGGAAACAAAGGCATTCTTTAGAGGGGCAGCAACAGATTTCATTAAACTTGCTGTGTTTTCACCAGGCAATCACTGTACAAACCATTTGCTGTTTTGCCTGGGTTATGTCTCTCCTCTCACCTCTCGTTTTGTTGGGTTTGATTCCTTTTTTCAGGGTGATCGAGATGCATCACTCTAAAGAATGCTTTCTCTCCTTAATATAGTAGGGAAATAACTGTAGATTTCTAGGGGGTTTTCCCCTCTCTCACGCATGGTTTTGGGTATAAGTAATGAGTTACCCTCTCGCCAAGCAGTGTAATAGAGTCAGAGGAGTCGTAGAAGGTGAAGTGGAAAAAGACACCCCAGCTTTGATTCTCCTGGCAGGCAATTTTACTCAATCAGAGCCTAAGCTCAGTACCCAAATCCTCCTTCTGAGTCCTTCTGATATACAGTAGGTTTGTATTTGCCCAAAGCACTCAGTCTAAAATACAGGCTTTTTCCAGCAAGAAATGGCTTTTTCCTTCTGTTGTCTGATACCATCTGATGAACTTGAGACCTAGCCTCACCAGAAGATTACCTTCAGCTGAACAGTTGTTTTTATTTTTGTAGTTTGTCACTGGACTCGCAGTTTTGGGCACTGCTAGAAAATCAGTGATGCGTTATCTGAGGATCCTGCTGGCAAAGGGATGATCTTGTGCTGAGGATGCTGGGATGCGGCTTGCAGGAATTCCCATTTCTGCCACCTGATGCCTGTATGGTCTTTGTCAAATTTACATCAGCTATTTCTTTTTTCTCAGCATTTGTTAGTATTAATTGACCTTTTTCTGCTTATCTTGTAAGCCTATTGGAGAAACAGTTGTTCACTGCTCTGTAAGTACCATGTACACACAAAGCTCAGCTGTGGCTTCTGCATGCTACAAAATACACATAAACCATTCAGATTTGTCTTTACTATTTCCCCTAAAATGCCTTGGTCACTTATAACTAAAGCTCCCAGCAAATGGTTAAACTACAAGGACTGAAACTGAAGGCCAAGATGGCCTGAACTTCTGTGTCTTGGACACCCCAAAAGGGGAAAAAAAAAAAAAAACCACAAAAAAGGGGAGTTTCAATAAACTGAAACAACAGCAGAAAAAGCTGAGCATGGAACAGGTGGGAGACAACACAGGGAAAGTGGGAGAGATTGGTCAAATTGCTCTGGAAAAGTCTGGAAGTCTGGCCTTACTGGGTGGCCTCACCAGCTCTGTGGTCCCAATGGGGTCTCACCCTCCCATCAGGAGCAGACCTGAGGCAGAAGTAGGAATCATTTGAGCCCCAAACTCAATTTTGCAGCCTGTTCAGTTTTAGTTGTCCTCGTTTCATCTCCAGGTGCAGGGGGAATAGTGAGGCAGGCAACCCGTGTAGCTCATGGCTGCTGTCAAATGCAAATTGCTCCTTTAGAATGGAGCATCCCTCTGCAAACCTGCCTCCTCCAGAGTCCTCTCCTGCACCGCTGATGCATCATGTTACTTGGTTAATTCAGACAGCAAGGTACCAACCCTCCCCCATTATGCACATCAGAGCTGTTATCGCTTCCTCAGGGACAGGCTATTGCTTTGGGGCAGATAAACTCTTTAAGGCAAATATATGGGACCAAATTCATCCCTGGTGCAATTCCATTGAAGTCACTGGGGTTTTACACCTGAGACAGATGTGAAGCCTATCGCATAAAGGCAGAATTTTATCCATCTCTCTTTCATTTAACTCTCTATGAATTTGAAATGAGCTCCTCTGCTCATGACTTATTTATGTTGAGCCATACATTTAAACTCTGGGTTTTTTTTTTTTAAAGATGATGTCCCTTTACACTATTGTTCCTAGTGGAAGCACTCAAATGATTAGCCAGCAAAAGGAAAATGTTGTGGGATAGCATCAGCTGACACTCTCCTTTCTCCCAGTGAAGCACAATAAAAGGGACTGCACAGCTTGGATTTCTTTTTTTTCCTTAGCTCTCCAAGGAGGAAACTTTCATCATTAATGGGGAGGCTGTTCTACATTAAAAAGGAACAGCATCCTGCAAAGCTGTCCTCAAAACACTGAACACAGATTCATGCCAACATCACTGAAATGCTCTCAGCTGATCTCACCGTGTATTTTTCTTACTATAGTGGATTTTTCAGGTAAGGCAAACGGTTGCGGAGACACAGATACAGGTTCAAAACAACCTTTAGGCCTCCTGTTATCTATGAACTTGCAAAGTGGGAGTCTTTCATCCCCTTTTCCTTCCATCTGAGCTCAGATAGATATTGGCTTACGGAGGAATATTCCTCTTCAACAGAAGGAGCCAAATAAATATCAAATAGGGGTGAAGATTGGGGGATATGTATGGATAGAAAGAAAGGCTTCTGGTACAAGTGCATGGCTTTGCATGGATGTGATCTCCTTGATCTGCATGCAAAGTCCAATTTCAGCACACTTCTCCAGCCAAGCAGAATCCCGTAATCCCTGTCACCAATCCTCCCTTCTCAGGACTCAACTCATTTTGAAGGACTTTTTTTGTGTTCCATTTTTACAATTTGGGCAGAGCTATTTCAGGAGTTGAAAAGAAATCCCAGCATTTAACTATGCTCCAGAGCCATACGAAATGTAGTGTCTTTGTTTATCTGGGAGCGCCCCAAGACAACCATTTGACAACGCCCTCTTCTGAAGAGGTGTCTCCCAAAAAGCATCAGAGCAAAACTGCTCAAGCCAGGTGTCTGTACTACCTTGTATAAACTGGCTCACATTCATCCATGACACAGTAAGCCTTGGTCTGGTTGTTCACATACGTTACTTGTGTGGTGTAGGGATGTTGAAAGTCTTCCAGGCATCTCTTAAATGGTGGTGTGTGCCCACCATAGGACCACAAGTTGTCTGCTGCTTTGCAGCTGTCAGGAAAGAGAAACAACCATGAAAAGGGGTTTTTTTCTGAACAAATCAACAAGCGTTGCTATGGACAGCATGACGGGAATGAGTTCTCGAGATGTGTAAGTCAGGATGAAGGCTTATCAAATATGTTCAGGGGCTTAGCACGGAGGTGATGCTTTTTAGCAGAAAGGTGGGATAGACAGGGGCAGAAACTTCGGACAACCATGTGGAATGAAACTTGGAAAATAATTCAAGACAGATTTCTGTAGAACTTCAGTATTTTGAGCAAAGCTGGAAGCTTGGTAACTTCTCTGTTAGGATTTTATTACTGGTGCTTAGCGAGGCTCATTTGGATGCTGAGCAGGGAAATAATCTGACCCAATGTAGTCTCTACAATATATATATGCTTACATGTGTGCTATTTGTCTCAACACCTTGTATTATCAGAGGAGAGAAACAGATGTTTCGAGGACTTGACTCATCTCATCCCAATTTAGCTGAAATAGGACGAGACGGTTCATGACCTAAACACTCCTGTTTCCATTAAGAGAAGGGAGCCCAGGCAGCCGGCTTGAATGAGTTGTCTCATCTGGGAACAGCCCTTTCCAGACTTGTGTTTCAAAATTTTCTTTTCTTTATTCAATGAAATTTGTGGAGAAAATCAGGTTATGAGCATCCTGGCTTGTGCCAGAGGCCACAGTGGCTAGTTTAAATGTGTGCAATGTGTACTTTAAATAATGACATTTGTATTTACACATGACTCTGGGAAATAGCTTTATCTCATCCTTTAAATGTCTCTCTCTATAAGAAGCTGCATCTTTGCTGACAAAGAGAAGATTTAGTGGGTGTTTAGTGTAACTGATTATCTGCTGATTCAATCAATTATGTGAACCTGGAGCCAAAGAGAACATTATGTGGCTTTATGCTGGTATTGCAGCTGCTCTGTTGCTCGACCCTGTGACATGTTTGCTAGCTGGTGTAAATATTTGCATCTGTCAGAGAAACCTGTCCTGTCCCCTACTGCCAAATTGTTCTGCTACAGAGACTGAAATCTTCCTTATTAGTTTGCATAAGGGCAAGCACAACCCATTCAGAATTCAGGTGGAATAAATTGGCTGGATGGAAAAAGAAATCTTTGAAAAAATAAATGCTGGGTCAGCCTGCAATGCAACTGAAAAGGTATCCAAGGTGGAGCCTCTGCAAAGCCTGCTTGTGCCGTTAGTGGCCTTTCTGTCCTGTCTTTATAGAATTGCCTTTTGTACTGAAGTTGTTTTCCCAGCTGCAAAGCAAAGAAAATGAGGCTGACAGTGATCCTGTGTAGAGTAAATTGCAAAGGCAGATATCGATGAGGAAAACGACGAGTAATTCTGCATCAGAAAGGCCTTGGAAAGTGAAATTCCTTCTCTGCAGCAGATATTTGTCTCCATGCAGAACAAACAGCGCAACCATGCAGGGGATCCGACCAGCTGCTTCAGTTACGGTGACCTTTCACAAGCGATGACAGACGCTGAGACTTTAGCACAGCAATTATTTGTGCTTTTCACTTCAGCTACCTGGAGAGTGGGACAGAAATATTCATAATATATTTGTTACTGTATGTGCTTGCTTCGGGCTCATTATCACCCACCAAACAGCACGGTCAAATGGACACTTGTTAATGTCTGAAAGCTGGGTTTGGTTGGTTGAAATCTGGGTAGTTGAGGTTAAGGCTGAGCCTGACCTCATCCTCCCTGCCTGACTTCATCCTGCCCACTGCCTGAAGCATGAGGGAGATCACAGGAGTTGCCACTCTGCCCCAATGTCCTTTCCAGCACCGCTGGGTCTCTCTGGTGCTGGGGTGGTTGCTCCATAGCCCTTGCTCCTGACAGCAGAGAGGAGGTAGCACTGGCGTGGTCCATGGCAGGAGGTGAGGAGCAGCCCTCGCATCACCTTGCCTCAGGAGGAACGTCCTCAGGCCCGCAGTCACTTTTGGGGGCACAGCCTTTAGGAAGCGATGTCCCTGCTTTTCCTGATCAGAAACAGCAGCCTCTAGGGTTGACATTTCCAAAGCTCTGATTTCACTGGCAAAAATCACAGCAGTTCATCAAACGTGTTTGGAAGGAGTGGCTGTGCCTGATGGAGATGTGATGCATGGACTCAGCGTAACTTTGGGTCTGACCAGGCAGCGCTGGGTGAGGTGGGACTCATGCTGTGGGCTGACACAGGACAGCTGGCAATTTTGGCAGCTCACTGCTGGAAAATGGCTTATCTGTTTGTCTTTTGGTTCCTCCGTTCTGTCTGTCTGTCTGTCTGCCCTCGTAGTGTCTCAGGCTGTAAATCCTCTAAGTGAGGAAACGCTTAAAGAAAAATAATCTTTCTAGTGTCGTAGCAGCATGGCAGCTGCTCCATGCCAGCTGCTCCTAAATACTGCGATAACACAAATAAATAATTGAAGCGTAGGGTCACTCTGATAGAAATGGAGGCCAAAATCAGCATCTATCTTAGCTCTGTGTCTTAACTGGCTTCACTTCTTAATTACCCTGAGGAGACTGAGAGAGAGAAAAAGAAAAAAACACAGTTACAACTGTTAAAATAAAGCGGTTTTACTGTAAGGACATAATGCATTAGTTGTCATAGACTGGGAAGAAGGGGTCGTTCTGTGTCTAGAGTTGAATTTTTAATGCTCACAAGCTGACAAGCATAGGTAGATGCTGAAGAAAGTCACATGGCAGCACAGCCTGGGAACAGATTCCTTCTGGGGGGATGTGAGAAACCATCAAGAAAACCTTAGCACATTGGTTTTGAATTTCTAAGTACTAAGGGGTACAAAATAGGAAAGTATACATAAAAAAGACATCTTGGGCTACAGTACTTTGAAAGATCCCTTGAAATAGTCCTTTGTTTTGTTTTGTTTTGTTTTTCTGAAAGGCCTTTTCTATGGGGTCAAATTATTCCTTAAAAAATTTTTCCATGGAGATGACAAATTGTTCCAAGAGACTATGAGCTCCTTTGGTGAAGAGAGGTGACATTCTTGAAGGCTTTGGGCTGGGAGCCTGGGATATTTGCCTGGAGCCCCAGGTCATCAGGAGGACCCTGTAGAGGCTAATGATGCAAATTATTAATTCTGTAAGTTGAGAAAAGGGGCCCAAGGTCCACCCAAGAAGGAGACCCAGTGGTCTCACAAACCTGATGTTGTTTCTTGTTTTCGAGCAGCCACTGCTGAACTGCAGAGTCTGCTCTGATGACACAGAACATAACAGCAGGGTGATACATGCCACGGGCTAAAAACAGAGCAGCTTGTCTGGAAACGTGGCTTTCAGCACTTGGAAGAAAGGTTTGGTCATTTTTTTCTGAGAAGCTCTCTATGGAGAAGGGATGATGCCTTCTCTCCTTTCTGTCATGAGATCTGGCTGGATGATCAATCTC
Organism: Balearica regulorum gibbericeps; assembly: GCF_011004875.1. Classification (NCBI taxonomy): domain Eukaryota; kingdom Metazoa; phylum Chordata; class Aves; order Gruiformes; family Gruidae; genus Balearica; species Balearica regulorum. The sequence goes on along the minus strand of NC_046184.1, from coordinate 8,134,029 downwards.
GCTCCTTTCTGGCCTTAAAGTTCTCAAATGTACATGAACCCCTGATGGGACAGATGTTTCTCCATTCTTCCACAGATGTGAGGAGACTCTGGGTGCAGCCTCTCGTTTGCATTGCTAAGCCATTGCTCGTGAGACTAGCATGCAATTAATTTAGAAGTGTTCATTGAAATTCTCTGCCATAGCCAGACTTGGAATCCAGATGTTCCTGATGGAACCTGCTGGAAAATAAAAGAGAAGAGTTTTAGATATGACTCCCTTTTAACCAATGAACCTACGCTGATATGTCAATTAGTTGGAATTGTCTTAATTATCTAAGTGCATAAATAGATAAACTGAGGTTTACCTGTGAAGTCAGGTCTATCTGTCGGGTTTTCTACAAAGCTGCCAGTTCTAGTTTAGCTATGTAGCTGTTAACCCTCTCTGAGGTCTTTTTGCCTCCAGGTTTGTCTAACAGCCCTGTAATCAATCTAAAAGGGGTTTTGCTGGGATGTCCAAAGGGGTCACTGATCCAGTTGCCCTCTCTGTTCCTCTCCAAGCATCTGTAGTCTCTATAGACCGTTTGGTTGGAGGGGAGAAGCAAGGAAAGCTGAAACTGCCGCCGAGGAGCAAATGCCCACCATAGGAAGCTGTCCTGGCTAAACAAGTGGAAACCATGGGAAAGAGCCCTGGCGAGCAATTAAAGTCCATCTGCAGATATGCGACAATCAATTTCTTAAGTGCAGAAGTAATGACAGAGGATCACTTAAGGAAACATAATCTCCTTATATGATAAGATCTCTCTTGTTGTCCAGTTTTCAGGGAAAACGTTGCCTTGACAACGTAATCCACTTGGCAGGGGTCTGCTGTCTTTTAATGGAGGCTGATCTGAAAGCACCTGAGTGAAACGTTTCACCGCGACATCAGCTGCAGCGCATGCCCCTGTAAAACCCTTCAGGGCTGCCAAGAGAAGGATGAGAGAGAAAAGGGATGGGAGTGAGAGGGAGCAAGAGCATGGGATCCCTCTCACAGGAGGTGGGTGCTGCATGCAGGACTGGGTACAGACCACAGCTCCAGGCTGGGGATGCACGACGCTTGTTGACTCAAAAAACCCAAGGGTGCAATCTCATGTTCCCTCGCTATCAACAAAGTGCAGACGGTGAACCTCGTGCTGCTGTGTGTGGCTATTTTCTATTGCTGTTAACCCGGCAGCATGAAGGCATGCTAAGTACAGACACATTCGTCTGGCTCCCATTTCAGATTTTGCTTGTTTCCCGTGCACCTTAAATTCTGATTGCATCCCTTCACTTGCGTTTCAAGGGACTGCACAGAATAAACTCTGATATTTTAATATTTTTACAACTTCCATATCAGGACACTGCAGCCCTTGCAGAAAAACCTGTATTGTAATGAGGAAATAAACAGTGACTTACAAGCTGTCCAGAGAGGAGAGAGTATGTGGCATTTATTTGCCTGTAATACACTATCATCTGCCTAATTACCTCATATCCTAGGACATCCTTAATGTTTTACAAGAGAAGCGCAAAGAAATGAAGGTACAAAGCATGCTCCTACAGCTTATGTTTTCCTGCTAATAAACACCTAATCTTCTCTTTGAGTTGATTTATGCAGCTGTGAATATTTTGTATGAAGTGTCTATTCAAGTTTCCCTTTAATTTAAAACATGAGAAACGCGGCTTTGTTTGCAAAGTTTAGAGAATGGCATACGGAGTTTGGTAAATGGGGCTATAAAAACTACAAAAAGCATGGGGAAAATCCTGTCTCCAGTGAAAAGACTCCTCGGTCATAGGAAATGACTCCAGCATAACCCATACACATTAGCTCTTAGTTCCTGTCTTCCCTCTAAACATTGGACATTGAAGCATCCAATCCTTCAGAAAAATCTAATGTTATTTAAAGGCCAGAGCTGATGGAGAAGCCACTGCATCCTTGGGTAAATTGTTCCCGTAATTAATTATTCTTGTTAAAAATATGCATCTCAATTTATATTGCAAGCCTCAGCTTTCAGCCACTGGATATTGTTACAGGATTTTCTGCTAAATCAGAAAAGCTCTGAATAAAATGGTTTATGTTAAGTGAATTCTTCAAGATGATCAAAGAGATAAATCATGTTCTGTTGATGATTAAAAGTCTACAAAGAAAAGAAAACAGCAAATAATGTGTTTGAAGTTCAGTTTGGTCAAAGTTTTCTGAAAACTGAACTACTTAACACAGGGCTGTATTCTTCGTGCAGTTTCTATTTGATGTACGTTCATGACATTATATACTGTGAGCCTCAGCGACAAAGTCCTCTAAAGAGCCTGTATTTTAGATTAAGTAAATTCAGGATTAATTTCAGCCCTGCCCTTTGCAACTCTGTTCATTCAGCAGAGGTTACTGGTCACCTGAGGTTGCAAGAGTGGCTTTTAGCTGTTTTGGCAAATGACCCCAGTTGCTTTGGTACATAAAATAATGATTAAGTCACTAGTATTTGCCGATGGTTACAACAATCTTGGAGAGATGCTACAGTTCCCTCCTCCTTGTAATGGAAATTACCTGTGGCATCTCCATCCCACAGAGCAGCGATGGCAAATGCTGACCATGCAAAAGCAGCCGTTGTTCCCATCATGAGCCATCATATTCACAGTACTAAGGTAGAAGACAAATCAATGTGGATGTAAAAATGTCATATTGCAGCCCATTCTTTAGTTTATTTACTATTTTTTTCTTTCATGAGGTTAGCAGTCAGAATGAAATTGCTTTTTATAGCTGCAGTTAATCATATTTATTACCGTAATAGCTCTAGATCAACATGACCCCACAACCCAACAGGGTTTTGCTGTGACTGACGTTATGTAGATGGAGAAGACACGTTCATTGCAAGTCATCTGTATTTCATGACAGAATTTACAACCTAAGCCAAGGGGCCAGGCACGGCTGTGAGTCGGGGCTCCTCTGAGAGCAGCGGTCGCCTGCTCCCCATCCAGGCTCTCACCGAGCCCGGTCGGCTGCAGTGGTCGACAGCACGAGGCGCTTCAGCATAACCGGTGCCTGGTCCGTGCTGTTGGCACGGACACTACGGCTGTATGTGACAGAGAAAAGGTTTTGTTTCTTTCCTTGGGTATGAAGACTTCCAGTTTGGTGACTGGAACCCAGATCGGTAGCTGCCACCAACTTCAGTCTGCAGTTTTAACTTTGTAAATGGATTTACTTAAAATATCGTTGCTGTGGCTGTGGCCACTAAAAGACTTCTGTATCTGCTTGCTTGTGTATCTGTTTGCCTGTTAAGCTTGAGTTTTTGATCGGCTTTAGTGCACCTGCTTGTCTTCCCCATGGCTAAGAACTAAAATCAGTTCTTTTTTTCATTTCATACAAAATGAGGTGCTGCTCGTTGGAGGTTATGGCCACTCTGCTGTGAAAGGTGTTAACTATAGATCAAGTTCACAGCTTGGCTGGCTTGATGCTAACAAGTCTTGTAGTGATAATAATGAATTTGTGGGATCTCATGGGAGCCATAAATCCCCCCCAGCAGAGACCTCATAGATATTTATGCAACTGGCGTTGCTGATATCATCTTTCATCTATACATAGTTTAAAGTTTTCTCAGGTAATTCTGTGCGAGTAAATTTATCCTGTTTGTTTGGGATTCAAATCAGACTCTGGCACTTCTGTACTCCCAGGAAAATCTGTACTGCTTAGCTGATGCTCTCAGAATTGAAATCCATATCCAGCCATCTTTGCCTAGTTTTCAAATCCTTTTTTGGGTGCTGGCATGCTCTTGACATATCCCTTCTGGTTATGCTTGGTGCTCAAACCCAGAAAGACTCCAGAAGGTATCTGTATGCAGACCGCTCGCTCGTACTTGTATCAATCCTGAGCGGGTGCTGACTTGATACTGAACCTGCCGTATAGCGTCCATAAACCATATAACCTGGAGCAGGCTGCCCCAGTGAGCTCTGACGGACCTCAGTCCTTGTCCTGTTTTACCTTACAAGTTACTTATTCAACTGCTGTTCCAACTGGAGGAAAAAATTACCTTTTTTTTTTTTTTTTTTTTTTTTAGTGTGCTATTACGGTGTTCAATGTCGGCTTCATCTTCAGTGTGTTTCTTGTAACTGCTGCAGGGAAGCGATCAGCTTGTCACGTTCTGCTCTTATGGGATAAGGCTCCTCGGTAGTGAGCACCACAGGGGATAGGAGGGTTGGGTTTCTGGGTTAGCCTTCTCCTGTGCTTTGTACAAATCTTAGCAAATATTTCTCCACTTGCACTGTTGAAGAGACTTCCTGTGCCTTGTGCTTCCAGACCCATCACTATAGGGACTTGTCTGTTGAGGCCCCGAACGTGGAATCCCTTTTGAACAGCCTATGTTATTGCGGCTTTGTCTCACCAAGCCAACGAGCTTTGGGTTTAGCAGATGCTGTGATATATCCACATCTCCAAAAGCCCGCTCATGAGGCTGCTGCTATTAGCTGTCCTAGATACCAAACGTGCTGCACTGGCACATGGTAGCAAGCCCTCCGCTCCGTACCCTGTGTGCGCTGATTCTTGCCCTGCTGTTGACCCGTCATTGCACATCAGTAATCACAGTATTAAATACAGCTTCCTGCAACAAATCCTGGGAGATTTATGTGAGAGATTTTGCTATTGCCTCAAGAAACTCTCTTGTTCTTTGGCTTTTCATACACTAATTAGAAAAAAAAAAAAATGGAATGAGTAATATTAAGCAGCACGGTCATGCACTTGAAAGTTCGGAGGTGCTTCAAGCTTCCTTGGGCAACTGCAGCAACTAACCTGCACAGTTGTGTCCTGGTCTAAGCCTGTCCTGCTGGTGTACGCTCCTGTTCCCACTCCTCCGCCTGTCTCTCCCTCCCTGATTTTCAGCCATGCCCCACTGATGGTCATTCTCCATTCCCCCAACTCTCCCTCAACAATTGTCTTATCACATCTCAGGTTTCTTCTCTTAAGTCCTTTTTTTTATATTCTTTGTCCAGCTAGACGCATTTCTGTCCTCCATACCTTTTCCTTGGGGGCTCCAGGCTTTCGCCAAATCCTCAGCTAATCCCAGCTGTCCCCGCTTTCTCCCAGTCCCCATGCATCTCCTCCTCCTACAACCTCCAAGTTGTCCTCTCCCTCTAGGCTTTGTTTCCTTCTTTGTTTCTTGCCCTTGCCTTTGCTATCATTAAATCCCAGTTATTAGGAGCACATGGGAGCAATCACTTCAAGAGGAACCTTTCCAAGCAGGAGGAAACATGATCTCTTGCTCTAAAAAGACTATAAGTGTGCAATCTGGTGAACTTTAGGAGATATTATGAGTTAAAGCTTGCTACCTGGGGCCAAAGAATTAAATCATACCTTGTCTTTACCAAAAAAATGCAAACTTTGTTTTTTTTCTTTTTTTTTTTTTTTTAAGCAAAGATTTACAGTTTAACTGAGTGGGTTTCCATAGAACAGCAATACTCTACAGAGTGATTATGGTGTATAGACCATGCTTAACAACTTCCAAGTGGTTGCTGCACGGCCTGAGGTTGCTACAACTTTGGAGGTTACTGGGAGTATTGAAAAATGCCTTCAAAACACTCCCCTCACTGCCCTCCCGTGCTACTCTCATAAATAACTTTTGCCTGAATTTAGGGGATGGGGGGAACAATCAGCCTGAAGCAGACATCCAGAATGGAAATTTCAGCCTCAATTATTAAACCTGAGAAAATAATTAACAATATGGAAAAGGTACACACGCTTAATAATACACAACTCCATGGTGATCCAAGGCAAAAAATTATTCCTGACCTGCAAGTATCCATTTATACCAAATGTTTGCTGTTGCTTCTTCATTCGTGAAATACAGCAGCAGACTTTTACGTGTGTTTTACAGATTAGCACAAGTATAAGCATTTTGAAAGTGATGTATTTTCTACTTCTGGGCTTTTTGCACCAACAGTTGTGTGGCCCCATGTGCAAAGGGAATCCATTTGTGTCAGCTATACTCCTTTTTTCCTGAATACAATCAAGGTTCCTCCCTGTGCATTGCACCTTTTCTTCATCTTTCCAGCACTATGTTTAGCTGTGCATGAATTACACCATTTGTTTTTATGTTCTTTTTATCCTCTTCTGGGACATGTACAGTTCTTCCAGCATTGCCCTGATGATTTAGGAACAGCTACTTTTTCCTCCTTCCATACAGATTCGGCATAGTATGGGGCAATTGCTTTAGAGCCTTTTTAAACTAAAAAAAAACCCCAACCGAGTATTGCATTTGAAATGAGCATAAAAAAGAAGCTCTAGGACTCACATAGAAACACCATGCCTGAAAGAAGTTCTGATTTGCAGATAGAAAGAGATGCTTTAATGCGTCTTTGAACAGAGGTGTGAAGTAATTAGAGCCAGCACCTTTGTAAGAGAGAAAAAAATCCCCCAGCTTAAAATAATTAGTCTGTAGTCCTGTCAGTATGTTTTTCACATTGATAATCCAAGTGAACGTGGAGAATACTCACTTCTGGATCCAGCGCAGAATAATCAGATCAGTCTTCATAATGCAAACACCAGAGCAGACAGCAAAAATGAGCGCAGGATTGATTTGATGTGTTTGGAAGCTGTGTGATGCACTCCTGATAGTCTGGAAGGCTTGGCTGTAATATGAAGGAAGCAAGATCAAAAGCATGGCTATTGAGCATTTTTCAGTGTTAGCAGACCATGGCTGTGTTAGACTGCAGTGCACTCTCAGAACTGTCTGGTTATTTCCCTGTGAACTTGCATTGATTTTCTTGCAGATTGCATTAGTTCCAGTCACAAAAGAAATTGTCTCTGTTCTACAGCTAATGCAAACCTACAGCTACCATTTTCCTGAAGGCTGCTTTTTCATGTCAAATGCAGGAAGTCAGATACATCTGGGAGCACGCACGGCCTTATAGAAAGAACTTCCACAATAAAGATACCACAGAGGTGGTGCCAGTTAGCTCTGAGAGTACTAGTAAGTCTAAGGTATAGTATATCAATTATTGTCTTCTAAAACTTATTTGTGTCTAGAAACTTCAGAAAAACCTTCCTTAAAGTCTAATTAAATCTGTAGGTGAGTTTAATTATCAAGTGTAATTTAAAAATAAATGGAAACACCTGTGGATCATGTTGGCACCTAGAGACAAGGTTCTGTGACTTGTACGCTGAGGTGAAGTAGCCTCATCCAGCTGAGACAGGGCATCTCTTTGCTAAGCTGGTTAAATTACTCTTTCAGCCCTAGGCTCCTTTGCTGTTGTTATATCTGACTTACAGCATGTCATTGTGTTGATATTTTTTCATGAACAATAGTCTTTCTTCCTCCTACTTTTTTATTTTTCTTTTTTCCATCCTCTCTCCATTCTTGATCTTTTTTTCCTTCTTTCCATTCCGTTCTTTCCCCAGGACTTGAACTGTTTTGCAATTAAGGCTGAACAAATCTGTGATCACCATATAAATACCCAGGAGACTGATCTCTCAGAAGACCATGTCTTTCCTTGCTCCTTTCAGTTGCTCCTGATGTTCAGGGGAAAAAGGGTTAATATGCTGCTTCTGCTGTTCCCATCACCTCCACACTTTGATGTTTTTTAGTATGCTGCTGAAGCAAGATGTTGTTTTTTCTTGGATAATTCTTCACTCTCCTTTGCACAGGGGTCTACATTACTGTGAGGGGCTGAGCTCAGCCCAAGGGTCTGTCAGAGCAGGGAAAGTCCATACGGTGTTTGGAGCTATACAAAGACACCCAAGGCATGGTCCCCTCCCAAAAGAGCGGGGATTCATAAAGACAAGATAAACACTGGGAGAAAAGAAGGGCTTTCCCATTATCCAAGTGGGAAGGGCTGTGGCTAACCCTAAATTGCTTGTATGAGGTCACAATACAGCTGAGATTTAATTTTTTATCTTCTGCTTCACAGTCCTGCTTTTCCTCTCAGTGGTAAAGGTGGAGAGTTTTGTCTAAATTTTGACACCTGAATGTCGAAAGGGCCCATCATCTCCCTTTGTATCCAGCTCATCCCGAGGGAGAGTTGCTGGGTCTCATTCCTTCCATCGACTCTGAGGAGTGGTCAAGGGGCTGGCTCAGCATTAGGTTGTAACATCTACAGTACAGCGCTCTGAAATTACTTGAGAAAATTCCTCACCTAAAAGTCTCTGAAAGCTGCAAAAAGGGGATTTTAGGCTCATTGCAGTATCCTGAAGGTCTGATCAGGACTGAAGACTGAGAGATAGAGAAGGATATTTAATCAACTGAGGTTGAGCAAGCGATGCTAATTCCAGGCAGAGCAGAATAATTCCTGTCCGGCAAATATAAGCTTGAAATACCTGACTGTCTCTCATGGGAGGGAGCAACAAGACAATCATGATTCAACTCTAGGATAAACAAGGAAATTAAAATCTAAGTCTGACATAAGATCCATAAATCAACTGGCGATGCCAAAGTATTATGGCAAATAATATTTCATCTCCTGTACTGATCTGACAGCTGTGCAACCGCTTACAATGAAGAGAGTGTCACCCATAACTTTGACACATCTTACTCTTTTTGGTTTGAATCTAAATATTGCTCCAACGTGGGGCTTGGGTTAAACTTGCAAAATTTTCAAGTTTAAAAGAGAGAGGGAAGAAATTGTTCCTAAAAGACAAATAAAACACACGGAAAATGGCACACCACTTAATGAACTAATTTAAATGCAAATGAGGAAAAAGGTATATGAAAATTTCAGGGATTTTTTTTTCAAGGAAGATAAGTTTGCTATTCATCAAAACATTCTGATGTGAAATTAGGGCAAGCCCTTTTGATGCCAAATTTCAGACCAGAGGCGGTTTTGTGTGTGTGGTTTAGAGGTTTTTTTAAAGGCCGAGATGACAACTGCCTCAGAACCAGGGTTTTAGAGTGAGTTGGCTGACAGCCTTAAGGACAGCAGTGGGAATAGCAACTCAGTAATTGATTTGAGATGAAATATTCATGTATTCCCCAGGGAAGAGGCAGCCCAATACCCATCTCAGCCCATGTCACAGATGTCATCATTAAAGCTGGCATTGCTCAATACACACTTTGGTTTGATTGGCATAGGACCCCCATCACTTTTTTGGTTGGATTTTACCAGATTTTATTTTTTTTTCCTTTAATCCAGAAGACCCTTCAGTATTGTGGCATGATCTGGAGAGTTCTCGTTCAGAAGGACTGGCTGTGTTCCCACTGAAAAAGAAAAGGCATCCTGTAAAAACAGATGAATTATAGCAACTCCTCTTGTGGGGGGATGCTCAGCAATTAGGAGATGGCATTTGGCTACAGTGAGAATAAAAAATTAGAGGAGCGCTAAGATCATGGTTGTACTTTACAGGAATACACATTGCACCAGGGCTCTGGAAGTGCATCGGTGACACATCTCAACAGCGGACTAGTAAAGAGATTTCTTTGTACCACATCACAGAGGTTCCCTAGCCCAGTTTAAAGACAATGTCGTGAATTTTAAGCAGGCGGGGAGAGGGCAAGGCTGTTGTGATCTTGCAAAACAAGCTAATAGCCCTCTGGTGCGATAGGAGATAGGATACGCGTGACGTTCAGAATGGCCGCTTGGATTGTGCTAAATTGATAATTTTTAATAGTTGGTGAGCCTTACGCACTGTGCAGTGAGTCTCTGTGGGTAGCGTGAATTTGTGGAAGGGGGAAGGGAGGCTCCGTTTTCTCTGAGGTACGGCTGGAGCCTCCATCGTAAGCCGGTGGAAGCTCTGTTGCCACTGAATTCGAGGAAAGATGCTGGATGCTGGTGTTGCCCCTAACAACCGTTGCTAAGAGACTTCTGCTGGCATACAGAAGGATTGAAATCGCTGCAGATTATGGCCCTATTTATCATAGTTGTATGAATAGTCTTGTTAAGGGAATGCATGACATATAAATTTAGCGTGCGCATGATAGAAATGTAACGCGCACGTCGCGAGAGGAGACTGTGTTATAGCAGGATATTTGCTGGCTTATAAATAGTCGTCTCAGCCCGTACTTCCCTCTTACAGCTTTCGTGATTTCTCATTAAAACTTTCAGGAGAGTCTATGAATTATAAAGCAGTGACTAACTGCTTAACAAATCGGCTTTTTATGGAAGAGTCTAGCAGGAGCGAAGGGATGAAAAATACTGACAGTGTCAGTGTAACATTATTAGTAGGTAGCAGCGAGTGACGTACCGTGTTGGCCCAATTCTGCTGCCAATTGCTGCAGCCTGGGAGAGGAGCGAGTCCCTCAGCATCACCATCTGATCTGGAGGATCCAGCCTCCGCCAGCCTGAATCTTAACTGGCCACAAAATGAATGGCTTCTTTTCATCATTAGATCACTTTATTAGTAAATTACTGTAGCTCTTCTGATATAATTCACTTCCTGGGGTGAAAAAGGTTTATGCCAATACTTGTTTTGTGTTTAATGGATTCATTATGCTTTTCATCATAAAATTCATCAATGTTAATTGAACGGATTAGCTAAATGTAATTAGAAGAGGGATATGTAAGGGGGAGGGAGCATGTCTCTATGTCTCTACTTTCTCCTACAGCTCTTTGCTTTAACTACTTCCTGAATGTTAATTCCCCTCTTCCTATTACCCTTTCCAATTTGGCTAATCAATATAATCTCTGCATTCATGTCAGGGTTCATACGGTGTATTAGACTGCAGGTTAATTCAGGACCAAAATAAACATTATTGACCTTTTAAGGACAGTGGGGTTTTTGGCGGTGGTGAGGTGGGGGTTTTTTCCCCCAATATTCCATTTTGTAGCAGAGTTTCTTGGTTAGAAAATTATGCCAACTTGTCAGAAATGACTGTGCAACCTAATTATTCCCTTCTTAGTTGTGCAATGGATGTTAGCACACCTGATAATCACTTCCAGCCCGTGGTGGGGGGTGTTCAGGGACAGAGTGCCAAGTGCCATTGCTGACTGGTCTGGTTTTGGCCGGCTATAAGTAAATTAAGCAGTGATTAGGTTTCTGTAAGACACTTTTCCTGCAGATAAGATAATTGAAGCTGCAGTAGCTGCCTTGGGGAGAAATGTCATACCTGCCTCACCATTTTCTTCATGTCAAGGATGCCTTTATGCCACATCTTTATAGGTCAATAAACAGCTACAAGGGAATTTCAGCTGCGGGATGTTAAAGTAATGGAGCTTCCACCCTCACAGAACATTAATGCTTCTAAATAGGCTAAACCTGGTTGTTTCAAATCTCACTTACATTTACTGGAAGATAGGAAGGTAGATCTCAGATCAATTCTTGCAAGGTGGAGGACACAGAAGAGCCCTTGGGCTAGGTTCAGTAATGAAATTAAATGCTTAAAATGTAAGTGTTGTGACTGCCAAAGCGGTGAGAGCTTTGTGATAGGAGTGTTAAGATGCCTCCAAACTCAAAGTCGTTAAAGCAGGGGTTTCACAGTCCTGTGTGGACTAAGCTTTGAAGGAAGCGCTGTGTCAGGTCAGTGTGTGTCACAGCAGGACGCGGCAGCCAGGAGAGGCTGGGGCAGCATCCGTGTCCTCGGGAGACCCAGCATCCTCGCATCGGGTGAGGGTGCCTGGGGCGTGAGGCTGTTTTAGGGGGATGCCAAATCCCTTTTGTCTGTTGAGTTGGCCGGGGAGCTGGGAAGTGTCAGAGGAGTGGGGTTACAAGCCGTGGCAGAGCTGTCAGTGCTGTGCGAGGCTGTGGAGCGTGTCTACACAGCAAGTTTCTCTCCACACTGGTGGGCAATAGTGGGATCTAAAGAGGAGACCGGGACCAGCCTGGATTCCCCTGATGCACACAAAATACTGCTTGAATAAAGAGACTGTAGCTGTTGCAGTAGAGAGATAACATCCTGGCTCTGGTGGCTTGAGCTTGGCAATGTATCCTGTCCTTCTCCCATCCTTTCAAGTGAACACAAAGCGATAGCTGGGGAATACGAGGTGAAGTTTGTCTATAAGGAAGTGTTAACACACACCTGTATGTGATTTCAAATACACATTGATAACCGCTTCCATTTTCCACCTTTACAATAGTTATTCATGTTCTTTTCTATAGCAAGCATGAGAGTGATGTTTTGTGTAAGTACAACTCCACTGTGGGCAATATCAGGAGTGTTTTTAGTGTCAGAGGCAAGCATGTCTCATGGAAAAAGAGATCTAGTGCCATAATCTTCCTTCTAACATCCAGCCAGTTCTGGTGAGAAGTTCTGCAGCCATCCGTGCTGCTCAGCCTCTGAAAACACCCCAAGGTTTGTTTGGGGAGACTCTCCCCAGCTGGGAGCTGGAGCAGATGTCCGTCCTCTGCAAAACATGGGCTTAGCTCAAACTCACCTTTGCAAGCAAGAGCAGGAGGTGGTCAAGGCACAGAGAAGGGTGTAGTAAGATAACAGAATTACTTAGGTTTGCTGGGGAGCCCACGGGTGTGCTGTGCAGTACTGATTCCTATGTGTGCGGCACAGTTTGTGTTTGGAAGCAGGGCTGGATTTGTCCCAAGTCTTCCTGTGCTGAGATGTGGCAGCTCCCTCCCTGGCTGTTCAGGAGGGATGAAACTGCTCCAGCGAGGAGAAAGACAACTCTGATTTGGGGGATAAGTCCACCAGAAGAAGTGAAACATTTTTCTAAGTCACTTTTCTCTGTTCCCTATAAATGTGGGTTCTGTCCTGTAAGGGGGCTGCCTCTGCCTTACTAAATGATAAATCCTAAAACCTCACAGGAGCAAATGCTATCGTCCTAAAACCTCACATGTTATCCCAGGGACATCATAGGGGTCTGCATGCGTATGTCTGCCTATGGACCCCCACTCCCCATCCCTGCATGTCCCCGGCTGGGTTGGTGGCATCCCCTCCACCCCTGCTCAGCCTCTGCTTTTGAAGGACAGCGGGTGTGAAGGGAGGATGCTTTTAGCCATCCGGAGGAAGAGCCCGCAGAGGGAGCTGCGGCACGTGATTTCCCAGAGGGTTGCCCGGCTCTCTGAGCCAGGAGCACACCCAGGTTCTCCCTTTCCTTTCCCTCCAGAAGCGACGTGTGTCCCGCACCTGCAGCGTTGCCTTCCCAGGGCAGTAAAGCTCCTCTTTGCAAAGTCCTCTGCAGAGCCTGGCCTTGTTGCTGCGGCTGCGAGCGTGGGCAGCGCAGGCGTGGGGACAGCCTGCCTGGGGGGCACAGAGGGACTCAGGTGGGACGCCCAGGGAGACAGCACGGACGGTCCCTTGTCAAAGGCAGGAGCGAGATTTGTCCTTGGGTTGTGGGTGCCACCTCAGCTGTGCTGCTTTTGGGGGGACTCTGTTGTTCACTCATGAAACGGGAGACTAAGTATAAAAGGTTAGGAGGGAATCTGGGATGAAAACACACAGGCTTCTCCCTGGTGCCTCGCTGCATGTGTCCACAGACAGTCCGTGGGAGCAGGCCTCGCGGTGCCTCCCAGCGCTGACGGGCACTTGTGTTGCAGAGGGTAAATGTGGGAGCACCGTGGGTCACCCCAGAAGGTGGATGATGGCCAGCACCTGCGAATGGGGACGTGTGGCAGCCAGGGAGCTTTCTGACCAAGGGCAGGTGGCTTCACTCCCAAGTGCTTGTTTCATCAAGCGTGACGTCAGGAGAAGGTCATTTACCTTCTTTGAAAACTGTTGAGATTCTCTGTTGAAAAGAGCTGTGCGAGAGGTTGTTATTTATTTTCTGAATCTGTTTATGGGAACTTTTAATTTAACATTTCATTGCTGATGTTCAGTAATAGACTTTTTTCAGCCTGTCTTGCAAGATCTATTATCGGTGTTCACTGGACCAGATCGAAGAGAGAAATTGATGTCTTTTATCGCTTGATCTATACAGTTTGCTACTTGGGAAGATAAAATATTCCATGCTTATTGAGAATCTGCGTTATTGAGAATTGTATCAATGCTTGTTTTATGCTTATTGACATTACATTTAGACAGACTATTTGACTGCTGTGTTGCAGTTGACCAAGCTTAACTTTGTTTCTAGGTCACAGCAATCTCTTGCCCTGATGAAAGGTAAAAGGGGGAATTCCTATTTTAAACACAAAATAATTATAATTTAATTTTTTTGAGATATGCACATTGATGCATACAAGCCTTGATATCTGCCCAGTCCGCTGGGGAGTCATTTTGACTTTGAAGTGCAGAATTGTGTTCATATTTAATAACGAGTTCTTCTTAAAGTGAGGCTTAATGGAGGTTTGTTGATAATTATTCTGCCTCATTGATAAAGATCCCAAACACACAAGAGTTTCAAATGATTTCACAGCTGATTTATATGCACAAAGCGTAATTAGGATCATGTAATTTCCTTGCCAGTTTGCTTCTTATTTGAATATAGAAAAATGTCACTTTTTGAAAAACTTTTATACTTTGTTGTTTGACTGACAGTGAAAAATCAAATATGAATTCCAACCAAAAATACCATGTATAAAGTCCCGCACACTATTACTGAGTACTATTGAAATGCTGCTTTGAAGGCAGAATTATAAATTTACTCATGGGTGCTTTTAATGTACTCCCTACTATATATTATCAGAGACCTTCACAAATGTCAGTTTTATAAACACCTCTATGAGAAGGGAAGATGCTATTACTACCATTTTACAGATGAGGAGCTGCAGTACAAGAGAGTTTAAGGTCAAAAGTGTCCACTCAATTTAGCTACATTATTAGAAACACCTAGAACTTGATTTTTCAAAGCATTATACAACGTAATATATACTTGAAGCGCTACTAAGGTGGACGTCAGTGCTCAGTATTATGCCAAATCAATTTCCTCTTGATTTCAGCCTGGAGGAAGAGGAAAGCACAGGCTGTGTGGGAGCTGCAGATTAAGCGAGGTGCCTGGTGCCATGTGGGAAGCCAGCAGCAGAGGAAGGGGCAGAGTCCAGGTCTCCCCCAGGTTGTTCAACAAGACCTAATTGGGAACGCTTAATGGTGGTGAGAAGGTGTGTCATTGTCAGGAAAATGGTGGTTAGCTAGAATGGAGGGTTTTGTAGAAAAGGAGTATGTTAACAGATTTCCACATTTGGGAAAAAAAGGAAAAGAAAGAAGATGTAAATGACAGAAATAGTAATTATTTCAGACATTTTCAGATGAACAGTTTCCTTTCCATTGTGAACTGATTTTTTTTTGCTTGGAATTTTTTCTTCGTTTCAGCCAAGTTAAAATCCAAGTTGATACTGAAATACTGAATGCTGTGGCCAGAGGAAGGAAGGAGTGATTGAACTACCAGACAGCAGTGCTTTTTTGGAACTTGTCTCACCATCCTGGCATGGGATGGAAAAAAAATCCAAATTTTGAACTTGTAAGACAGGTGTCTTTCTTCAGCTCTCTGTATAACTGCCTACACTTGTGTTAAGCCTAACTCCCTTTTTTCTTCCTGTACCTCTCTGCCACGCTCTTTGCACACTTCCCAGATTCAGTGGATCTTTGGGCATCACCCTCCTAATTCACTCAGCCACGATTCATCCTCAGCAATAGACCATCCTGCATCCTAAATGAAGCAACAGTCCTCCAGGGAGAAAAAAAAAAAAAGAAAATATGTGATCGTGTAATGAAAGGCTGTTTCATAATATATAAGTACCAGGTGTGGGATTGAGCCTGCCTAATTTAAACTCCCAATTTGTATCTATAAGTGCCTAGCAACCCGGTCCTGGGAGGGAGGGCTGAAAATCCCTGCCCGATTGGCAGAGAGAGGTAGATGCCTTTGGACGTCTCCAGAGGGAGATACAGGCTGCTGCAATCGGGTGCCTGTGGTGGGCCGGTGGTGGAGCCGGCTCAGCCTCCTTTCCCCGCGTTTAATGTTTGATTTTCCTCTAGGTAGTTTGCTCTTTGGAGTCCCTAGCTGGGGTTCTGGTCTAGAGATGGGTACAACGCTTCTGGAGATGCAGATGTCCAGAGCTGGGCTGAGGCTGCCGATGATGTGCTGCTCGAAGGCACTCTAAAATCCCACGTGGGTTATGGTCTCCCCACAAAAGCACATCTCCTGTTTCCCAATTCTTGGGCGCATGGAGTCAACCAACCTGCTGCAGCTGCTCAGCCTGGGAGAGGGCGTCCAAGCAGTTTACGTAAGACATCATTAAAAGCCACAAGAAAGCAAGGATTTGTGATAAGAAAGCAGACAGGATCTAAATTATACAGTATATGCAAGGAGTTGTGCATTTGTTTATAAAATATGTTCTTACTCAGAGAAAAGGAAAGGTCTTGATGCATCTCTGTGATTCTCATCCTAATGTGCACTGGTTAGACCATGTACAAAGAGACCCCGATAATGACCCTTTCTCTGTTATTCCTAACTCAGTGACATTTGCCTCTTTCTTAGAGGCGGATAGAATTAATTTTTCGATCTCCCTCCACCGTGGGCCCCTTCTGGCTATAGAGGGTCTGTTGAATTGTGGGTTTTGTTATGAAGCCTGCTTGACACCTCAGGTCAGATCTGAACCGTGGACAGAGTGAAATTGATTTTTTCCTCCTGAACTTCCCCTTTCTTATTTTTCTGCAGGTCTCAATTGCGCTCAAGTCGTGCATCTACCAAGTGTCATACAGAGTCTTAACACTGCATGTACATTAACTGTACTTCCACTTGCAGACAGATGAACCATCATATGAGAAAGAGCTGATTTAAATTCTACGCTATAATGGAGTGCCAGATCCACACACTCAAAATCATGAGTCATTTTCCTTTCCTGATGGTATCAGCTTAAAAATTATTTTAGCAAAAAGCTCATGTTCAGGTTTTTTAATTTTATTTTTTCATCTGCTTTTTGGAAATTCACATTGGAAGGTTTATTCCTCAAGAACAAAGGCTGGGAGCTTTAATTCCCATGTCTCCCAGAGCTCAGGTTTTAAAAAAAGATGAGGCACAAAGCTGAAGTCCCCCGATGATGTGTTTAAAGTACAGACAAGTCCATACTGCTGTACATTTCACCAAAGAAAATGTCTGATATATGCTGTATATAGTCCATGATCTGTTTATGCTACTGTGTTCCATAACAGACTATATGGAGCTATCACAGCTAGGGTGGGGATAGGAGGGCTCTCAGCTCTGCAGTGAACTTTCATCTATCACATATTTTAGCCCAAACCCTTATTCACCAGCCAATCCTTCCCCTAGTTCTTCAGTTACTGAAACCAGCATTTTCTATCATGATCATCAGTCAAGAGCACTTCAATCTGTTGACATCCAGACCTGATTGTCTAATGTGACCTCTGAAACCTTTGGGAAGTCCTTGACAACTTCAAATGTTGTATAAAGCAAAAAAAAAGGGGGCAATTGTGCACCACTTCTGTGATAAGTGGGGTAAAAAAGAGCAGAGAAAATGCAGTAACAAATGGTTTAGCATTTGCCAGCATATGAATCAGGGGTCCTTGCCATGCTAAGCTCATGAGCATCTCTCATGTGCCACTCAGGCTGAGCTAGTACAGATGTGTTGTCTTATATTATTGCATCTGTGTTGTGACTTGAAAGAGCTGGAATCCTCTTCTCTGTACAAGGGGAAAATTGTCTTGTAATCAGACCATTTCATAATGTCACTCTATCATGCCAATAATGAGTTTTATGGTAAAGTCACCGTGTTTGAAACCGTTGGCCATGTTTCCTTAGCAAGCAGCAGGCCTACAGCATGAAACAGTTGGTGCTGAGGACTCCTCTTATACACTAGAGTCATTTCAAGGCATTTACTCCAGACTATCTCTAGCCATGTCCCATGAGCCATCTGGTTCATCAATGTTTGGAGTACATTAGGTGTATTCCTAAGGTGTTCCTAAGCTAATTCTGCAGCATCTTTCAGTTGAGGTTGACCTGGAAGGAATCCAGGTCATGTACTCCAAGACCACTCTGTGAGGTGACCACAGAGCAGTAAGTGGAGACAACCAGAAGATTCACTCCAAAAGATCATTCCCCATGTAAAATAAAACATGACTTTACACATAGTCCTTGTGGGCAAGGTGCAGTGGTAGGTCTGGACAGAGAGGGCTGGCTCCATGCTTGTGCTTTATGGCAGAGCTGCGAGGGTTGTGCTCCTTTCATTTGGCAATACCTGTGTTGCTGGTTCTCAGGCTGGTTAGAGAAGCTGCTGTTTCCTCCTCAGGATGTCATGAGTTGGGTGGTTCATGGCTTCACACACGAGAGTTGCTAGAGCAAGGCGTCACTAATCAACAGGAATTGTCCCACAAATCTCACTGAGAATGGAGTTACTCAGGCATCTAGAAACAGCCCAGAATGGGCTAGAAAAGGGAAGAGAGACAAACCAAAGGTAGGAGAAACCACCTTGGTCAGTTGTCCTAATTGAGAAACGCCCATGAGCTCCATCCTCTGCTCTGGCTGTCACATTGGCCATGTAGTCAGTCAAGGGGCATAAAGCAGGATAAAGTTCATCTGGACTGATAAAGACAAAGGTCACCCAGGATGACTTGACTTATTGACAAAACCTTCAGGCCGCTGTGAAATTTGAGCTGACCTGGGCATGGAGGAGCATCTTTTCTACATTCACTCCAGATGTTTGTATAGGTCTTAGCACACCATACAGTTTTCAATAGCCATTATGGTCCTTCGAGAGGTATGATTTCAAGAGATTTCTTAGGCTTTTTGCTTTCCTGAGACAAATTTACTGGCTGGAGGAAATAGGTTTGTTGGAATCTAGCTTGCAAATATGTTGTTTCCACTGGTCATACTGTAAACATGAATGGACCTCTGTCAGAGTTTTATAGGACTATGGATCTTAAAGTTATGGACATTAACGACCATCAAAGACAAAGGATTTGCAAGGTAAATCCTACAAGATGCAGCACCGGGACAAACTAATAGTCATATGAAATGGACATTCAGAGTTTGGCACTGATTTTCCAGATCAGACTTCTGCCGTGATTTTCCAGAAAAAAAGGACGGATTATTGCATGGCTGCTTTGCTAATTCAAAGGTGGATGCACTGTCACAGATATAATCTGAGCAATTTTAAGATGCCCCTGCTGTGGTTCGGCCCTACCCCCCAACCTCAGTTGCCTTAACAGACCATGTGAATGCCCCTAGACCATCTCAGCACGAACTTGGTCAGGTTTAATAACCTTTTGCCCCATAGCAATCCTGCGTTAGCCAAGAGTTATTTTTAATCACACGTGGTGCCTCTCACTACAAGTGATCCATGCAGCCCCAAAGATCAGCAGGCATCAGTCATCCGCAAACCACTCACATTCCGTATGAAAAATGTAGCTCGTGACCTCCTGCTCCCTGAAGAACAGTCGATATTAAAAGCAATCCCACAATATTCAATGGTACAGGTAGAGGTCAGATCAGACTGGCCCTTGCTAATGCACTGTGTCAGTGTTTCTTTAGTGACCTCATCAGTCCTCTCAGAATTATCTTTCTTTAAAACATGTCATGTCTGTCTCCTTATGAAGAAAACCTTCTAGATGAGATTTGATCTTGCGTGTTCCTGCATCTAGAGAGAAGCTGTATCACGGAGGAGGCCAGCTGACCCCTTTAACTCAGGGGGATTTCAACTCCGAAACTTAATGACACTTTAATTGCTACCTGTCCTTTAAGAGAGAGAAATACAGCCGTTCTGGGACTGTGGGTTTCAGAATGGTGTGTAAGGGAAGTACCAGGAGATGTACATATTCAAAAATGCTAAAAACACCTCTGCAAGTATCCAAGCTGGGATTGAAGAGCAGATGGTCTTCTATGAGAATGAAGGATCAGCAACTACGTCAACAAGTCCACAAGTTCAGTCTTTGTTTTAGCAAGAGCAAGTGATTTTCACTCAGCTTATATTATTCATCAGAGAGTGTGTATGTGTGTGTTTTTAAATAAAACATGAGTATGTTTCCTTAGTTTGGTTTTGCATACTTTAAAGCTGAATGTCTTTCATCAGTTGGTTTGGGTTTCAGACTTTGGCATTTTAACCAATCAAAATAAACATTCTCAAACTTTCTTAAATGTATATGCAAAAATGCTCAAAAAGTTTAATTTGCCATAAATCTCATCTTTCCACAGAGTTCCAAGCTACCATTTTAATTTTGCTATCACATATTTCAAGCTGCCAAACTCCACATATAAATCCTGAGGGAAGAGGATAGCGGGTGGGAAATAAGTTTGGAGAGGGTTAGGTCTGTTTGTTTGCCGCCTTCTATTTGTTTGGGTTTTAGATTCGTGCATTTATTTTCATTGTCTTCCTTGCAACCACGAGACATTTATGTCTATAAAAGTGAGCCTTGTATTCTCTGTGGATTTCAGGAAAAAAAAAAGAAAAGCTGTAAGATTTGCAGTACAATGATGGAAGCTGGCAGTTCGCAAATAGTATGAAATGATTTTAGTTTAGTCTCGTTCCTCTATATCTCCTACTCATCTACCAC
Organism: Balearica regulorum gibbericeps; assembly: GCF_011004875.1. NCBI lineage: Eukaryota > Metazoa > Chordata > Aves > Gruiformes > Gruidae > Balearica > Balearica regulorum. Next base: position 8,113,742 of record NC_046184.1, on the reverse strand, counting down.
CCTCCCTTAGAGTCAAGGATTATCTGTGTTTTTTCCTAGTGTTCCTCTGACACTTTTGCTCTCCACTTGACAAATGCAATCAAACTATAGAGCAGAGCAGAGCTGGTAAATTAAGGTACTTAAGACAAGAGTTGATTTTAGAAAACAGCCAGAATTTTGTGTGATTTTCAGACAAAACCCACTGAAGTTCATACATGATTTTGCAGCCAGCATTGCCAGATCATTAGAGAAAAGATGCAGTTGTGGGAGAGGAAGCAAATTGTTGCACTCATATTTCTGTCATTCTATTTCCCCCCAAGAAACAATCGGGGACTATTATTTACTGCTGATTTCCTATGCAAAAGAAAGGTTCTTCATGGAAACGCATGCCTTCATGCGCTCTCCTACAATACATACATTGTGAAGAAATAATTGCACAAAACAGCTGCTTCCTATTTCCTCCAGGCTGGCTGCTCTTGGGAATGATGGCTTTTGAAAAGCCACAAAGTGCAGCCCCCTCCCAGCATGTCATCCCCCTGGATCCAAGCACAGCTTTGTCCCTCACCAACCAGAAGACCAGGACATTTTGTAACCCCTCATGTTCAGATCAGCCTCTGCTCGACCAGTAGTCAACAATTTGCTCTTGCAAATCTTCCAAGGATGGCCTCTGAGCTCCATGGACAGTAGATGTGCTCAGCAGGGACCCAATGGGTTGCTGGCTTCTCCTTCAGACCTTGAAGGAGGTGGCAATGCTCCTCAGGTCTGACTTGGAGGCAAACCTTACAGCAAGGGGTCCGTAGGAAGATCCCAGGTTTTGTTTTATGCCATTGGAAGTGACTGAGTTTTTTGCCCATATTACCCAAGGACTCTACTATACGGAGGTGGGACAAGAGCCTTGAGCAAGTTTTGAAGACCTCAGAGATGCAAAACCCCACGCGGGCAGCTTTAAGGCAAGGAAGATTGAGGCACCTGTAATGAGGTGCTCTGCCTGTGTTCAGGGTGGAAAATGAAGGGTAAATAGAGCAGTTGGTATCAGGCATTGTGAGCCAGGAGAGGTCCGATGCAGAGCCATCATGTCATCTATTTAAGTGGGCTTGTTCATGCAAAGAGGCTTGATGATTTGGGGGAATGTTTTGTACACTGCGAATGTTAAATGACCCCTGATAAACAAGGAAAGCCTATTAACAGGCTGCTCTGAAAGCAATCAGGCTTAATTATCTCAAAATACTGGGCTCTGCCAGACTATAAAAACCTGTTATTTATTTTAAAAGTTTTGAAAACATCTGTAAGCTAAATATATTTGAATGTGTATTTGTAAATTTACATGCCTGTGTATGTGGTGATTATTCAATGAGAATGGACTTCTGCTGCTCATTTCTGCTATTTCTTCTTTTTTTTGGCTACGGTTGTATTTTCTGACTGCAGCAGTCAAATGCTTGGTGTCAGCGAAATGCATATGAATATTCTTTCTCCGCATTTTTGGGCTTTTGAAGGAAGGTTTGTTCTCACCCTCCCAAAACAAAATCCTCACCCACAACCTACTTGAGAAGTCCTTTGATGTCCACTTACTCGGTATAAAGATACAGGGCTCTAGATCTCAACCCTTCCGTTTGCCAGCCCAGGCACTAATTCTCCCATCTATTAAAACTTTGTAAGAGGGCAGAGTTGAACATCACATTTAATCATTGATCAGACCATAATGAATCACTATATTATATTAACACACTCGTGCTTTTATTTCATTGTGAGCATCTTTCTTTTTTTTTTTCTTAGAAAGGGAGATAAAGTGTAGCACACTTTTTGTTGGTGTAAGGAGTAGAATTATTTCATTTTTTAAAAAAAAAACAACCCAAATGCTGCCTTTTCCAGCTGCAGGATTTGCATATACAAAATGAAAATGCTTATCTGATGGTTCACGCTGAGTGTGGCATTGCATGCAGTCATTAATGATCAAAATCGTTCTAATTAATTCAGGTGTTAAATTTTAATTAAGGCACTGTGCTGATTAATACCAAATACACAGGGAAGGAATAACTGCATTTTGCTCATGAGGGACTGGCTGCTGTGCAGATCTAGTGGTGTCAGAGCACCCTCATTAAATGTAGCTCAGCTGTGCTGCATTACCCTCCAAAATCCAGTGGTGCAATCACCATTTCCAGCCTTATATATCAATGTGCCATGTATTCAAAGCACTGTCCTCTGTCTTGCACAGGAGCAGCTAAATGCGTTGTCAAGCTTCATCTTTCTTTCTCTTTGTTGTTGTTGGTTTTGTGAATGAGAAGCATTTTACTTGTTCCTAAAGGTGCACGAGGTAAGGAAGAAATAGCTGCCTCTGCCTTTTCCATCCTCTGGCCTTCTGATGGCAAATACTTTGCCTGAAATTGGACATCTCTTGCGTCACTTGCGTGTATTTTGTTAGCAACATCAATGCCAAGAAGCAGGTCAAGACCAGCATTGAAAGCTGCCACCTTGACCGGTGGCTGCTCCAGGTCCGTAGAGGCCAGCAGACACCCAGCTCCCCTTATTTACCCATGCGCTTGAGCTGCCGTCTAACCGGATTAAGTGATCCAATCCATCATGTTTGCGATAATCTCACTGAGGCAATTGATTGGGAAAGAGTAGATGAATGTAGTCCTGTGAGCCCCAGTTTGCTTTGGCTCATGCTACAGCCACTTGCTCCGTGGCTGCGGCCAAGCACTTTTGAGACAGTGGATGTTAATGCTTCTTTCCTACTCTCTTCCCACACGCTGGAGAGCTTGCCAGGCTTGACGGTGCTCACTGGAAGACAGTGCTCGTCATATGCCTGCTAGTCACGGTGCCGACCATGCGGTTGAAATATATATATTTGTTTCATATATAAAGCACAATACAATAAAGAGAAGGTTAGTCATGCCTTAATCCAGACCCTGAATATCGTTATGCTACCCCAACATAATGAAATCCTTTATGTTTATCCATTTTCTCTAAAATGCCTTTAACACACCATTTGTTAAACTGCAAATAGATAAAAACATTTATTTACAAAACCCAAAGTAGACAGCACAGGTGCAAAGCTGGTAAGAACAGGTGAAAGGAAATAAAAGATCGTGACCCTGCACTTAGATTATCCTTAGTGGTTTCTCTTCTGCTTCATTATCCATTCTCGGTGCTCTGTCATCTTGAGATTGCATTCATTGGATAGACCCCAAACTCGTGCACCCCATTTGATTACATATCATATGTAATATATTTGATTATATAGTCTGGATCCATCACCAGAGGTCATTCAGGTTTGCCTCCCCTTCATCTCATTCAGGGCACAGGACACTTTTGTCCCTCCCTTCATGCAGCCACCGCTTGCCAGCACCCACTTCGGTTGTGCTCATGTCCCTTGAGCATTGGCCCAAGCAGTTCAGCCCTGCCCATAAGGGCAGGAGCTGATTTTTCTGACCTAGTTTAGGACATCTAAAAATTAGACATCTAATTCTGGGCTGTTCACCTTACTGTCTCCCTATAGTTGATGAAAAGTAGTAGGTGCATCCAACACGTGGTTCGTCTCATCCTAAAATTGATGTCTAAGATCAGATGAGTGACTTCTGGACACCTGTGGCTAGGAGGAAACATACTGTGGGGTGACTAACTTAAAATTAGGCATCTGATTTTGACATGTCTGAGTTCAGATGAGAGAAATCCTTCCCCTAATGACTATTTTTACTCAGAGTAAGCCTAACTCACACCTTCAGGCTGGACTTGGGAAAGCTATCTTGGACGTCTGAACTCTTTCCAGAGCATATTAGGGTGGGTTTTTTCAGAGCTAGATGTTGACTGTCCCTTTTTCTGGATGGAGTAAAGGGAAGGGAAAGTTTGGAGACCTGCCCCTTTGTCCCACTGCAGTGGTGGGTCACAGAGGCAAGGGTCTGGGAGGTCAGTCAGGGTCCCATGAGAAAGGTAGGTCCCTCCCCCAGATAAACTGTGAGGTCCCTTGGTGCTGTGAGGGGCTCCTTTCTGCCCCACCGCATCTGTGCAGCCAGATGGCTCAACGCTGCTCTGTGTTGGCACTGCAGATCATCGTCACTGAAAAAAACGTTTGCTGGGAGCCCCTGGGCCATCATCAGAGGCTGTGAACTTCCTACCTGATAAGCAGCGATGACAACCTAGGTGAGGCGGCAGCTGTACCTGACTGCTGAGTCTAAGTACACGTGACTGCAAGAGAATTAATCCCAGACAGTGAATGCACATTGCGTGGAGCTGATTATTCACTGCATGTAGCAGAACAGGTGGTCTGCTGTCAAGCAGAAGGACAAGTGCTTTACCCCCTCAGAGGCTGGAATCCAAAAAATGCCATTTCTTTTTCTTTGGCCACTCTGGCAGAGTGAAAAGTTTTATGAGCTCCCTTGGGGAGGGGTTCAAAATCGAGGAACATGGAGGCCCTGTGCACGCCTGATGCTTCATCCGGTGCAGAATACAACCGGTGCTCAGTGTTGCCCGAGGGCAGCAATGGCAGCACTGCCATCCATGCAGGCAGCAGTGGGAGTGGTAGAGGGCTGTGTTGCCTGTCCTGCCTTCTCTCCTCTCTGTACAGCAAGAGCTGCACAGCATCCAAGTAAATACATTTTTATCAAATGCAAGAGGTAATGGAGGTGAAAATGTTATGGTTGTGTGCTGGTAGGTTTGCAGAAAAAAAAAAAAAAGTCTGCAAGAGTTTAAAATTGCCACGGCTTTTAATGTATTTCTTGTCCCAGTATTTAACTTTCATGTGTTGAAAGCAGCCAGGAGAAACTGTTAAAGGTGCAGTTAGTGGCAATTGTCAAATTGTAAATCAAATGGGAAAAGAAGAATGGGTCAATAAAAATAAATAAAAGGGATGGTTCCCTGGGTGGGATGGAAAAGCCAGTGCTTTTGTTAGTCTGAAAATAACCTATTTCTCCCCCAATAATCAAGGGCATTTCATTATATAGAAAAACACAGGTGAAGTAGTAGTGAAGTGACTTAGCCTGAGATTGCTCATTGTCCAGCGAACCACAGTGACAGCATAAAGCCAAACTGCTACAAAACAAAGCGCAAAAGAGCATCTCCTGGTTGTAGTTCTGGGTGCTGCTCCCCACTATCCCCTGACTGAATCATACCACACACAGGAGCATCTTTTCCCCACAAGCCTCTTATTAGTCCTATAGGACTTCTCCCAGATATTCAGATTTCTTACCTTCTTCCTGATCAGGTAGGCTGGTACCACCACTGGAGTTGCTCTGCTCTAACTAGACAGCTCCTGCAATCTGAGTGCAAAACTTCACATGCAACCCAGGCTTTACCTCTGCCACCTCTGCACCTCTCCGAAGAAGAGATGCTGGTTTATAGCTCCCTACATATCAGGGTGAACTCCCCAAGTCATTTTTACTCCTCAGTGCAGGCAGATTTGACCTCTGGCCTTTAAAGATCAAAGGCTATGGTCTGACACCATTGTACCATCTAACTTCCACTTCATTTGATCTGTTCATGTGCCTACTGTTTTCCACATCATTGACAAGGCACTGGGTGGGTGATTTGTCATAAGGTTGACAGTTATAGACTGTAATGTGTATAAATAGACCCTGTTTTTTAAGGTAATCAATGGAAAAATGAGGATAGAGTCTGAAAGGTTACGAATATATGTATTTATTCCTGCCTTTTGCAGACACAAGGGGCAGGGGTCTTCACTGGAAACTTCCACACAAGCATTTAGTTCAGGGGCCACCCACGAGCCAAGTCCCCAGCTGATGTAGGGTAACAGCAGCTCTCCTGGTGACACAAGGGATGTCCTTTTATGCCAGGCTTTATTTTGCCATCACAGAGAGCTGTGTTTTGCAGTTGTGTTACCTCCATAGGATAAGGTCTATAGTGTATGAGGCGCCCCACAACTGTAGGGTAAATAGCCACCAAGCCCAATGTGCAGTGTTCACTGATGGGTTCTTACAGACAAGAATAAGGATGTATGTCATAGTACTTCCCAGCAAGGAATAAATTGTCTTCCTAAGCTAAAAGTTGCAGCAGGACCCTTGTGTTTAACAGCCATGACAGGACTTAACCTCTCTAAAATTATGTGTTTCCTTTACCTGTTTCCTTTTGAATCACTTACACCTTGGACTCCACAGTATCTTTTGGCAATAGATTTAAGTTTAATGATATACGGTATGAAAAGTGCTCTCTTAGGTTCATTTTAAACTAATGTGTGATGACAGCATTTCATGCCTAATATCTCCTATATTATGAGAAACAAATTAGTAGCATTTTTCTATTCCTCTTTGCTGCACTATTTGTGATTTTACAGACCTTTATCTTTAGATCCTCTTTATCACTTTTCCAAGCCCAAAAGTTCTCTGTTCAGTTTCCTCCGCTTTGTGAAAGCCCTTCTACACCTTTGATCATCTCTGCCTCTCATCTCTCTCTGTCTTCTCTAGTTTTTCAAGATGAAGTCATCAGAACAACACAGAATTTTAAAAATACGGGTGCACAGAGATTTCTGCAATGGTATAATGAAGTCTTCATTTCATTCTCAATCCTTTTCCCTTAGATTTCCTAATGTTCACTTTGCCTTTCTCATCACCATTCAGTTTGAGCCAATGTTTTCAGAAAACTACCCACAGCGTCTCCAGCATCTCTTTCATGACTGATATCAGCATTTTGAAAGCATCATTGCATACACGTAGGCAGGTTTATTTTTTCCCCCAGCATCTCACTTTTCATTACTTGACACTGAATTTCAGCTGCCATTTTAATGGTATGTAATTCAGTGCCCTGAGATCCTCCTATAGGCCCTCACGGTTGGCTCTGGAGTTGGGTCTCCTGATGCTTTGTGTCACCTGCAAGTTGTGGCACCTGAATGCCTCTCCCACCTGGGTTCAGTTAGCATCAGGGGGGACAGCAGACCCTGCCACTGCTGTGAATTTAACCTCCAGTCTTCTGGAGCTCTATACGGATGAAGCTGGGTTTCCACAGGGGGTCAGTGGAGGCTTCCTTAGTCCATGGAGATAACAAAAGGGAAAGCGACACTCACAGTGTGTGGGCTGCAAAAGGAGCTGTTACATATTGCATGCACACAACGGGCTTTTTATGTCCTCATTAAAGTCAATGAGAGCTTGCCATCTGCTTCAGCAGGGCCAGCATCAAGGTATAAAAATATTATGCAGGGTTTAGATGGTGCCTTTTCCTGAGCACTGGCTGATCCGTACTGTGACCCCTGAACTAGGTATGAGTTATCACTTCTGTCTTTCAGGAGGGAAAGCAGAAAGTGAGAGTAAAGCAGAGATTTCAAAGATTATCACTGTCTCTCATCTGGCCATATGTGTCTGAGCAGAGGGAATGAGAAGCAGACAAGGGAATTGGCAACGTATCTTATGTGACATCCCCTGTCAGCAGGTCTCTATTTCTGTCTGACTTTATGATCTCTTTTTCTCAATCTTGCAACTCCAACACTCCACAGCAAGCTGGGAGTCTGCCGGGAAAGTTGTGAGCTAACTAGGTGACAGCAATAGTGAGACACAATTGCAGAAGCTGTAATAAGCAGTATTGATTTTGAATAAACACGTGAGTAATATTGACTTGGAGAAGCTGTCTCCTAACAAGTAGAAGGACTGACTGGCTCCAAAGGATGGAAAAGTGGAAGTCCCTTTCTGGAACTGGGTAAGGCAGGTTTCAGTCACAGATATGAAAGCACAGTCTGTTTCCAGCATCCTTTCTCTCAATCCTGTTGGCAGATAAAGGCATAAGAACCACAGGGCTTTGTAAATGAATGAAGAATAAACAAAGTGGTTTAGATGGATTGATAGTAGAAGGGGGACAATGGATAGAGCAATGTAAGCAAGTGGTGAGTGAGCCGTGGTCTAGTGCTTGAGAAAAGGTTGATATCTGAATGATACGGAATTGTTAAAGGGAAAAAGAAGAAAGGTTTTGGTGAAGTATATCTGTGAGAAGCTGGGAAAGACATGCAATGAAAACTTAGGACTGTGATTTTCCATCCATGGTTGACAGAGTCTCCTGTAGATCTATGGCTTGTGGATGGATCCCCAGAAATTCTCACGGGATTTTTTTGGCATGAGTCGTATCTGAATAGATTAATCTGAATGCTCTCCTCCAAAATTTCTACAGAAACCCCACTCCTTCCCGTTTACAATGCAGCTGTCTTCTCTCTTTTATTCACAATGGCACATACCATAAGTTCTCACAATATCAGTTGCACAAGATTCCCATGGTGACCCCATTCCTGGAAAAGGGACATGGAGGCAATGTTTGCAGATGTCTTTAAATAATATTAACTGGCAGAAAACATGGGGGTAAGCCTGCTACCTTTGATCAGGCAGCTCTCAGCAACCCACCCAAGAACCAGAGCAGGGAAAACTTGGCTAACACATGGAGACCAGCAAGATCTTACATACAGGTGTAATTCTGCCTTTGGCTGCAGCAACAAAAGCTCATATTGCGGTCTGTAATGTTCACAAGTAATAAAAGAAAAAAAAACCCACCAAAAAACAAAAACAAAACCAACAAAAAACCCAACCTCCAAACACCCTCTCCTCCTTTGCTTCAGGTCCGCATCAGCACTGCTCTGAGGTCTCTTCAGGATCAATGGTGAGGTGCCATGGATTCAGTGGACTCTGACTTAGGGTCACAAGTCATGAGAGATTAGCCCTGAATCTGACCAGCTAGCACTAAGTCAAACGATACGCAACGGAAAATGGCCACATTGACAGCTTATGCCTTGAACAAAGGCAGAAGTGCCTTAACACTTCCCATTTCTTGATGAGCAGCTTCCAGAAAGGGTCAAGGTCAAAGATCCAGCTCTCGCCTCTGAGACTTTCTTGGGGAACCTCTCTGTCCTGGCAGACAGACATAGAAATGTTTTTGTCCTGGGTGATGCTGCAAAATAACTTCAGACCATTCACCCAAGCCCCAGACATCACCACTGGTCCATGGATCTCAACATGAGACCCAGTCACCCTGTATGGCATGGATATGTGGATTATAATATGAGCAGTAACACTGTGGATGCCTTCCTCAGAAATAAAGAGATTGAGCTCCTTCGCATAAAATCACACAGAAAGTAGGGCATCTGGGAGGCAAAACTCCCCATTTCTTACAACTCCCTAGTTGTTCTTTCTGTATGGCAGCAAGAAGGCTGCTGTATGTAACAGGGGTCTGCTGAAATGAGGGCATTCCTTCCGCACATGCATATTCAAAGATTAAAGAGAAAGCTTTGAAATATTTTCAGAAAAGGGGGTCAATTATGTAGATTTTGCATGGCTTGTTATTAAGGCCAAAACTCACATCGTTTTCTCAAGGGCTGGAGGATACCAAGGCAAAGATGTAAAGGAGTGAGTCCAGATTTGCCAGGAAGAAGGGAGGGAGAATCAAAACATTGTTAATTATATCCTCTCAAGAAAGGACTTGTGGTGCTAGGAATTCATCCCAAGAGGGTAATTTCAGGGCTACAAGTTGTAATATATATTATTGCTGGTCTAAGCAGGAGCAGGGAGGAACTCCGACTGTGGCACCTTCAGTAGCTCTTTGCAGAGGACTCTACTTGTAACTTAAACAGCCTGTTCTGGGTGATATGATATCCTTCCCCCAACCTGTCTGAAGTCTTCCACACCAATACAATAACGAGTTGAAGGAAAACTGGTCAATAACGATTTCCTCGGAATTTGCAAACTTGTTGACAAAGTTTCTTACAAAGGCTGTTAGGGAAACTGGAGACATTTGGTGAAAGTTCAAGTATTGTGTCATTGATTAAAAACTGGCCAGGAGAAAGAAACAGAACAGGAATGACTAGTTATTACAATGCCAAAAGCCTAACAAAAGGCTATAAGAGGGAACATATTAGCCATCTTTTAGTACATAAATAAAAGGCTTCATTTAGAAGAATTAAGACTATTATATTTCTTTGATATCCAACTAAAATTCCAGAAGTATTAAGTTTCTCAATTAATACCATACACATTCATAGGTTATTAGAAGGTTACTGAAAATAGGGTCTCCTGAAGCAAAGAAGAAGGCGGGTTTTATAATTCCCTGTGCAAGGTTTGATGTATTTCTTGAGTCTGGGAAGGAAGGCTGGGTCTTGGTGTTGGAAAAGTGCTTTTGTGTTCATAGTTTCCACAATGCAAAAAAGAGAATGGAGAATGGGTGGGAATGATCAACACTTTATATCTGGACCAAACATTCACCGTAGGTCAAGTGAAATATTTGGATGGTAATGAAAATTTAAAATCCCAGTAGAGCAGCTTGCTGTTCCACAGCTGATCAAAAAATGATCACATAAAATCATTTTTCAATGGAAAAGCAGATTTCAATGAAAGATTTAAAAAGCATAGCCAAGTATCACTTCCCATGAGAAAATATCCAGTTTTCTCAAAAAGCTGAAACGTTTGGGCCCAAATAGTGTTTTCCAGAGAAAATTATGGCATCTTATGATGTACACAGGTTACATCAGAGGGAAAAACATTTTCTGATCAGCTTTGTAGATCCTTTTATTCCTGACTTCATAGCATGAATTAGCTAGGAGTACAGAAATGATGGGATAGTGGTGTACCACTTTTCTTCTAGAGACATCAGAACATTTCACAAAGGCACTGATGTCTCTTTAGTACAGGATGACGGAAGAGAAGGAGAGCTGAAGGAGGTACCTAAAGCCAGTGTGAGACCCTGGAAGGGAACCTGCATGTCCTAACTCCCCGTGCAGGTGCCCTTTCCAGTAAATTGTGGGGTATGTTATTTTCAAATGAAAATCTCTGAGCTGATCTTTCAGAGTTGGCAAAAAGAGGCAATGAATAGTCACAATTAGAAAGCTAACTCTGACTTTTTCTAAAGGGGAAAACTATAGGACTGCCCATTTATCTCCAAATTGAATCGAAGACTATACAACTCTGCGTTGAGCATTGTTATTTTCCTTTATCAGCAAGGCATTGTTTTGTTGCATGAAATCTGTATGTTCAATAGATTTGATTTTCCAAGCAGCTGGGTTATCTTGCACTGTGAAGGCTCTCTCTTAATCTCAATTGCTGTGCTTTTCTCAGCGCTGTTCCCAGCTGCTCAGAAATGAGCACGGCGCTTTCATCTGTCTTTTCGTGCTCTTATTAGGTGTGACAGTTTCAACAATACCCGTATGTAGAAAAATATGCCGGTTTTAATTTGGTTTTTAAAAATGTTATTGTCAAAAAAATATAGGCAGAAAGATGTTGCTTTTAAATAATAGAAGTCCTGCCATGATCACACACTAATGATGTATTTCCTTAGAAAGATGGGCTTTTTTTTCTTTCCAGTTTGCTCTAACACATAATTGCAGCCAAACCTTATTTGTCCACAGGAGACAAGGGAACAGAAAAGAGCTGAAATATGCTATAGGTGCTTTTCAAGTGATGGTGACACACAATTAGGATTAATGTATGTATCTGATACTTTAGTTCCTGGTAAGAGTCTTTTGAGAGACTAGATTGTTGACTATCCACTTTTTTTTCTGTCCTGATAAGCCTTTTTCATGTAAAGAAACCCTCCCCTGGCTTGATGAGGTCATGATTTTGTAGAGCACCTATTGACATGACTGAAGTACCAACACAACAGGAGAGAAAGGGGGAGCAGAACTACTTGGGAGGATGGGATGCTTCAGTGGGAGACTCTTTGCTTTGAAACTAAACAATGTTCAATGTTACAAGCAAGTGCTTAGAAAACCAAGCTGGAAATGCCTGAAAATCAGTGTCAGCCTCACAGCTATCCCGAGCATCTGCAATGCAAACCAAGTTGCCTTTTGTAAAGTTGCCTGGGCTGAAGTGTTGTCAATGGTTTAAGTTAACAGGCTGCACTTAAACCAGGGTGAATGAGAAGTCACCACGCACCCAGTGCTGCAATAGGAGTGCTCACCTGGGGGCCAGAAAGTCCTTGGCCCACTGCTCTAAATCCAGCAGATCCCAGGCAGAGCTCCAGTAAACCTAGCATTGCTCTGTTAGGAAAACAAGAGGATGGTCTCTTCGGTCTCCTCTCTGGATCACAATCATTCTCCTGTCTTTGTAACAAAATGGCTTTGACAAGGAACTCGTGATAGTTATACAGAAGGAATGCACATTTGCTCTGGAAATGTCATCATCAGGTCTAAGCTAATGTCATTTGGATAAGAGGGGGCTATTCACATCAGCTGGAAATGTTGCCAACAAACTAAGACAAGTAGGTATGAAGCCAGCCTGCAGACTGTTCACTTTGGAGTATTTTCCTATTTTCCTATTGCTACCATGTTTATGAGATATGCACTGAGTACAGAATCACTGTGGCCTGTCAACATCTAACCAACTGAGTATTTGACCCCTGTGTTTTAGAAGATGTAATGATACTGAAATGTTAGATACCTGAGGCTACAATAAGGGCTGTAAAACATTTTTCTTTTCTATGTAAAACTCAGGAAAGCAGTTGATCTGCACAATAGTTTATTCTGCATTATTAAAGGCTTATTGCTAAAGGTTTGGTGAAGGTTTGATCTACAGCTCAACCCTCCTGGGTTGGGCAGCCCAAGGCAAGAGAGACCTTTGTCTGATATAGTTTTCTGAAGTTTTCTAACAAAATAGATTACCAGCAAAAGCATTATTTTGCTAATGCAAGTGTGCCTAAGGACTTTGCCTACATAAGAAAAGCTGCTTTTAAAAAAATCCAACCAAACAACGAAATACAGTAAGCTACTTCTCACCAATGATCTGAAAAATCACAATATTGCAAGCAGCAACAGGAGTCCCATGTTAGACTTTCTCTAGCAGCAGATGAAAGCCTTGCCTTCTCATGGCTGTTTGCTCCTTCTGCTGTATCTTACTTCTCTTCACAGGGCAGATAACATAAACCTCTATTCACTTTTGGGTTTTTTTCCTCTCATGGTTTTTTTTTTCTTTTAGATGAGATTATTTTTCTAATCCAGTATCTCCCAGATAAATAGGCACACCAGCTCTGGGGACTGGGAAATGGGTTTGGGGAGGCTGAGGAAGGACAGGAGCCCCTTCACTTACTGCTGCTAGATAAATCATCACACAAAACCATAGCCTGCATGTCTGACACGAGTGCTTACAGGCTGCAGTGCTACAGGATGAGTTTTCTTTGGGTGAGATAATTTTACTTCCCAGGTGGTTATCACTAATGGGTAATAAATCCAATGATGTTTCCAGCAACCTTTTAAAATGAGGACCACTTAATTATCTATGGGACACTGATTTAGTGTAAAACACTAAACATAGTCTGTTCAGGTTTTTTTTTCAAAATACCAGACGTTAAAGATGTTCTTAAACATCATCATCGTCATCATCATACCACCTTTAATAAATTTCTAGATTATCTATGTGAGACCCTGTGGGAATAAAAAGCACTCTGAGGAGAAACTATAGCAATTCAGCAGTGGTCAGCAGAGGCAAACACACTCTGAAGATGAGGATGAAGGCCATGGTGCAGTACTCTCGAGGCGATGTTCTCAAGCCCAGCCACAGCAATGTCCTGGACACCCTTGAGGAGCACACCAGCAAGGTTACCTCAAAGGACTGTGGCTGCAGGAAGACTAGCTCCAAGGGAAGAAGTAGAGAGATTCATTGTAGGGAAGAAAGAGGCAAGGACAGGAATGTACCCCCGGTTCTGGCTCTCCAAAGGCAGATGCATGTAACAGCAGTGATAAATAATAGCAATGGGACAGCACCAGGCAGGAGTCAATGCTACAGTATCTGTGCCGGCCTTGCTGGAGACCACTGCCATACAAAAGAGAATGCAGTCAGCAAACATCTGAAGAAAATGCTTTTGGTGATTATGGGCAAAAAGTGGTTCAGTAGCTTCTCTTGAAATTAGATCCATTACTACTGCTATTTCATTACCATTAAGAACTTATTGCTGACAATATTTCCTATAATTTATGCACTCAGGTGACAACCCAGGAGCAGCATCTGTCTTCTTAGCAAGACCCTGCCCATACCTGATCTTACCCTGGGGCCCCAGGAGAGCCAGGGACTTCACACAAAGTCCAAAACATGGGGTCCCCTTCAGCTCATCCCACCTTTGAGCACCAGCAGCGAGCTTTCCGCATCCTGATATGGTTTTCTGCCTGTTCTAGGTTGACGTCTGTGACACAGACAAGGAAAGGTTGCTGTTCTCTTGGACATGTGGTATTTGCCAGGCAAAGGCAACAGAGCAGTGGGCTCCACAGCCCACTGGTGACCTGGTGCCAGGACAGGCTGGGCTGCCCAGGTGGCCTCACTCCCACCTTTCCACAGTCAGCTACAGATGTAGCTGGTATTGGTACGAATACCCCATTAACAGGTTAATCAGGACTATAAGGAGCAGCTTGCTAGTGATTTTTAGTTAGGAAAAAAAAAAAAAAGGATCTAAAAATGTACTTGTGCCTGGCAGGGTTGCTCTGCAGAACTAATCCTTTGCATTTCTTTTGCATCTTCCATCTGTGATTTCATGGTTAATTGACTTATCCATGGAATGTTCCTCTAAGGTATAGATTATCTTCACTTTCAGTGATAAAAACAAGTGCATAGGGGTTTGCAACATAACTTGCTCTAAACCCTCACGGGATTACAAGGTAGGGGAGAGTAGACCTGAGTCCCTGCTCTGCATCCCCAAGGTGGGCTCCCTTTTCCCATGGAGACACACCAGAAATCATCCTCCATGTGGGTAAGAGCCACCACGTGCTGCACCCCGTGGACCGCAGCATTGCCCAAAATGCTGGGCAAGGATTTGCTGGCCCTGGCCAGGGCATGAAGTGTGGAGCTGCTCTTGTCCCACGTGTCAGCCCTGAGGCACAAGTCAGGCCAGTGCTCATGGAGAAATGCCATCGCTGCCGTCACGTGGTTGGCTTTTGCTTTCACTCATCCCAGTGTCAATAACTGCACCACAGCACCGGCTGTATTGATCGTGCTGATGCTTTGAAGATCAATGTTTGTAACAGTCCTGGCTACAGCTCTTCAGGGGGATCAAAGCTCAGTCCTCCAGTTGTAAGGCTGAACTTCATCCCCCTGGAAGCTGTGGGAGACTTTACGTGTTATGGGTTAGAGGGAGACACATAATGAATACCTTGGGTTACATCTGTATAACTCCTGTAAGGACTAATAGAAGACAAACATCAGCCTCCTTTGAATCAATAGGAGACAACCCCCATGCAACAGATTTCTTTCTTCGACTGAATGGAATCCTTCCCCAGACATTCATTTGTGTGCTTGCAGAATGATACTGCCTTTTAAATTGCTTTTAATAAGCAAAGTAAGGTAAAGAGGGAAGGATTGTTAAGAAGTGTTGATGACATTGCAAATGTAGTAGCATATAAAAAGCAGGTGAGGAAACACTTAGAAAAATTGGGTTTCCAGCAGTCATTACATCCAGGTGATGCTAAGACTGTAGTGTAAAGTGAATTAGCTGATTAACTTATTGAACCTTTGCAAATATCATGCACAGCAGGCAGGTTTCAGGCAACTGGTACAATTTGACCCCATCTCCTTAAACCACAATTTTTTAGCTTTTTCCCCATATCATCTACCATTTTTAAAAGTTCAGCTCCACTAGTTTGGTGACTGCCCTTCTTATTGCATGCAGGATAACTCAGACGGGCAATCACGGTGTTAGGATAATGAGCAGAAACCTTAATGAGAAGTTTTTATCCTTATTTCTGCCAGGATTGTGACACAGGAAACACAAAAAATGCATTTCTGTTCGGCAGCTAGGACACGCGCCACCTTATCCTAACGCAGGTCAAGGGAAGTGCCAGTTCACTCCACTTACTATAAAGAAATGATAATGAACAAGCTGAGCTGGAGCCAGCCACACCATAGACATTTGAAGTTAGCTGAGATGAATCCCACCTCTGAAGACTGACCCAGCCCAGTGAGTTTTGTTGTTGTTTCCAGCTGAAGAAAGATTGGGGTCCCTGAATTTTAACAGCGTCTAATAGTGGCATGAATTCCGGCATCAAATATTAATTCAGATAAGGCTTTGATGTAAGTGGGGATTGTTGCTTAGGCTGAAAACAGGCTGATGATATGAATTCATTATATGTAGAAGCTCTCCTGTGCCTTGCTGGAGAAGCTGTGCCAGCATTGTTATTTTACATCTTTATTGACATTTTGGGAGATGGATAAATGTCCCATTAGCCCAGTAAAGATGGAGAAATGAGACAGCAGGGAGACCTAGGATCAGAACTATTCTTAGAAGAATATCTGTATGGCTGTGGCTCATGCAGTGAGAGCAGCACCCAAAAGGGGCTAGCACCTCTGCAGATACTTAGAGCTCCTGCCCCAAAGACCTGAATCTAGGGGGTGAAAGGGTTTGAGAGGACCAAGAATTTAAATGAACTGAAGCAAGGAAGAAAAAGGTGATCCCCGACCTCTGAGTCTCTTTAACTCTCATCTTCTTTCCAACACCAATGAAACCTTGCTCAGAAACCATAGCAGCTGGGACATGCAGTGACCAACAGCTGGTCAGCCAAAGGGCATCCCCAGGGAGGCTTGGAGCTCACAGAGGAGAGGAACCCAAGGAGGGGCTCACAGGCAGCTGCTGAAGGAGGTACACCTGTGTAGCTAGACATATCCATTACAGCATGAGGCAGCAACATGCTGCTGGCATCAGCCAAACACTGATTTTATTTGGGGGGTGATGGGGCCCCCAGTTGAGCTGTAAGGGGAGGGGTGTCAGTCACCTATGCCAGAAGGTAAACCTGACAGTGATAGTGATGATTCTGAGTTTACCAACAGTTCATGGGTGCAAGAGGGTGGGATTTATTAGGGCTTGAACAAACCAAGATAAAAAATACATAAAATGAAAAAATGTAGGATCATCATGGGGGAAAAAGGTGTTGCTTGTTTCCCTGGGTCCTGTTTTTAGGTATCTGATCATGGCCTGTGAGACAACCTGTCTCCATCAAATAAGGGGTGTGCAGGATCTACCTTGGACTCTGTCATCCAGGTGATCCTCCTGCCTACAGGGCATTTTTCATATATATCTTCTGAGAGCTGGGCAGCTGCGAAATTCTCCCCCAGCCTTCACCTTCAGAGGGACCAAAACTTCACGGACATTTTAGAGAAGAGATGGTCTCCGGTTGCTCTTTTCATTTGGGAGTTCTGATTTGCTTCAGAACTGACCCAGCCTTTAAAGAAGACTAAAGAATCTCAGCATGTAATAGTATTTTACAGGACTGCTTTTGGGCAACCCCAGATTATTATTATTATTATTCTTTTGTACTTTCTCAACTCGTTTCTTCCCCTCACCCCTGTCTTCTATTTCTGGTTTATCCCAAGCACTTCTATTCATTCCTTCCCTGTCCCCTCTTCCCCAGGCCAAAATGACCACAGTCCAGGATTTCCACAGTTGTAATGACATTAGACTTCAGAGAAATGGCTATTTCTCACTGAATGCCTTGCCTGCCCTGTGAGAGCTGGGCCTCCTCTCCCAATACACACAGAGACGGGTCTATAGAGCATCAAGTGCATTTATGAGCATTTGCAGAGTATCTGGGAGTCACCTTGCATCAGATATTGTCTTTCTATAGACATAAAATAGCTATAATCAGGTTTCTAACCAAGAGCATAATACCCGTGCTTTAGCGGAGTTGTAGCTTTGGGAAACAGTGTTTAATTTGACAAAGATACTAACAGGGATGGCAGAGGAGTCCTTTACATTGGAAAAACAGCGTCTGTTATCCTGTTCTGTTGATTTGTTCTTGCAAACGAAACGCACTCCGTTTGTTGCTTTCTACACTGCAGCGAACATCGTGCCCTGTTTCAACGGTTACTGAAGTGGATGAATAAATCATCTATCTGACTGTTGAAAATGGATATGTAGACCTAGTGCTCTAATAAAAGGCTTTGTATGTGTTTTGAGTGTTAACATCCAGAACAGCAAATATACCTAGCAGCAAAAGGAAAATATAGCTCCAGTTACTGCTTAGGGAAGGAAGCCCCATCGTATTTCCAGCACACGTTTTGGCAGAAGACTAAGCAGGATGCTCAGCCTTGTGGTTGCACCGGCTGGGAGCCAGGAGAGACAAAGACTATTTTCTCTGCTGGGGCAGAGGCTCTGGACAGCAGTTGTTATTTTGAGTCTGTAAGCCTCATCTCTATAGCTCCCATTTTTTATCTATGGATCCTCAAAGCATCTGTAGATCATCCTGGTGAGCTGGGATGCAGGCAACAAGAAACAAGGTGGTCAGAGCCTTGCCCAGGTCACCAAGCCAGAGCCTGGCCCTGGGGACCCTGCTGAGCCAGATGATCTCTTCTTCAAACACAGTGGTCTCCATCTCTGCTGGGGTGATCTACTTGCGTGGTCGAGAGGTAGCTTTTCCTTCCTAAACTACCACACTGACTTAACAGGAATCATGAAAATAATGGCTGAGATCATTGATGTGTCGTAGAGGTAAATGCCTTCCAGTTGTTGGAGGAGGATGGACAGACCCTGATGGCCATGCTAAGCAGGACAGGACGCTAAACTGGCTTTGCTGTCAGTCTCTCTCAGCCTTGTACAGAGACCTCAGATCTTCAGATATGACTTTTTTATGTCTGCCTTCCAAATCTGGAAGGCACCTAAATCAATTTTATTAATACCTTGAGACTTTAACATTCATCGTATTGCTTTGCTTTTGTGGAAAAAGCATAACCATTCTGGAAAAAGCAGGTCATTAGGGCCTTAAATATGAACTCCAGAAAAGTAACTGGTGTTTCCAGCCCTCACTAGAATTGGTGCCAGATAAGGGTAAGCTGGCAAATGATTTTGACAACACTTACTCATGCAAATGCTGTGGAACAGCTTGCAAAGAGTATGGGTCTGCCCCTTGTTTACTTCCCCAGAGGCAGGTCCCTCTCCCTCTGAAGCCTCATGGCAGATCTCAAAGGACTGCACTGGCAATCTTAGAGAGGAAGACCTCATTTCTCGGTTTTGAAAACACACCCTATAACCAGCAACAAATAAACACAGCTCCAGTTTCTCAGTGCTGCCAAAGCAACACACCCAGTACAGCACAATTGTTCCCCTTGCATCACCGAGAAAGCTGCCAGCTGAATTGCGCCTGTATCCTTGGTGCCTTGGAGCGGTACCAAGCAGTAAGCACATAGATAAGCTTTCGGGAACCCAGCAGCTTTTGCAGTGCTGCTAGTCTCAAAAAAGACCCCAATGCCTTGCCACTGGCTAGTAAAAAGAGCACATTTCACTCTAAAAATCATTGCTGAGAATCTGGCCTTTCCGAGAACAAAGCTTTATATATGCCAGGAGATTACTTCAGAACGAAGTAATTTTAACCGGTTTTTAACCCTGTTTATAACTTAATCTATAGCTGAAGAGGAGACTGGAGAGGTAGTGCCATCCCAGCGAGGATGCACCCAGCCATCAGCACAACCTGCAATTCATACCTTGCTGCATCCTCCCCGCACCGCTTGGAGACGGGAGTCCCCAGGCAGGCAGCGCTACGAGCTGCACCCAAACGGGTGGGCACCTGCGCCCCATGCCACCCCAGCCAGTGCGGGTCTCAATTCCCCTTGCCATCCTCAAATAATCATCTTGCTCATCACCAGGAGGTGCTCAGTCTGCCTGCACAGCCCTGGCAGTAGCAGGTGGGACTCACCGCCATGCCCAGCACCTTTGCCTTTGTGTGTCATATAAAAAAGCACATTAAAATGTTCATAATTTGGGCTTCTGGGTGGTTTGACCCTCTTTATTTCACCATTCACGCTTTAGGGGAAAAAAGAAAAACACAACAGAAGAAGAAAGGAGTTACAGGACATTTTCAGTTGTGTGCTTTTTCTGGATGAATGAAACAAAGTTAGATTTTTTTTTTTCCCCCACAACACAGAGAATTAATTGTTGAAAACAGCTATTTTTAATGGGGACTAGTCCATAAAAGGGACTGGTTCTTCCAGAACATAAGCAAATCTTACCCATTTTTAGATAAGCCGTGAAGAGTTTGCCTTTGTTATCATATCAGCAGACTTATAGTAAAAGTCACAATCTAAACACAACAGAGCCGGGCTGGGAAACTGGATCACACAAACCTCCCAGTTCCCTCCTCAACCCCCCGACCTGCTGCAGGCATCAGTCCTGATTTGCAAATGCTACTTTGTGAGAGCTGTGTGCTGGTTTTGACTTTTATTCGCAGAAGATAAATGAAAAGCGGGGGAAATCTGGAGAAGCGATGATGAGAGGAGCACAGTAGCAATAATATTCATACCATTTGGAGGCAAATGTTGCACTTACGGAAAGTATGCAACAAAAATAAAAAAACAAGCATGGAAGACGCTCTGAGTGTTAAATATTCATTAGTATTCCCCACGCCGCCTGTTCTAAATATAAGATACGTTTCAGCGCAGCCCCGGTATGTGACTGGGATGTTTTCCCCTCCCTTACATGATGCCATAGCCATTCGGATGGCGGGATGTCGCCATGGCAACACCGCGATGCTACCTTTTGTTCGCCGGATGAAATGACCAGTTGCGAGGTCGGCCGGTGGCATGCATCCAAGATACGGCTGGGCTGTGGCAGCGCCTATTGTCCTGGCCATCGGCAGGTCTGGGGGGTGGCAGGTGGGAGGTGATGGCAGCTCTTTGCATCAGAGCAATGGAGACTGGGTCCATATCCAAACTCCCTCTGCTTTTCAGGACTGTTACAGGCAGCACCACTTGGCTCTGTATTGGGATCCCCACCCCAAAGTTGAGGAAGGGTTTCAATTTACAGAAGTTTTATCCAGGCTTAGACACACCCACCATGAATATAAGGCTTTTTTGGGCCATTTTCCCCACTACTGTGTACCTGAGGCAAGATTCAGCTCCCCAGTCAGACACCTAAATTCAGCCATTTATGTCTACTTGGCTAAATGTCAGCAGATATCTCTGCTCTCATTCCAGTCCATGGAGGTCTGTCAATGCAGTCAACAGAACCTAGAAAGAGATTCACGTCCAAGGCTGAATCCAGGTAGGGTCTACTTTGGCTCCAGGTAGACATCTACTTTGGTCTGCTGTCTAGACTTCAGCAGACATTTAGATTATGACAATATGAGGGGGTTTCAAGGTATCTGTCTCACTCCCATGATTAGTTAAGGAGCCAAGAGTAATCATATTCCCAGCTTAAACATTTCTTCTAGGATGAGGTGGGTTGAATCCAGGACAGGGTGAACCTCTGCAACATCTATGCGAACCAGACAAGTGGGTCCCCTCTTCTGCAGATGGAGAACCTGAGATACACTGGGTGTAGCTGACCAGGCTCTGAGTCAAATGCTGCTCCCCTCCCCAGAAAGACGATGAGAAAGCAAGTGTTCACATGCTCCTTTTGCCTCTGTTGTGCCTTTGATCTGAAAATCGCAGGAGTGGAGGCTGTCGAACAAGTCTGCGGTAATTTGAGCATTGCCATGAGTTGCAGCCCAGGGGAGGAACAAAGTGTCAGACCACGGCACTGTCATGGCACCGCTCTCCTGGCTACAGCAACTAAAACTTTCATTTTAAAACAAGGATAAACTTCTCCGGCTCCCACAGTTGTAAAGTTATTGCTCTCAATGTGAAAGGGGTTTGCAAACAGGCTGGATGTGCGCAGAAGGTGGTCGTCCTGCTCCTGTAGCACACGAAGGACAGGTTGGTGGCTGCATAGGCTAAAGCAGAGTATCTGCCCAGACACCAGTAGAGCTCAAGTCCTACCTTGTGCCTGGAAATTGAGAGGAGGACGACATATGATGCACAATCCCCATCCATCCACGGCCACTCCAGCTCACATTTGCTGGAAATTGCCAGCCCTAATGCTTCCCAGGGAACCACACCGAAATTTGCCCAGGCAGAGCCAGCTGGTTTTCCTGGTGTGACTGGTGAAGGTGGATGTGGACAGACCTCGCTGTCACACACCACTTCAGCTGTGGCTCACGGTAACCCTGTGGGGGGGCTCATAACTTGCCCAGGGGGCCCCGAGCATCCTCTGGGCTGCAGCTGGGGGTCGCAGCCGGTGCTCCCCGGGCAGGCAGGCTCGCTGCTGGCTCACAGCCACGGCCATGGGTGCTGCTCAAACAGCACCGTCCCCTTTTCCGTTCCTGCTCGTCCTGCTGAGCTGGGCTCTGCTCTGACTCATGCAGTATCAGCACAATTCCCCAATCCGTTCAGATCAGAGAGGCTTTGAGTGCTGCTGAACCGGAAAGGCCCTGGCTTGCTTTTCTGGTCCCAGACTGAATTACTCTTTTGGCCTTTAGGAAAACCACCTTTTTTTTTTTTTTTTTTTTTTTTTTTTGCTTGTAAACAGAGATAACACAGGAAACCCCATGAGTCACTGTGGTTTAGCCTAGTTCAAAGCAGAACCGAGCTTTAAAAGAGAACTGGATGTTCATATGCCACCGTGGGTATACCATCCACATTATCATATGGCATTAGAGCTTGCCCATGTGACCCAAGATCTCCAAAATTCTTAAATGATCCTCTCTCTTTAGGTTCCTCTTGACACTTTAGATTCCTCTTGACACTTTGGAGAGTCAAATTCCCCTGATGATTTGGAGGAGAGGATGTTTTGCAGAGGCACAGACTTGTAAACCTCACGTCAAAGTCTGACATGATGTTGTACATCAGAAAAATCACAATTGCTGTGTTTTACTGGAGGCTGGAATTCCTGTTGCCATTTATTCAGCCACTTATTGAAGTCTTGTAAATACCAATAGCAAAATATATTTATATACATCCAGCAAGAAATAGATGAGCCTGCCAGCATCATACAGTGTCTTTTTAGCTCCGGAAAACTTATCTCTGCCTTCAATATGATATGATCGGATTCATTCACATTTAATAAGGAGCTGAGTTCAGCTGAGAACAGTTAATTATCTTTGAAATGAATATTAATCACTGTAGGGGGACACCTCCCCTCCCAGTTTTTACCCCACAAGGAATAATAAGAAAAATGCCCTAAAACTGCAAGATCTACAGGGTCGAAAGGATCGGAAGGGAGAGATAGAGAGGAAAAGGGATGTGTGGGGTCGAACACCCTGATCTGTGTCACTGTCTGGGTGCACTTCTGCTGCGGCTTGCCAGGGCAGGGGTCATGCCCTTTTCTGGGTTCTTCCCAGACTTTGCACCCTCATACAGCACCATGAAGGTATTCCCTTGCACCCTCTCCACGTTGGTGTTACCTCCAGGAGCTTGTGCTGAGGATGAAGGATGGATGTGGGCAGAGATGGCCCCTGCTCTGAGCAGCAAAAGCATGAAACCATGGCAAGATAAGAGGTTTATGGAGGGGTGAGGAGCCACAGAGGACCTGAGAACAGGATTCTCCTTGGCTTCGGACATTTGGGGCAAATCGTGAGAGAGCCTGTCTCTCTCGTTGGCCTTGCTGGAACCTCGGTGTCTGGCTTGGACCAGAGGGCAGCGTTTTAGAGGGTGAAGCTAAATGAGGTGAATCCCCGTGGTCATGCAGGGAATGTGTGACAATATCAGGAGTTTAACCAGATCTGCTGAATCCCAGCTCAGTGCCTTAATCAGACGGTGGCTCTCCCTGAGTGTGTAGCTTTGGGGCATCAAAGACTGATGTTAAAGTGCGTTACAAGTTTCCACCTGTGGTAAGCTCCAACCAGCCTGACAGCGATTTTCTAACACTGAAAATCAGGTTCTAGTGGTGTAACAGGGTTTTTAATTTCCTTTTTGGAAAGCAATTGGGTACTGGTATGTGGAAGGTTATCCTCTGGGCCAGGAAAGGGGAGCCTTATTTGTGTCTGTATTAGGAAGTGGGGTGGCCCCGGGGGGGAGCCGACCTTTGGAGCAGTGATGGGCAGCTGGTGCTCATTTGATGGCGTTTCAGAGGGGTTTTATTTTGGACTGGTCTGGTCTGGCCCTGTGGACTGAACGCTGATATGTTTGCAGGTCTGAAGCCTGTTTTCCAGTCGGATTTTCTCTGAAAGAGATTCAGTCCCAGCATCACTCTATGATGGAAACCAAAATGCAGAAAGCGGGGGGAAATTAGGGAATTTTCTACAAAGGCATGCTCTGATCTGAATTAAAATGGTAATAGAAAGGCATTCAGCAAGTATCTTTTGCTGACCAACTTTGCAGGACTATATTCCTTTTGTTTCGCTCTCTTTTCTTTCTTTCTCTCCCTCAATTCCCGGCTGACAATTGACAGGAACTCCCTTTCATGGGTTTGGTCACTCGCTGACAGCAAACGCACCCAGCAGAAAATGCTCCAACTGTTGGTGTTTCCCAAGCGGGAAAACCTCTCAGGCTGAAGCTTGGGATCAGGAATACACCCTTTTAAGTAATCCTAGGGAATCCGCAATCTTTCCACGGTGACGAAGTTTTCTCGGAGCTTTCCTAGCTAGCACAGAGAGCCGATGAGCCGCCAGCCCCGCGCGGGGACGTTACCAGATTAAACCCAGCGGCACAATAGGCAGGGCGAAGTCCCACACCTTCCCATCGCTGCCGCCGACCGGATCCCCGCGGCTGGGCTGGGATCGCTTGTCCTGTGCTGAATGCATTACGTAAGGCAGGGATCGTTTGTCAGCCGCGATGGTACAAACATAGCTGCAGGCAGATTATGCAGAGAGAGAGAGAGAGAGGAGGGAGAGGGAGGAAGGTCTCTCCAGGAACGGTGCTCCACGCAACTGAGGATTGCAAGTTGGCAGGTTGGTGGCTGGCCGAGCTGCCGTGAGGGTGTCGCTGGCGGTCCCTGACATGCTCCTGTTCGTGTGGGATGCTTGAGACAGGGACGAGAGACTAAGTTGGTGGACGAGGATTGGCATGAGGATCGGACCAAAATGGAAGGGCTTCTGTCTCCGATGAGAACGAAGGTAGGGGAAGATGTAAATGTCTTTTGAAGCTGCTTTTAGCCGAGGAGGGGAAGGGGAGGTGCAGGGCTAGCTCTGTGAATAGGGGGCTTGCCGAGCTTTTGTCTCTTTTCTTTTCTCTCTCTTTTTTTTTTTCTTTCTTCTTTTTCAAAACTATACTCGTGAATGTAACTCGGCAGAAGAGCGACAGCAGTCGTCTCCAAGAGGGGAGTAACCCATCACTCTTCCTCGACAGAGATGACCTTTGTAAATGAGTTTGCCTTTTGGAGTAGACAGCCATATTTTTGTTTGAATTTCCAGTCGGAGGCTCTCATTGTGTCTGTGTGTCTATGCGTGCTCCCCAGGGAGCCGTTCGGGGAAAGCGTACCTGCGGCGCGGGAAGCGATGGATGGTGCCGGCGGGCTACCCCAGTATGGTATTTTCAGCAGCAAGGGATGCACAGACAAGCAAAGAGGGTGATTTTGTGCCCAAATACCCTGCCAGGGTGGGAGACCTCTTGGTGTGGACCCAGATCAGAAAGCTGTAAAAGAGGAACTGAGTATGCAGACCTAAGGAATTGCTGCACTTGTCTGCTGCCTTCTCACGCTCCCAACTCTCTTTAAAGGTTTGCCATTAATCCTCGTTATTAAAGAAACTTGAATTCCAGCAGGGAAAAGCCAGAGACAAATACAGTGATGGTTTAGTTTGTAAAATCTCCTTCTGTGCTATTATTTCTGTGTGGTCCTGGGTGATAGACTGAATCCTGATTGTATTTTATTTAGTCTCTGCCTCCATCCCATGTGGTAACTGCCTTTCTGATTTCGGTCCATCACCACATGCAATCCAACCCTGTTGTATTGTATCTCAGGACTGGAAGAACTGGAACTCAATGACAATTCTTGCTGGCAACAGGGTATATTCCTATGTCTTGAATGCAAGCAGTTTTGAAGGTGTAGTCAGACCAGAGCTGTTTCATATGAATGCCAGACTAGAAAAAATTCTAAGAAATCATCTGGTCCAGCCCTGTGCTGAGGCAGATCAGCTAGACTGGTCTCCTTGATTACATCCCTGCCATCCACTATCTTAAATTAAAGGCTCTTCAATGATTGAAAGTATTTTCAATATTAAATGCTAGAAAAGTGATTTAATTTGCCAGCAAGTGGCTGTACTGTAATTCTCCAGGGGAGTAATTTTTTTTTCCCACTTTAAATCAGTTCTTTCCTATCTTGCTCAGTAAGTTGGGGATTAAAAAAAGGACCTACGAACTTCATATAGCTCTCCATTACCAAGAATAATGCTAACGGGCAGTTTATAGAATGAAAGATTTATAAGGGATTATAGACCCAGCCATTCATACCTCTCATTACTGAGGAATACATACATTAGTGTTAGTCTTTGTAAGGCATTTCTCAGTATTACTTTTTAAAAAAAATTAAAAAAAAATCAGAGAATAGGAAACAAAAAACCTGCCCGATAGATCCCATTTCCATTATTAGAAAACGTAACTTTCAACATTTTAGTTGACGTTTCCATTCTGCTCCTTTAACCAGGGTTGCAATGATTGCTGGAGGCAGTCTCTCCCGGAATCGGTGCGCTATCAGGTTAACGCGTGGATTACAGTCAGACGCGTGTACTATCAGCACCTGCAGCACGCGTGCAGCTATAAAAATGACAGAGTAAGGGAAGTGGACCGGGACTGGGTATTATGTTTGTTCATCTGACTTGCTTCATGGCTGCAGCTGGAATGTAAATCCTAATAATGCCATTCATAACGTGTAATCGCAATTACCACGATCAGGTTATTTATTGATCCTATACAAGAATTTCCTTGCGAATATAGACATGATCCTTTGGAACACAATCTCCTCTAATATCAGAAAAAGGGACAGATTCTGACCTCCTTTGTGTATGGGAAAATCTTCTCAATCCAAAGCAATGCGATTTTAAACCATCGATTGCAATGATGTAAAACTGACGTGATTCTCTTGAAGATCCAGATGCTGACGTTGGTGTTACGTTGCTGTTAATCTGGAGTAGCTCAATGGCAGCTGATGGAGATATTAAAATAGACTCTGTGTAATAAAGATCAGGATTTGGCCCTTACATCTTTACCTTTCAGAGAAAAAACAATGAGAAGATTACTTGAATAGATTTGAAAACTAATCTCATTTCCGAGATGCTTTATAGCTGGCAGCGGCTCACTGCTCACTTGCGAGAAAATTGAGTGTAAAATCTACAACTCTCCAAATACAACCCTAATGTGCGATGCCTACAAAAAAACTTGACAACAGCGAGGCTGCCGACATGCCGAGACCCCTGCCTGTCACATTCCCTAATATTGCCTGGTTTTTTCCCCCTCTACTCCCCCATCTGCCTGATCCCATCTGTTGTCACTTGTTTTACGCTTAGGCTGCAACTGTTGGAGGCCAGTTGGAAGGTTTTTTTGTCCTTTGGTTTGTACGGTGACATGAAGGCTGGTGGGGTCCTCATCATCTCCGGCAGTGCTGCGTGGAGCGAGCCTAAAGTGTCTGTGAGCTCCAAGACTTTAACCTGCATGAAAACATCTCCACATTACAGTGAAATGCAAGTAAATGCTTGGGTTATATTTAGAGTCCCAGGCAGCTATATTCAGTCTGCTCAAATCTAGACAGAAAATTAAAACAAACAAACAAACAAACAAACAAAACCAAAACCAGTTTGCTTTGTTTCCATGGGTGAGCAGGAGTAAGGGCTGACTCTTGCAGGCACCTCTCACAGTCTGCCACCAAGGGGTGAGGACAACATGCATTGGCCTCTCATAGCCAAACACGTAAAGGGCTCTCTAATTAAAATAAGGTCCAAATCCCTGCAGGCAGGCTTGGGTGAATCTCACGGCCGCAACTGAAAATACGATTGCTGTCAGCTCTTTGGTCCTCTTTGCTCATAGAGGTTCCCACCCCACATCAGAGCAGAGGTGGGCACACCTTGACTTCAGAAGCCAAATTTATCATGCAGGAGGGCTGAAACGCTGGACACAGCATGCAGGGCAGAAACATGGGCACATGTCCTCGCCTCTCCATCCATCTCCACAACAGGGCTTGCCAGCAGAAGGCTGGGAATACAAACCAAGAGTATATTACATCAGGGACTTGTTTCCCATTCCACAAAGTGATAACCCATTTGGTTACTGGGCTGTGCTGGGTGATCATAGAGTGGGGTGCTGAATAACTTAGAAACTCTTTAAAATATTTGTTGAGGTAAATTGGGTATAAAATATTAAGTGCATTACACCATGTAATGAACTCCACTACAGTAAGTCATGGGTGGTTAATACATTTCTACTTTTGTATAACTGGGATGCACAAATGAATAAATTTAAGGGAAAGTGGAAGAAAACATGATAAAATGGGCTGGTATATTGAAACTGAAGCAGATAAGTGGAATGCATTGAACAGAAAACTTTCTGCATTTTTGGTTTGATGATGTTGATGTTTCACATGACTAGAAGAAATAGTTATTTGCAAATATTTGATGGGTTACTGGTGATACTGATAAATATTACCAGAATCAGTTGAATTCTGTAGCCTAGGATGTCTGAGCCTCCTTTTTAAGAGCAAATGAATGTACACAATAGAAATGTCCCCATGCCACCTTAAGAGACTGTGAAGTTGATTGAGTACCACCGAGTGAAAAGAATGAAGAAATGCATAAATATTGCACTCCTTTTGTTAGCCTCCATTTTAATTTGTTTTATAATCCTCAACACATGCACAATTTGCCTTAACCCTCAGTGCATTGCCCTCAGCAAATTACACTGGCATAAGAATTTCAGTAATTTCAGTTTCTCTGCCGCTGACACTTGCCAGTGCACGCTACTGAATTTGCAATGAGCACCTGGCTTGAACCACACAGAACTGGCTAGCTGCTCTATTTTCCCTTGAGAAGCCTGTGTTTGGTGCTATTTTGTTTATCAAAGCACTGCTTTTCTTTCAGACTGACTGAAAGAACTTTTTCAATGAACTTTTCGTCTATTCAGAAACACACACGGAGGGTAAATGGAGATTAATTACCGTTGAATTTACTAAGCTTTGCGTCCAAAGATAATGAATTTTGAGTGTTCCTGTGTACAGAGAATTCAGCTAGGGAACTCAGTAAATAATGTGTGTAATGTTTAGATAGTACTCTTAAAATGTTAATGGAGCTGTTCTCTGTTATTGAATCTTATTAACTTTATCTGTTTATTATAGATTTTGGGGATTAGCAAACTCCCATGGTGTTACTGTTTATTCGTTAAACCCTGTTGGCTCTACTTTCAAAGCAGTTTAGTTTTTGACCGCTAGATCTCTCTAGAATGGTTAAGTTGTCCTTTGTGCCTTACTTAGAGAAGTTCACAGCAGCTTGAAGCAGAGAAACTTTGGGAGGTACCACAACCCCTGTGAGTCTTGAATAGCAGAAGTCTGCAACGGCTGGCCTTTGAGATTGCCAGAGGAAATTGGAAGGGAAAATTGCCCCAGAGAAAGGGAAGTCTGGAGTCTGAGTTACACCTATGGATGGGATGGCTGTAGTCTTGAACCCCCTTGGATGGTAACTGAAAAGAGGTTGACATAGGCAGGTTTTTTTGTTATAGTATGAGGCTGCATCCAGCAAGGCATCTGAGCAAGTTCTTAACTTTAAGCTCACAAGCTGTCCTGTGAAAGTTAAAGTTAGGATCCTGCACTGTATGAAGAGCTACACATCTTAAAATCACCTTACGGCACTCTTGTACAAGCCAAGATGCAGAGTAAGTCCTTCGCATATGTCATGAAACCATTCCTGGTATTTTTAACAATGGCAAAAGACCAAATGGCAAAAGGGGGCACCTGTCCCTCCAAAAGCATGCACATTCCTCCTCTGGAGTCTCAGATCCCTGTTTTGATACCACTGTGTATTTAACTCCCATTTGAATATCTCGTCAAGATAACCACATACAGGTGTTAATGACACTCAGAGACTGGGATCTGCAAGGTCGTTTGGGGGATTCAGACCTCCTGGGTGGAGTAACTTCACATGGACAGTGAGCACTCAAACCTTTTGGGTTCCCGTGCAATCAGCCATGAGCTGGCGTGACCAGATGAAGTCATAGCATGGACTGGGAATCACCAGCGCCCCCTCAGCTGCCCGTCCATGGGGCACTCGCACTGTCTGCTGAGTTGCTTAGGGGGCACCTCCTTTTCTGCCTTATTAGCAGTTCGACTAAGTACTAAGTTTAATGAGGCCGTACATAATTCCCTGAGCCTGTAGATAGTTAAAAAGAAAGGCAATTGAAGAAATAATGAAGTCCTATTTCTGCTACTGTTAATCATAATTTTATAAATACCTGGGAGAGAGGTTGTAGGGGCATAACTCAGAGCAGAGTTTGGCTTCGGAATAGCTCTACCATAAGGTTATGCCTCTGGAAAAGCATTGTCCTTTCTGTTCTGCAACATTTCCTAAATCCATCCAGATTTAAAAACAATATATCACTGAACATAAAGCCAAAAGGTTATTTTTCCTCCCCAGCTGTGCTTTGTATCAGTGCAGTGAGATACCATGCCTGACTGGACCCTGCCTTCGCACATAGTCACGGCAGGGGTGGATTATTTGCTGTACAGGGGGAAAGCATCCTTGTGCATCCTGGGCAGGAGCTGGGCACTGCGCTGTTAATGAGAATTGCATTGCAGTAGCACTGGGGGGTCAAAGTCCAGCACAGAGACTTGTATGCTTACTGCTGGCCAAACATATGATGAGAAGACAATCCCTGTCCCCAAATGCTCCTCATTGAAGACTGGGAGGAAATGGAGGCATTTTGCCTCTGATTTGTAAGAAGCAAGGATTGCAGTGCAGCTTCTAATATATCACCTGTGATTCAATGACTGGGTGATGCTGCCCTTTCTCAGCATCTTCAGTGGCACAAATGAATCTAGGCTACACCATCCTAGCATGGAGCACCTTCGGGTGCACACCAGATTGAGCTCTTGCTGAGCACTACTGTGACAACCATCAGACAGCCCTGGAGATGGACCAGTAGGACCACAACGCCAGGGCTGCTTTGCCTTTCACAGACAGCACAATCGTCTGGTTGGGGTCCCCCCTCTGCCATCGCCAGCTGAGCATCAAGACATACATTGCTGGGAGATGCAAATCAGCTCGATACCCTGTCATGTCAGAGCCTGGGATGATCACAGCATGCCTTGATAGCCAAAGCTCACACATTGTCTATCAAGTGCCACTGGATCCTTTCAGGGGATGGAAACAGGAACTGCTCCAAAGTTCCCTGCTCACCTTCCACTGTTCAGACACCATGTCTCAGGTCAAGCCAGCCTGCACCCTGGCCTTGACTCTCCACGTCTTGCTCAGTCTGTGTAAAGCCCAGGCTGCATCATTGGTATCCAGGAACATCTCAGGTCCCTAAAACCTTCCTGCAGCTGAGGTTGCCTGGAAAGTTCCAACGACCTTCTCTTGGCTCCCATGGGAGGTCACAGAATAGCAAACTGGGGGGCTATGTAAAGACCACAATGATACCAAATTGAAATTAATAATAGCATCAATGCTAATAATAACATAATAATAATCATCATCATCATCTTTAAAATGTAGTAGGACAAGGCATGGACTGGAAGAATCAAAGACAATGACACCATTAGCAGTGTAAATCTCACTAGCTCAGTGTGTGGGTTACTGGCTTCAGGGTTATTTTAATAAGCACAGAGCAAACACACTGGTGAGCACCCATCTTCCTAGTCATTTCATTAAGCAGTTTGCTTAATGGGTGGCTGTTGGTGAGGCAATTGGCCATCCTTTTCAAAAGCAGAACTCAGACCCATCCACTGTTAGCTGTGAATCACAGGTTGTATCCACTGGGGAAGGTTATAAAGTCTTCAGTGCTGTAAAAATGGGAAAGCTGAAAAAATGGGCACGTTGAGAGGATGATTATGGAAACAAAAATGTCCCAAAATGCCAGCATAGTAGTTATCTATGGCGGAAAAGAGCTCTCCTGCACAGCTGTCTGATATATTAGGTCATTCTGAAGGCAGTTACTGGTAGGGATTGTGTGCGTTTAATGTTTGGGACTGTATGGAATGCAATAAAGCACTTGCACAATGCATATTTCATGTACAAAACGTCTGATCCGTGACCAGCGCATACCAGTATAGCTCTAAACACCTCAGCACATGCTTAAGTAGTAATCAGCTATTCCATATATTTTACTGATTTTAAATGGGCGTGTGGGCTTTCTTCCTGAGAATGCACACCTAATGTACTTTAACTTTCCCTACATTCCTCTTTTATCTACATTGCAATATAAACTCCACCAAATCTATGAGACCAAGAGTCCAACCCCATTTGTGATTCAAACCAGCAAGACAAAAACCCCAGGCCCTGCATGTTGTTCCAGTTCAGAGGAGACCTGAGGACAGATACAGGTGTCTTTCTGATGTAATTTATAAACATATAACAATGTCAATAAACATACAAAGTCCTGTTTCCCTGAGCACAGCAGGTATCAAACAAATGAGAGGGCAGGTTTTCTGCTCAAGGTGCCTTCTTTCATGCAACATCCATCCACACCTGTGTTTTTCCTTGATGCTTTGGTCCTCAGCTTGGTTATACTATGGAGGTGGGGTTTTTTCCTATCCCTAACACAGTCACAGGGTATCACAACACATGGCAGACCATCTAAGGGAGTCAATCGCTTCTTCTCTTCAAGCTCCAGGTCCTCATTTGGGTTTTTTAGGGAAAGCCCCTGTCCCCTTTGAGCAGGAGTTGTGGAGGAATTTGCAGCCTGCCAGCACTCAGCCTCTCCCCACGTTCAGAACAGCAAAACCTCCCAAAATGCAGATGTCCCCAGGCAGAGCCATTGACTCAGGTCACATATCACAGGGTGAACACTGCTATTAAAGGCTGATTTTATAGTAAATGCAGTATAAATAACAGTAATAAAAATGCACCACTCCTTCTTTTACAAAATCTTCTTCATGGGTCTCTGATGCAACAATAGTCAGAAGAAAGCGGTGGCTCTCGTGATGTGCCATGGGGTCCCCTGGGCCACAGTGCTGACGAGGCACAGACCAAAGCAGCAGCCAAACCCATTCCAGTCTCTCTGAAAACACGCAGATATCATCGCTCTTCTGCTCATCCGGGGCTTGGTAGCACAAACGCTTGCAAAGCTTGACTCCGCTGAAGTAACATTAAAGGTAGAAGTAATCTCCTGGGTAGACAGCACTTAAACCACTTGGGGCTTTGAAGACAGGAGGTCAAAAACAATATATCAAGTCAGTTATCAGCCAGTCCCGTCTTCCCTTCCTCCCCTCCCTCTGGCTTAGAGCTGCAGGAGCTCAGGTCCTTTGATGTAAACCTGTCAGACACTTTGGTCTCCCCTGCTCTGCTCTGCCCTATTCTTACACATACATATTTGTGTGAGATTTTAATTATAGGCATGATCATATTGGTAAGAAAATCCTTCCTTAATTACACGGTCAATTAATTCTAGTAGCTTAGGAACTGAAAGACGAAGTTAGGTGAAATCATTACTTCTTCATCTAAAGCTGGATCTCTCTACGGCCAGGTTTGGAATAATACTGTGGAAGTCATTTTTCTTTAGAAAAATGGATTTCATTTAGAAGAGATTAAATTATTTTGGATAGAGGGAATTAGAGTATTATCTGGTGCCACTGAAACTCTTTTCCAGCAAGACTAATTACATACAGAACTCATCTTTTCAGTAAATACTCCATAATCAGGCCCAAGAAATATATGGTACAAATAAGGGAATATTCAGCCTCATTACAGCTGGCACAACCGCTCACCTAACGTACTGTGGTCTTTAGAGAGAGATCAGGTGAGATGAGAGATTAAATGTGTCTTCGTAACATCAGATACCTCTCCATGGCACCACTGCCTCAAAGTTTATCCTCACACCCTCACTGGTAGTTGTGTAGCACACGTACATGTACCGATGGGACTGGGGTAGGGATGCCTGAGAAACATCCAGGCTGAAACTCATCTGAGCTTTAAGCCGGGGTCCGTCCCTGTCTCTATTAGACCAATGACTCCCAGCATAGAATCATAAATTCATAGAATCATTTAGGTTGGAAATGACCTAAGATCATCAAGTATAACTGTTAACCTAAGACTGCCAAGTCCACCACTAAACCTTGTCCATAAGTGCCACATCTACGTATCTTTTAAATTCCTCCAGGGATGGTGACTCCACCACTTCCCTGGGCAGCCTGTTCCAATGATTGACAACCCTTTTGGTGAAGAAATTTTTCCTAATATCCAATCTAAACCTCCCCTAGCACAATTTGAGGCCATTTCCTCTTGTCCTAGCACTTGTTATTTGGGAGAAGAGACCAACCCCCACCTGGCTACAACCTCCTTTCAGGTAGCTGTAGAGAGTGATAAGGTCTCCCCTCAGCCTCCTTTTCTCCAGGCTAAAAAAATCCCAGTTCCCTCAGCTGCTCCTCGTGAGACTTGTGCTCTCAACTCTTCACCAGCTTCATTGCCCTTTGGACACACTCCAGCAGCAAAATATCTTTCATGTAGTGAGGGACCTCACCAGTGCCGAGTACAGGGGGACAATTGCTTCCCTAGTCCTGCTGGCCACACTATTTGTGATACAAGCCAGGATGCTGTTGGCCGTCTTGGACACCTGGGCACACTGCTGGCTCATATTCAGACGGCTGTCAACCAACACCCCCAGGTCCGTTTCCGCCAGACAGTTTTCCAGCCACTCTTCGTCAAGCCTGTAGTGTTGCATGGGGTTGTTGTGACCCAAGTGCAGGACCCAGCACTGAGCCTTGTTGAACCTCAGCCCATCGATCCAGCCTGTCCAGATCCCTCTGTAGAGCCTTCCTACCCTTAAGCAGATCAACACTTCCGTACAACTTGGTGATATCTGCAAACTTACTGGAGGTGCACTTGATCCCTTTGCCCAGATCATTGACAAAGATATTAAAGAGAACTGGCCCCAGTGCAGAGCTCTGGGGAACACCACTTGTGACCGGCTGCCAACTGGATGTAACTCCATCCACCACAACTCTTTGGGCCTGGCCATCCAGCCAGGTTTTAACCCAGCAAAGAGTACACCCGTCCAAGCTGTGAGCAGCCAGTTTCTCCAGCAGAATGCTGTGATAAATGGTGTCAAAGGCTTTACTAAAGTCCAGGTAGACAACATCCACAGCCTTTCCCTCATCCACTAAGCAGGTCACCTTGTCATAGAAGGAGATCAGGTTAGTCAAGCAGGACCTGCCTTTCATGAACCCATGCTGACTGGGCCTGATCACCTGGTTGTCCTATACATGCCATGTGATGGCACTCAAGATGATCTGCTCCATCTGGGGCAGGAAGCCTGTGTTGCATCCCCAGGATCCCTGCTGACACCCACAGCAGCATGGAAAATAAAGCACAAGTGCAAGGGAAGCAAAATCCAAGCTGGAATAAACAGTCTAGGATGCAGGGGAGGATGTGGACAGAGGATTAGGACTGGAGTAAGGTGTTTGAGAAGTGGCAACCAGGACTAAATAGATGAGGTCAGGAGAGGATGAGTGAGGGATAGAGGGGCAAGGAGGTGGCAGAGGACTTCTTCCCATGGCGTGGAAACCTCCTTCTGCCCAGATCCCATGTCCCAGCTGGATGCAGGTGGTAAAATGCACACATGTAAAGGTGATTTATAAAGAGGGAACACCATCAAGATGCAAAGCTGGGAAATACTGGAGCAAGGGACATCCCTGCAGCCCTGTCCCATCTAATTATGCAGTCCCACATTGTTTTTCCACAGGTTTCTTCTCATCTTGTGCCTAAGATGGACAGTAGTCAGATAATGAGCAGCTATTCCTGATTTTGTATTCTCCTCATTTCTCAGTGAATAACCCTAGGTCTTACTTACTGAATACTGCCCTGAAAACAGAATTATTCATTTTCTCATGTATTTTTTTTTCCTGTACTACTAATTGCAACAGTATCTAAGTTAATCAAAACCTGTAATCAGACTCTGGGTTTGTCGCCATTTAATTGATGCAGAACTGAGCCATGAAGGAATTGTTAAAGGTCTCCTCCAGTTTTGGGCCATTTCTGACTTTTCCATGTCTCTAACATCATACAGCACTTTCTGTGTTCATTGTGCCCCTCACCATTTGCCTCTGGCAGAGCCCAGGCTTTCTTTTCATGTGCCAGGGGTGTCGTTCACAAACCCAAAAATAAAGCTTAGATGTCAGGGATCGTTAGTAAAATTTTGGGATATATGAATTACCCATCACCAACTGTCTTCACCCAAAGACTATTTCATCTTCTGCAGTGATCCTCAGCCTCATTCCCTGTGCACCTTCTACCTGCCTCAAATGCCAAAGAGCCCTTCAGAAAGCAGACGCCTTCACTGATTCATCCTTACAACAGCTCCACCCTACACAGGGAAGAAGGAAACCATGGGGGCATAGGTTAAGGTGAAGGGAGCATATGATCATGCAATTAAAAACTGCATCATAAAACATCCAGTTATGCCTGGCATTTTCTAACTTTTCACCCTGATATTCACCCAGTGCAGTTTCCACATGTATAATAAATACCAACATTCATATGGCTGTTGTCACATGGCTATTTTTTACTTAACCTCATGTTATTAATTCCCCCTAAGAATTCAAGATAAATTGACTGCAGTTAATCATTCTTGCACTTTTTCAGAGTAACCCAGACTGAAAAACAGATAGCCGTGGGAGTAGATGTGAGCAGAGCTGAACTGACTACATGAAAAGACCAGGCAGCTTTTGAAAGCACAAATAAAAATATGGGACTGTGGCAAAACCATATGCTGAGGGTGAGGAGTGAAATTTGTCTCCTTCCACTTGCATCTCTCTGTATACCACCTTTGCCTGGAATAAATGTCTTTGCATATTCCACATGAAAAGCTGTGTCTGATTATTTGCTCTCATTTGGTAGGGTAGTAAAGAAAGCTTTATAAAATGGGTGTGACTTTTACAGTGTGTTACAACTAATTTTCAGAAATATGTGTCTGCATATGCCAGTAGTTACTCGATTTTAAATCACTCATGCACATTTACTGATGGTATTTGCATTCTTGTTGAGTGTAGATTTTCTAATTAGTAAACATATTATTATTATTATTAAGGTAGATTGTTGGGTAGATTAAGCAGAAAACATTATATTTTTGGCATTTCTTTAACCTCCAACCAGGTCTTTTCAGGTTCTAATTTTTTTTTCTTTTTCTTTTTTTCTTAGACCACAGTTTTATCACATATGTCTGGGTTTGAGGTTTTTTTGAAGATCCTCTTAAATGGGTGATAACAGTGTTCTGGTGCTTCAGCAGGTGCAAGGGAAAACATCAGACAAATATTTCAAACCTCTCCCACAGACATCACAAACCTCTTTCACCAAATGAGCCAGCATTTCTCCTGGATACAGCAAAAAGAAAAGGGAAAGGTGGCAGAACAAGCAGGTGACTGAGATTACATTGCGTAGAGTCAGAGTCTCTGCTGGCATGACTCCTG
The DNA here is from genome assembly GCF_011004875.1 of Balearica regulorum gibbericeps. Classification (NCBI taxonomy): domain Eukaryota; kingdom Metazoa; phylum Chordata; class Aves; order Gruiformes; family Gruidae; genus Balearica; species Balearica regulorum. The sequence continues at coordinate 8,076,548 of NC_046184.1, read as the reverse complement.
AAACTCAGTAGAGATAAACTGCAGTTTGTCGTACATGCAGCTGAGTCCCAGGCTTATTTGTGAGAATGAGTCACATTAATATGGGAACATCACAGATGCACAGAGAGATGGTAAAGCTGTTTGGGAGGCCATCAAAGGCTTGAAAATAACAAATATAAAAGAAGAAAATAAGAAAAGTTAGTATTTTTCAATCTGGATGGAAAAAAGATAAATGTGGGTTTTTTTTTTTTCTTGGTTTTTTTTTTTCTTTCCTGTGAAAAGCATGTACACCATTAAATCAGCTTTAGCCATTAATCTTCACCAGGACATATCACCCACGGTACAAACAGGGAGATGAAATAGAGCTACGTAGCCTATTACATATGTTGCAAAAGAATTCGCGGAGAAAAGACCAAACTCAAAGAGAATGAAATGCAGGGCAGAGACTCAGAAAACTTGAGTTATTCCACCAACCTTGAAGGAACTGTGTCAGTTTGTATTCAGTCAGGAATGTGGCCACTCCTTTGTCTATGTGATGCTCCAGACAGTGCAGAATAAGGACCAAAAATTGGGAATTCTTTAAAACTTTAACTTCTAGAGATTAACTGGTAAATTCTTGCCAGAGATGGTGCCTTTGTAGACAAGCCATGGAAATTTTTAGCAAAGAATGGGGAATATTTGCATTGGTATGAACAAAACTAAAATCAAACCAAACTGTAACTCAGAAGCAAGGAGAGATTCATGGTGATTCACAAAATAAGATATCTTAGAAATACTTCCAAAAAGGAAGTGGTTAAAGACTCTCAGAAGCAAAAATTAATATTGAGCATTTACATTCATTTGACAGAATTTATCTACTCTTCTGCTCCATAAAACCTAAGTGCAGTACTTAACCTGCAACCCCCAGCGATGTCTGGTGTGTGTTACTTCCCAGCCCTGGCGATGCTCAGAGACGTGCTCTGGAATGCAGAATGAAGTATGCAGTGGAGTCTGTGGGCTGAAGGGAAATCATTATTACACAGTAATCAATAGTGTGCATCTTGCGTGGCTTCTCGGCTTCTCTGACATCCTACCATAGCTGTCAGAGGTTGGGATTGGGGTTTTTTTCTGATTTGAATAAGGTCATAGTTTGTTTGTGGGCTTTTGATTTGAATCGATTTTCTTCCTTTTATGATGATGACAACACTCCTAAATTAGCCAGTGGCACTGAAGCCTCAATATACATCATTTTAGCACCTGGGGACAAACACACTCATGGTGGTGGTGAATGTTATTCCCTTAAAACCAATGCAGCTGAAATTGCAGTATTTTGATTTAATTTATTTCATATGGTTTGCGGGTTTTTAAGTGTAGGAGTGAGACAGGGGGAAGGGAGCAGGATCAAGTTCTTTCCTCCATGTGATATGTTGATAAAGAGGATAAGCAGAGTCCTGCTAATGCCAGACTTGCAAAGGCAAGGACTTTTACCATTCCCAGGTGGTCCTAGAGATGGACCGTCTGGACGCAGCTTGGGATGGATCATGATGCCAGGATCCTTCTGCCAGAGAGTAATGGGATTCACTGAGTCTCTAAAAGTCACACAGGGTGGAAATTTGGCTTAAAATTTTCCTGTCAAAGCTTTTCCAGATTGCCTGCTTCCAAGATGTCTTGGTCAAAACATGTTAGCCTCAGACTTTCTCCCAGTCCACATCAAGGTTTCAGCAGCATCTCAGAGCACTCAGTTGATGGATTCCCCAGACTCAGGGGCTCTGCAATTGCCCAAGAAAACTCACCCACAGGCTCCCTGCACCCCAGCAGTTCTCCAGTGGAAAGGACTTAGGATGGCAAGGTCTTGGCCCCAGTCCTTTGGAACTTGCAGGTCTTTTGGTTTGGTACTGAGGACCTTAAGCACACTAGTGTCCTTGCTGTTAAGTGCCTTGGTTCCTCCCTGGGAAGGGTGAAGACCTTGATAGCCTTCCTGTAGTCAGGGCTTCACAGGGAACTAAGTGATGAGCCTTTTGCTGGGACTAGGGGTTACAAACACCCTGAAGAGTGTGGGTAAGGTCCTGGTGTCTGGGTCCTGGAGAGAACAGGGCAGTAGGGAAATAGAAGATCAGCGTCCTGTGCTGCCTCATCGTCTTCTTCCAGCAAAAAAAGACTTGAGAGATTTCCACTGTGGCCTCAGAAACTTCTTAGTGTTGGCTTCCTTCCCAGCTCTGAGTCGGCCTCACAGATTCATAGAAATGCTGTTGAAATAACACACTCCCATGGATAACACCCTAAAAACTTCTGCTGTGTTCTCCCACTGCACTTACTGCGAGACAAGAAATGTTAATGCCTTGAGGGCATTCTCTTAATTGCATGGCTTCTGTCCAGTGGAAGCATATGTACAAATTAGCTGCGATTGCTGGTGTGCACAGTGATAGTGCTCCTCAGGAAGATCTCTGCTGGTATTAACACAAACACAAGAGGTAATTCCATAGAGAAGTCAGCCATGGTTTGGTATTAATCCTCAGGCACAAGGCATAAGGATTTTCTGGTTTGACTCTAATGAAAAAGGAACCATGGTAATAATAGGGTCCTCCAGCCAGCTGATTATGAGAGATTAATTAACACCTAGTGCAATGTGAGTATATTCCATACCTTATGTAGAAAGGCAGAAGAAAATGGAAGGGTATTTTGGTGAATGAACAAGTGTCAGTGAGGAACGGGTAAAAAGTTGTGAATTACATCTGCATTATTCTTAATGTGATTGTTCCTAGTCCCCCAAGGCTGTGGATGCCTTATAAATGAATTGAAAAAACAATGTGGGAAATAAAGAAAAAAAGCAATGGTTGTAAATCCAAAGTGATGCCACTGTTGTGCTTGCTGCTTTGGCGGGCAGGGGTCTCATCTTCAAATTCGTTTGTGGCATGCCACAAATGCTCAGAGTGAGCAACCTCCTTCACCAGCAAACTCACAAAGCACCAGCCCTCACCTTATCCCAACGCTGTATGAGAGGTGATTAAGTCCTAAAGATTGTTTATTCCCCTTTGAAACTGGTATTCTGAGCTAGCCAGGAGGGTTTTCTCTGGGGATTTGTTTAAGGGAACAGGTCAGGCAAGCAATAGCACTGCTGCCTGTGTTCTTGTCATGTGCTGACCAGACCATCTTCCAGGTGAGAAAGCAACCTCTTCTCCAGTCGTGGTCCCACCCGGGTCATGGTCTGAGACTCTTGCTCCCAAAGGTTTGGTGGTGTCATCGGTGGCAGGCTTTTGCCCACTGGGACAAAGCATGGGTCACTCCTATGCTTTATGCAGCCCGGCAGAGCTTTGATAATGGGGTTTGAAGGCTGGTTAGCAGCTGTATTCACCTGTAGTAAGGCAGCTACAAAGTCAAGGTATGCAATTATTAATGTGGTCACTAGCAAAGTGCTCAGGAGGAAGAAACAAGGAAGCTGCCAGGCAATTGCAGGAAAACAGAGCCAGATGAAAAACAAGCCCTGAAAGGTAAGATGCTCTGAGAAGGAAGGGTGGGTGTGAGCTCCTGAGGACTGCTGGATTCAGAAACACTTGTAGCTGAACCTTGCCTGACATGCTTGTTGCTTCCCTGCCCTTAGGGAAGTTACTTAAATCTCTGGTTTTATCTCCCCCAGTTTTCTAAATTGAAGTTGTAATACCTGCCCACCTACTCACCTTTCAAAAGAATATTCTGAAGCTCTGTTTGTTTGCAAACTGCTCAGGAAATAGCATATGCCAAACACTCTCTCAGTATACAGCAAAATTTATAAAAAAAATAGGGCTAGAAGGCACTCGGGCTCAGAGACAAAATAGGCAGATTTGCACTGTTCACAGTCGGAGTTTGTCCAAACTGTTCTCAATATTTCCAGCATGGGAGATTTGACCCCCAGGTAACCAGCTCCTCTCCCAGTGCTTAACTAGTCTTATGGTTAAAGAGAGTTTCCTAATGCCCACTTCATTTCTCTCTGCAGAGTAAGCCAGATTGTCCTTCTCTTGCATTTAATCCCTGCTCTATCTACAAACTGCTTCACAACCTCTCAGGCTTCTCTTTTCCAGACCACAGAAATCTACCTCATTTAACCTTTCTTCACTGCTTGTTTTCTATATTGCAATCATTACTACTGCCCTCTTCCAGAAATTGTCCAATAATTTCTTTGAAGGTGGTGTGCAAATGTGGACCCAATCTCCAAGCCATAGATATGTCTGCTACATCTTGAACAAATCCCTCAGATGAGCTCTGCCTTTGCATCTTGGGTTTTTTTGGGTTGTTTTTGGTTTTTGGTTTGGGGTGGGGTTTTTTTTGCAATATAGCATCATGCTATTGATTCGTGTGCAGTTTGGGATTCAAAACACTGCAATCTAAATTATATTCTACATGGCATGGACATTTACCCTACTGGTAAGTTGCTGCCTTTTATTGTTGTGAAACCTTTCACATCTTTTCTAATTTGCCAACCTCCAATATTTTTCTCTCCGCACACATCCACATGCCAATTTTTATTGGCAAACTGTTGTAAAATTTAACAGAAAATGCTACTATTGCTACAGGTTTACTTTAACCATCCCGTAAAAATTAATATAAAATGAAAGCCCTGCCGTAAAACGCTTTAATACCCCATGAGCAGAATATTCATCTCTGTTACATTTTATAGGGTTTTAGAGCAACTCTAACAAACCCCTATGAATTTAGGGCTAAATCTTTAGCTTGCGTAACTTGCTGTGTCTGCTTTGACTTCATTATAGCCATATTCATTCACAGCAAGTGAGGAGCCAGCCTTTCATCTCTACTGCATGCCACAGGAACTGTGCTTCTCAGGGCTGACCGAGACACTGTACACTTTGGACCATATCTTCTCACACCTCGTGAGCCTCATGCGTGCAAGGAGGGAGCAGCATAAGTGATGGGAGGAGGTGGCCTCTTTGCATCTCTGAAGTGTGACCTGGATTTTGCTTTTCCAGGACAAGTAATAAAAAGCCAGCACAGAAGTGCAGCTAAAACTCCCTCTTTTTCAAGGGTGAAATAATAGAGATATCTTCCGAGTCCTCAGCGCTGTAAGTAGTCACATGAGGTGCTGATATCAGTGCTGGTGGCCAAAGAGCAACCCCAAATCCCACACTAGGGTTGGTTGCAGATCTTCCCATTATGCTTCCAGTGGCTCCGTTGCGTCCAATGACAGCAGGAGCCAACACAGAGTCTTTGATCCAAGCCCAAACTTCTGCTTGGCTCATGGCAAGGCATTGCATGCTGGGATGTATAGTCCTTGCTGGATAATTAAGGGAAAAGATGGACACAATTTGGTAAATCACCCATAAATCAAGCCCAACACAATGGCTCTTGGCAGGTTGCTAGTGTGACACTTAATTGAGGAAAATTTGGCCCTCATCATTGTTCCATGTGAATCTACCAACTAGCTTGCATATTGATTATTTACTAATCAGGAAATGTACTTTAGCAAGTTTATTCCTGTATGAACTTCTCAGGCATGCAGATGCCTTAAAGCAGGCTACATTGCTACCAATTGTAGTTTTAATTGCTGTGTTTAAAGAGTCTCATTGATCTAATCAGAGCTAAATAAGCCCCATGGTACTTCCCATAGTAAAGTTTACTGAGGATGTGTTTCTTTAATTTGCTATAATGAAACCTTCTGCTGTGCTGTCACCGGTCAAATGCAATGCCAGTGAGCAGAGAGGGACGCTCCACGCTTTAATAAATTTGTTGTTATTTCTGCAGTTCAGAAATCCCATCACCCAGGCAGTAGGAAAGCAGCTGGGTGACATTATCAGTAATTGCTTAATATTGTCATTGCATTTGCTTACAAGGAAAAAAAGCCACAGACTATCAATCAGCCGACAGAATATTCATAGTCTATGATAATAGTAAGTGCCTTTTGAATGTCATGGCAACAGTCACACAAGCGACATGATCTTGTACTTGATTACTTCCTGCTGCATTCCTGATAGTGTCCATATTGTTCCATTAATTTTGCTCTCTTTTTTTTAAAAAAAAAATCTCATTTGTGTTTGGCAAGGGTGCAAAATAGACAGCACATTTTCCCGGTGAGCAGGACCTCTTGGGATATCTGTAGCTTTTCTGTAGCCTAGATATGTCCTACATTGGACCCAGCATTCCTGAATGTATTTAGGAATTATATCTGGATTATTACAGCAAGTAATCTCTGAAATCAGATTTTAGATTGACTTTTGTGAAAAAGATTTAGAATAATCTCATTAAATAATTTGTTGGAAGGGCTTTTCAGACAAGGGGAAATAAATTGATCCGTCAAAGACACATCTGGACCTGACTCATTCTCTGTTTGTCCCAGTGGCCTGTGTTTTTCAGGTGATTTATCTCATTCATATTTGTGGGTTCATGTCTTTTAAAGACCAGAAAACATGAGCATTTAGTCTTCTGCATTAGAAACTCATCCAGTATTTTCTGTATCAAGTCCATAACTTTTGCACAGGCAGTGGCACATATTTTTAGAAAGACCTGCTTGGATGGCTGCAGCTAGTTGGTAAGCTGCTATATCCCCTTGTAAGTTGTTCTAGATATTAGTAACCATTCTTCTTAAACACCAATGACAACAAAAAAAAATTAAAAAAAAAGAAAAAATGAAACAAGAGGATAAAGCTGGGATCTTTATTTGCAGCCTGAATTTGCTCAGCCTCGACTGTTGCCCCTTAGAGGTCATTACCACTTTTACTTCAGCTTGAAGAGCTGAGTACTGTGTGAAATCTCACGCAAGTGCTAATAGGTCGTAATTGAGTTATCTCTTAACCTTCCCAAGGATAAACTACTTTAGATAAATTGGTTTAACAAAAGTGAAAAGTTCTGCTGGGGTGCAGGCATCTGAACTCGTGTTCGATAGCTTCTGGACTCCAATTTGGCCTCTGTTGTGTTTCACCTAAGAACCATTTCTAGTCCAGCAGAGACCTGAACAAGAAAGTGCAAAGGGGTGAAGGGACCACCAGGAACAGACTTAGCATCATTTCTTTATAGCACTTGAACCAATAGCCCAGGTCAGCCATCACCCACTGCAAATAAACTCTGCCAATGCAAATTTTCTAGCTCAGTCTGCCTTATAAATGTATCAAAAGTATTTTAAATACTTTGATAATTTTGTAATACCTTGGCTATTTTCCTCTTTGTTTTTTTAAAAAAAGAAGAAAAGGGAAAGGCAATGTTTGACCAGGAAAGTAAGGGGAATACACAGCCTGGTCTACCCTGAAGGAAGATAATTGCAACTTTCAATTTTACCTTTTTTTTTTTTTTTTTAATTCCCAGGTCTATCAGATTCTGCTTATATAATTTCTCGTTTAGTCTTCACGTGCTTGACTTTCTTGATGATCGTAGTGGGAATAATGGCAATGTTGTGGGCGTTCAGTCCATTCTTGGAGGCAGGGCCACCTCTGAGGCAAGTAACCACTCTCATGATGATGTCCAAGGACTCTGCTGCTCCTCCGCCAATGGATTATTTGGTTTTATTATTTATAAAGTGCTTTGATAGGCTCGTTTACTGGGAGCTAAGTAATGGCAAGGCCTTTGTGGGCTGGATGCTTGTCAGACACTACTACATTAAGTCTACAAGTGAAAATCAAACTGCCTGGCATCAAAGAGATTTGGCTGCTGTAAATTAACCTGTATTTTAGAAGTTCTGGAGCAGATGTCATACTTTGCCCTGGAGATCTCATTACTGCTCAAATATATGCACAGATTTTGCCACATTAACGAAGCAGCGGGGCCCCCCTCCCCACAAAGCAGGATTAGCTGCTGGTGTCTGTAGTTATTTTTGTCAAAAATCTTTTGAAAGCCTGTGCAAGGAGAGGAGGAGGGAAGTTCAGAAAAAGACACTATCTGTCTTTATTAATTACAGGATGATTAATTATTTAATCTGCCCAGATATCTGTATGCACAACTTGGCCTATTCTCATTTATCAGGCTTTCAGCATCATTAATCAAGGGAAGTTTTAAATGTGAAGGAAGACAGGTTGATTTAAGGTGCTGCGTGGTGGTGACCCCTCCGGCACGTGCGCTTCCTGGCCCCGGCGCTGGGGCCATCAATCATGGCAAGGGCTGGCCATGACTTCCACCGATGAGCACCTGGCATCTGGGCCACCCCGCAATCTGCTTCGGGCTCCTCCAAGGCTACTTCTCCAAATTTCATCATGAAGTTTGAAAGCTGCCATGGGCTCAAGTGAAAGCACGAGCTAGACAGCAAAGGAGAGTCTGGAAACAGCATTGACTTAGGGCAGGTGAAGAGAGGTTGCCCCATTTCAGCAGACCATGATGGTGTCTCTTCTGGGGCCATCTTCTGCGATGACACACCCTTCCTGGGAGCACTGGATGATGCTTTAGCCTAACCCTTTTCCATTGCTGTTTGTTACCTTGGGAAGTGCATGTGAGTTTCCAACATGCACGCAGTCGCCCAGGAGATGCTCAGTAATTTGCTATGCTGCCACAAGGCTGATCATATCTACTCAGCTCCTGGAGCACACATCCAAGCAGAAGTCATTTCCCTACCTTCTTTAAACTCCTAGGCAAGACCCAGGTCTGTGTTTCAGGAGGGAAAAGAATAATCATGCATGGGCAATAAAGCATTCTACTTTGATGGGCTGCTCTTCTCCAGGTGAATGAGGGTACAAGGAAGAAGTAGGTGGATGTTAGCTCCAACCTGGGAGCAGACTGGTTTTTACTTTTTTTCTCCCCACCTTCTGCTTAGGACTTGGAAAGTGCCAGTTTATGAGACTGCAGTTGCCAACTCCCATAATTTTAGAGTAATTTTAGACTGAACCTTATGTTAGTGGAATTGTTTTTAGATCCTTAGCTCCCGGAGTCAGGTTATACTGGAAGTCGGCTGCCAGATTTCATTTTAAAGCACAGTTTAGCTTCATGATTGCTTGGAGAAGCTTAACAGTAAAACCCAAAGGATTACTACAGGCTTGAAAGTCAGATGGCATATACAAACTTTAATTTTTATTTTTCATGTACTGCTTTTTCCTGATTTATGATGAGTATCAATGTCTTAGGCTATGCAGAAATATTCATAAACAATTGAGCCAAGGTATCTGGAGCACTTGCACACTCCTTTTTCATGCAGAAGCTTCCTATTGCTGAGGTTATATCCTCATGCTGCATTATTGGTTTGCTTGCCACTGTGTGGCCATACCTGGCACTGGCTTTTCAAACTTCTGCTAATGATTCTCGTTCAGCCATTTCACAAGCTGGTTAGGAAAAAAAGGGAAAAAAAAAATAAAAAAAACAGTGCCTAAATTTGCCTGTGCTGCGCTGAAGGTAAATGTATACCTTGCATTTACAAATTTTTGTTCAAAACGTGTAGTTGAATATCAGAGAAGTCTTGCAGATCTATTCAGTTTTTATTTGAAAATAAGGAAATTGGTGGCTGATTAGAGTTGCAATCCTTGTTCCAACCGTGGGTAGAAGAACACGGACGTACCTATAGTCTCAAATACACTGTCTCTGCCTTCTCACACACAGATTTCTATTATTGGAGAAAAGACAAGAGCCTTAGACTCATCAGCTATAACAGTATCCTGCACATTAAACATACCCATAATGCCAATCTCCAGGCATGACTCTAACAGTGGAAGGATGTATGTCCTGTCTGTCAGGAGGAGCAAGGATGATTTTCCCGTCTAAGGAAGGTTAAAGATCACCTTTCATTAATGAACTGACAATGAATGAGGTGTCCTCCTACCATAATGATCAGGGAAGGGTGGCTCATGTCAGCCAAGGACACTGTAGACCACAGGATCCCATTACAGATTCCTGAGGCTTTACTACGCCTCATTTTATTTTTTTGACTTTTCCTTTCTAAGGACAATCTCCCTTTTTCTCCTGCACACATCTTGGTTTTGGGAATGAATGAGCATTAGTCATTATTGCCATGTTATTTGAAGTTACCCAAGTATCGCTTCGGTACCCAAAATGCACAGAGCTCTTAAAATGCCATGGAGGCAATGGTATGGCTACTACACGTATGGACAGACAAGAGCTGGCCTTCAGCAGATACCTGGATACAGGTTCTCACCCTCTTCCCATTCCCTCCAGTACATCACAGTAAGTGGTCATGGATTATTTCTGTAAATTAATTGCCATCCTGTAGATTCAAATCCTCACCTAACCCACAGTGATTTATGTAGGACCACAGGAGAAAGAACATAAAGTCAGAATTTATCTTATAATGAGACACCAGGCTAGAAGTCAAGTAATAGGAGTTCTGTTCCTATTTTTCCTGCAATTTTGGGCAAACCACCTAATTTCCCAGTTTCCCGTTCTTGTCAAGGGATGATAACACTTTTTCTCCTAATCTCTATTTTATGTAGGTAAATTTGCATCTTCATTCTGCAGAGTCCACCTCTGATGTACATGCTTAGTGCCTCAGTAATAAGACCTAATTTGAGCTGGGAACTGCCAGCCAATGGACAAGCATCAGAACATGTCTGTGGAGTATTTTTTGACCTCCATTTCCTTTTTGTGCCTCAGTGATGGACTTGTGAGTCATAGGACTCACCAACAGACCCTGCTCCCATCATAAAGCTCTAATTGCAAATTAACCTTTTTTTGATTCCTTGTAAAAATGTTATTCTCCCTGTAATTGAAAAAGAAGGGAGTTGCAGTAACAAAGCACCTGTTTATTGCTCAGCTTTCTCTGAAATGCTAAGTGTTATGTTATCAATTGCTGCCTAACTTGTGAACTAATTAAAAATAGTTGTTTGAATAATATAAGTATGTAGGATTCTCAGGGATTCTATAAGTAATAATTGGACTGCCAAGATACTTTGACATGTTGGAAATGCTGCTTTTGCATGGAGCTAGTACAGCATGTTTTGGATTTTTAGCATGAATACATGTTCATAATAATGAGAAAGAAAATTGAACAGTGCTTGTAGCTAAATTATCTTTTGCTATTAATCATTTCTTTACACTGGCAACAATTCCTTTGTCCTAAAAGCATTTAAATACTGAGGACTGATTTTGCAATTTCTTTGCATGCAAAACTCTCAGTGAAATACTTTCAGATTTTTACGTACCCTCAGCTTGCAGGACATTAATAATCTGATTCAAAGCCTTGTGTAACAGCAGGAAGCTTCCTATTGATATCAACTAGTTTTTTATCCAGCTGTAACTGAAAAGCAGAGATATTTTTTTCTGTTGAAGTTCTTTCACAGGAAAGTCCCAACTGATGCCAATAAACTGAGCGTGTCAGTTGTTATGGAAAGATCTAAAAAAGGCTTTTTGTTAGTGGGGAATGATACTCAGTATTTTTCTGCCCCTTTTTGTAGACTTAAGTCAACATGTTTAATGATTAAAAACATCTGTAGGAGCATGTTTTGAGTCTAGCGCAGAAGAAAGAAATATTCCAGCTCTAAGTTCTCACTGTAATAAACAACTCTTTTCCTGAGTCTATAATGGACAAGATCAATAACACAATTGACGGTAACCATGAGAGAAGAAGAAGAACAGCCTCGTTTAGCATTTATAGACTGCTGCTCCTGAAAGACTTTCTAAATGCTTTAATTAAGCATCACAACAACCCTATGATGAACAGTACAGGAAGAGTTATTATCTGTATTTTACAGGTGGAGATCAACACAAAAAGACGCCCTGTCCAAGGTCACACAACGAGTCTTCGGGAAAGCCGATAGTGGCCATCATGTTGCTTCACTCCTAGTTGTATAGCCCAACCTTTGGAGGGCATACCCTTCCCTGTACATAATGTCATTTACAGGCCAACCTTGAGAGATCCCTGTAGGTAGAAGTCCAGGTGAACCCACCAGGAGTTAAGCGTACAAAGTGTTCATACGACAATATGTCAACATTTCATTAAGGGAGGAGTGAACAAGTTTTGGAGGTGTAGGAAATACCCAGTTACTGCCAGATCTCTGCAGACTAGTTGGAAAGGTTCACTCCCATATATCTTTGTCTCTGATTTTTTTTTTTTGATTCCTGGTTTTGTCTGAATGTGAAGGAAGTTACTAATGACATGGATTATAGAAAAGTCTCTGTTGGTTGCATTTTCAGGAGAATTTCCAGCCAGGATTGCTGCAGATAAGCTCTCCACTGAGGCAGTTTTCATACACTCCAGCTTGGCATTGCACACTGGATGATGCTCAATGGCTTTAGGGGGAATATCCATGGTTTTGGAGTGGCATTTCTGTGCTCTACAGGTTTATCAGCCACTGACTAAAGAGCGACAATGTCACTGATAAGCCAGTGTCAGAAAACTCTGGAAAAAGCTAGCCAAATGAAAAAACCCCTAATATGAGACAGAGGACATTCCTTCCTTTGCAAAGCTTGCAGCTTGAAATCACCATCTGACAATTTATCTTGAGAGTTGTATAGTCCCAGAATAAATGGTCTTATGACTAAGACTCAGATCCAAGAAAGGACTAGCGGAACATAATGCTGCTTTGGGTCTTGTGACTCTCTGTGTTGTGTGAGGGGAGATTGGGGAAAATCCATTCTATGATTCTATGATTCTATGATTCTATGAAAATCAGAACAGAAACTATGAGCAGACTGAGTGGGGAACTGCCTGAAGTCAACATTTTCAGAGTTATATTCAGACCTCACAAATCCCACGTATGTATTCCTAGTATTTCTTAGTGTTTGGCTCCAGGTTATCAAAATACCTAGCTCATAAGAGCCAACACGGATGCTAGGTGGTCCCCAACATGTGATCACCTGCAGCTAGCCAAGAGACAATGCAGAAGACAGGGAGCTTACACTCTGAAATTTTATATACAGTAGTTATCTGCAACCTTCCCCTCCAAAATTAAGCAGGGATTATTTAAAGAAAAATAGTACAGAGGTGAAAGAATCTCCCTTTTTGTCTTACACTGTTGTGCCCTCCTAAGAAAGGAAGGAGCAAGGCTCAGTTTTCACCTCTGTCAGGAGGTGTCACACCTTCACTGCTCTGCTCCCAGGAGCATGATCTGACCTGGACAGAGGTGTCCTCAGATAATATCCACTCTCCATCATGCCTGGTGATGCCCTCCCACCACATTGGCCTGGAGAGAAAGGGAGCGTTCAAGAGCAGGAGAGATTTTCTCCCAGGATCTCCATGTTATTTTATCCAATACAGCTCAATGCAGAGTGCAGCTACTTTGGGGATTTTGAAGTACAACTGCGAGACATAGAATCCTAGAAGCTAGACTGATTCCTAGCAAAAGTGGTTTCCATCCCCACTGGGAGATTTTCTGCCTTTGATTTTCCTTATCCCTCACCCTTCCATACCCCACCTGCAAAACATGACCAGTACTCTTTCTTTTTCTGTCCCCTCTGTCTTACTGATCTAAATAGTTCTCCCTTGCTTTACTCTTTGCACATTTTTGTTGAGTTGGATAATGGGCAACTCTGAGGGAGCGGTGTATTATAAAAATAAATAAGAACGAAGTACTTGCAAATGCAGCATACCAAGCCTACCAAGACTTCAGGACTGGAGTCTACTTTCTGTGCTGGCTTTTCCCTGGCTGCCTTCATTTACAACTTCAGGCCCTTGACCTTAGCTGGCAGTGGAAGCTGTGGAGGAAACAGCTGTGAATGTACTTCTGTATATACAAAGACATTCTTCCAGGCAGAGATCCTGGAACCCACTCATCGGGTGCAGCGTGAGCCATAAGACATTCATTTATTCAAGGGTTTTTATGGCATCTTCCATTACAAGGACGCATGTGCCCAGAGAACTGAACTGTGGATGCTTTTCTATGTCACAGCCTTATCTGTGGGACATCCAAAATTACCTTCTCCAGGAACCATGAAATAACCACACGCCAAAACCCATGGCTGTGCTGGAGCATCCCCTGCATAGTGAGAGATGCACGTAGGTCTTCTGGAGTTGAATTTAGCTTTTCAGGCATAAGATATGAAGAAAACCACTGTCCATTTACTATGACTAAGCATGGGTCCTTCTCAGTGTTTCAGAGGAGATCATCTGTTTGTCTTGTCTTGTCTTGAAAACCTTTACTGACTAAAGGCAATCTCTTCTGCAACATTACACTGTGCAACCAGCCTCTGGTTCAGGAAACTGTTGATCAAATTTAGGCTAAATTTTGGTACTGAGTTTTGCAGACATCTTTTTTCTTATCTCAATTAAAAATTCCTTGGACCCATGATGCGTGTATTCTGCCTCTCCTAACAGCATATGTATCTTCAGACTATACCCAAACCCCTCCATTATAGCATATAGTCATATCTGGGCTATCAGCCTTACAGTTCCCCATCCCTGGCCAGACCATGGAGTACTTCACATGGCAGCTGTGTCCAAGCAGTTGAAATCCCATCCTTGCTGTTGAATCAATGAGAATTTCTTTTGTACTGATCCTTTTTTGCTGCTAGGAGGCATGGCAGCCTATATTTAGAGAGAGAGAGAAGAGAAGCTGGATTTCTATTTCCCATGTATTTTTTATGCAAGCAGTGTTTGGAGTAGATTGCACTTACAAGTATCATAATTGTCTACAGTGCTTTTACCAAAATGTGCCTAGTAAAAATGGCCTTTTTCTTTCCCCTCCACACATTTTCAAATATCTCAGTGCAGAGTGCATCTTTTATCTTCAGGAAAACCAACCAAGGGATGGAATTTTAAGCAGAGATTTTTTTCTGTTTGGTTTTCTGTTGCTGTTGTTGTTGTTTGGTTGCTTTTTTAATTTATAAACTAGTCTGTAGGGTTGGAGAAATGTTTTGACAGAGAGGAAAGAGATGATAATAGATAATGGAGTAATCCATTTGTTGTGGCTGCTTTACCACTGAAATTTGTATACATTGGAGACCAGTAATAAAAATGGAGCCATTTGCACATAATTTAGTTGATTGAGTTAGTTCTAACTCTTTCACAGCTGCCTCTGAAGTGCACAGTTACTTAAGGTTATCATTTTGAGAAGCTTTTTAATTTAGATGGATGCCAGAGATGTAGGCTACTCTTATTAGGAGACATTCTGTGCTGTCCTTGCACTGTGCTTTATATAATTAGTGCATACTTAAACAGTACAGCTATTTAATAACCCCTCTGTGTGTTCCACGTAATGATTATAATTATGCCAGTGACTGAACAGAGAACCAGGGCATCCAACGTAACGCAGAACTGCATGAATTTTAATCGATTCCTCACGCCGGGAGATTCCAGGTGTAGGCTACTGGGCTGCCCGTGCAAACCACACAATGCTCAAGCACACGTGGAAGCCTCCATGAGGTCCTTCCAAGGACCGATGCATCTCCCAATCCACAAGCCACTCCAGTACTGGGAATATTCACCCTGACTGCAAAAAGCCTTGGAGCGGGTACTTGGACAATAGGAACTGTGAGCAAAGTTATCTTCTGGCTGAGTCAGCAGTGGCTAAAATCTAATGCTTGCTCCCCAAAATGCATGTCTAGTTTAATTTTTTTCCCCTCTTATTAACTGTTCATATATCACCAACACATTGTACATGCTTCTTGGCAAAGGATTACAGATGAAAGTAAAAGCCTAGAGTGCACGGGTCTCCACGTGCCTACAAGCATTAAAAATTAGCCCGCAGTCCCTCCAATTCATTACACACTTCTCTTGGAGCTACATTTCAGCAGCTGTCTCAGTGGCATTTGAGCCAAAGAAGGACAAGACAGAAGTGTATTTAATAAAAAGGTTATTTCTTATCAAGATTATTTTCCTGTTAGGAAAATCTAGAAAATCATGCTCACAGACTGTAAAAGTAATGTTCTGCAAGTTTGTGTGAAAATTACATTTCTTCCAAGTCCACAGGTTGATGTGCACGTTCGTTATGCAAGGTACTGAAACATTTTCCAGGCAGGGAAAATCCATATCTTAATGGTCCTGCAGCCCCCCTCCCTTCCCTCTCTGAGTTTTATGCTTCCTGGTGCCAGTGACAATACCTGGCCAGCTGAAAAGTCACATCAGGAGGAAGAGGTCTCTAAAGTGCTCATTGGTGCTTAGTCCATTGCTTTGAAGTCATTACTAAGGATAAGCCTTTATATTGAAAAACCAAAGCAGATGTACCCTTCTTCACAGCTTTGCCCATCATCAGAGGCAGCAGCATCTCATCGATGTGATCTACTCAAGCTTAGTGTACGAGGCTAAGGCAAGGAGGCCACTGACCAAATCCGAGTGCCGTCCATCACTTCCTACACCGTTCCTGGTGCCAGACCTTTCAGAGAGATCTCTGTTCAGCCTTCTGCCAGGTGGACGCTGGCCATGGCCAGGGCGCCATAGTCTGCTCCTCCCTGCAGTAATGCATTACTTACGCCCAATTATTCAGCAAACAGTTTATGCTAACAAACTTCAGTTGGTCGGGTTTTTTTCTGAGCTGCCTCACCCCCATCACAGATCCCGCTGCAGCCAGAGGAGACGCAGCTATTTTACACCAGTGGAGGACCTACCCTAAAAATGCCGACAACCCTGATTTGCCTTTTGAAAAGGAGAGTAGCAAAAAGCAAGTAACATGCAGAATTATTCATGCTAAACATCTTCAAAGCTCTTAGATATTCAGCACATTCACAAGCAGTTGTTAGCTCACGGAATACTTTTGCAGAAAGAGTAACCTGATGACAAATCCTTCAGTTTACCCTCATGCAATCCAGTCTGCTCCATCAGTTACTGCCTTTGGCATCAAAATCCTCTCAGCCAAAATGTCTTCTACATCCTTCATTGACAACCCTTTACTTGTTACAGCTTGGGTTGTCTAATTTCATTAACTTGCTGATAAGAAGGAGAACATTGGCACAGTAATTTTAATTTCTTTGGAATGATAAAATAGAGGTCTAGATTGATTTCTAGTACAGGTGGTTGACCTGGCAGAAAATTATACCTGCAGGAAGATGTACTGAGCTAAATGTATTTTGGTGTAGTACACTTTGACAAAAATTAGACCTTTTCCTGCCTCATATGAATGTAGACCTATTTGAGATCAGGCTTCTCTACAGCTAATGGAGAGACACAGCCCAGCACTTGGTGGTTTCTGTCCTTCTGTGGCTACAGCCACCCCTGGCATGGGGATAAATTTCTGGGATAAATTTCTGGGATAAATTTTCTGGGATAAATTTCTGTGCTCAGCACATGAACAGCATCATAAAGCTGCATTCTGGATTGATCACAGCTATTGCTATCTGAAATACCTAATTAAGAAGTGCGGCCTGCCCTAGGCTCCTTGTATACTCCATGGACAGAGCCAGGCACACCAGGGAGGGGAGCAGAAGTTAGACTGATTATATCACAAGTGTTTCTTTTTTCAATATATTTCTGCTCAACTTGAGACTGAGATCTGGCATGAAACTCTGATGTAGGTCCTTGGCATCTTTCAAACCTACAACCTATCAACCATTAGTACCTTGAGAGTCAGACATCAACACCTCACTCAACGAAGATGGCTTTTGCTCTAGCAATGACAATAATGTTGAGGGAATAATAGCAGGACGATTTGCTAAAATGCATTATCCCAGCAAACAGAGCAAATGTGTTTCATAGGTTAGCATGTTGCCCATAAGCAGATCTGACAGCTTAATTTTCTAACGTGGTACATGGAAAACTTGAAATGAGCTTTTCAGTTAAGTGCAGGACACAGAGTGTGTCTCCACAGTGTGTTTAATGAAGGCTTTCAGCCATATGTCTCCTCTCACTGCTCTTCCTTATTCTGTCTCTTTCCTTCCACAAGATGCATTTCCAGATCTAACTGCCAAAGAGAGTGTTTCTGTCTATGTCTATTGGCTTGATAATGGTATAGTGTGGACAGAGATACCCTTAAATGCTTCGTTTACAACAAAAACCTTCAGGACCTGAGTTGAGGGTTTCACTGTTGCACTTATGACTTTCTAGCTGGGAGAAATGATGCAAAAATGCTTCAGCACACATGCAAACAAGACACTATAATGGAGTTATCCTAGCATTTAAAAAAAAAACAACAAAAAAACAAACCAAACCTAAGCTAATTTTCACATCCAGGATATATAAGACTAGTCAGCATTGAATCCTTGTTCCTAAAAGGTAAGAAATAAATGGCACACCTCTTCTTGGCCCTGGGAGTGGGAGAGGTCTGAGGATCACATCGTCTAGCATAGGGCACGTATGGCTCAAGGTGCAAGGTAGACACCCAACTGCTCTACATTTTTTCAGGACAGCAAAGTATTGCACAGATCCTAGAGGAACAAAACCCAGAGACCTGGACAAGTTTAACAAAGCACTTAACTTACACTGATTTACAGCAGTTGACATCATTGCAGCACTTAAAGTTTTACCTACTACAATAATGACATGAACTGTACATCCCAACTGGGAATCCCAGTGAGTAAGCCATGACAGTAGATAGTGTTGCAGCAAAATGTAGCTGCTGTGATCCAGGGCATTCAAGGGGAAAAAAAGGAAATCCATGCAGAAGTCTCCAGACTCAGCAGACCAGGGCAGGCACTGGCACAAAGGTTTTCCAAAGTGCTTGAGAGATGTTAAAGAAAGTCTTTTGCATAAGCCAAATGCTCAGAAAGTAATCCTGAAAGTGGCTGTCATTTTTTTCCACCTAAACTACGTGCATGCAAACATTTGCCAGTCAAATGGTTGCTGATGCATTTAAGTTTCTAGCCTAATGCACTCACGGGCTGCAAGTTTGGACCTTATTTTCTGTGTGTGTGAGGGGGTGTCTTTGGCAAAATGAAAAAGACTACAATTCGCTCCTTTCTTGCTTTGACATGCTTTTGGTGACCCGCATGTGATGATGCTGAGGTCACCATGCCTGAGTGCCGCTGCTGCGTGTGAAGCCACATGAAGCTGTCGCAGGTATGACACCAGATGTTTCATCCAGTCCCTCCCTTTGCTGCTTTCTCTCCCACCATGGAGGCACAGATTTCTAAGGCTGAGAGGTCTGTTTTGAAAATCAAGCTGAGTGCCCCTTGGTTTGCCAGCAGCAGGCAGTAGGAATTGCTATAGCCTGGGTTAATGGGGAAAGAGTGTATTTCCCCAATGTGTTACTTGCTCACTCAGGTCAGATTTAGCCCAGTGAAGACTTTGATCTGAGTCCCTGCGTAGCTGAGGAACAAGCATCTCCATCCTGAGATCATGCTCTTTTCCCTAGGAGAAGCTGCAGTGATCTCTGTTAAAAATAAAAATAAAAAATTAAGCCTGAAGTGCTGGCAAATCCATGATATGACCGTGGGACATCCAGTCCCACAGCCAGCATCCCTCCCAGTAAGAAATGAGTGCCACATTCCCAGTCCCATGCTGTCAGCCTGCAATATCCAGCTGTTGGATCTGTTCTCTCAGCCCTCCGCAACCCTGAACCTTTCCTCCCTGCAGACAGTGGTGGGTTGTGGTGGTGTTGGGTCCTGATGCAGACGCTGTGTTCACCTGACACACTCATTGTACCTGCTGTGTAGCTTAGAAGGTTGCTACTCCGAAGTGCTGAAGAGCGAAAAGTGGTATCGCTCTATATTGGAGGCCTGAGAAAATTATAGCTGAGTTTCTGGGGTTTTTTAAAGCTGGTAGCTCTACCTCACTGCCCAGAGTAATTTAACTTTGCAGACTATGAAGGGAGAATGCTAAAGTGGTTTTGACTGGGAGTTAATCCATTAATTCCTCCAAAGTACCCAAATGTGTCAATCTTTGGCTGCAGCTTTCAGCTTCTAATAAACTGTCCAGGGATGCAATTTGGGTTTTACTTCAAATGTGAGATGACAAGACAAGGAAAATAACCAAGCAGCTTATTGCAGAAAATACAGGGTTTAATCTTCATTATCAGCTTCCTCATCTGCAGAATTTGGGGAGCACCCAGCAGCTGATCAGGAAGGGAGCTGGTCTGGGGAACACTGACCACTGCTTTCCCAGCCTTGGTGACCGCTGTGGGGAAGCTTTGCAGCGTGCAGAGCAGAGCCAACCTTCCCAGAGTACAACACAGCTGGAAATCTACATTCTCATTTGGCCAAACTTCTCGTTATCTCAATGACTTTATCAGTCAGTGCTGGAGTAGCCAGAAAGCAAAGCTACTTCAAACAGCTCTGATTGTGTCAAGGTTCTTTAGAAGGAAGGGGAAGTCCTCCAGGGACATCGCCGTTGGCTGTGCCTCCCTAGCCAGAGTGCTCAAGGCTTAAAAGGACACTAAAATTTAGGGGACAAAAAAAAAAAAGAGAGACAGAAAAAGACAGAACAGAAGTGAAAAGTGGCCTGGTCCCACCACTCTGCATTTTGGTTGTTCCCATCCCCTCCAGGATCCTGGCTTGCAGACCAGTACACAACACTAGAAGTACTTAGAAACATCTTTGCATGGTAATAAATGAAGCAAGAATCAGAGCTTAATTTTGTATATCAAGTCAGCCAAGTGAGATCTCTGGTTTTATTTCTGAAGGTTTTTGACCCCCCCTAGACCAAGAGGCACTGAGATGAAACCAGGCTGGGATGTCTTTGTGTGTAAATTACAGTTTCAGGTACAAGATGGCTCATATATATTGGAGAAACGGATGTAATGCACCACGCGTGGAGGTGTGTGCGTGTTTATACCTCATAACTGTTGGGTTTTTGATAGATGCCTGTTGCTCTTTAAGCCAACTGTGATTCCAAACATCATCATGGCTTTCACATAGCATGAACGCTGCAAAGGTATTAAGAACATTGCTCTAGCTGATGCAGGAATTAACATAAAAATTAATCACACAGCTAAAGAAACCTAAATCTAAACTTTCCTCACACAAACATGCTGGCATGCAAACTGTTGGTGTTTAGTTAGAATTACAGGTTACACGCCTTGCTTATGACCACTGCTTTTGCCCATAGCAGCATGAAGATATGAAGCTTTTTATTTTCTTGCTGATATCTATTCCAAGGAGATACCATTTCTTACAGGAATCCTTCTCGGTAGAGTTTAGCTCCTGCAAACGTGTGTCTCACCTTTACATTAGAGTGACAGTAAGCATCTTAGTTCTGGTTTTTGCCATCACCACTGCTTTTGAGTCCAATCCTGCTGATTGCTGAGCACCTTCACCTTCCACAGACATTACAGCCTATTGAGAGGCATGGTGGGAACTCAGCACCGAGTAGGATCCGACTGCGATGCATCAGTATGGAGGTCAGACTTACAACACATTAATATCGCTCAACAGAAATATTAGCTGTCAAGAAGCTTAGAATTGTTCTTTTTATGGCTTAGGGAACAGTATTATAGCAAAAATGACAGGAATATAAATTCAGAGGGTGTTTACAAGGTGGGAAAACAAGAGTCAACATAAATGGACTATTATCTGTATTTGGTATTGCCTGATTCTCAGTGAAATGAACGTGGAGAATTTATGCTGAGTAGGCTTTTTCAAGGTTAGCAGAGACAAGGAGTTGTTCCCAGGGGAGGATGAAGAGCAGACGGTGATGGAGACGAGCCACAACACAAGACGTCAAGTTTTGCACCCCACAGCAGTGTTTCCAAAAGCAAATGATGGAAGATGACTATGGCACTGATGAAGCCGTTTTTGCCTCATCATGATCTATGAAATAGTGTCTTTCTCCCCTACCCCAAGCCCCCAGCAGATCTGCAGGGGTTAGTGGGGTCAGCTCCTTCTGTCAAAAATGCTGTGGCTTGTCAAAAAGAGGTTGAGACAATGCAGAGAAGAGAGATAAAATTTCTTCAGACTATTTTTAAAAAAAGTGCTTCCAGAATAGCTCCAAATAACATAAAAACTGTAAATTCATCATGGATGTTGCTTTTAGAGCTGTAACATCAGCACAAAAATACCTGTCAAGAAATCCAGAGCTGAAACTGCAAGAGCAAAGATGTGAAGACAGCCACTATTTCTTAATAAATGTATTTATGAAAAAATATTTTGCTCTTAGGCACCATTAAGTCCACTGATGACATCAAGCCTTAAAGTACATCACATAAAGGTCTGCTCAGGTCAAAGGAAATTGGCCTTAAAAGGGAATGTTTTGAAAAACCTTTGGCAGATTGGAAAATATAATGGCCTTCAATTGAAATAAAGATGCTGATTCCAAATATTATATCTTCCATGTAATGGAACACTATGAAGTTATTAAAATATCTGTTTGGCAGAGGCAGCAATGAGCTGAAAAAATAAATATTGTGTATAAAGAAAACCTGAAGTAATATTTGGCTTCAAGGGTCATGTCGGATGTGCATATTGGTTGTGCTAAATTGCAGTCAGATATCAGCTCCTAGTTCAAAAATGGTTCATTTCATTGGAAACGTTTTCTAATTATTTGCCACAATTCAAAAGGAAATGGCAAAACATTTTAGCATATTTACCAATTTTTCTCCTTTTTTGGAGATAAACCTACTCATTCAGCTCTATCCAAAATTGCATATAGTTTTGGTTATTTTTCACAGATCCTTAATCAATACGTGTTGTTATTTTGCTTCCAGGATAGGGTTTTACAAAAAGGTCATAATTTGCGTGCTTCTGGAATATAAAATGTCTTGGAAAGCTTCTAGAAAATATTTTCTGCAGAATACTTCAAAATGGTTCTGTGAGAATAGGAAAATTTTGTTATCTGTGGTTCCAGTTAATGTAAAAATGGAAATAGTCTTTGAAAGCAAGAATGATGAGGCAATATTCTATGACCTGGTGTGTACAGGTCAGACTAAGTAATTAAAATTGTCAAATTGCCTTAAAAAGTCTATGAAAGATATCCTTAAGTATCCCAGGCATGCAGCCATTCTTCCTCTCTCAAAAGCAATTTTATCACATTGGGTTTTTTCCCCTCTCTTCCTCATGATGAAATGCTCCACATTCCCAATACATCACGATATTGCTATTGTCTCCAATTTAATCCACCGGTAATCGTATTATCCTTCCCCTCTATATTGATCTGGATGAAGCACTGGCTCCAGCAGCTCCCTTTGGTGTTTTTAGGCCTCACCGAAGGGCAATATCTTCAACCATTGGAATAAAGTCTGGTGTAATTAAGGACCTGATGTACGAGTCGGCATGCTGGAGACTGCATTACATGCACTTAATTGGATACCGCGCTCGGTATGCACACACGCTGAATGCTTGGTCTTTATACACAATGGGACGGTAAGTGTTTGGGCTGCTGCTAAAACAAAGCTCTGCGACTGAAGAATTAATTTGCTTTTCCCAGACTCTCTGGTGGTGCCTAGCACTGCGGTAAATGCTCGATCCCGAGCAATTCTGCCACGTGCAAAGTACTCCCCGGTGAGAGTGGACTGCAACAGGACTGAGTTATGGGGCTCGGCTGCGTTGTACGCATTTGGCTATTGTTGGACATTGTGTTCATGTTCATGTAGACTGAGCTTGCAAAGCCCTTCCACCATCTGATGATGGCTAGATGGCTCTGACAGGTGCTAGGTTTAGAAAAATATTATCCTTCCTGCTTCTTAGAATCTCAGCATTGAAAGTACGTTTGCCTCATGCTGCTCACATTTCCCTATGTACTCATCTACTGTGAGATCTCATTTCTGAGCATCTTTGACTTTGCATAAAATAACAGAACAAAGCAAAATCAGCAATAAAATCCTGAAAGACCTGCAGCCCAATATGCCCTAATTGGCAGGACATCCACAGCAGGTCTTTAAACTCTCCACCTCAACAGTCACCCCTTCTTTTGACTTGACTGTGTGAAAAGATGAAGTTTGGCTCCAAAACCTTCAATACCAGGATCTCCAGACTTGGGCAGTTCTTCTAAGCTGAGAGCTGAGTGGGGACTACATCCCCTCCCTGATCTCTAAGAGCTATGCAGCTCTTACGAGGGTCCTGACCTGGTCAGCTCTCTTTTGACTTTTTAGGACTATGTTGTTCCTGTTTGGCTTTTTCATCTACCTGAAGTTCATCTGTCCCACTGCTTTGGAATATGCCACATAACTGCTGCAGTCAGGACAGTTGCACAGTATGCAGGATATGAACCTGATCAATATTTGTGGAATAGCATTACTGGCTGTATATTTTTCAAGCAAATAATCCCCTAGTTGTTTCCTTGCTTGGGGACAGGATGGGATCTGAGGTGCCCAGTGCTCTTCATGGAGCACATGGGGAGATGATAGTTGGCACACTTGTAGCTTGAATTTCAGGATGCATTACATTCAGCACAAGTACTGGTTAGAAATGCTGTGCATCTGTAACAATTAGCAACTTCTTATTTGAGTATGGTAAATAAATATATTTTTATGTATCAGAAAAAAAACCCCACATTGGCTATGATTTAATGTAGCTTACCAAGCTCTTTACTTATAACAAAAGCTTTCTGATTAGGAGCTCTGGATAGCAAATGTCTCTTTCTGTGTTTGAGGAGCTGAGGTTCTGGGTATCTTCTAGCCTTCGGCAGCGTGGCGTCCCTGCTCCCTTCAGACTGGACCCTTGCTCCCAGCCTGTCACTCCCTGGTTCAGGTCTGGCTGTCGCAGACCTTGGTTCAGCACGCAACTGCTCATGCTTCTAGCTGTCCACAGCCCTCATCCAGATCCCCATCTTTTGACCACAGTGACATTCATTATTGTATTCTAGAGATTAAAAACAGAGGAAAAGAGAGCCCAGCTCCATCTTCCTAACCTTTTTTTAAGAAAACAAACTACTTTGGCAGCTCTCCTTCACCATCACAGCCCCATACCAAGCTCTCCACTTGGCTAAGTTAAATGATCCATAGCTTTACCTATGCCGGGGGATCCACAGGGACAATCACAGGAGCAAAAGCCATGCAGGGCAGCTGGTTAAACCACTCTTTGATCGAAAATCTCTGCAGAGTCAGTAAACCTTTCAGAAATGGGATCATCAAGTACAAAGCATCTTCCTATCTCTCTGTCTCTCATCTGCTGCACACTAACCTGCCTGGAACAACTTTTGCCTAAAAGGAAATCCTCCTTTTAATGTGTTTTTGGGGTAAGGGGAAGGGGGGGGGGGGAGCTAATCGTCTTCCCAGCAAGCTTCACTAGATGGCAGTAAGCAGAGGCAAATGAGTTAGAAACCCCATTTTAGAAGAACTCAGTAAACCTCAAGTGACCAGCTGCTTTCTCCAGCATTACACCCCAAAACAAGAGGCTGTTCCTGTGAAGGAGCAGCTCCCTAAATGACATCAGGATTTATTTATAGTTGATGTCTCTTCAGCCTCTGTGAAGGCTGCAATTGTCAGGAGACTAAGTCTGAGCTGGAAAACTCCTGCCTTCACCATCTCTTCTGCAGGGATACAGAAGCTTGCCTCACAGCTTCTCCCTCTGCAGGGTCACCTTGTCAGGTCATTGCTCTGCTGTTTGGTTGTTGGGGTTTTTTTTTTCCCTTTGGGTGTCCAGTTTTGATGTAACTTCAAAACAACCTCAAAGGGTCTCCAAAGTGCAGGGACGTTTCACACCCAATACCCTGGGAGACCGTCCTGCCATCCCCAGGGCATGGGGGCATCAGCCCCATAGCAGCTTTATCAGTGCCAGCCGAGTACTTGGCTTTCCTGCTGCACATCAGATGCTCACCATCTGCCAGTTGGTTTGGGTAGGAAGTCTTCAGCTCGGTGTTGACTGTAACCCTTTGATTTGAATCTAGGCATCTGGCTTGCCCCTCTCCTCTCCTTCCTCGGTGGCAGGATGGCTGGTGGCAGTGCCCTGCTCCACGCCACGCGTGCTGTCTGCAGGCTGCAGTGCTGCATCAGACAGCATGCAGAATATCTGAGGTTAATCCAACCGCTCGCTGCGTTGGACTAGAAGGTGCTAATTGCTGCCAGGAGACTTTTCCCTGCAGGTTCCCCGTAGACATTGTCAAAGCAGGCTGAGGAGAGTCGGGCAGGATGTGCTGTCAGAAATGACAGATCGTCAGAGTTTGTCAAAATAGGTTTGTTTTAATAAAACAAATGGGAGGCTTCCACAACCAGCCAGTGGGAAGGAGTGTGGCAGGGTGACTAGTTCCTGAGTAAGACAGTATCCTCGAGCCCCCGTCCCAGGCAGGTCTTGCAGTGCTGATGCAGGGACACCTCCTCTCCAGGCTCCTGTGGGAAGGGCCAGTGGTGTCTCAAGTTCTGTTTCCTGCAAAAATGCAACAAATCTCAAATTTTAAATCTCACCTTTCTACCCAGATGAGAATTTTTTGGTTTGGTGGTTTGTTTTTTTTCTGGCCAGCTCTCATCCCAGGCCCCACAAAGGAGCAAACCAACCTACCAACCCCTCTGTGCCATGAAGACACAAAGCACCCAGCTCCATGGCAGACTCAGGGAAGACAGCAGGGTGTCCCCGGGGCAAACACAAAGCTTGAACATCATTTCACATTTTAGCATTGAGGTGAAAAGTCCAGAGAAATGGTTTGCAGTGTCAACACAGAGATCACTAGAGCAGTGGACAAGGAAGACTTCTGAGCTAGAGAGACCCATCTGCTGTCATTTATATACAATTTAAATACAAACTAATACAGATTCAAAGGACCAAGGTCTGGAAAACAACAGTGGTCTGGTCTGTCCCCAGCATTTCCAAATTAAAGGCAAAAGTCCCTCTTACTATCTCTCTTGCTAGATCTGTGACTCTTTCTTCCTGGCCAAGTGACGATCCATCTTCCATAGGACTGAAGAGGGTCTCTGCACCTAGAAAGCCCATGAGCCTGGTGGTAACAGCATTCCCCATAGGCACCAACTGCAACGTCCCACAGAGAGGCCCTGGCAGCCCAATCTCCCAACTTCACAACCTGTGTCTCTAATAGATGGCAGGTGGTTAAAATCAGGAGATGGGTTAGTTTAGATGGAGGGTGCTACCTGTGGAGGTCTCTGGAGGGGCCTCCCTCCCTCTCTTGGCTTTTGGGGGAACATAGACTCTTATTTTAGGAGGTCTGGATGACCTGCTTAGCGCTAATCATTTCACATTTATGTGATATGATGCCTGGGTGAGAAAGAATGGACCTGAAGCCCAAGGCTATATGTCTCATATCAATTTCTCTTACAAACAGAAATAGCCTTGCAAGGCCCAATTCCCCCTGGTTTCATTATAGCCCTCAGAAGTTATTTTGATTTGAAAGTCCTTTCTAAAGTGTGGTTTCAAATGAAATATTTCCTGCTTGGATAGATTTACAAGTTAGGTAGCACTATGCAGAGATTTTCTCACCTTTCGATATCATTCCTTTCCTGCGGGACATTGAAGTGTCATACAGATGAACAACACAATGCCATTTTCAGTCACGTAAAGTCAGCCTTAGTTTAATGGGTGGTAACAGCCCCCAAATGCATCTTGGCTATCCCTGGGGGATTGGCTGTGCGAGATCCATACAGCCTCGCTGACATCGAGGGTGACACTCACATGACTTTCCAGAGCAAATATTGGGAATGGGAAATTACTCCCTTTTGTTCCTTATGCCTACTTAGAATTAAGTTGCTACAATGAAATAAATACATTAAACCCAGCTATTCCTTATACATAGTTGTGAAACTGTGAGATGTTGTCCCAGGAAGCCTCCACAATCATTCAATCTCACTGCTATTAAGCCTCTTAAAATTACTACAACCAAGCAACAGCAGTGTTGGATTTATTTAGAGAGGTAAAAATGAACTTTCAGCACCGACGTTGATAATATCAGACTCTCCAGTCTTGGGCATGAACAGTCATCTTCTGCTCATAACCCAGCAGGGACTCCAAGTGTGTATCAGTTACTTTGAATGCGAAGCTTTTGAAAGCACCAGCTGTGCCGTGTTAATTTGCTACTACGGAGCTTAGCAAGACCAGAGCACTGAATTGCCTGCAACGCTCGTGTTATTGATGTGGCTGATCAGGAGCTTTCAAGGTTGGTTTCAGGTAATATAACCTACACCTCACTAAGAAGAGTGAATATGTTTAAGGGAGGTTACTGCAATCAGTGGCCTGTTGTATCTTCTGCAAGACTCTGTTGCTAATTATTGCAAAGCCAGTGGTCTCTGCTGCGAGGATTGTTTCAGCCTTTGATTGCACTGGTTTAGGAAGCAAAGCGACATGTGGTACATTTTAATGTCCCAATTAAAAAAGAGTCCATGGAAAACTCACAGAGAACTGACAATCCCACCCAGAAAAGGACAGCATCAGCATTTTCCCTACGTTCATAGGTGCCATCCTTACAAACAGCTGTTTTCTAAAAGCTTTTAGATTGCCATGTAGGAAGATGGAAACACAGCTTGCTACTTGCTAATGATATTATAGACTCTAATGCCCTCCAGAGAGACCAAAAATCCCCACTTGGTAGAGGACTTACTTAGAAAACAGAATGAGGATGATTAAAGGAGAGCTGTTACACAGCGGTGCCTGCCCCCGGCAGGGACAGCCTATGGCACACACCTGCAAACTCCCCCACGCCACTGTGGTCAGCTTCTGAACTACTGACAAATGCTCTCGAGAATATATTAATTGCCACTGGTTTCATGGGATGACATCGCTGAGCAGAGGAGGGGAGCATATGGCCTGTGGTGCTAAGCTGCATTTTAGGTAGAGTGACTCTAGATTTTGCATAAATCAAAAGCAGAAGTTCCTGCTCTCAGACCCCTCTCAAAAAAAGCCCAAGAAAAGCTCTCTTAAAAACCATCAAAGAAGCAAGTCTATGACAGAAACAGCAGAGGCTCCCCAGCCTGGATTTCCTTCTGCATCCCCTGTGCCACATGCTTTAGGCCATAAGGGCTTTAGGACAGCATGTTCCTACGTGTTTGGCAGCTCAGAGCGAAGGCTTGGATGATACAGAACAAATAACGATAGATTTCCCACCCAATTAATGCCAGTAATGGCACTGTTTACTGAAAGAATTATTTCAACCTTGATTTGGCAGTGGGATTCACTGCAATGCGATGTGTGAGGCTCTTATTTATCCCTGCTGTGATACTATGAATATATGGGAGCATCTCTCTAGCCCTCAGCAACTGGCACTGGAAAGCTACTTCTCCTGTGCCTGATCTGCACATCAGTTCAATCTGTTTCAACACACACCTCCTCTGAGCATCACTGAAGGGACAGGTCTGTCTTGGTGCTGGAGCTTCCAGTGTTTACAAAAGGAGCATCTTCACAGTAGTCCATGTTGGTTTAGCTGTATTTATTTCACACATGTAGGTAATCAAGCCAGATGTGGTCCAGTGTAAGATCATGATTTTTACAGAACTGTGAATCCAAGGAGTTTTAGCAGTTTGCTTAAAGTACTGTGACATCTATACTTCTATATGTGGGGGGAGGAAGATCACAGAATCACAGAATCATAGAATGGTTTGGGTTGGAAGGGACCTCAAAGATCATCTAGTTCCAACCCCCCTACCATGGGCAGGGACACCCTCCACTAGACCAGGTTGCCCAAAGCCCCATCCAACCTGGGCTTGAACACTTCCAGGGATGGGGTGCACTCGATCTCACTGTCCGTATCACCAACAAAGATGTTAAACAGCACCGGTCCCAATACTGACCCCTGAGGAACACTACTTGTTCTGTCAATACTGTTGTTATGTTTTATATTGAAAGGCTCTGACAGCATAAGCAAGCAGACAGGGCACAGTCTTGTTAAAAGAACAGCCTATGGTAAATTGAATGGCTTATGGCAGCTATAACAATGGGAAATTGAAGAAGAGGGTTTATTACTCAGGGTGAGACCTGAATACTCAATCCTTCCAGCTTTAAGGAACAAGTAGCTGCAAATGTGGAGCTGGGTCTCCACCTGGATTGGACCTAAACCAGTGTAAGTCAGTGGTTTTGGTAAGTTAGTCCTGCTTTTTACTGCTGTAAATGAGAGATCAGCCAGGTTCTTTGTATCTGTAGTGGGTACACTGGTCTAAATTCATCACTGTTTGAACTCAGAGGAGCAGGTGGCTGTCCCATGGAGAAAGAAGAGCTAAGGTTTGACAGTTCCAAATCCTGCTACTGTCTCTGACCTCCTCAGTTAGCCTGGGCAAAGGTCTCCTCTCAGCTTCAGTTACCCGACAATAAAATGGGGGGAACCATCCTGCTTCGACTGTATTATTGGGACTATACATCCCTGACCCGTTGGATCTGTTGACATTACAACGTGGAAGAGTTCCACCCAACAAGGAGAAGTAGATGCGCTGATGATATTTAATATTCCAGTAGCATTAGAAGAGGATACTTCCAGCACTGTGACCTTGGGGTCTTGCTCTTGGGATTACTTTTACAGTTCCCATACCCTCTGTCAGGAGAGGACATTTGCAGCTGAATCGGTGCAGACCAGAACTTGGCTGCATATGGACATGTCTGAGCTCTGTTTCCAAAGTGCTTGGTAAAACTTGCTCTGAGCATAACTGTGCTCTTAATCTTCTCTCCATAACATTTTCCTCTTTCTCTTAGTATCACTTTATTTTGCCAAAGTCAATATTTCAGGTGTTGCTTGCTTTTAATTTGACGTTTATTCCCAGCATTTAGATTTTATTAACTCAACCCCTTTTATTATTGTTTGTCAGCATTAATTTAGGAGTGTACATCATTTGTAGGTGGAGTACTGTGACTACTAAAAGGCTCCCTGACATAATTTGCTGCCCTGTTAACAGTAGCAATAATTTGAGCAATTAGTGAGGCCTTGACATGGGCTTTAGCTTCTCCATCACGTAGGAATACCTCCTTGGTGTAGCTGCCATGCTATTTATACTCTCCCATCAAGTCCCAGGCTGAAATAGTGTCCCAGGAGAGCAGCCTGTAATCAGTCTCTTTGCAATGACTGGATGAGCACTAAATAAGTCCTGGCCTTGATTATATTAATGAAGCTGCGTAGGGAATGCCCATCCAGAAATCCCCAGGCACCATGATGATAGAGCAGTCTGTGCTCCCAGCATCCCTTCCCCCTTCCCCTGCCCCAAGGAAATCACCAACAGTCCCTGGCTTTGATAACAGAAGGGTCATTTCAGTTCTTGGGGACTGAACCTCCTGGGACCCTCCACCAAGAGAAGCTGAAGTGACCTCCCAGCTGTTCATCTTGCTCTTCTCTGGTGGATTATTGCAGCAGTGGCTTTGTCCCTGAGGTTAAACATGGCTCTGTGGCCCCTTTCTATAAAGTGCAGGGTGGCAAATGTTAATGGAGTCTTCTACACTGGTAAGTACTGGAGAAACTCCTGCAGACTGGCAGGGCATCACTGGTTGAGCCATGGCACATCACTGTCTCAGAGGAGGTCTCCAGGGGACACAGCCCTGTGTTTTACCATCTCATACTTTGGATGGGGAATCGAGGCAGGGATGTTTCACACACAGGAGAATGAAAACTCATGATTAACCAGAATTGCCTCAGACCCCAAAGATACCTTTGCACCCTGAGACCATCCCTTCCCCTAGCAGTGCAGGATTAGGGCCTGAATCAGAAGAGTCATGAAGAGCAACCCAAGTCCTTGACTGGCCGGTCAGGCAAAATTCAGACCATGGGTCCCCTCAGTGCACTGCGACACAAAAAGAGATGCTTTATCTCTAGGAAAGAACAGCTTCATTAAACACCCTAGAAAATTTCACATGGAAAAAACCCCTGTGCAATGTCAGAGCTTAAAGCCACCACGTTAAAGCTCTATTTTTGGATCTCATTAAAATAGATACAATCTATGCATAAAATAAATTACTTGCCTTATAAATTTCAGATCAGTTAGAGATTTATCAGTAAGAGGTAATTAACAAACTTGTTCTGCTTTTTACTAGTAAGACTCTGATTCAGCACAGGGTTTTAGTGGGACTTGTGCTTGGCTGAGCTTCCCTCACATGGCAGAGGGCAGGTCATGAGCATCTTTCTAACCCGGCGGGCTGCTCCTCTCTGCCTCTGCTCTACAGGCTTGGAGGGCTTCACACTAGGCAGTGCTCCACGAGCATAATCACCCACACCTCAGCCCTTACTCCACACATCAAGACCCACACAGGAGGGTTTGAAGCCATCTTCTCACCTCAGCAGTGGCTGGGATGCAGTGGACACACAAGGGCAATATTTGCAGGTCACCATCCCTGAAGGATGTGGATGTATGGCAGATGGCTGAGATCCATGCTTGTTAGCAGTTTGGGCCAGAGGCAAGTTTGAGCTGGCTTATAGGTATCTAATATACCATGTTAATTAACTATAGAGTATGTGTTCAGGAGGGATCATTATGATCAGCTAATCTGCCCTGCAACATGACACAGACCTACATTCTCACTCCTGCATCACCAGTGTAAGGAAAGGCCCGCTTCCCAGAATCTCTCCCGCAGGAGGGGTGCTTGGAGCCAGGCTCGAGTTGCCTCCTAGAATTACCCTTTCCTTTCACTGAAGTTCTTCAGCAGAATTTTGGTATGAGCTTAAAGATAAGCCAGGTCAGATCTGGTGAACTCACAGCTAAAATAGCTTAAAGTCTCTATTTCACAGAAACAGACCTCAAGACTGACAGGTTGAAAGATGACATAAAATAAGGGCAAATAGCAAGCAGCTGGCATCTGCAACTAGGAACAATTTCATTCTTTGCCTGTGAGTTGCTGCATGACGTGATCAAACAGGAATAAGTATCTGCAATTAAAGGCCAAAAAAATAGTTCAATTGAATTGCTGATTTCTCTGTAAGGCTCCCTGAGATAAAAGAGTTGTCCCCAGGGAAAAGAGAGACCAGGGGAAAGCATGAAAGGCATGGTTG
Organism: Balearica regulorum gibbericeps; assembly: GCF_011004875.1. NCBI lineage: Eukaryota > Metazoa > Chordata > Aves > Gruiformes > Gruidae > Balearica > Balearica regulorum. The sequence goes on along the minus strand of NC_046184.1, from coordinate 8,044,111 downwards.
ATGTATTTTCTGCTTTGCATATAATCCCCTGAAAATTGGAATGTCCAAAATGCTTGCAAGGACACAAGCATGACTAATACACTGGAATCACATGAGCAATTATCTGATTCACAGGTGAAGATGGTAATAAAGTGGCTGAAAAGCCAACTGCCAGTGAGAGGGCAAGAAACAGCAGGCTCACTTGGTTATGGGTCATGCCACAAACACCTCTTGAGATCAAGCAGTAAAAATAATTAGAGTTGAGAAGGCGAGGAGTGAGGTTCCCAGATGGTGTGGGCAATAGATAAGGAATCGTTCTTTTTATCTGCTGCCAGACCATCCGTTCATCCAGTTCTGTGGCTGACTCAGATCTCCATCGACGTGCGGGGCTCTGTGCCGGTGTAGCTGTCAGGGCAGTGTTGCTTCCAGCCTACATTAAAGGTTAGGCAAGCTGCGTCTTGCTTTGAGGTCTGGTTATATGCTTTTGTGTTTATACAACAGAGAACAGAGAAACTCTTGGCAGGGCGAAGATGGGTTGACCCCCCTTTACTAGAGTAGTAGCAGCGGGAAGTTTGAGGGTGGATAATTCAACTGCATCAGACGTGACTCCCATACCACGCTGCGTAATGCCGGATGTAGCAGGGATGACCTTTGCCAAACCTGTGGCCCTTCATGGCGCTTGTGGAAGCCCTGTCCAAAGACTAGCTCCATTCTTGTTTGCTCTTTCATCAAATAACAAACATGACGGTCATCCCACCATAGCCATGATGATCTGCAAACCAATCTGCCTTTCCTTTCCAGGTCTGCCAGTGTCCACACACTGGTTTCAATTTGCCCAGAAAGTAAAAAATGGTCTTTTACATCTCCCTACTTATCTGATTTTGTGCAGGAGAGACATCTGGCTTCAGTCTAACGGTCCATTCAATCAAGATCTTTTTTTGAGGAGCATGTGGAAGGAGCATCCTCCATTGCTGCAGTTACCTGAATAGAAGTAACATTTGCAATTACACTGGCTGCAGCAAAAATCTCTCGGGCATCTTTAGCCTCCAGGGAATAAGGTGATCAACCCTGAGGTCAGGAAGAAACACTGTTCCTTAGGGCAGCATTGCACAGCTAGGGCTGCTTTGCAATTCCAGGGCTTTTCTTTCAAGGCACATGGTCCTAAGCCTCCAGGAGATAGAGTGGTAGGCTTTTCCAGCATGGAGATGTGTCCTGAGAAGGACCAATTTTTGCATAAGGTCTGTCTTCAAAGTAGACAGCAGTCAGCAGCTGCCCATTAAGCTACCCAGACTTTTTCTGTCTCTATCATTGATAGCAGAGCACACGCGGACTGTCTTGCATGTTCACATGAGGGTCCTTGTGATGGAGCCTTTCTCTATGGGTCATGCTGACAGCAGGACAGTGTGTGGGCAACCCTGCCATTACGGACATGTATGACCACACCAGCAGCGTAGGAGAAGCTGTTGATGGGCTTTAGTTGAAAGATGCCAAGCTAAACTGGCTTGCTTGAGAAGGCATTTTATGGATCCATTATATGTGCAGTGACATGCCTGGTGCTGTGTTTCAGGTCAGGATTGATAATCTCAAAATGCACTGCCTGCACAAATAAGGTGCAGAGGGGACAGGCAGTGCCAAGCACCTTCCCGTTCCCTGCACCTCCTGCAGTCAGTGATGTTCACAGACACCTCCTTCCAAGTGCTGAAAGAGGGAAAGGAAAATCTATCAAAATCCCTTGCAGTGTGACTGCGAAGACTCCTTCCCTAGCCCGTGCTGCTTTTGAACCCATTCATGCTGTACAGGATTGTGTAAGATTCTCCTTCTTTGGACAAAGAGACAAGATGTGCCAAAGGCAGAGATATAAACCTCTAGAGGGAGATGTTCCGTGGGCAGAAGAAAAGAAAATGGGGTTACAGAAGATAATCCTGTTTTCGTGGGAGCTTGGTAGGGGTAGCGTTTGCAATGACGTGCCCACGAACCATCCGTCTTCAAGAGGCGGCGAGAAGCAGAGGGAACACTAGGTCGTGCTGTTTCCCCAAATTCTTGTGCAGGGTGCTGGGGCTGGATTGCACATTTCTCACAAGCACTGAGGGTTGGGTTTTTTTTCTGCTGTGGGTTAGCAGAGAACTTTGATCACGCTGTTCGGGTATTCTTGCAAGGAAATTAATTGCATTTGCTGTGTGAAATGCTCTGAGCACAGACCAAAGGCGCAGGGCAGGTCTTTATAGGGAACCAGAGCTCCTGCGCTCAAACGTTAGATAATGCTACTTATATTATAGGGAACGAATGATGAATAACAGCAACAGTTTGGAGGGTTTAATTAGTCTTCTTGCTATTCCCATCAAGAGGGGAAAAATAAAGTGGGAATTCTCTTAGGATACAAACTCAACTGTGTGCTGACGCGAGGCACAAATGAATGCCATCTGGGCGCGGGAAGGAGGCAGCTTCATCTGAGTCTATTGTACTACTTTAAGTGTGTTGAACACTTGAATTCACTCTACCTTAAGGCTGAGCATTTAGCAAACTGCTGCAAAGTAATCCCGTGTCTCAGTAGGGAAAGAGCTCAAATGAGCGTTGTATTGGCTTTGTTTCCCTCGTAAGGTAAAGAAAACTCTCTGCTCCCAAAGAAGACTTTCTTTGTGTTCCTGCTGTTAAACTGCGGCTTGTGCCCCCTAAGGCTTTTAAATGAATACATGAAATCAGTGTGGGGATTTTGAGCTCTGTAAAATTCATTGCCGTGTGCGCACTTCAGCAGCACACAGGAGCTTTAAGTATTTTCCTTTAATTTAGCAGGGAGCTGTTGTAGCTGCTGTGGCACTTCAAAGACCATTCTGTGTATTGCTCCTGCACCTGACGAACACAAGGCCACGGCGTTGTTAAAGTGCCAGTTTGGAGGGAAATGGCTTTGCAAGCAGCAGCCAGTGCCGCCTGATGCTCTTAAGCCTGGCTACAGCCACGCCAGTTCTGTGTGTGCACTCTAGTTTGGTCCAGTTAATCCAGCTTCATACCAGCTGGGACCATCCTGAGCCTCTTGTCCAATCTCTTGCCTAAACATAGACCACCTGAGCTGGTTTCTGTCTGCTCATGGAGTCCGTAGTGCCTCCTGTTTGAGGAGGATTTAGATATTTTCAGTGACAATTTTTTTTTTCTGGAAATCACGTGCTGAGGACTCTTCGCTTACTAGAAAGCATGTGGCAGATGTGCTGGGACATGAACCATGTTGTCAGACAGAACCAAACCTCCCTTAACTGCATGCCACAAACCTCACATGGATTCAGAGCCACAGGACACGTGTTGTGGATCTCAGAGACCTGAGAAAAGATGAACTCCAGAAATAATTTGCAGGCGATAAATGGTGGCAGTTCCCCAAAACCCAGTCCAGGCTGGGCTGGGCTAGCTCACCTGCTGCTCCCACAGCCAGGGAGTCAGACTGACCGGCAGCCCTTTCCCTGTCACAACTAACCAAATAATTTAGATGTAAACCTTGCTCTTGTGCCTGCCTTTTTAACCCTATTCTTGAGTTGATGACTGGAAAATTGCCCTGAGATGCAGCAGACTGGTAAGAAAATGAGAGGTTTCTGCTGTTTAGGTCACCAGGCTAAGTCCTGTTTGAGTCAGTGGCAGCCAACAGATGCAGACGAGAAGGCTGGGTTTGGTCACCCAGAGGCACGAGGCAGCTGTGAACCTGGTCCATCTGCCTAGCTGGGCGCTGGGCAAAGCAAAAGCAGCGATTCAGTAAAACCGGCTAATGCATCTTTATCTGCTTGGTAAAAAAGTATAAAATGAGAGGATGGATTCTGCGTGCTGTCTGTGAAATGAAAGCTGTCGACCCTGAGAGGGTAAGTGCAGGTCTATGAGCAGGCATATGTTAAGGGACCTGCACACACTGTCCTGGAGGTAGCGTGGTCACAGAGCACACTGCCAGAAAAAGCCATGCTCAGGACGTGTGCTCGTATCACAAAATAGCAGGAGGTTGGAAGAGACCTCTGGAGATCATCTCACCCAACCACCTGCTCAAAGCAGGGTCACCTACATACAGGAGGTTGCTCAGGGCCATGTCCAGCTGGCTTTTGAATATCTCCAAGGATGGAGATGCCACAACTTCTCTGGGCAACCTGTGCCAGTGCTCAGTCACCGTCACAGTAAAAAGCACATCTCCAGCCCTGCTTCCACCAGCCTCATCCCAAAGGGCACATTGCACAGATTTCTTGTCTCCCGCAACAGAAGGCCAAGACACCTTGGCAAGACAGGTGTGATTCATTTTATCTGTGCTGTGCCTATTTCACAAAGAGAGAGAAAACTTCAAATGCCAAGGCAAGCAATCAGGCTTATAGAAGATCCTCAAAATAAGGAAAAGCATCACTGTTACAAGCAGCAGCTTTTAATGTTTTTTTTCCACTCTTCATGTTTCTTTTTTCTCTTTTTTTGGCTGTATAATAAAAAGTTTGAAAAAGACATAGTTCCCCATGCTTCAATCCAGAAGCCATCTCTCACTAACAAGGGTTAGGAAAAATGCTTTTATTTTACTGTCTGACAGGTTTGTTTGGGAGCTTTTGATACAGGGAGTTGACAGAGACCTGGATGCAGGATGTTCCCTTGGTCTCAGCTGTTCCTGCCTTCCTAAGCTATGTTGTGACCATTTATATCTCAAAGCTACTGAAAACATGGTATTTGCTTATAAGAAGTGCAGTCATATCTGTCAAAGACTATAAAACTGTAGTCCCTTATATGACATAATAACTGCACAAAGAGGCACCGCAGCTCCAAAACAGAATAGCTTAATTGGTTTGCTTTCCCAAGGAGATACTGGGCCAGACAATGAAGCACAACAGCTTAAATCTACACTTAACAATAGCTTCATCTATAAATAGCATATTTTTAAGCAATGGGAAGAACATTTGGGGTAGAACTAGATAGCATTTTTCAGATGGATAGTTTATTCGCTAATAAATGCAGTTTCAGGCTGACTGAAACTATCCACAGACTCAGGCTAAATTCAACTAATGTTTTCTGTTACAAAAAAAGGGGGCCCTTTTTTTCCTGACAAACCAGAAAACCTCTGGTTTAACATTTCAACATGCAACACTTAGATCACTCACTTAAGAAAACTCATCTTCGAATTCAGCTTGATTTAAATTTTTTATTTTGAAAAGCATATCTGCAAATGTAATTAATTATTTTATTTTGGGTCTACCCCAGGTAAATTCTTTCAGCTTTATAGCTGGGAAAGCAAAATATTTAAGAGGGACTTTCTTAGTCTGTTCCAATAGGTCTGCTCTGGGGCTTTGCTTGATTTTTCCAGTGGCTTTGGAGTGTGAACATAATGTACAGCTGGTGAGCTTGTCTTTACAGCTGATAAAGCGAGTTACACCAGGGTCATGTTGAAATGAACCCTGCATACAGGTCAAGTACATAAAATAGAGTTCTCCTCCAGCGGCCTCACGTTACAGACCTGATTTATGTTTCCAGCACTTGTGGTTCTGTTTGGAGCCTGGCATGGTTATGTGCAATCTGCCCAGCCAAGCTTGAAAGCTCCTCTTTTCTCAACTTGCTCGTATGGGGAAGGTAAAAGGTGTAAGAATCAGCTTTAAAAGCCAGAGATTGATGGAGGCGACACCAGTGGGTCTTGCTGCACCAAATGCATTTGCTGTCTGTAATCTGTGGGAAGAAAACTTGCTGAAATAGTTCTTGCAAACAGACAAAATATACCTTTTCCAGGCAATCTAACATTTGAAAAGCCTCATTAATAATGGTTGCAAAGTGTGAAGAAACTGTAGCTTCACTCTGTGGGTCACAAGGCATTTTGCAAGTATTATCTGAGTGTCAGAAGATAAAAGGGAAGAGATCATTCTAGGCCTGATTTTCATAAAGGTTTCGTGTAGGTGCTTGGAGAGATTATTAAAAACTTCTAAGCAGATTAAGTGCACAGAAGTCCTCTTAAAAGCAGTGGGGTTTAGACACCAAAAGCTATTGCTTTTTGCAAATCATAATCGAAAAGAGGACATTTAAACTAAGTAAATTCAGGTGTCTAATGCACGTGCTTATATAGACTACGATGTCCCTGCATTGCTCTGCAGTCCGTGCAGGGTGTGGGAAGGATGGGAAAGCTGCATCACACTCCTGCTCCAAATCACATTCAGGAGGACAATCTCTTTGAGATAACATGATGTAACATTACTGCTCTGCTAGGTCAAACCAAGGTTCATCTACTTCAAAACCCAGATTCCAACAGCATCCAGCCACAAACACTTAGGAGAAGGGTAAAACAAGGGAACTGTGGGCACATACTTCCCAGTACATCCTCTCACTGCCCAAAAGCCACTAGCTCAGCTACTTCCTGACTTCATCATGTTTAACAACCCTTTATGGACCTTTCTGATGCTCCCTCCCTGGAAGTGTTCAAGGCCAGGTTGGATGGGGCTTTTGGAAACTTGGTGCAGCAGAGGGTGTCCCTGCCCATGGCAGGGGCGGTGGTGCTAGATGATCTTTGATCTCCATTCCAACCCAAACCAGTCTGTGATTCTATGATAATTTGCCTAATTATATTTCCAACCCGCTTACACCATTGGCCTCCCCTGCATCTGCTGGTGATACTTTCCCTACTTTCATCATGTGCTATGAAAATAAGAGCTTTTTCATTTTCTAAATCTGCAGCCTCATCATGTCATTGCATAGTCCTTAGTCCTGGTGTCATAGCATAAAATAATTTAAAAAAGAATAATCCTTCTTTATTCACCATCTCTGTGTCCTTCATGATTTTATACACTTTGATCGTATCTTCCCTCTGTCATCTTTCCCTGCCTGAATGCTCCTTACCTATGTAGTCCCTCCGCCTAAGAAATTGTTTCCTAGCTATATAGGGAGCCTGTGGTTAAAGCTTCTTGCAGGTTGCTACATCGGTCAGTGAGGATACATTCCCCTTGCCCACTATTGAAGCACAGATACCTTTGAGATGGCACACAGCAGGCGTTGGACTGTCCCCAGTGCCAGGACTGAGCAGGGAAGGGAATGGGCAGAGTCGTATTCAGCTGGCTTTGTGGAGGAAATGTATGAGGCAAGAAAATAATAAGCCAGTTCAAATATATTGTCTTCTGGAAGTGCATTTCTGGGTACAGAAATGCTGCTTCTCTGGGATTCACAGATCACAAAAAGTCTGCAAACCTTTTAAGAGAAGCCACAGAGAAGCTACTCTAATCATTCAGACCTCAGTCCATGATGTGCTTAGTGGTCACAGCTCCCAAGGAGGCCCTTAGGAAATGTAGATTCTCAGCATTTATAATGATCAGTCCAAATATACATGACAGAGTCAAAATAACTCAGGGTTAGCAACCACATCCACGGTTCAAGTGTGTTTCTCATTCATTTCCCTGTGCTCAGGTCTTGTTCTCAGAAGCTGGATTTCGAAAACTGGTTGAGAAAGGCTTTCTTCAGCAATCCTGCCTGCTGCCTTTTCCCATCCTGTTTTGTTTTTCAAAGTTGCCCTTCACAGTAGAATGAAAAAAAATAAGACTTTTCCAGCTTGAGGAGACAACAGCTAAGGGAGACAGAACAAGAAAAAGCAATGGGTTGCAATAGGTGAGAAGCGAATGGCAAAGCATGTCCTAGAAAAGTGGGAGAACCACACTCCTCCTCCATCTGCTCAGCACTCTGCCCATTTGGGTGCTGAGGCACACATTTCTCTCTCATTTTGACAAAAAAACTTCTGTGCTGATCACAGAAACCATCTCACCACAAGTTTGTGAAAATTGGCCTGTTCACCCTAAAACTATGAATCTTTGTTCTGTTCGATATATGTATTTAAGAACATCAGAAAGGTATTTTCCTAGATGATCTACAAAGGGAAATGCCCCGTGTGTGTGAATGTCTCCTCATTCCCTCAACACAGTGAGACAGGTCATATAAACCAAGGGGTATGCAAAGGTGCTTGCGAGTGACTGAATTATCACAGATTAGCAAGTTATTAACATTAATTTAAATTAATATGGTTTATGTTATATTACAATGTGCTGGAAGCATGCAAACATCTTCACTGCAAGGTGATGACTAGTAATCTGTTAAGCCACGGTAATTTCAGCTCTTGCGGTGCATCTGCCTTCTTGAGGGAAAAGGTGTAATGTTTAATGCTGGTTTAGCCAGTGACAGGTGAGTGCCGCAGTGACATAAATAAAATTTGCATGTCCTTGGTGCTTGAGTCAGAGCACACCAAAACATCCTTTTGAAATGAAGTAGACCATATATTTTAATGTGCACAGACATCAGAAAGATGTTTGGAACAACAAATGGGTGATTTTCTTTCCTGGGGGCTAAATGTTCCTTGTGCCTCCCACTGTTCACATCCAGGGCCAATCCAGTAGACGTGCAAATCTCAAACCCAGCCCAGATCCTGTCCTTGGAGGATCTCAAAGGCTGAGCAATTTTACATTGCCGCAACCGCAGATGTTAAGTGGGACTTTCACAAACTTCAGCTGATTGCTCAGGTGGCACTGAAGGCTTTTGCCATGCAATCCCAGAGCAGCAGGGATCTCCAGGGATGTGGTCCCAGCCGTTAGACTGTTTCTTTGAGTGTTTTCCTCTTGCTTTTTAGCGTGTGTAACATCTCTGTGCTGTATGCTTTTTAATCTTTAGAGGTCTCTCACTGCCCAGTACTGCTAACCTTCCTCTCTGCCTCTCCGAGCCCTTTGATCAGGGCACTGACGTACAATTTTCACCTGACGTACCCTTCAGTATCAGTGGAGACATGGCCATATATAACTGTTGGGGACCTGCCCCATTGACAGTGATGAGCAGCTTGATTTCCAGGCTGCTTTTCCCTCCCGTATCTGTGCCCCCTTCCCCTCATGCCGCTGCCCCTTGCTTTCACCTGCGGGATGAAGCATGTCTCAGAGAAAAGCTGCTCTCAAGGGCTCGGAGCTGAGCCCCTGAGCAGCTGCGAGCAATGCAAGATGGTGCTCCTCGGGACACTTTCTCCCTCCTGACCTCCAGGCAGGTGAGAAAATGATGTAGGGAGATACAAAACCCAAGGTAGGTGGCCAGGATGGTGAAAGAATGGGAATTTTTCATTTCATTTTGGTTGCTTTCCTTAAAGTGATGAATAAACCCAAATATCCCATCTCATGCCTCTACACCTGCCTGTTTTCCTCAGCAACACAAGAGTAGTCTGCAAGCATTGTCTGTCTATATGTAAGATCTGATAGCTGAAGGAGGAGGGATGTACCAGTGAGAAATGTATGAGTTTATTCAGCTCCAAAATTGGCCTTCTCCATTGCTCCAGATTAGCCAGCAGGACATCTAGGGCTTGGTATGGTATAGAAAGTGTGCAAAGGTACAGAGACAGCAAGAAAACCCTTCTGTAGGTGTTTGTGTGACACCTCACACCTGGGGGCTGGTCTGCTGAGCTCGGTGGGGTCCCTGATGCAAGTGACTCTTAGATATGGAACGAGGAAAGAGAAAGACAATGTGAGTGAACATCGCTGAGAGAGAAGACTCAGTAGACGCTGTGCCTCAGCAGAGAGCATAAGCACCTTCACCTTATTAATAATTTCCTTTTTTAAGAAGGAAGAGGGTCTTCTTGACGCTGTTTGGTGTCTGGGCTTTGCTAGAGTGCACCTCTCTAGTGAAGGGCACACCACTGTTAAAAGTGTTTCAAGGCTGAAGGAATTAAGGATCCTGGCTTGTACCTAGAGTCGAAACAAAAATTGCTGCAGGGCTTAAACCTGTTTTTAACAAGAGTACGTAGCCTGCCAGATCTGGTGAGAGATTAGCAATTTAATTATACAGGCCTTGGCTTTTTGCTTCCCTCTAAGTGCCTAAAACCCCTCCAAAGAGGACCATTACCTTGCCTTTTCTTGCTCTTACATCAACAAGACAGTTCAGAACAACATAAACACAGAAGCAGGACGGGTTCCCTTGCAGAGCTCTCAAGGTTTTATAGCTAAGTGCCTCCTGATGGATCTGTCAGACCAACCCGAGAGAGCAAAACCCGTCACTCCCTGGAGCGACCATTAGTTTTATTTCCAGAGTCCCTGCAAGTGCTTTCCGTTTGTCCCCTTTGAAGTCAACCAGGAGAGTACGGGCTCTTCTCGGACAGCTGGCTGACTTAGCGAGAGGAGGCAAAGTGAGCAGCCGGGCTGCAGGGATTTGGGGCAGAAAGCCTCAGCAGGAGCCTTCGGGGATGTTGTAGAGGATGGCTGAGTGCTGCGTCACGTGGGAAGTGGGAAGGGCAGGTAGAAAGCTGCTGAGAAACATCCAATCTGCTGTTTGAAAGGCTGTTTGAAATAGGGAGCCAGGAGGAGTAAGTGACAGCCAGGGCCTTTTTGTGTTTTCCATTCACAGAAAGCAAATTTATTAGGGATTGTGAGGTCCCATACCATAAACAATGAACTCTGCAACTGTTTTACTTTCCAGCACTGGCTGTGAAGCATTTTCAAACAGTCCTTCTTTGCAGAGGCTCTTCATAGGTGGGAATTGTCTTGTCTTACTTGTGCAAGTCCCTCCATGCACATAGCCACTGCAGCCCCCCGATTTGCTAAAACTGTATTGGCATCTCTGGATTCAGCCCTGCCTTACTCTCCCAGCATCACTTACCTCCCCAGGAGGCATGCAGTGAGCCGCAGGGTTTGGGTCCCACCGTTGGAGGTACTAGAGACTGTTTTTGCAGTAAGATTCCTGCTAAGGAGTGTAGGGAGCAGATGCCATGTGCTTTTAACAGGTATTTTCCTGATAAATGCCATTATGACTCAGAAAAATAGTGATTTCTGCATCCCCTACGCCTTTGTACATCCACAGGGCAGAGCTGGGAAATGATCAAACCCCAAGCACCAGGCTGCTGCCACCAGAGATGTTGGCTGTCTGTTTTACCTAAAATCCTTCAACAACCAAAGCAAGAACATCAACTCTGCAGGCAGCACAAGAAATCTTGAGAGGATGTAATGGAGCGTAATCAGTGACAGATTTGTCATCTCTATTCCATCGCTGTGGAGGAATCGCCGCTGATCGTTTCAGCAAACCACCGTGGCAGAGGAGACCACTGCCTGTTCAAGCTGGTTTTATGCCATGTTAAGCCAGGCTTCAGTTTCTAGGACAAGGAGAGAGAAACTTGTTTCTCTTTGGTCAGTCATTTGGCCCTGGGGTCAGCCTGCTTTGGGGGTTGTGCTGGGGTGGGGAGGGGATGTAAGACAGGGTGCAATGGCACACTTGAGGTGTTACGGCCTCCCTGGTCCTGATTTGTGCGATCTGATCACACCGTCAGAGGTAAGCCACACTCCAGACTTAGGATCAGAAAGTCATTTGCACAGGTCATATTGTCAGCGGTGTTGTGCCTTTACCTGGCGTGACTTCCAGTCTGCTCCCTGGAACCATCTGGGAAATTCAGCTAATGCGTCTTAGGGTTGTGTAGGAGCATTGGCAGCACCAAAGTGGCTTCCAGCCTTATTTGCTGGTGGGTTTTGTGAAGATGAGGGCACAGGAAGAAGGTACCCTCTGGCTCTTCCTAGACTAAACATCATTCCCAGGACTACCTGCAGTGGCAGGAGAGTGGAGTGGCTAATACAACCAAGGTGGTCCTTCCCATCTCCTCTTGCTGCTGACCCTTGCCAGGCTTTGAGGAGGGGCTTCATCCCACTGAGCTGCCAAGGCTCCCTCCAGCAGTCAGTGGAGGGAAAGGCAGAAGGATCACAGCATGAATGGCCTTTTTTTGGAAGTGCTTGTTGGTTGTCTTTGACCATGGACAGCGAGGTGAGGCCTGTGTTGGCCAAGATACCCTCTAGGGAGCTCGTTGAGCGTGAAATGAATCTGGGGGGACCAGATGTCAGGTCATGGAGAATGGCATCCCCCGGGAGTCTCACACTTCCTAAAGCCTTGACTCCTCCGACCAAGTGATTACCTGGCAATGCCAGACTCAGTCCGAAAATAAAAGATTTTTTACCCTTCACCATTCTGGGGAAGAGCATTAAAGTACAGCGAAGTATAACAAAACTAGGAGGCAATGAGAAAGAGCCCAAACAGTATTTTCTTTTTTGAGTTCCATAGTTGGAGGCTTTTTTTTTCAGCAGATAAAATCATGCTGAGGTCTGATTCATGTTTTTTTAATGCCTCAGAAGTCTGCAGTGTCATTCTCCTGGTTTGGCATCCTAATTCAAAGTGAAATACATAAAGCCAAAAAGGAGTGTGTCAAGGAGTTTCTCTAGCTTTCATCATCTTTTTTTCCATGAGCAGGCACTGTCCTTTTTTAACTGACTAGCAATGTGTAAAAAGGAATAGAGGGAAGGGCTTGGTAATAAAACGTTAGATTTTTATTATTGTTTTCAGTGGTATCAGGGTAGAGCCTTTGTGCATATAATATCAGCTAAACATTCAACAACTGAAACTTGTTCTTACCAAGCTTATAACAACTCACTGCAGCGTACTTGTAGTGTCAGTGTCTGGCTATTAGGACAAATTAACAACTATTAATAGAAGCTGTCGGCAACTGGATACGGACCGTAAGAGGAGCTTTATCTTTACGCAAAATAAGGACATGAAAAAATACGCGAGAATGAGACGCAAGCTCCCGCGGCTCTGCAGACCCTCACGGGTGCCGGCCGAGCTCAGGGTCTGCGCACCCCTGCAGAAGGTGAGCTGCTCGCGCCGGGGAGGAGGTGGGTGCCGGGGGATGCGGAGGGCTGGGACAGTGCAGGGGTGACTTCTGCAGGAGTTTCCCAAAACTGAAATCTTTTGAAGATGAAGAAGGGAGGGGAACAGAGTGGGATGAGAAGGTAGGGATCTCTTCCCTGAGAGATGGAGACCTCTGGGACATCCTCTGGCCAGGTTAAATGAGAGGTTGCTTCACTACATTAAGTCTCTTCACATTCGGCTAAAAGAGCAAGTGGGAGCCCACAGGGGCTGCCGAGAGCGGTCAGTTAGGAGCAGGTTGGAAAACCATTCTCCCTAAGCCTCATCCGCGGTCAGGAGAGGGACAGGTTTCTGCTCCAATCTGCCTCTAGAGAAACTTCTCCCTCTCACTGACTGCGTTCAGAGCAGCTGCCTAAACAGGGGGGTTAAAATCACTGAAAATCTCCCTGCTTCCCTCCATCCCCCATCACCTCTACAACATTTTATCATGTGCATATTTTAAAGTTTCAGGACGTTGCTTCTTCTTGAGTCATCAAGCTCTCTGAGCTAACAGCCCATGAGTCACATAGCAGGAAACATTGCAAATGTTCCTAAATGCCCAGGCTTACAGGACGTGCCAGGGAAATACTCTGTCATTGCCTGGGGATAATTTCTGTGAGCTGTGTTGGATGTGAGCTAGAGGAGGAAGGAGGCAAGGGGATGTGAAGTCTGGTGGGTCAAGCATGGGACATAGTTCCCGTACTTTTAGGTGTATTGGATTCCTCTGTGCCTCCGTGTATCTCACTGTAAGTGATAATGTGAGCTGAGACCATCGGCCGCATCAGGCAGATTAATTGTATTCTGCTTGCAAAATACCTGGGAATCTCAGAGCGAGGTGGAGGGGGTGTCCCCTGTTCACTGCGGAAGACCCAGGCAATAAAACCCTTCAGCAAACACAGCGTGATGGAGAGGGGCTTGGCTGCCCAAAGCCCCTCTGTTGTGGACTCCAGCCACATGGGTAGCACCAAGGATGAGGACCGCTGTTTGTCTCACCGGGGCCCCAAATGTCTTGCGGTGCCAGACTTTGTAGAAATACTAATAGCAGAATTACGGGCATGCATCACCAGGGGACCATAAATATCATTTTTAATTAACTGGATATTCTACAGAGGAGACTTTGTGCAGTGCTGCGAGACTTGGGAACAAAGTTCAGCCTGTCCCTGTGACAGAGCTCCAAATTTCCCCTGCTCTTTCCCAACCCAACGCCAGCAAACAGATGTGCTCTGTGCCTCCTATTTATGTGCTCCCAAGAAATTAGCACCCCGTTAAGCTACACAATGCAGTGCATTTATTTTTATTTCACTGCTGCAGCCTTTCAATGTTAACTCTGCACTCTTACTGGAATCAAATCCAGGCTAGCACCAAGAGCTGCTTAAATCAACAGCCTATGAGGGCATGAATTTTGTGCAGCAGAACTACTGCCTATAGCTTAAGATAAATCAGCCCTCAAGCTGCAAAGTCCAGTGTTTGATCCAGGTCCAAAAGGGAAAGGACAGAGGAAGGAAGATTTAACTTTCAAATACCTGAAGCTGGGACTGTGATTTGTCTGCAGACCCATTTTAACGCAATAAACAGCTATATTTATATCTCCTGAATGTGCCTATTATTTCAAGATCTCGCCCAAACGAGTGAAAGTGACATGACAAAGCAGCACTGTAGAGAGCCAAAAATGTATAAAAAGCAATTGATCCATTATAGATGCAATCTCGGGCAAGCTCAGTCTATTTTTAATCATTTTAATAATGCAGCTGATTTGCTACATCAAGGAGGGGAGCTGAAGAGGGCTCCCTCCCAGCAAGCTAAATAATAGGCTCGTGTGGCTCAGTGGCATCTGGACATCTCCAAGTGTGTGCACAGCACAGCCATCTCCCAGGGAAATGGTATCGCTGTGGAAGCCCTGCCCAGCATGTCACCTTGAGACGTGGGAGACCCCAAAGCCAAACGCACGATGCATTAGGAAAGCAAGAGAAGCAGCCAGTGTGACATTGAATTGTGGCAAATAGGATTATAAAAGGTGAAAGATTCTTGATAATGTAAAAAACCTCCACATTTCTATTGCTGTGATTTTCACAGGTGAATTGTGTTGCAGAGAGTGCTACTGTGGGAGGCAGACTTGGGTATGCATAGACTAACCAGATTGGGGGACTCTTGATTTCTCCATGTTCTCCATGTTCTCCATGTTCTCCATGATCATAGCCCTCTCCCTGGTTGAAACAGCCAAGACCCATCTGAGCATCACCCGCTCAGCTCATCTGTGCCAAAGACAAAACAGTTCCTCCATCCTTGGGTGGCTTGTTTGGCCCTGGAGGAAGTTTGGAAGAAAGAAAACTTGAGGTTTCCCCTCCCTTTTCCAGAGTGGCCTTTAAATAAGAGTGCATGTGAGAAGGACAGGAGGCAGATGCCTTCTAGCCAAAGGATGGCTTTCAGGGCATTCAGTTAAATCATGAAAATAAAACAATGTCTTAGTTACAGAGAGCGGTGTGAGGCCATCAAGGGAAGAGGGACCACCCAGTGCGAAGAGCAATGCAATGAGGGCAGTGAAAAAAGTCAGACAGCAGCAGTTATGCCCAGGAAGGAGATGAGATGCTGGCTGAATATAGCAACAATAAACCAGAAATTATAGCTGTGATTTTTAAACTTGAAAGCCGAGTGCTCTACGACACCTGGGACTTTTCAGAGGCAGGATGATCTGGGACTCCATTTCACTGACGCTAAGCTCGCTTCATAAAATAAAACAGAAATATCCACGTTAAAGGCTATAAAAAGGCTGGGATGAGCCTTGATGCTAAACCTGCTAGGGTAGCGTGACTCCGGTCATCACTTTGCTTCTTTGTAATACCTCGGGGCTGCTGGTGCTTCCCATCTGGGGACTTTCTTATAAAAACGTTTATCTTGTTGTCGTGTGGAAGCAGCATTTTTTCTCCGTTATGGAGCTATGTCAATCCCACTGCGGGCGAGAGGTCAGGAATGGGACTCCCACACTCATTCTTCATCTGGCGGCACGGGCCAGCCCCAGCCTGGCAAGCCCGTTCAGCTGCAAGCAATGACTTCTCCATCCTATTGCCAGCAAAGAGATGGACAGACACGTGGGATCTCAGCTGGCCCGTTGAGCAGCCCTCAGACATGTTGTAGTCTTGGCTGGCAGTGCACTATGTACCTGCAGGCTTGGCCCACGTAGTTTAGGATGGGTTGCTGCTCTCGAAGGAAAGGCACATTAGCCATCAGCCATGCTCAGCCCCGTTCTCCACGGATGGTCTTGCATGTCAGCTTTGCCAGCAGTAATACAGTAGCAGGTCAAGTAGCTGCCCCTCCATGGGGTGTCATCACTTTGGGACAAAGGCAAGACTTATAAATAATGGGAAATAAACATACATACATCCCTCTTATAAAAAATAAATAAAATTTAAAAAAGCATACCTGCTGTGAGAGAGACAGGTGGCTCCCATTCAGTAGATCGGAGCTACAGTTTGCTTAGGCCATTGATCAGCAACCAGTATCACACCACTTCCACAGCTTCAGCGTTCACACATCTTCCATGCAAGCCTAGCAGTGATATCTAAAGGTCTGGTGACTTCATGGAGTCTCTGACATTTCTGTCTTTTGGCGGTCAAAGCATTTCATGGAGAACTTTGTTTTGCAGAGTCTGGAATTGGCTTAGGCATTTAGGAAAATTCGTGGTAAATTTGGGGCAGCTTTCACATACAGGACTGAAACTTAAGAGTGGTCAGACTGGGTCAAAGCAAAGGTCCACGCAGTGTCACATCTCCAGCAGTGGCTATGAGTGATGCAAAGAGAATGGAAAACATACATGATACTTTCCCTGTATATTCTCCTACCTTCCCATGTTTTCAATTCAGAGACCTCTTGTGTTGGGTGTGGCCTCTAGATGTCCAGTGTCCTTCTATGGGTTTATCATCCTTTAATTTGTCCAGTCTTTTTCTGAATCCAGGTAGAACTTTGCATTCTTACCATCCTTTGGCAAGGAGTGCCACAGATCAACTATTAGCTGTGTTTGAATCACCTCCTTTAATCTGTTCTGAGCATGGCTCCTGCCAGCTTCATTTGATGCACCCTTTTTCTTGTATTGGGAGAAACAGCGAACAGTTGATCCCTTGAAAAGGGTCAACTCACCATCATTCCGTAGATCTCCTCATTTTCTCCTTCAGGCATCTTCCCCCCCCCCCCCCCCCCCCAGACCAAAGAGTCCACTTTGCTTATCTAGTCCTTTCTTTACTTTTTTTTTCATTTAATCATCTTTACTTCCTTTCCTTGAATCCTCTCCATCTCTATATCTTTTCTGGAGATAAAGGGATCAGAAGATAGTATTCAAGAAGTGCACCCTGTTTTTATTCAGTGGCATAATAATATTCTCTTTTGCTTGCCCCTTGGTAATTGTGAATATTTAATTTGCTTATTCCACCACTACTGAGCAATGAACTGACATTTCATAGACCTATTATAATCCAAATATCTTACTCCTGAGTGAGCCTAGAGCCCATAATTTTATACATGAAGTTCAGAACATTTTTCCTGCCATGAACATTACTTCACATTTGGCTACATTAAATTTAATTTTCTGTTTTATTGCTCATTCACTTAGTCTCTTCATATCTTTCTGTAGGTCCTTGTTCTCACTACCCCAAATATGGTCACCTGTAAACTATGGTACATGCTGTCACCTGTAAACTATGCTCCCTCACTGCTCACCTCTCTTCTCAGGTTGTCTATGAACAGGTAGAGTAGCACATGTCCTCACCCAGATGCCTGGAGAGAACCAAAAGGCCATCTCCTTGTTGCCTTGATTGCACAGACTCAAGGTTTGTAGGGCTCCTTCTCCAGAGACACTGTGTCATAGCTAATTCCCGTTATCGGAAGAATTTGTTTCATTTCACCCTGGAGCATAGCTCTGAGGTTGGGCCGTAGGCTGATCTTCATCCTTTGATACAGCATTAGGTTAATTCATTCATTGGAAAATTATCACCAAGGCCTTCAGCTGACATTGAAAGCTACTGCAGTATGGGGTCGACTTGGCATCCTGAACCAAGGTGAAGGCAGATGGCTGTGCCCTGGGCCAGCTGGAACCTGCTAGGCTTCACACTTACCTCCAGATTCAGTGAATTACTGCAACCCAACCTGGAAGTGTCAGGTTGATGAGTTCCTACATCCAGGATTTTGTGTGTGAAGGAAAGCTGGAGATGGAAAGAGGATTTTGGAAGCTGATGCTTCTCTGTCATCCAAGTTTACCATGAAGACGGGACATCTCTCTTCACCTTTCCCAAAGGGAGCAGCTTCATGCTTTGTTGCAACAGATCTATTATTTGTTCTCAAGAGAAGAAAGCATAGAAAAAACTGTGTAAGACATCAAAAGACTCATCTTCAAATGTTCACTTTGATTATTTAAAGCAGAGAAGTTCATAAAAGTTCTCCGCTAGTTGGTGGTAACAAGTCCCAGTTTGCTGCAGCTGAGTTGCCATCCCATCCCACACTTGTGGGCTGGCAAAGGCATTGCCCCAAATGGGCTTTCACCCATGTTTGTCATACATGTTCATAATCCACAATTACTGAGGACTTGACCCCTTGGCTACACAAGTGGAGGTGACCCAGGGTGCCTTTGCTCATGGACTCCATGACCCAGGCATGCTTTCTTGCCTCATACAAGAATAATCTGCTTGTTCTCCTCCCCAGACTCCTCTGCTGCCATCTTTGCAAGCTGGCCTGGCCCAAATGTAGCATCCTGGGACTAATTACTCTCAGATCTGCTCTCTAACCCTTTCTTGGCAGCTTTTGGCTTTACTCACTAAACTTTTTACACCCCTGTCTTTGTAAGACAGCCGTTGGAGGATGACTTTTTCCTACCATCACCAACCACCTTCACCCTTGAAACCCCCCTAACAAAACATTTCTGGGACCCAGCGTGTCCCTACATAACATTTCAGCTTTTGAAAAAGATCATATTTTGCTGAAATATCATTTTGGCAAAAATGTTCCAACTGTCTCCACTTTTCAGCTCTCTTCTGATATCTTATTCCCAAATGGTAGAAGAAAACTAGGAAGGAAGTGAGGGGAAAATGTGGGTGTAGAACATCCTGTTCTGCACAAATACCCTGGTGTGCTGTCAGATGGATGCTCTGCTTTAAATAGAAGAGGTCTCATGCTTGCAAAGGCCAAAATAATAAATTCTCAGGAATTAGAAAAGATGGAAATAATGATTTAATAAAGAAAGTGTTTGGACTTACTGCATTAAAGAATTAACCGAGTTAGAGCTTCTCATTACTACATGTGATCTCATTTTTGTGTGTGCCTATAATACACATGCACAGAGGGTTTAGGAATAGTCTCTGGGGAACTCAGTGAAATTTTGTTTCTTGTTTCTTGTATTTGAGAGGCTATTTCTGTAAAAGAGGTCATCTGGGGTGAGCAACGTTAAAGTGAGAGTCAGAAGAGAGCCAGTGAGATAGATTGAGATGTCCTTAAGCTGTGGTGCATTTTGAATAAGTTCTGATTTTAGATCTGATTTTGTGACTCTTTCTGCTACCCACTTTTTGCAAGGGGTTGAGTGAAACAACTTTCTGCACTCTGGTGACCTTTTTTTCTTTACTGTCAGTAATTTTTTTTTACCACAACCACACCAACTGCTTCAGTTATCACTGGAACAGGGACACTTTTTTTTTCCTCATCTTCTGTACATTTTCTATATTTTAGAACTGTTCCCATTGTGCTTTTCTTTGAATCTGAAATTTTTAGTGCAATTTGAAGGAAAAATGGAAAGAGAGATACCTTTGGGTACAAAATACCCTGCACTCTAGGGATTAAGAAAATTTCACAGGACTGACTTCAGCAAAGCAAATTTTTACATCAACAACATGTTTCCCAAACCTCTGACCATCTCTGAAGACAGTTAATATTGATCAGTAGGAGAATTGCTAAGCTGAATATTATAACTGCAAGAGTCTAAGAGCTGGTATATCTCATATCTCTGCTATTTATTGTTGATAACTAATAGAAGCCCAGGCCATGTAAAGCTGAGACTGGGTGAGAACCCGTGAACCCATTCATCCTCCTTGCTGTCACCAGTGGAGCATGTGGTGTTTTTAGTGCCAGGTGTTTCTTGAATGGGAATAGGGGAAGCCATTATGTGTCCCCTTAAGCAATTTTCTTGTGCCTGACACTATTTTCTTGATCAGTTTTGAAATAATCTTGAAATTCATCTTTGTGAAGACAAAAATGAGCCTGTGTTGGAGTCAAAGAGTCTGTCACATGGACACTGCATTCTGACCCTGGAAGATGTCTCCTGTTGTTTTTGCTGTTGCCAATACGATGCAGCTACAGGGACAGCCAAGAGGCACAAGTGACGTGGTTGCCCTGTGCTATTGAACAGTGGGATCCTACAGAAAAAGGTCTTTAATTTCATATTTCAGTATGTAACACATAGCCTTTGTGCAGTAAATGGGGTGGGGAGGGGAGAAGTGATCACATGTTCGGTTCCAGTAAAGTTCTTGTTGTGGTCAGATGAGTTGGACAGTAGTATCAGTTAGAGGCAGACAAATGCACGATTCAGTCCTGGTGGACCTCTGTTGTCTCGTACTGACACAGCCCGAGCGCTGCTTGCTGCGGACCAGGGACAGGGACCTGCAAAAGGACAGCCACATGTCCTTGTACCCTGCACTTGTAGAGACTGTAGCTTCCTGGGAATCTCTGAATTTCCACACGTGTCAGAGGAGATGAAGGCTTACCAGCAGCCAAGTCTTCTTCTGCAAATACATCTAAAGAGCAGAGCATGTGAAATCCCCTCTGCAGTGAAACCCACGTGGCCCCGTGCAGCGGTGAGCAATGCATGCTAGCTCACTCATCAGCATATTGCACTATGGTTCCCTGAGTTTTGACTGCCTTCAGTGTAATACCCTGCAAATATATTTCTTTGTGGTTTGATCCATGCTCGTTAAAACACCCCTCCGCTCAGACTGGTGAAGATAGACACTTTGTCAAAGCTTTAATGAAAGGGCAGCATGTGGATGATGAACAGGTTTTCTCTGCAGTAGACAAGCTTCCCGTGCTGGGTTTATTTCTGGAGCAGCTAACCTATTATCTGAGGCAGGGCCTTGTGTGAATGAGAGTTGGTCCATCCGGAAAATGAATTACATGCCCTTCTTTGCTATTGAAACTATCCATCATATCCTGTCCCAAATGGTCTATCATGTTGTTGTCTAGTAAAACTCGGCCATCAGAGGCAGCTCCTGTTCAGATCCTGATGCTAGATGTCTGAAAATGTGATTTCAGCTATAACTCTGAGCACATTTAGTTGGAATTTATGACTAGAGGTCCCTCTAAGCTCCATCAACTCCATCCATCTCACACCTTTATAAATAATACTAGTCTTCAGTTTCTGAATCCTTTAGGGCAGCCTTGGTGGTTTTTTTCCAGTGTCTGGAATACATCACATGCAAGATTTTACTCTGAGATTTCAAACTATGTGAGTACATACCAAAGAAAGAAAGAAAGAAAGAGAGAAAGAGTTTGGCCAAGTAATGTGGACATCATGGAGGGCAGTTTGGTGAACTTGGCACTTTCTAAGATGCAAGAGACTTCAGCACCACTCCTGGCCATACTAAGACTCAGTATTTCTCCTTTTTGTGCCTCAGTTTCCTTTCTATTTGGTTCCCAGCTAGCATTAACCAAAATCCTTGAAGGATCCCCATTGGGTTTAGCTTCAGTTGGATCAGGTCCATCAGTACCTTACCACTACATGTGGTGCTGTGAGAGCTACAGACAAAAAGTGCTAAGCAAGCAGAAATGTCACCTTTACTCCACTGACTTAAGTAGGAGCAGATGTGCGGAGGAACAGCAAGCACTTAGAACTATGCTTTAAACTTTCCATAAATACAGCGAAAGGAAGGGTCTAGCTCCGAGAGGTGCTTAGCATCCTGGATGGGGATGTTGCAGAGCTGAAGGGGTTGAGCAGTAGGAGGACATTTCAGAGGGGGTGCCAGGGTGTTTGCAGAGTCAAACCCTGTAGGATTATTTGAGGTTATTCCCCTTCGTACATAACCTCAGCAGTCACTACTGTAGCCCGATGCCTTGGGGAGTGGGTAAGGGAATCTATTAATATTCTTAGGAAAAAATTAGTATCCAAACAACTTTTTGTTTCCTTGTTTTTTACACGTCTGTGCTCTCCTCTGTCATTAGCTACAGTGCAGAGCCTGATATGCTCTGACAAAGAGCTATTGATGGTGTGCTTGTGTGAATTGGCCCAGCACTGGTCACAGCCAACTTCTGTGGGACCTGCTGCCCCCGTTTTACAATACGCTCTAGTGTGCTGAGCCATTTGTGAAAGGTCAGAAATGAACAGAGAAATGGACTGGAGTCAAAAACAAGTAGTCCTATAAATATCAGTCATAGTCAAAGGCAGTTTATTCCATTCCTCCCCTCTCTCTCCCTCTGTGTGTCTCTCCCTCCCTCTGTTGTGGTTTCCCAGATATAACTCCATGTTTCTCACTGGGGAGCTCTGAAAGGAAAGCAGCACGCACATTGCAGCTTCTGCTCCCATCTTGCACACATGGAATAACCCTCAGTCCCGCGAGCAGGACTGACAGCCGGCACAGAGTCCAGGCATCATCTGGACTCAGATGTTAAGTTTTGATTTCTCGGATTTTCTTTATCTGTAAGAAACTCATTTGCTACAGTTTGAGAACTAGCTTTGGCCACAGACGGTTTGGATTGGGACTCCTGAGGGCTCTTCTCCGTCTGGAGCTAACGTTTGAATTCACAATGACTTTAGCAGCTAAATTAGAGGATATTGAAGTGACGCTGGAGCACCTACTAATGGATGTGTTCGTAAGTAAGCTACTATTTCCTATTTAAAGTGAGACACTAATAATCCAGAAGGCAGCCTACAAATGTAATGGTCTATCCAAGTGTTGCAATGACTTAATTCCTTTACATTTCCTGCTAAACTGTGCCTGCAACACTATCAATGTGTTGTGGTATAGCTAAAGCATCTACTGTAAATGGTAATATGCAAAACTGGAACAGTGTGACTCCAGGGCAGAATATATTCTGCATTGGTTTTGTGTATCATCTAAAATTTTGATGAAGGACATCTAGAGGAGAAGAGATTTGGTCAGAACAGTTTGAGGAATATTTCCGTAAAAGAAGTGCACTGACAGAGCATTTAAACTGTGTATTGCTTAGTATCAAGTGTCCTTGGCTTTTGGATTTTGACAGCTCTTAGATTACAGTCTTTTACCACTTTGACTTTTGGGTTAGTTTTGTAAGAGATGGAGGAACAAGCAAAAGTAGTTGTGTTTTCAAGAAAATCAAGTTTATTCCTCCTGGATATATCAAACACTTTAAACCAGTGTTAACTGGAATTTCTTCCTTGAAATCATCAAAGCTCAGTGAAGCAATGTATGATTTGCTTCTGCACATAACAATCTGTTTGTATAGTCTCTTTTTAAAAGTTTATTTAAAATATCAAAATATTTCAAAAAAGTTTCCTTTTTTTCCAACACAACTTGATGTTTCTGTGCCTAAAGGTCAGAGTTTTGGAAGTTTTTTGGGGTGTGGGGATAAAACAATGACAAGGGATTGCCAGATCATTTATCTTCTTCAAAAAAAGTCATGCCAAGGTGATGCATACTCTCTGAATTCAGGCTGTAAGAAATAAGACAGCAAGTGAATTTTCAGAAGAGTTTTTTGGCATCGCTTAAATGAAATGCTTCCGATTTCAGGGTCTAGTGATGAGGAATCTTAGGCATCAACCACAAAAGTGAAAAACAGGAGAGTTTGCCAGCTTTCTAGCCTGTGGTCCAGTTACTAAGGCGTCCATCTGTGCTGTGAAATGGATTCAAGTCTCTCTGGGTTGGCATCTCCCCTCGGCGCTTTGGGGAGTGCCCTGTCCCCTTTCCCACAGGTTGCTGAGATAGGGGGTAGAGGAAAATAGTTGGAGGCTGCCCTGTCAAAGCCTTTACGTAGGGTATGAAATACTGAAATACTCTTTGGGCTGTAAGATTTGAATCAGCCTAATGATTATTTGCCACTCTGGGTTCAACTCCTTTCCCCAGCTCTGAGTACCATGCATCCCAGAGAAAATCCCTAAGGGTTTAAATCCCCATGACAAGCAAAGATGCAACATCCGCATCTCATGACCACAGCATGCTGTAAGTTAGTCTGCGTGGGAAGGGGCCGGTGCTTTCTTTGGACTATTTGCAGTTGCTGTAGAATAAACTTGGCACCACGATCCCTCTTGGTCTATTTGTAGCTCAGCATCACTTCATTGAGTTGGGTGCTGGACACTTGGGAGACTAAGAGCCTCCATGGGGCAGGTGTCATTGAACAGTGGGATGATTACAGACATTTTGTCACGGGGTAGCGCCAAGCAGTATCTGAGAGACTGCCAGGATCTAGAAAGCCAGAGGTGACTGAGTTAATTGAGGCTGAAAGAGCCAAAGCTACAATCCTACATGTGTCTTGTCATGTTTGAAGCCTCCTGTCCTGCTGGGAACCACACAGCCCTATGAGAGATGTCATAGGGAATCATTTCTTCTATGGCTCTTCATGCCATCATGAGCACTGTTTTGGAGCTGTGTCTAGGCTTTGTCCAGCCTTATGTTCACCTCTTGCCTCCATCCAAGTGTCTTTCCTCATGGGGTTTGGGGTTTGAGGTTTTTCTTAATGAGGGTGACAGTAGACCAAATAAAATATGGGCCAAATTCTCCAGAGGTGCAGGTGGCCTCAGTCTGTGAAACCAATGGATCTCTCCTCACGTTGTGTTCTGAACTGGTACCTCAAATGTGTAATTACAGAAACCCAGTGACACGTCCCCAGCTGGGACGTTGCAGTCACAGCTGAAATTGTGATGCAGAGACATGTCTATGCGGTGCCACGCTGTGCCACGCCAGACCCCCAGCTGGCTCTGGAAGAGCTGGTGTGTCAGTGCAGCATTGTGCAGGGGCACACTGCAGTAGTGTCGATGCTTCGCCCCCCTTGTCCCTCTGCAGAGCCTGGGGCTGGAAGACTCAGGGTAGCATGTCCAGGCTTCACAGCTTGCTTTGACTATCAGGACTGTGAATCTAATGTATGCAAATCAAGGAAATAAGTTTTCCCTGATGAGTAACCATGTTTTCAGCTAGCTGATCTCTTCTAAAAACTACCTAGGAATTATGGCAGGAAGAATTTTAGATAATCTAGACCAAACATTCAAAATGCAGAATCATTTTGTCTGACACGATCAGGAACAATTCTCAGGCTTTACTCATACATCACCTTCCCTTGCGGCTATGTTTGAACTTAAACCACCTGTCCATTGAGCAGTGCTAAAAATAATCTCTGCTACTGGACACAGAAAAGTAAATATGAAACTCAGTATGAAGGAAGGGCAAATCATAAAGCTCTGGCTGTTATAGACCATTCTGGCAGCCAGGTTCGTCAGAGGTCATCAATCCATTACCAAGTGTTTTGCCGTTACTGGCCAGACTAGTACTTGGGTGAGGAGCACGGGGCCAGGCCAGTGGGGCTGAACGGGCTGCAGGCTGATGGACTGCCACGTAACAGGACCCTCCTGGGAATGATCTCGAAGCCTCCTCCGTGCCATGCATCTTCATCCATGTCAGGTTTATTGCTGAAAGAATGAAGCCATCTGTCACAGTAATGCTCCTTTTCCAATTCTCCAGTGCCATCCACTGCTCCAAAGCAGGTGATTACTTACAAAATTAGGAAACTGTGGTCTGTGGAGCCTTGACTTGTCTTTTTTTTGTCATTTGAAGAAACCTGGTTTTAATGCTTATTGGACTGCAGGGGCAGTAACCCATTCCCAGATCAGTGGACCCTGACAAAGCCCACTTTAACTGCTCGTACCAAGCTAGCAAGCCCACTTTATCACAGTGCCGAGAGAAAGGTTATAGTGGACAGAAAATGAGAAGTAACCACCAGTTTCTAAAGAAAACTGAGCCCTAGCTCAGCTCAGACCAACCCACCTTGATGCAATTTAGCTTCTGCAGGAATACTGACTGAAGAAAGACTATAGGATTGGGCCAGCTTTTTGCTGGACAAGGTTTTTCACTTAGTTGTCCTATAGGAACTCACCTGGAGTGAGTTCAGCAGTTTCACAGGGAGGATGGCAAGCCTGGGCAGCAGATGTGTTTAATGCTTCCTCTGGAAAGCTAATATTACACGGGAACACTTTTTTAAACTTTTTTTTTTTTTTTTTTGGTGGAGACTAGAGATTTGCATCCACATGACATGAGCTGCCACTTCCTTCCAGGACATGGTGTACTCGCTGCGTTGTCATCCCGCTATCAGAGAAGCAGCTGTTGCTGCACTGACACTTCCTTTCCCCTGTTACCAAAGGGCGTTGGAGAGCTTTGCTGGGCTCTACAAGGCGAGATAAAAGGGAAGCCTCCAATGTGACATTTCATAATTAGCTGTCATCACCGGCAGGCTGCCATCGAGCTGCTCGATGAGCTGGGACTTGGCTGCCTGGAGAAACCTGGACAGGGAGGCAGAGGCCAAAGTAGGGACGCAGCGCAGGGACAAGCTCAGCAAGTCCCTCGGGTGTGCTAAGGGGGGGAAGAGGGTCTGGGTAAAATATACAGGCTCTGGATCCTTGTTTCACTGCTTGCATCCCTGAGCCAAACACTCCTCGCCTCTGGACACGCTAATTATTCTTGTGCAGTCTGTGAAAGGACACCTTTAAGGTACACCTCAGGACCAACTGTGCTGACTTCCAAGCCTTGCCTCAGGCACAGCTAGAGCGAGCCTCCATGATACACCAAGCCTAGCATGCCTGGGGCGCTTTCCATGGGATGTCTGGGAGGGTTCAGGAGTGAGGTGGGATGTGGATCCTGCCCTGCTGAGGGATGCTTTTCCTTGCATTATAGATGTGGCTTTAGACTTAGAATAAACAGACTCTCAAGCAAACAGTCAAAGGGATAATAATCCTGGTGGAAAACTGAGCCTGAATTAGTCAAACATCAGCTGGCCTCAAAAAGCAGACTGATTTCTGAAGGCAGGCATGACGAAGCTGCAGTGGATGTCCCAGGGGAGAAAGAGAGACTTAGATGAAGTCTTTAAACCGTGAACACTGTATCCCTGGCCCACTCCAAATAACACCTGGGAAACGACAGGCAATTTGTCTCCAGAGTTCATGGCGGTCTTAGACATCATCCAAACACAACCAAGCCTGCCAAATCCACAGTATGCTCCATAACTCCACCTACATTCCTGTAGACATCTATTTCTATAGCTGGCTCCTCAGCCTTCCTCCCACCACACTCCACAGATAAATATATACCTATGCATATATCTGTGTATAGATACAAATACCCATTATATTTGTGTTATATGAAAATATCTGTGTGTATATATATATTTAGGAAACTCTCTGATGAAAGTGACTTTCATGAGGGCTTCCTGGCACAGAGAGGGCTGTGGTTGCTATGCCCTGGGTGGACATAGCAATCCGAATTTGCTATGCTCCAGCCTGAGAAACAGCTGCTCTTCTCCCTCCCCGCATTGTCAAGTCCTGGCAGAGTTAACACTAAAATAGCAAGGATACGAAACTAAATCTCCATTTCTAATACCATAACTTAGCCAGAGGAAGTCAGAGGAAATTACCTGGGATGCTGCAAGTGTTCTGGCTCATTCTTCTGCCAGCTAGCAGTGAACAGGAACTAAAGTCTGAGACAAACTCCTACATCCAGCCAGATCTAAAGCTGGATATTTGAAGGAGGAGGAATCAAACCCTAACACTGAAGAGTCCAAAATGATGGTCAGCTCCCCTGGCCAGAGGTGCCAAAGGAGGCAGGGTTCCCTTGTGGACCTTGGCAATGGGGATAGAACCATGAGGTGGACAAGGCCACCCCATCCCAGTGAGGATCTGGAGTGGCGGCTACTGATGTCCACATATTCCAGCTCTTAAAACTGAGCTGCCATGACAAGGACATTTAAGTGACCTGTCTTTTTAGTAACAATAAATAGCAGCTGTGATCAGTGCCAGCTCTTCTTATCATTTTCAGATCAGGAAACTGAGACGGAGGGACATGAAGCCATTTGAGCAGCACCTCCTTCATCCTCCCACTTAAAAGAGAGTAGAAATCTAATTTCCAGAATCACAGTTTGGTGATTTTTTTCCATTCGGAGTATAATACTCCACCACAACTGCAGAATAATCCAATCATCAATGTCTGGGACACAGATCCCCAGTGCCAAGGATGAAGTATGCCTTTGGATCTATTCTTAGTATGGTCTGGCATAGATAGTTGTTATCTTTGTCCATTCTTGGGGTAATTACACCATTAACCTTCCTATCTTCTCATGCTATCAACACCGATAAACAGTAGCAATTCTCACAGCTGGTACTGAGGATGATCTGGAGAAAGGAGAGGTGCAGAAAGATGGTTGTAATGAACTTGCTTCGACCACCATTTGCACAGTGAGCCCTGCACACAGCAGTCTCCATCCCTGCTGTAATCAAACAAACGTTCTTGCAGTTACTATCGACTCTTGGTGTCTGTTACATTTTTCTTAATAACCATTGCAATAATAAGACATTATCAACATGTAAAGTGATCCATTAACCTCTATAGTGGCAATAAATTGTGTGGCTTTGCCGGGCTACCAGGACTTGCTAATCGAAGAGCTAGCAGGAAGTTCGTACTTGGAGCAGTCACAACTCATGCATAATGCAAAAGTGTGGGTGCTAACCTCACCCTCTGCAATATTATGGGTATTTCCACATGTTTATTTATCAGAGAAATCAGTTCTTTGAAGCAGCTCCTAATGAGTTGCTCGCTAGCAACAGCAACATCCTCCGGTTTATCCTCAGTGTCCAGTTTGCACGAGATTTAAAGGCTCATTTTCCACCACGGGAGTCAGCCTGAGTTCTGCCAGTGGGGTGGGTAGGAGCAGAATCGGGCCCCTTGACCTGCCCTAAAAGCTGTGGTTGCTCAGCATGATTGTGACATTAAAGAGTTCCGATTAGGTTAATCAGATTTTGCTTAGAGTCTTCTGAAAATGAGAATATAAAAATTACCATACCAGGTCTTTCCAATGAATGATCTGGTCCAGCATCATGTCTCAGGCAGCAACTAACATCAGGTGTCTACAGACAAATGTAAGAACAGGGCAAGTACGTAGCCACAGTTCCCACAGTCATCTTCCAACCACCAGTTGTTCGCACTCGGGGGTTTCCTGACCCTGAAGTGTTGTCTTTGAATTTAGCAGCCCACAGTAGACATTCTTTCATGAATTTGTTGAGTCATTTTTTGAACCCTGAGTTACTAGCCACAGCTGTCATGAAGATTCCTGGAGCAGAAGAAAAGCCATAGTGTTGTGCTGCAGCCTTGTGCACAGTGCTGTCAACTGCAGATAACTCCTAACCTCGCTCCCATGGGAGTCAGGTCGTGCTGTTGACCCTTGGAAAGCCTCTGTGGAACAGAAAGAGGCTTTGTGGAGCAGTCTGTGCTTGCTCACCCACGCAGAACAATGGACAAAAAGAAGATGAGAATCAAGAGCTGGGAATGCGAATGTCAACAGGGGTGTTAGCAAAACTGAGATAATTAAGTACAGCTACCAAGGGACACAGCAGAACTTCTGCTTGCTGGAGAGGTAGACCAAGAGTGGCCAGTTATCAAGCTTATTTTATAATCAGTGGGGAGACATCGACACTTTTAGGTATCATTCACCCCTCACTGACATAGGCAGCTGAAGCAGGTCTGGTGTTTCAAACCTTGCAAGTGCCCATTTCTCTTCGCTGATGAAGGTGTCCAGATGACAAGGTCAGATGAAAGCAACCAAAGTTAGCAGAGGTAAATGTCACTCCAGATATCTCCTGCAACTGAGGTAGGGTGTTAGAGCTTCGCAGACACAGAAGAGCTGAAGCAATAAAATATAAACTATAGGAATTACAGAGAGAGACTCCAAGGCTGAATATCCAGGGAGTCAGACAATTTTTTCACATTTCTTCATCTGTCCATGTAAATCTACAAAGCTCAGAACATAACCAAATTGGTTTTTTATTTTGCCAGTGTTAAGCAGTTCCTCTTCCAGTTTTGTGCAAACCCAGTTTTCTCCTCACTCAGAGAAAAGTCATCATTATTCCATGCCTGTGAGACCCCAACTACAAACCAAAATTTGCCTGAGAGGCTGTTTACCAAGTCTGGCAAGGCTTAAAAAAAAAACCCCTCCTAATGTCTTCTGCTTCCCTCCTTTCTTTAGGGACATGTTGGCCTCTTTGCTATCCATGTGGCTTTCTCTTGGGGCAACATAATTCTCTCTCCTTCCCTCACATAGACACATATGCTTTCCCGCAATATATTAAGATTAATCAAAGCAGTGTAACAAGGATGAAGTTTTAAAAGAGGGAAAATTACACAGAACAAAGAAGCATTTATCTTCACAGTGTTTGACATAGTCCATATGTCACATATCCTGTTTAAGCCTTAAATGTAGCTCAAGGCTGAGTGTCTTCCATGCCATGCTAGGCAAACCCCTATTTATTCAGGAATTGAAGCAAATCAGCAGTGCTAAGCACTACGCAGAAATAGCCCACGCACATTTTAAGACTTGATACTGAGATGCACCAAGTACTTGCACACTCCTTGCAGTCGCCAGGATTTCCAAAGACTTTAGACTAGGTCCCTGATAGAAATACTGCACGGTCATACCCTAGTTGAGTGCATGACTGCTATTGTATGCATCACATCCAGCCTCTGCTACACATCCACGATGTGGGAATGTGGTGGTGTTGCCAAATATCTCCTCTTTTGTTTATATAAGCCCTGGAAGTCAGAGGTGGCCTCTGCGATCCCTTCATGATGTTTACAGGGGCGTGTCTCCAGGGTGATGGGGTCAGGCAAGTTCCCTCCCTAATTAACTGCTGTCTCTCTGAGTTATGTGGGAAAGGATCCGACCTACCGGCACACTAAAACACAAGGGAAATGTCCTTCCATCTAGCAGAGGCCCCACTTGCTAACTGCTGCTGTCCTTCTGGACAGGGTTTTCCAGGAGCCCATCTGCCTGGATGTGCGGAGTCTGGGACCGTTCTCCCCAGCAAGGACTGTGCACAGGGCGGTGGGTGTTGAGGAGG
The DNA here is from genome assembly GCF_011004875.1 of Balearica regulorum gibbericeps. Lineage (NCBI taxonomy): Eukaryota > Metazoa > Chordata > Aves > Gruiformes > Gruidae > Balearica > Balearica regulorum. Next base: position 8,013,405 of record NC_046184.1, on the reverse strand, counting down.
ACTGGAGGTGAGATGGAGGCTGCTCCTGGAGAGTCTGTTTGGTGGCAGTAGGAGAAGAGGAAGGGTGCAGGTTGCTCTGTCCCCTTTCCTGAAGACATTTTCTCGGGTGTCTGCATCTGTGCTATGACTTTCACTAGAGGCTGTGCCAAGAACTTGCTGGCTTAGTGGACACACCAACTGATGGGTCTAAGTGCTTGGCTAGGTGCAGTCTCAGCAGGTGACATCCTGGGTTTCACACTGCTCTGCCAGCCATTTCCCATGACACCCAAGGCTGAGGTACAAAAAGCAACAGATAAGTAAGTGGCCATGTGGATATTTCTGTTGAAATACCAATGGATGAGGAAATTTAGGAACATCTAACATTACATTCTAGGCTAACCTACAGCGATGTGCATCAGATCTCTGAGTCCAGAAGTGCTTGGTTCTGGTTTTCGGTTTAGGCTTATGGTAGTCAGACCTCCTAACATGTCTATGAAGTGCAGATGGTTAACCAACTATGCTGTAGCACAATGCAAAGCTGTCTCAGGAGCCTACATTCCCAATCATCTCGGTTGGTACAAGTGATGGACATGCTGCACAGTCCAACACCGTGCTGATCATTACGTAACCCAGAACATCAAAACAGAGTGAAACACAGCAAGAATCTCTGTTCAAGTGTGGGGCTGACCTTCACGTTCAGCCTGGATTGCTGCACCCAGCAAAGGCCCTCACATTCACTGCTTGCCCAGAGGAGACAGGGACGTGTGACGGTCTGTGTGGTCCCCAGATGTGACACAGCCTTGCCACACACAGGGGAAGCCCCTGGACTTTCACGACTAGGGGCTGCAAACAGCCTCTCTCACCCAGCAAGCTGCTGGGTTATTGACAGCTCTGATGGAAAAGGCTCATACGGGAATGGAGCTCCACCTGGTGTGTTTTACCACATCCCTCCCCAGGCTAGAGTGATCATAATGTTTCTCTGTAAAACACCATATAAGACTGGGAAATCAGGGGGGAGAATGTGTAATTTTAAGGCAAGCTGGATGTGCAATGACAACCTGTGCTTATCTTTCGCCCCCAGTGAGGCAGTTTCCTTTACAGTCTGATTCTGGGTGCAGTAAAACATAAGCTAAGTCACTGTAGGGACTGCAACCCCAAAGCATCACCCTGTTCTCCTTGTCTTCCTATTGTTCTGCCATGCCCCAACAAATCAGCCAGGGAGGATTTCTTGCAGTGGGAAGTAAGAAATTCCACCAAGATTAATAGGAGCTGCTGAAGAGCTTAAATGCAAGTGGTTTCTCTATCAGGACTCCAGGGAAGAATTTGGCTTTGCTATTGATATAGACCATAGATATCATCTAGGACGGAAAATACTGTCAGGAGCAGCAAATTATCCTTGTTCTCCTCTTATTCTGTTGCCATACTTGTGTCTTCATGGAGTACAGAACTTAAGTGGATTTTTTTTTTCTGTACTGAGTGACTTTTTAGTTTTATAGAACAGCGTCTTATTGATAGATCTGATAGATACCACATACTGCATTTCATTCTGTGCCACTGCTGTCACTGGTTTCCATTCACTGATCTCCGCTGGGCATACACTGATTTGAAACTCGACTCCTCTATTGCAAATATAAGACACGCTTTGCAGCAGTAAATGATTTCTCCCTCCTTTTCATTAAAGACCAAAAAAAAAAAATCTAGTCTAAATAGCAATCTATTGGAATGCACTTTCCTCTGATGCATTGTTACCGCAAACCGCTGCTCCTGGCAGTCTGCAATTAGTACTGAAAAGCATCCACTGCTTTAAAGAGTTTTGTCTTTCAGCAGTTAGTAAATACAGCGTGTCTCTTTTGAGGGTCTGTGGTGGTGAGGCCAGGACGTTCCCTTACAATAGTTTGGCTTTTATTTCCTACCATGCTGTTCAGTCTGGAGATCGTCTCTGCAGACCCGACAGCTGAACGAAGCCTCAGTGATGAGTCTGGCCATCTTAATCTGCCTCTGCAGTCAACTGCGAGAGAGAAGGGGCTCTCCAGAGGGAAATTCAGAATTTGATGGACTGAAATGCCCTTGGACATGCCTACATCTGCAACAAACACCTAAAATCTCTTTCTGGGAACAACTAGAAAGACCATCATGAGACCATGGTTGACATTACCTATCCTATAGGCAATCTATAAAACTAATCCTAATAGACTACCCTATACACTTGCTTACCAATGTATCTTGAACAACTCTAAAAATAAAAAGCCAGCATCTCATCTTTCCAGATGGTTTCTGCAGTCCTGATGATTCTAGTTTGGCTTCCCGTCTCCAGGTTCATAACAACTGGGAAATGAGGAATGAGACAGAAGAAAGAGAAATTGTCATAGTGGGTCCAGTTCTCCAGTTTTATGCGGTTTCTGTGGAGGATACATGTAGAGTTGTGCCTGGCGTGCAGCACAGGGAGGGAAGGAGGAGTGAGGCCCATTGGAATATGCAGGGATCTCGTTGGAACTGGTTCCAATACCATGCAAATGGCTAGATTTCTTCTACTTTTCACATGCGCAAGAGGTTTCCTGCAAAGAAGAATATTTGATTACTATTCAGCTGCCTTAAGCAATATGCAGATTTGCAATTCATTTGCAAAACCTAAAAACCTACGCAAAGAACTTGTAGTTCGTGGAAATGACTGAACATACTCTCCCCTTTCCCCTGTGGAGGAAATGAGTCTATGTGGTGCTTCATGCTGGTACCACTAGACTGTCTGCCTCTGGTCCTGGAGCTTGGTTGCTTGTAGACGCTGGTGGAGATGGTGTGTTACGGCTCTTTGTCCCCTCTAGTGGATAAAGTTCTATCTACAAGGCTGGTCTCAAAGACTTGGGCTTGAGGGGGACCTTGCTTGCAGGAATATGACAGCTCCTGGGGAAGGGGGCTGGTGTGAGCAGGAGCCCCCCCAGCCCAGGGCTGCAGATCAGGTGAGCAGGGAGATCTTTGCTTCTCTGCTCTCGTATGAAGCACTCGCCCCTGAGGTCCTGATGCAGATGTGACTCAGTTTTCATTCAGGCAAAGCTCCCACTAAAGCAGATCACATTAAAAAAAAAAACAACCCGTAAGAAGCAAAGACCCTAACCCTGCACCTATTCCACATAAAGAACCTATATAAGTCAGTCATGCTTAAGATATTTCCATCTTTTCCTGTCTCTCTCACTCTCTTTGGCAAGAGACATATGGAACTAATTATGAACAAAGGCTGATTGTTTTAATATTTAGAGTTTCCCACATCAAGTTGCTGGGTTTTTTCTTTGCCTGGTTTTAATGCATGTGCATATGCCAAGCAGATACAGAGTTTCTCTTCTTTATTTTAAACGATTGCTTTAAAGTCATGTCCCTAACACCTTCATCCTGGCTTTTGGACTTCGATCAAAACAAAGTATTTTTAGTTTTGCATTAAAACAAGAACAATACATGGAGGAAGGGGTTGGCTCCACAGCTCAGCAGATTTTGCTCTCCCAGCTAGACTGCTCCAAGGAAAGGAGCGTGGGCCAACATCTTTTCCGTTTTACTAAGCAAATTCAGAATACCACTATGGAGTTGGTGGACTGAGAAGCTCCTACTTTGTACACATTAACTCTAAACTGCATCTGGACCAGTACCTCTAACCGAGGCATGGAAATGAGCACAACATCCAAAACACATTTCTATAAAAACACGGGCTCTTACCTGGCTGCTTCGGGACAACTCCCAGCGTTGCAGAAAGTCTGTGGGAAGGGAAAATATTTTTCTCATTTCCAAACCACTTGTGTACCATTTAAAGTGTAAAAATAATTTCAAAGTTTTCTTCCACAGAAAGGAAGTATCATCGTCTACTAGTCTCTAATGTGGCTTTGTAAGAGAAAAAAGAAGTAGACATAGAGACTGACTTTGTGAAGACAACACTTCACAGTTATAGGCAGCTGTAATATAACAATTTTTGTAAGTGCAGATAGAAGCTGTAGGCATCACCAGGCAGGCTTCCACTGATACACATGTATACAGACGTGAGTGTGAGTGGTAGTGTCTGTTCCCTGTACTTACGCATGCACTGCCCTGCGCCGTACAGACCACGTAGCCTGAATCGGTGAGTGCTTGTGTTCAGCGGAGCAGCCCAGATGATCCGTTCGAGCCCTGTGCTCTGGGCATGTGCTTTCCAACATCTAGGAGAGAGGAATATCTGAACGTCGGATTTAACATTAATCTCTGCACCAGATGGTGATACACCAGATATTCTTTTTAAGGTGAACATGTGATCTACTGTACAGCAAACCAGAGGGGTCTGCAGTCACATGGCAAAATGTATAATAACTCTGATGATAGAGCTTTGATTAGACAACTGACCTGGTTACCATCTGTAGCAACAAGAAGCGAGCTTGACATTTTTGGAACATTCTCCCCAGAAGCTTAATTCTTCCACCTCTGTGGCACAGCAATCCTGCTGAGCAAACTACACCGAGAAACAGAAGGAAGCTAAAGATACGCTGCTTGAAGCATGTTGTTAAGGTTACAAGGCTTGGGTTTTCCTTTTTTTTTTTTTTTTTCCTTTCCCTTTTCCCCCCCTCCTTCTTTCAAACAAGCCACATCTTGACTCATATGGTCTGATGTGAAAACCCACTCGGCTATTTGATAGTTGGGAAATCTAGATGAGACTGTAAGTTATTTCAAAGGAAGCCTGTGTGTGCTGTGAACTCTCTCACACACATACACGCACACACACACGAGTTAGCTTTGCACTATGGTAGTACAGACAGCTGTGACTCCGGGTAGGACCCGAAGACTTTTATTCAAAATACCATATGGATCACTGAGGAGACGCAGTGTGGAAAGGGTAAGCCATGATTTCTTTGTCCTGAATGCATGCCCAGAGGATGAGGAGGGTACCATTTGATAGCAGTTGTCTGCCCTGTTAAGCAGTCAGAGCTAATAGGGGTTATGTCATGGTGCGTAGAAATTACTATTGGTGTGTGCCATGGTGTGTAGAAATTACTATTGATGGGACCTGTATGGTGATGAATGGGAATTAGTACTAGTCAGAGGCTGTGTGATAACTTGGGGTAGTAATCAGTGCCAGCAGGAACAATAAGATAACATGCAGCAATTAAAACTAGTTAAAGGCTCTGTGATAATATTTGGAGGTAATAATTTCTGAAAAGGATAATTTCTAATAATCAGTACTCATTGAGGCAGTGTGATGGCATACAGCAGCACTGACCTGTAGCAGTGGGGAGTAAATAAAAATAATAATAATAATAATAATAATAATAATAATGTCAAATAATGAATACCACTGGAAAGCACAGGCTGATGTGGAAGGGCTCTGCGTAAGGGAACACAGATGCAGATGCCCACTAGCGCCTGTCCCAGCAGAGATGTATAGCGAGCAGTGGTTGCACAGCACCATATGGGCTGTACAGTGCACGACGCGTTGCTCTGGTCGGTGCCACAGCAGGGCTGGCAGTCCCTGGCTGGCCAAGGCGATGCTGTTGCTTTCTTGCTGTAGCAGGCGTAGCAGCAGGTCCTGGGGAAGCCGTAATTATGTCATTAATTTCCTGAAAGCACATCGCCTTAGCGGCAGCGCCAGGGGGACCAGGGGGGATCCCATCATTTTGAAGGACTGACAGGCTGACAAAGAGGCGGTGGCTGGGACATGGGGCTCGGCTCAGTGAGCGATGCACACCTGCGGAGCGCACACCGAGGGCACACCGAGCAGTTCGGGCTGCCTTTGCCTGCCGAGCTGTCTCTGCCGGACCTGGCAGGGATGGCACAGCCCCCCGGGGGGACACCTTGCACACCCCCTCTGCTTGTCACTGCTGATATCCCCCAAAACGGTGCTCGGCTCAAGGGAACGGGCACGGTCTGCACGCTCCCGGCCACAGGGCGTTTGGGCAGGGTGCTGTAGGGGTGGGCGAGGGATGCTGCGCCCACTGGCCCATGGCTGGTGGCAGGTGAAGAAGCTCTACGAGCCCAGAGCAGCTCAGAGTTGCCCCATGCAGGACTGAGGGAAACCTTTGCTCAAGGCATCTGTTTTGCTGAAAAGCAGTTTTGCGGCAGCTGAAGCCACCTGTGAGTTTACTTCGACTCTGTTGCATGTGTCACTCAAAAAAAATATCTGGTTTTGGACATTTCAAACCAAATTTTTTTTCTACATTTTATTTCAAACAGAGTGCTATTTCATCTGGATGAATGTCTTCATTTTTTTAAGGGATATGAAAAAAATTCTCAAAAATTAAATGCAGGTCAAAAACTGTTTCAGTTAAACACAAAGCCCTTTTTTTGTTTGTTTTTCTTCCTTCTCCATTTGGCAGAAGGGAAAGCAGAATAACTTTGTGTCAACCTGAAACATATTTTCTTTGCCTTTCCAGTCCATCAAGCAAACCAAAGATAATCAATTATTCACACAGCTTTGGTCTGCCATTGTTTGATTGTTGTTCGTTGCTTTGGAGCGCGTTCAGAAATGTCCCTTCTGGTAAATTTGGGCTTTGCGGTTCAAGATGCTGGTTCTGAGAGGGGCCCAGGGCGGGCAGTCCTGCCTGCAGCCTTAACCTGCCTTGGGGACAGGGTTTATTTGTGTCCCCTGTACAGTGCCCAGCATCGCTGCAACATCGGCCAGGGTTCTCCCCTCCGGAGAGGCACTGCTGTTGCTGACCTGGATCACAGGAGGTGGGTCGGCGTCTGGTGGCCTTGCAGCTGCTCTTGCAAATGTGGGGAGGCGGAGAGTCTGGTCTCGCCTTCAAAGGCGGCTTCCCACAAGGTGGCAGATGGTTTTTCAGCCAGAGCAAGCTCTCAGCTGCTGCAGGGCAACCATCCTCCACTGCTGCTGGCCATGATGGGTGCCTCCCCGTCTGGAAGGGCTCAGGCTTTCATGCAGACCATACATGAGACCAATGAGCCTAAAGACAAGTCATATAACAGTGTGGAAAATGGGGCACCACTCTCCTCCATGCACGCACACATCCCCTTTGGAAACATGCTATCCATTCTGACCTACCTGAGCAACAGCTGCCCGAGTCTTTGCTCTGCTGTGTGCATTAGTCCATGTGATGGAGAGGTGTAAAAAACAGCAGTGCTCTCACAGGGTGTTTCCAGGAGATAACCTCGTGGTGGGGAGCAAGGGAGAGCATGGAAATACCTGCAGGAGAAGGTGTTGGAGAAGGTCAGTATTTATATAGGAGGCAAGAACGGATGCATAAGGATAACCAGCGCTGCAGGGGACACACTTAACAGCTCCATGCACAGCCAAAGTGACCGGCCTCTGTCAGGGGGGTCTGTGTTGTTTTCTTTTCCCTCACATCCACAGTTTATTTCTCTCCTTCCCACTTCTTGACCTCAGGTTGCAGTGGTTTAGGATTCTTGTCAAGCAAATGCTGGAGCCTTGCTATAAAGGTTGTCAGAGGACTTGGTAGGATGGTCTTTGCAGCCGTCTCTTTTTTTGTCCTAAAGCTCTGTCCTTGCTGTTATTCTGCCTCATCACAGAGCCACCCCACCAGGCACCTGGCCCGTGAGGTTGTGGTCAACCTGGTTGAAGCATAAATCGTGCTCTCTCTCCCTGGAGCTCCCCACCAGCTAGAGGTGGCAGGGCAGATCCCCTGCGCTTGAGGTCCTGAAGCTGTGCAGAAGGTGTGTTTCTAAGCTCAGAGTCCACAAAATCCCGCTGCAGCAGTGAAAGAGCCCGAAACACGGTCTCGAGTGAGCAAGTTGCACATGTAAAGCCTGAGATGTGAGAGATCTGTGCAATGCGTGGCATGCACCCAGCAGAAGACATGGTTTTGCAAAGGCTTTTGCAAGTCCAAATAAAAAAGGACAGTGTTAAATATTAGTAGGTATGGCATAGAGACCACCAAACATGTCAGCTGAGGTACAATTAAGTTTTGTGCCGTGGGGCACACCAGCAGCCAGTGTCAGGACTGAGACATGAGTTGGATTCATCTAAATCAATGCTGAGGTCTATGAGATATCTCCACACTGGCCAGCACCTCGGGCTGCCTTCGAGCTCACTGCAGAGGTGGTCAAAATACTCTGTGGGGGTTGCAGAGGTGGTGCCCTGAACACCCATGTTTGGCTGAATCAATAACTCCTTAAACCCCAGCCAGCTCTCCTTTAGCCAGCATATACAGGGACGCCTTGCTCAGAAGAGGAACACCCCCCCCAAAACCAGGTGACATGAATTCCATCTCTAACACAATATTTCTCAACACAGAGCCCTCCCTACCAGATCTTCCTTCTCTGGGTCTCCTTCCCCCACCAGTAAACATGCACGTTAAATATGTAGTCCTTTCTCCCTTTGCATTATTAATGTGAGACGGTTTATGCCCGCGAGCTATCTTTATTGTATCCATGTGCTGCGGATGTGTGAGAGGAAGATGAATAGAGTCCTGCTAACGTCTAACAAATGCCTAGCGCCATTCAGAGATCTCCTTCTGCTGTTGCAAGGCACTGGTAAAGAAGAACACATATTTACTCCTTCTCTCAAGACCTCACTGGCTATTTTCCAGCCACAGGAATGTTTCTCACCACAAACACCAGGCATTGTTTTTTTGAGTTAGAAAGCCTAGAGAAAGCATGCAGCTTTCTTGTATTAAAAAAGAACAAGTCTGCCCTCTCTTCTGCCTTCAAGGCTCAAAGGATGACACTACAGATGCTATGGAAAAAGGATGGCCATCTCCAGACTAACTGAAGTGAAAAAGAAACAAATCAAGCTGGGAAAGATATGGCTGGAAAAGCCATTTTAAATTAGGTCTTGCATTTTGCACCCCGGCTTTAGGTCCCAGCTCTCAGCTACGGTAAATTAAAGACCCTGTGCCCAGTTGTGTTAGTGGATGCTTGCGGCTCAGCAGGATTTTAGTCCAGATGATTGGTTTTTTTATTTCTTGTGCCTCTGAAGAAGAAAAGCTAAGATTAAAAATGCAACCAGAGCCCCAAGCCAGAACTCCACTGGCCATTACACAAGTGTAAATCTACACCAGCGCAGAGCTGGGACTGGTATTTACCTGTGACACTTCCTCTCTGAATGGATATCCGTGAACACTCATTCATATCATGACTTTAAAACACACCAGGCAGAGATAAATCCGTAAATGGATATTTATTGCCATAGAAAACAGATGGCAGAAGACAAAGCTCCCATGTTCTTATCCCAAGCTGCAAGCACGTCAAGAATGTGGCAGGAAACGTCATTCCTCTTATAAATAAATTTCTCTTGAGAAGAGAGAACCCAGGGCTGAAAAAAAAAAAAAGAAAAAAAAAATTAGTCTTTCTGCTCTGCAGGCCAAGTCTGAGGCAGGTTTTCCCACGCTATTCTGTAGCTTATGGCGACCTTTGTTTTTGGCAAGAGAGGAGGTTGCCTTCAAGCAAACCCGGCAAAAAGAGTTTGTCTTGCTGCTGTACTACATCTACCAGCATTTTTACTACTCTGAGTTATTGATTTTCTTTTTATACTGGACAAAGCATAATTCAGCATTTGGCTTGTTATTAATCATTTTTTCCAGCATGGATTCAAGAGCAAAGTGATCAGAAACCCATACCATGGGCTGTAGTGCAGGGCAAGGCAGATCTGGCTGCGTTCACGGTGGAGTGATCCTCATTCGTTAAACCCTCTCGTGCGAGGCTCTGTGAGTGATGCTGCGAGCACTCGCTCTGACACCACGACTGAGTGAGTGCTTCAAGGGAAGTTGATCTTTCCAGTTCATGCTATTTACTTGCAAACTCTTACGCTAGCATGCAGGTTCTGCAGACCTTTGCTCAGCACCTTCAGTGACATTTTTTGGATGGGTCTCTTACCTTGACAGCATCCCTACCAATCTGATAGACTGCCAAGGTGACAGCAGAGTTATTCAGATACCGTGGGTAACAAAAGAACAGTAGATAATTGAGTGTGGAAGTTTTCCAAGAGAGAAGAGAGACCTTGAAGCAAGGAACTCTTGTTGTCTTAGCTTTTTTCTGGAAGTCATTCAACTCTCAAGGTGATAAAACCAATATACAAACTTAGAGCGGTGAAAAAGCAGCAAATTGCAACACACTTTATTTGCAATGAATTATTCACCAGCCCTACAGACAAATAATTGTGTCAAAAAAAAAAAAAAAAGAATAAGAGGATAACCTTAAGTAGCATAACTGTCACCTGTATAATGCTCTGATATAATCACTTGTGACTGCCGAAACATCAATTTTATCTTCTTCATCTGAGCTTTATCTCTCCTGACCTGTTCACAAGTATTTTGGATGAATTGGTTTAATTTGAACTCTACCTAGACAGATAAATGTTTGGCGCACCCTCTCAGGTGTCTGGAAGTTGTAATATTTTGTGACACTTCTAAAAGGTGTAACAAATCAAAACAGACTTTCCCGTGAAATGGATCAGGAGCTGTGCCAGACTTTATCCCCCCAAAATGGATGCAGGTTAACAGTGCAAGAGGTGAGAGCACAGCAGAAGCTAATGGGTAGTGACTGGTGAACTCTGCAGAGTTCGGAGCTGGGATGCCGCTCAAATTGGCTTTCAAATGGTTGGAGCTTAATTGAATTATCGGAAGCTCTCAAGGCCTGGAGACCTCAAGAGCAGAGGCTCACTTGTGAAGTTTCCAGTGCTTTGATTTTTATTTTGATCAGAAAATGAAAAGCTTTTTTCATTACAGTTTGACATTTGTTGCCTTTGCATAGGCAAGGGTCGGTCAGGGGATAGAGCAAGGGCAAGCCAGGGGGCAGAGATTTGGGAGCCAGAAATGAGCCAAATGTTTTGAATTTTGGTGAATGGAAGGGAGGGATCATGGGAATCGACTCATAAAGCTTCAGAGGGGGTGCAAATGCTCCTGTAGATCATGGACCCTTTTGGTCATCAAGCTAATAAGCCTGCTCAAAGGGCTTTCTCAGGTAGCTAGGACCATGTCTGGACCATACCCCCACCAGCAGCCCAAAGCTCAGGTCTTATGATGGTTTAGGACCTGAGTAGTTTGCCTCGAGGTAGTGCTCTACAGCCTAAAAGGCAAGAACTTACCATCCCTACAAGGAGCTTCCTGGAAGGGCTTTTCCATACAGAGACTGTGTTTCATGCGAGGTTGGCCATGCCTTCAGTTCGGTTTTAAACTCCAGATGTAGAAAGTCTCTAGACTTTGTCAATTCATGATCCATACAAAAGATAGCTTAAATGTTGCTTCAAAAATTTCCTGAACTAACAGCATCTTCAGACAACAAATGCAAAGTATAATACATGTCTCTTTCCAGTTCTTAATTTCTTGATCGATCTTTTCATCCATTTAGATCAGGTTACTGTAAGTTTATGAAAAAACCCCAACAAACCCACACACCAAAAAAGCCACCCCAAAACAGTGGCTGAGCAACAAACTTAGCCTTCATAGAGCTTTTCCATTTTCACTCTTGGAACATCTTTGGTCCAGACCAGGCACCAGCATAAGGCTGGTTAAACACCAGCAGTGACTTCAGTGAATCTCACAAGCAGCAGGACCCTTCTAACCAGCCTGATAGAAATCATGAAAGGCTGTTCTGACTAAATCTGTTCTGTAGATAGTCACACAGTTTCTATTTTGCTGATTGACAAAGTCCAGAAAGTTGGATTTAGATTTCCAGCATGCTTCCAAACTTCTGATCAAACTTTCTGTATGAGCTTAGCTTATTTCCTGGTGAAATATGTATTACCCTCATTGTCTAATCATTTCTAATGGCTTCAAAGAAATGGTGACTTTTCATTTTACCAGCAGATGAATATGAGTGATTCTTATGCTTTAATTTTTTCTTGTTGGGACCAAACTCTCCAAATTGCACAGGCAAGGAGCGCAATTAGTGTCCACTTCCCAGAGATCCCACATGAAAAGCTTTTGAAACGATAATGGGCTGCAAATGATGCGATTTAGTCACCCACACACACTCTACAATCCAGCTGTACTTCTGGAATATATTTAGAAGGTGTAATTATGGTGGTGCACGCTTTGAAATATATGAGCAAGTTTCTTAAGTGAGGTTGAATTTCATTTTAGTTTGCAGCACTCCCTCTATAAAAGCCACCCAGTCTTGATGGGGTGGGACCATGGATATTTATTTTCTCTCCAGGTTTTGCATCATCATAAATTAGGTAAACTCCATGTGAAACAATAGCTAAGGACAGACAACCTGCAATTAATGTTGCTGCACTAAGCATCTGCCCTTTGGAGATCTACGCACACAACAACTACCATTTTACTGTTTCACAATTTTAGATCAGAATAGAAATCACTGCAAGAGTGAACCAAATTGACCTTAACTCAAAAGTTTCTGCCACAGGGAGTTTCCACCCTGCCAACTCCCAACAGATGAGTGATGGGATGAGATGTGTTTTGGAGATACTCATTTAAGAGAGATTAAAGGTAGTGGTTTATGTTCTTGCTAGTGTGTATTTCCCGTGTCAGCTGCATTCCACTTGTACCTTCAGCCAGCCTCCATTTATAAGTTTGTCATGCAACTGTAATAATTTTTACTACCTTTTTAGGCCTCTTCAGTAGTCAAAGAAGAGGAGAGAGTAATGTGTATCTTCTGGTGGCAACATATCCTCATATCTTCAAAGACAATTTAGGATGGGATGAATTGGCCTCTGTGTTGACATCCATCTTCCATTAACTGCAGAGTAAGCAAATGCCTTTCTAGTTAGTGGCGATAAACACAGACTGCCATGTCTGCACTGCATGCTTGCTCCTGGAGACCAAATCCAGATGGAGCATCCAGGGTAGCCCAGCTCAGATGTGAACATCCCCACAACAGAGGTGTGACCCCATGACTGTATTTTCACTAGCTCTGCACATGGCCCTGTGAATCTTTGGTTTATCAGCCCAGGGTTTGCCCTCGTTCCTGCAGTACCACCTCCAATAGTTGTGGGACTTGTGGGAGAAAGTGTCTGTCCTTGGAGGGAAGTTCTAGGGGAGCATGTGCACTGCAAAACAGAAGGACTGCACCCCCTTTTAGAGAACATATAAATCAATTTCATAGCCAGAAAAGCCGCCCAGGTCATTCATGCTGGAACTACTGTACGTTTCTCACAGCTTTTCCTGTGTGGAAGATCAAATGAGCAAGAGCTGGCTCTGTGTCATTGTTCCTCTAGTCAAGGCTTGCAAGCACAGTGCAAGCCTGCATGCTAACAAAAAGTGTGCCTCTTGCAATATAGTTATTGATTTTGCAGCAAACTACGTGGCTACCATTCTCTTTACTGAGAGGTGTCAATGTTGCCATCCTTCTGGTGGCCCTGCCCTCATAGCCTTGGTGGTGGTCTGCTGCTCCTTTAGATCAGGCTGGAAAACTGTAGCATAACATGATGACTGTGATGTCTTTGGAGTTAGAGCCAGGCAGAAGGTTCTGCTTCCTTATCACTGTGGATTGCTACATCATCGCATAAGTCCCAGCAAAGCAAAAACTTGTGCCACAAGAGCAGCAACACATGCTCTTGTCCACCATATGGATGGCTCCACCAGGCATAAAGGAGGTGCTGAGCAGCAGGGTCCTGGACTCCAGGCCCCTCTCTGTGTCCTTGAGACAGTGTTTGCAGACATAGTTGTTGAATTTTAGGAGCCTATGTGTTTGGGGTTTTTGGGGGGAACTCAGGGTGCTTGGCGTTTCTTTTGGAGACGTGTTCAGAGAGCCTGAGGGAATGTCTGAACCTGCTCTGAAGGACAATGCCATGGACATCTTCTGGGTTGGTCTTCCACATTTACATGCTTGCAGGCTTGAGATAAGGGCAACAGAAGTAGATCGTTGAAAATGCACGGTGTGGCTTTATGACCGATGGCTTGATAAAATGCCAGATATGTCACTTGAGTACCAGGCAGCTGGGGAGATAGGAAAGGGACTGCATCCTGTATTTGCACCCTTTCCAAAAGCCTCTCTTTCATTGCAGGATAGATATAATCTGACATTCAAAGCAATATGTGTCTCATATCAGCTTCTCTGCATAAATGCCTGTATTTACTGCATCTGAAAGGGATGCTGAGATCTGGCTGGGTGACAGCACTGTGAGGTGCTCAGGGGAAGAGCACAGGATCAGTGTGCTCCCCTGATCAGTGCGATCCATGGGAAATTACCACTTTTCAGAGAGGAGAAAGCCAATGTCCTTTTCCTTCTCCACTGTACTCCAAAAAAGCTCTCCAACATCTTGCTTTTATTAATCCTTTTGCTGTACATTCAGTAGACATGGTATTTCTCTAGCCACAAGGCTTTTCCTGCATTGGTTGTAATATTATCCATGATGCTTTGGAGCATCTTAGGAAGCTAAATGAGGATGGCAACAAGTGACTTTCTGTCTTTCAGTCTTCCCTTAGTCAATCTTAATGTATCAGCAGACAGCGGGGAGGAGGAGGAGCAAGGTAAAAACCCCCCAGGTAGTTTGTCCTCATTAAAGGTCTAGATTTTCACAGAAAACCAAGAAAAGTGAGTTGCAAATGTTTCACAGACTGTCCTTGCCTCAGAGCTAAGCTCAAAGCTGTTACTGTTGCCTGAGGGCAGAGCCTGGAATTCCCAATTTTTGAAACTACCATCCAAGAAAATCTGTCAAGGCTAATATGATGGATGGGCTGTTGCAAGAGGGAACCTTGGCAATCCTAGGTCACAATTTAAAATGATTCCTTACAATACATCGGGCTTTACATATTACAAAGGCTCTGCAGTCATTGATCCTCTCCAGACCTCTGCAAGACCCAGCCAGAGCTGTCGTTCCCGCTTGGCAGCCAGGATGCTTTCAGGGTAAAAGCCAAGGTGAACTGGCTACACCGTGCAAATCTGTGTGTGTTTGAAGCAGGATCAAACTTCAGGGCTCCCATTAGCTGGAAGTGCACATCCACACCCCCTTCCTCCCTCTCCAGCATCTCTCCACCCAACCCATGTTTGCAAACCACACAAGGGACTAGGAGGAGGCTTTCTAATTTTCATAATTTCCACTCTGAAATGTTGGAAAGCTTCCTTTTTCCATCCTGGACTTTGCTGTCATGCAGCCATCGTGTATCCTCCTGTAAACTTTCAAATGCACCAATAGTGGCTGTTTCCTGCAGATGAAAAAGGGTTTGCTTCAGTTACAGCAAGTGGGAACCCAGCCAAGAAGAGTCATAAAACTAGAGGACGTTGATTTTTAAAAGCACAGTTATGTTACTGCATTCCAACACATCCAATCAGTCAACGGAGAGCAGTTAAAGTGGCCTTGGGGCCAACCTCCAGCTTCTGGAGGATGGTGTCAGGGGAAAGATAAGCAGGCTGATGCCAACAGATGATCTAGCCCCTTGTCCTCACAATTGATCACAGCAGACTGCACGGTGCTGGCCAGACTCTGGATTGCAGCAGCATTTTGAAAACTTTTCATTTCTGAGCTTTGTTTTATACTAATCCACAGATGTTGTTAAACGCTCTAGACTGGAAGGGAAATTGCTGAAAGATTCAGGACAAGGATGTAGGCAGCATGAATGTTTTCCTGCAAAGGCCAAGAGATGCTGTGAGGTCTCTGAACATCCCTTACAGAGCCCGATACTGGTGTTTTCTCTGAAGTCAGCACCTTCCCTTCCCCAGCAGTCCTCTATTTAAGGGTCTGAAGGTGAAAGGACCCCATCTTGCACAAGTCCATGGGACCTGATGAGATGCATCCATGGGTCCAGAGGGAACTGGTGGATGAAGTTGCTAAGCCACTCTCCATCATATCTGAGAGGCTGTGGCAGTCCGGCGAAGTTCCTACTGACTGGAAAAGGGGAAACATCATAACCCCCATTTTTAAAAAGGGAAAAAAACGAAGACCTGGGGAACTACAGGCCGGTCAGTCTTATCTCTGTGCCTGGCAAGATCATGGAGCAGATCCTCCTGGAAACTAAGCTCAGGCACATGGAAAATAAGGAGGTGACTGCTGACAGCCAACATGGCTTCACTAAGGGCAAATAGTGCCTGACAAATTTGGTGGCTTTCTATGATGAGGTTACAGTGTTGGTGGATAAGGGAGGAGCAACTGACATCATCTGCCTGGACTTGTAGACATTTGACACTGTCCTGCATAATGTCCTTGTCTCTAAATTGGAAAGTCATGGATTTGATGGATGGACCACTCAGTGGATAAGGAATTGGCTATATGGTCGCACTCAAAGAGTTGCGGTCACAAGGGTGGTGAGACACTGGAACAGATTGCCCAGAGAAGTTGTGGATGCCCCATCCCTGGCAGTGTTCAAGGCCAGGTTGGATGGGGCTTTGGGCAACCTGGTCTAGTGGAGGGTGTCCCTGCCCATGGCAGGGGGGTTGGAACTGGATGGTGTTTAAGGTCCCTTCCAACCCAAACCAGTCTGTGATTCTATGATTCAATGATCTTGGAGGGAAGGGAGCAAAACATTTCTGAAAGTTGGCA
This sequence comes from Balearica regulorum gibbericeps, assembly GCF_011004875.1. Classification (NCBI taxonomy): domain Eukaryota; kingdom Metazoa; phylum Chordata; class Aves; order Gruiformes; family Gruidae; genus Balearica; species Balearica regulorum. The sequence goes on along the minus strand of NC_046184.1, from coordinate 7,997,075 downwards.
CATTTTAGAGAACATCCAGATGGAAACCCACAAATACAGATACCCTGAATCACTTGAGGACAGATCAGGGATCTTCTGCAGCCCAGGATATGTACCATCACACTCTTGCACGCAGGCCATCTCCCGTAAGGTCATTGTTTTGCAAGGAGAGACTGCAGGACTGGCCTCAAATTCCCCGGGCACTGGCCTCTGAGAAACCCTTCGTTGTTTGTGTTTCGTAACAATTGCCCATCAGGGACGCACTGACCATCTCTGCCTCCTAGCTCCTAGCTTGCAAAGCTAAGAAATATCAGCATGAAAATGTCCACATTCTCTTATCCTGGAATGAACTGACCACGTCCGGTCAGCTGGGGACAGAGCCCAGAATATCATCTATGTGGGCTTTTCTTTCCCATGACAGTTTCCCAGTCAGAGCTTGAGTAAACATGAGGTCATCACCAATTTATAATTGCTGAGATTTATGTCTCTCCCAATCAATTTTTATAGAAGCAGCAATATGCTTTCATTCTTGCTATTCTGCCCATATCTTTATCACTCTTCTGACAAAACCAAATACCCTATTTTGAAATCAAACAGATTCACAGAGGGTGTTTCCTGCCAAGGCAGCGATTCTTGTCTGACTGGACCACTGTCCTGAACAGTGTTGATTTTGGTGTGCTTCAGACATAAATCTTCCCAAAGACCATTTCTCTCACTGCACAGAATAAGAGCCCTATTGTTACAGCTACAATGCATTTGGGACATGTCTCTGTTGCACTTTAGACCAAGGCAGCCACTTAATGGGTCCATTCATATCACTGAGTACCACGTTTTGTCTCCTTTTCATGATGGAGCAGAGTGGTCCCAGGCACCATACCTGGAGAAGATGAGGGTGGTGGGATTGATGTTGTCTGTGCCCTCTTTTTGGCTGAGCACTGGCCTGGAGGAGTGTTTATACCAAAGCCTAGGCAAAAGGAACAGGTTGCCTGGAGAGGCTGTGGAGTCTCCTTCTCTGGAGATATTCAAAACCCTTCTGGACCTGATCCTATGCAACATCCTCTAGGTGATCCTGCTTTAGCAAGGGGAGTTGGACTAGGTGATCTTCAGAGGTCCCTTCCAACCCCTACCATTCTGTGATTCTGTGATTCTGTGAAAAGCACCATGATGGAAATGTGCAGTCATTTATGCTCCTCCTGAATCCAGCAATAACCCAAATTAGGTCAGTCAGGACCAAATTCATCTTGAAGTGCCTGGTTCACACAGACTGACACCTCGGTTCTATGACTTTGTAAGGTTGTGGCATGGCTTTGTCAGTTGATGCCTGTCCATGACAAGGCTAAACCCCAGTTCCTATCCCTACTGTCAGGGCCCTTCAGAGGTTGTTCTTCAACCCATGTGTGCATGGCTCATTAAGGGCAATGGACCATGTGCTGCCAATACTTGTCTGTGGGGTGAAGGCAGTTGTGCAGGGACCAAGAACAGCTCGCCATGCTAAACAGAGATGGAGTGGGACACAAATTAGCGCAACATAACACCAAGAGCCATGGCTGCAGATCAGAAGACCTTTGGTCCCATGTGAGCTTCACGTCTGGGTAGAGCTTGTGCTGTGACTGAATTGCATCTGGAGCTGCACAGGGTGTGTGCTGTGTGGGACCTACAGGAGAGGGCATAGCATGGCATTTCGGGCAGATGCAGAGGGCTGTCACATATGGCCTGGTGGGAACTGCCCAGAAGAAATGAGGGCAATATTGCATGTGGTTCAAAGAGAATTGCATGGATAGAATATACAGCTTTAAGCAATGAAGTGAGTTTATTTCAACCACATAAAGCCATTCAACTTGTGAACAACATTAGCTGGGTTTTGATCACTCTTTTTTTCCAAGCTACTGTGGTGCTTGGGCAGAACTTCCAAGTTCATCGTTCTCTTAAAAGTTCCTATATTTGTTTTTCTTAGACTTGAGACTTCCTTTTTTTTAAAAAAAAAAAAAAAAAAAGAAAAGAAAATCTGCCATATCCTTCAGCTGTAAATGATTTTATCGTTCTTGGCTTTGTGTGATCTGAATATTTTCTTGTTTTCTTGCTTTGCAGCTGTGACCTACTTAATTACAAGCAGGAAACAAACCCCAGAATCATTAGACATTCTGCCTGGCTTGAAGAAGTGGAAAAAAAATAAAAATCTTGTGTTGTTAAATACTAGGATGTCCTTCTTAATTAACAGGAAGTCAAGCTCCAGATAGCAACAGTGAACATTTGAATTCTTTGTGCATCAAGATAAGGACAGCAAAGAGCTTATGGGTTTCATTTTTTATGGAATGGATGTTTTGGGGGCAGGGGAAATGACAACCACTTCTATCAGCCAAAATGGGAATGAGTCATAAATTTCTAAATCAAGAGTGTAAATCCTCTTTGTTTTAACTTCTGAACAGCTTCAGTCTGCTGTCCATAGCGACAATGAAGTGACTGACTTGCTGCTTCGATCTGGCAGCTTTCAATCCATTTTCTCCTCTTTTCAGGAGGTATGAGCAAACAACCCAGACAGTGAGCTTGGATTCCACACTCCAAATCATCACGTTGGAAGGCAGAGCATGGGGGAGTTTGGTTAATTGCACTCCACCTCTGCAGATGGAGTCTGGGCTACTATTTATATCTCCTGAAACTCAGGACCCCCTCTGGATATGCTGGTGGGTCTGTGGGTGTAATAGAAGCTATAGAAAACAGCCAGAGAAAGGGAAATCCAGGACTGACAGCCTCTGTGACTGGCTTTCCTACACAGGCACTTCAGTTCTCTTGTCCCAGTTTATCCGCAGCTCTGGTAGCAGTTCAAAAATACAAATCTCCCAAAGCACCGTGAGGCAATAGAAGCTGATGTTTGTACAGGGTTTTAAGCTGAGCAGCAACAGAAGTGCAAGTTATCATCTTCTGTCAACTGTGCATGCATTATCACTGTAGATGGCATGGATCCAGCGCTGTCCTACAACGCAAATGGAGATTTTCCATTAGCAAAACCCACAGGGGTCTGTGTTTTGGGAGCAAATGAGGTGAAGGTCAACTCTTATGCTCTACTGAGAAGGTCTAACTGGTCCCAGCTGGGGAGATGTCTCAGCGTGAAGATCTGCTTCAGTAATCCCCCTGCATTGACTCCTGAGTTTCCCATCTGCAGATTAATTGTGCTGTGGTGATAGAAATAACCAAACCGCTCCACGTGAGCCGGTCCCAGTGAAGATGCCATGAATGTGTGTGTGAGTGCCTGCATGCAGTGTGTTCTGTGGTGTTAACAGCTCAGCATGGCTTGCTCTGGGATTTCAGTATCCCAGAGCCAACAGAGCCATCACCTTCCTCCACAGCACCCTCCCTGCGTGCATTTAGCACTGCCTGGATGCATACAGTGCTACTCCCACAGGGAACATACATACACATAACCAGTCTTCACTTCAGGGAACATTTATTCACCCATAGTTATGCCCATTTTGATAGTGTAGGAGCTTTCAACACAGAAGGTACATTATTGATCTGAGATATTGTAAGTATTTCTGCTTTTTTGCTGCATAACTCTTGTGGGATATGATGAGTTGGCTCTCTAGCAGGCTGAACACATATTTATTTTTTAATGTAAAACAGCTCCCCTGAGATGTCATAGCACGTGACAAATGCCATTGAATTAATCTACTGAGGAAATGGAGACCCATAAAGTTATGTGACTCGTCTAATGTTGCTCAGGAAACTGCTGAGTTTTCTAGAATAGGACCAGATGCCTCCTAATTTCTACTCTGAAGGTTATATTTGACCTGCTTATATTATATCTTTCCTCTCTGTCCAGTGACGATCACATCCTAACCAGCCAGACCACTATTTATTTGTAGTGCTCATTTATGAGGAGCTTCAGAATTCTATGATTCTATGAAATTAAATATATGGGCTTTAACTTAGGCAGGAACAGGCTTTCCAATCCATAAGCAAGATCAAACATGAGAAATCTGGACCACTGATTTTCTAAAATATGTTCCCTTTGCCCTCCTCCTTTCCAATGAAATGCTCAGCTCTTGTCTGTGAACAGAAAGGACTTTGTATTGGTCATTGAATGCAGTGAGTGTTACCACTGGGTCCAAATCAGACAGACTACTTAAATATATCTGCAGGATAAGTTGTAGGAAAAAGTTCTGCTGAAATGGGCCATTTGTGCTTTATGTAGGCTTGTTTTGCATAGACAGTAAGGCTGCATTTCATTAAATTATCCATCTTTGCCATAGGGCAAAACTGCAGACTGGCTTTTTCTGAGCCACCAGATTTGTCCTCTCTCCCAAGAAAATAGTGCCAGCTTAGAGACACCTGCAACGTGACGCAATGTGTCCTCCAAATCACAGCTCACAGCCAAGGCCATTGACTTTTGACAGCTTGGCCATCATCTTCTGATAAGGGGTGTTAAATGTATAATTCAAAATGATGTGAACACAGGGTATTGGGGAACCAAACACGGCTTTGTTTCAGGTTCGTATTGCTTCGCTCCTGAACCTTGCTGGAGGCTATCTTAGACACAGGCAAATAACATGGAGGCAAAAGAGCTCAGCTGCTAGATGAGCTTTACATTGTTCCATGTTCATACCTGCCTCCTAAGCAGGCTATGATTTTTTTTTCTGTTTTCTTGTGGCCAAAAATAATTCTCCTGAGCATTTCTGCACATAATACCAGAGAGCAGCGTGATGTTAAACCTTGTGGCGATGGGCATGTGCAAGCGCGTGCTGCTTTGATTGGATGCCCTGGTCACAGGACGTTACAGTCCCCAGCGGGATCAGAGTTAATCATAAGCTTGGGTTTCCAAAGTGAATAATCGTATTTAAGATCTCACCATTCACTTTCTGCGGCTGTTCTACACTATTTACTTAATACGTTGTCCTGACCTACATCCCCTCCTGCAGACTCATTCACCGCAATGTTCGCAGAGAAAGAGGATTGAATAGCAAATCTCTGCACAATCTCTTTCACGTTTCTGCGTAGTAGAAGTGAAATCACTTTAGCTGCTGGAATATTAGGGACAAGTACGAGCCCAGCTTTATAGGATTCACCTACTTTTAAACCTTGTTAAATTGCTAATGCTGCTTACTTTAGGAAATGAAATGCGTATGATTTGAAGATATGACATACTCTCCTGTGTCAGTCAATAAAAAGCCCTCTAAAGGGAGGACACGTACAGCCTTACGCAGAAGGAGCTGCTGTTCGCATAACGATAATACTTAGCACTACCAGAGCACTTCACATTTCCAAAGAGCTTTAGAAATGTTATGATCAAGGTGGATGACTGGAATAGTAAATTTTCATTCAGTTATTACTGTGAAGCAGCAGTTCATTTCATTATGGAACATTTTAGGCCATATGGACTCGTGAGAACATCTTGAGGAAATTGGCCAAGATTTCTGACTCGTGATGTTTGTCCCAAAATGTAACCAGTGGAGAAGTCTTCAGTTTCTTGCATTTTCTCTGCAGGAGTGTTGTAGGGCTGCCAGTGGTGGCAGACCAGGGGGCTGAGGGGTGTTTGTATCTGTGGTTTTGGTACTGTGTGATGGGTGAGAGCTAGAAGGTAACTGAAGTGGTGCAGGCACGGCCATCACATTTGCATGGGGAAGCAGATCTTTGGGGAGATATTTCCAAGTACAGCTTCTTGACCTACAGCTCCAGAGAGGTGAGATAGGGGTGTCTGTGCCTCCTCTTCAAGTCTGCGAAGGTTGAGGCATGATCATTGTCCGGGTCTTGTGGCCCAGCCAGACTGAGGTCATGATCTTTTAGCAATCCAAAATTGGGTCAGCAGACCCTTAGTCAATCAAAGCTCTCAGAAGACGCAGTCTGGACTTCCATACTTTATTTTCATTCTCTTTTTAAATTCAGGTGAGTTTCCTTTGCCTAGAACACATGTATAATATAGGCTTCAAAGTCTAAGGATTTGCTTCTTCAACTCAAATGCCATTTCTTGCTCCTTTTAAAACCCTTCTCTCAAACCTTTCCTTATTTGAACAAAGTACAAAAGCTCCCGGACATGCAGAAACCCTCCATGGTCCCTTTTCGGGTGGCAGCGAGACCACTTGTCAGGGAAAAGACAGAGAAGACCATGTGGGTTGGCATGAGGGACAAGACCACCTTGTTTGGGACGGGAATAGGACACTTAGAGGGTCAGGTTCTCAAGTGGATTTGGTGCCGAACATCCATTTTGAAATCTTCACAGAGTTTGTGGTTCAGTGCAGTTACAGGAGGGATGTCACTTCTGTAAGTCCCCACCGAGGCTCCTGGCTCTGTGTGGGCACATATGAAGGAAGAGGACAGTTCCTTCTCTGCGTGTTTGATCACTTGGTTGTGGGTCATCTCTAACTGTTCCCATCATATCAGCTGCGAAAATGATGTGTCATTAAGGCACAAGGAGGAAAATGCAACTAGTTAAACATCTCAGAAACATCTCCAACATAGGAAGGCGAGAAGCTGCAACATGAAAGGGAACTTTAGACACAAAGATCTAACAACATTAATCCTCTTAACATTATAGAGAAATAAAGATCAAAAAGGGTAATGGATTTGAAATAAGACCTAAAAGACCACACTGGGCTGGAGCTGCAGGGACCGTTGGGGCCGTATGTTGAGCAGAAGCAGGATGTTTCTGGTATGTCTACAGCAAGCTCAAAGGAAACCGCCCTCCACCCGGCACGTCTGTCTGTCAACACGCCCAAATACATCCACACCCATTGGAAAGTTGTGGGTAGAGATTTACTCGAGAGCGTGCTGGAAAGAGATGCTGAACTTCTCTTTCCGTGGCCAGAATATACAATCTGCCTAAAGGCAAAACACGGACCTGTCGAGCCCCCAGTGCAGGCAGCGTCTACCCTCAGCAGTGCACGGCACTGATTTGCAGGGTCTGTGGTGAGGAGCAGCTGGGTTGGGTTGGGAAGTCCACCCCCAGCCTTCAAGCCTCAGTGACAGCCCCATGAAACAACACAGCAGTCCAAAGGGTTTGGGTTTTTTTTTTTATGGGAAGTAAGGAGCTATTTTTACACCCTAGTAACAGCCTTTGGACTGTCAGTAAAACGTGGGAGGTTTCATAGTAAATGTTTGCCTGACATTTTCTCAGAGACAGCGGGAAATAATCAGCGCATAATTAGAGAGGCTGTGTTGAAAAGACCTGCAAATGTCTGTAGATCTATGTAGAGTGCAAAGGGCTTTTTTTTTTTCCTAATTGACTTTAGTGAACGTGAAGCTCAACATGTTTTATAGAAATGTAAGATGATTTTACAGAAATTACTCAAAGTGTACACCAGCAGAAGAGCCAAGTTGCTGATTCTTGATATTTTTTTTCTCTGCCATTCCCTGTAGCAATGACCTCTTCTGGCCTTTTTGAATAAGTGAGAGCACCTTCTGTGGTGTGTCCCTGGAAAAGATACACCTTTGGTGGTGTATCCCCCGTCTCTGGAGGGGATGGTCTGCCTTTGCCTGAGAAACATCCGCGGTTGCAATTCCCTCGGAAGCTGCGAGGTGGGACGGGTAATCTGTATTCAGACAGCTTTTACCCCCTCAAAAATAGTATGTGTCTAATCAGCAGGAAAACCTCTGCAGGAAACCAAACAATCTGCTCTAATCATGAAGGTAAATCTATACACTGAAATGCTCACTGGGCCTCCTATAGACTCGAGTGGCTCCTAAGGAGACTGCTCCAGTCTATCAGTTAAATATATACGTAGGGTAACTGTTCTCAGAAAGTCTGATTATGTCATCAGCTGAGTGAAAAGGCTTCTTCAGAGCTGCCCTCATCTGTTGAGTAATTACTGAGTTGGGACAGGGGGCCAAGAGTCTCCTTCCGAGCATACGGAAAGACTAGATGCACATGTGGAGGAGCTAATTTTAAAACTGCAGCATATCCTCCATTTCCCCTCTTCTCCCCCCTTGCAGAATACCAAAGGGGTTAGATCACATCCCAGAGCAATCACTTGCTATGGTTTCTTTCCCCCCCTCTGTTTTCCTTTATCAAACACATTTCTTTCTTTTCCTCTCTTGTGCTCCCAGGCAGAGATCTTATACACCAGGCTGTAGCCTGGAGCAAATATTGTCTAGTCAAGTTAAATAAAAAAAAATACCTTTCCTCCAAATGAGGCTTTATAATGGAGATGTTCCTGGTCCCTTGTCTACATCGCTGCTAATGGAGGCAGTGTGTTACCTAGTTTACAGGCAGGTAAAGAAATCACCAAGAGACAATGTGTATAGGGAGACTAGTAGCAAAGGCTGGACACTAAGCAAACAGTTAGGCAGGGCGAGAGAGAGGAGGAAAGAAAACTACACTTTGCAGAATGAATAGCTTTTAACAAGTTTGAAGGAAATGTTATTATGATTTTATTACCATATTTTATGATGCCACTCTAAAAATGATGTCCTGAAGAAGCAATTAGGCTGAGAATATGAATTTTGCAGCTGTATTTTCCTGGCCCTCCACATGCCCTGTCAACAAGCTGATGAGCATCCTTGCGCCATTATCATGATGCACTGCTAGCTTTGTGTCCTCCAGTCGTCAAAGATCAAGTTATGGATGGGGTCAGGGTGGGACAGAACTGCAGAAAACCAACCAGAGATGAATATTCCTACTCCTTCCCCATCCAGGGAGTTGAATCAGAGAAGACATCGAGGCTTTTGGGATATGATGGCTTCTCAGCTCTGCTAAACCAGCAGCTTTAGGGGCTCAGTGTGTGCAGGTCCTTTATGATTTCAGCTCAAAGTGGGGTTGTCTTGTCTACTGCTATAAAAAGTGGTTCCTCGGAAGTGCCTCCATGTAGGCACTCCCCATCTGACTCCCATCTGCTCCCTCCAAGTCCTGTTGCCTTTTCGTGCACATTCCTCTGAAGGGAGAATGAAATGAGTGAAAAATAGCTCTTACAGACAGCTGTCTCCAAGGGTTTGCACTGTGCTTTTGGTAAAAATACTTCCACCTCAGTCTTCCCACCTGGTTATTAAACTTTATCATGTAGGTAGAAGGAGCACTCATGGGATTTAGTCAGAAAAGCTGTTGCAATTTAACTGCATGGATTTTGTGGTTATTTAACTGATCTGCAAAACGCTTGTGTTGATAATGATGACTGCTCACCAGACCAGTTCCCTCAGCCCACCTCATCATAGACATTGACATCATTGAAATCTCCACCCAGGCAAGCTGCCCTTGGGGGGAAACAGGCAGGGAACTGATCTCTTCTCAATACCTATTTTAGGAAGGGATGCCAGAAGTGAATCTTTGTGTCCACAGACTAAAAAGGGTGGTTTGGCATCCAGCTCAGATGGAGACAACTGTATTGCATTCTCCTGGGCGTGTTCAGAGGAGACCCACCCTTATGAATGCAAGCTCAGCAAGGGTTAAAAATATGTCCACACCAGCTGAATCAGACTGATTGTAAATGGGCATTATTTAATCCATGCAACTTTCCAAGACATCATCCCTTGGGTAAACAAGGTGTTTTGCAGACTGTTGCATAAGTCTCATATAAAGACTAAGTAGCCTTCCGAGTCCAAAACATATAGAGGCTTCAGAACAGACAGTTGGGTGGAAAAAAGACTAGGGTGTAACTGTGCATTGGTTAGTCAATATATGAAACAAAAGGATGAAACATTGCATGTGGCAAAGCTGTCTTCTCAGCTGTTCTTTGGAAGTGTTTGAAAGAGTTAAGCCCAATACTGGAATGTCTTGGGAATGTTGGCAGAGGGAGAGCGAGCGGTTTTTTCCTCCCTCTGGATGGAGTCCCAGGACTGAGCTTGCAAAGTGATGACTTTGGATCCGAGTTTGCTTCTTGGTTCTGCAGCGGAGAGCTGGGAAGTGATGCAGTGTAACCAAGAAGCTCTTTGCGAAGGATGTGCAATTGCTTTCCTAAGTGAGGAGAGGTATTTTTACCTCTTCCCTGCTCATCCCTGGGTGCAGCAGAACTCGCTTTGAGAAGATACATAGAGGGAGAAACCACATCCTGAAGGGCGTGTGTGAAGGGAGAAAGACACATCCCCAAACAGTTTATTTTGGCTGCTGTTTTTTGTTGTCGGGTTTGTTTTGGTGGTTTGGTGTTGGTTTTTTTTCCTTTCTTTTTCTTCTCCTCTTTTGATGGAAATTGCAGTGACTTTTTAACCTTGCAGTTCATATAAGGCGTCTTGGGATTAGTTGATCGTGGAGTTCGGGGTGTTTCACACGGGGAGCTGGCATGGCTGCTGTGCTCTTTGGCTTTGAGGATCTGCTCTACGGCTGGGACAGCCTGGTGTGGAGCCTGACATCCCGGGCTCTGAGGACTTGCCGCTTTGGAAATCTGAGGGTCCTGCAGCTCATGTTGAAGCCATGGTGCATTTCCAGAGCCGTTTATCAGGTAGGGTTACAAAACACCAGGCCAGACCCTCAAACCCCAGTGCTGCAGAGGGGAAACCCCCCGGGGAGTCACACAGGGTCCTTTATCGTTCCTACCGACTGTTACAAGTCCCACCGCAGGCAGGGGAGGTCTGGGAGGAGAAACGCAGGTTTTGAGGATGGTGGTGGGGTTTCCCGCGGCTGAACACAGATCTAAACTCTCCTTCCCACAGAGCAGAGGGGGGATAAGTGAATGCAAATTAAGGGTCAGTCTGCTATATCCCCTTTCCTTGAGCTTTATACTCATAAGTACAGCCAGCCCTAGCTGTGCTGCATCCTCAAGCTGTCCCTGCAGCTGCACAAGAGTAATTTATAACTTACCTGGAGGAAAGAACACCTACAGACACATAACCTGTGGAAAATGGGCAAATGTGGTGGTCTTTAAACTGCAGTAGCACTAGCTATCCCTACCTGACTTGTGCAATGCCTTCTGACTGTTTAGTCTTGCAAAGTCGGAATCGTCTGATTGTCTAAAACTTTCGTTTTACTTGGTGTGTGTTTTATGTAATATAGAGACATTTGGGGCTTGGTTGAGTGGCTTCTCTGTAAAGGTACACTAACTGCTTGCAGCTTGAGGTATAACAAGACAGCTCTAATAAACTATCTGTGTTTCTGAGACTGGCTAAACTGGGTTAAATCTGAACATCACAGCAAAGGCACTAGAACTTGATGCCTCTTTGAATAACAACTCATTCCAGTCTGTAGGTGAATCCAAGATGTAATGACGCTGTAAACCAACTAGTATCCAGCTTGTCTGGTTTTTTTATTAGCTTTAGACAAGTGAGAATAGACATTTATTCTTCTGCAGGGACAAATCTATTACGATATTTATCACCTTCACAGGTTTGGCTAATGCAGGACATTGGATTGACTGATCTGTGTTTGCATTCGGAAAAGGCATTTTCTGCTACTCCCATTTGCTTGGTATTTTGCTTTTCCTGTGCTTTGGAAGTCTCCATGTGTGAAGCCAAGTTATACAGAAGAAGCCAGATTAAAAGCCTGTAGAATTCATGTGTGTTGCTTAGAGGGAGACCAGGGCAAGGTTCTTAGTAATTTCAGCAAACTTTGAACCAGCTTCAAATCATGCTCTGGTTTCTGCAGACTTCAGGAATAGATTTTATGGCCTTCTTTGGAGTTGAGTAGGCACAGGCAGTGTGTTTATTTTAAGTATTTGTTTGTTCTAGAAGATGCCTGCAGCCAGTAACACAAACCCATTACCCAGAAGGAACTCTCATCCCAACTGATTGCCCTGGTGGCCCCAGGGCACAGCTTTGACACCCCCATGAGATGTACCATAGTGATGGCTCCAAGTGAACCTGGCTTGCGCTTGGTCTTGTCTGGTGTGAACCTGCAGGTCAGTCTGTGCAGAGGCTGCCTATGGTGTGGGGTTACCCCATCCGCTTTCTGCAGCTTGTTTCAGGAGCCTGAACCTGTAGCAAATTAGTACATGTGGAGTTGGAGAAGGGGAGGGAAAACAAGAGCACTGAATGCTGAAGCCCCTTTTTAACCTCCACCCATGTAAAACCATCCTCAGAAACTAAGGAATAACTATTAGGTGTGTCCAGATTCAGACTACAAATAACCTATCCCAGCCTATACACTGTGCATCAGGGGATGCCACTGCCTGTGATAACTCCCAAGATCAGTGATATTTTAACAACTTTTCTCTGTTGCGAGCACTGAGGACATGAAGTGCACTTTTTCCATTACAACATGGACACATCTTCAGCCATCCACCATGGCATTATACCACGTTCTTGGCACGTTATCCCCCTTTGCTAAAGTCGCCAGGGAAATGGTACTGGCAAAGGTGCCTCCCTTCCCATCTACACGAGCATCAATGCAGCCTGACAGTCGCAGGGCAGGATGGACTTGAATAGTTGTCCGATTCTCAGACAGAATCAGTGAACATCTGCAAAAGCTCAGTAAAAACTATGTCACTTTATTTGTCAATGCCCATGAGCTTCCAGTTCTTTGGAGAGGACTCGAAATGGTGGGTCAGGTACCAGGAGAGCCGCTGCTGGGTGGAGGTTTGCTTGGGAAAGTCATCTCATAGCTCATCACCGCAGAGAGCCAGCAGCAGCGGTATTATTAGTGGTCAGCATGAGCTAATAGCTACCTCTACACTTCTGTATATTAATCCTAACAGCGTTTCCTCCAGTAGCCAGCATCCTCCAATTCAAATGTTGACCGAGTATTTTAGTAGAATATTGCTTGGACAGAAAGCCTGACAGTTTAATCACTTCCCAGAGACAGAAACTTCTTCCTCTGTTTATTATTTAGAAGAACAAATAAGCTCTTGACCATGTTAGTTTTTGTTGCTGCTATATATTAATCCCTATTGCTACTGCATCTTGAGAGCAAAGCAGACCAGCTGTAGGACCTCTGCATGCTACCAGAACCGAAAAAGCCTTAAAAAGAAACATTAGTCAACTTTGTGAAATTAAGCAAAACTTTTTCATACTCCAGAAAGTTTGCTTTATGATTTTTTTTCTTCAAGTTCATCACATTCCAGCACATCTGTGCTTCTGGAGCCTTTTGTTGGCTCAGCCTTGCTGAGACTGAGTTGGGGGTACCGCAGCAGTGTACCGCACCGCCGGGTTCCTGGCTGAGCACGACCCACGCTGCTGTGCAGACATCGCTGGGCAGAACTCAGGTCCTCCTTTGCACCACCAACCAAGAACATGGCTGCTCAGGTATGAAGCCAACTTGGAGAAATTTTTGGTATCCGTTCCCTAGACTGTTGTCTCCACCACACAAACCCTGAAAAACATCCATGGGTTTGGTAACTCCCTTCCACTGTCCCATCTACAAAATATATAAAAACAAAGCTAATACTGTACAGAGGGTATGGTCCAGATTTACTGCCAATGCAACAGGCGATGGGTTCTTGAAAAGAAAGCACTCCAGGCATCAACATGTTCAGTGTAATTCTCCTTATTTCTGACAAGTGAGACTTTGTTTTCTTGGCTCTCAGGAAATCAGTGGCAATGCGTTAGCAGAGGTAGATGGAATAGCAATTTTGGGGTGATGCTGGTTGTGGTGGTCAGGACTGGTTCCTGACCTCTTGAGATTTCAATCTTCAAATCCAAACTGACACAGCAATCGGAAGTTTGGGCTTGTTCAGGTTGTGCTCTGAGCAGTAGTTGTTATAAAATAGATTAAAACAATCAAAATTTTTTTCTTTGTTCTTGGACTCCAAGCTGGATATGACTTTCAGAGATGCTGAGCAACTCCATTTCTCATTGTTTTGACATGATGCTGTGGTACTCACAACATCCAAGAACTAGAGGTTTTGGGCACCCTGGAGCAAGGTACTATCATCTGTCTCAGATTGCATTTCTCTTCCTGGCAAGTAAATCCTCCTGCAAGTCTTCTGCGATTCCCAGGGATGCATTTGACTGCACAGTCTGAATAAACCACTTGCCTTGCTCTGTTTTCAGTGGGCTAATATTCACCAGTTGCTATATTTTAATTGTGATGAACACTTGCTATATTTCGTGTTTTGTGATCTGCCGTGTGGCTTTCTGACTGCATGATCAAACGGATTTGAAAAAGGAGATTAACAAATAATAAACTTCCAATTAAGTAAGTCAGTTGGTTGTGCGAGATGCCACAGAGCTGTCGGGTGTATTTTTACCAATGCCCGGAAGATGTCTGACTGCTCTGACCTTCTAAAAAATGGCCCCATGAACTAACACAGTGCCTGCTTTTGTGGAAACACATTTCAAGAAGTGCTGGGGGAGGGCTGGTTTATTATGGCATAGGCAGTCAGTTCTGCATTTGAACATCCTGAAGATATTTCACTATTTATTTAATCTCCAAATCCATCAACAAATGTTTTAGTTTCCTGGCTATGTCTGTGCAGTGTCAAAGAACATTAGGCAGGCCAGGACTACATCTTCACTAAAAATGTGTTTATGTGTCTGTCTGTTTAAAATCCCACCAACTGCTCCTACCAAGTCAGAGGCAGATCGCTGGACGCAGAGCAGTCTCTCGAGGAGCTGTAATACCAATATCACAGACATTTAATTCCTTACACACTGTACACAGTAGTGCCGTGTATTTTTTATACACTGCTTCTGATACTCCAAGTACTTGGAAAGGCAGTTAAGTAACATCATGCCTGTTTTACTGCTGTAGAAACTGAGGCAGAGATGGACAAAATTAATGACTTCAGGCTATAGACACAAGTGCAGAATTGTCTTCAATACCGCATTGCTCCCTATATATCCAGTTCTAGGTAATGGCATTGAGGAAGGCGGTGGGCTGTAGAGTTCAGGGACTGGATGTTAACCTAAAATGAGGAAGAGAAGAGAGCTTTTGCCATGCTAGCAGGAGGATAAAGGCCCAAGGAGCAATAGCAGGAACAAATGCAGAAGCCAAGGTCCTGTAATGAGGGAGGGATATCTGGGGGCTCTGGGCACCCTCAGCCCCAGGAGGGAGGTTGCTGCTGCTGTAGAAACCCACAGCTCCTGCAAGGCAGAATTAAGTCACAGATCCCACCTCGCTAACTGGTTTCCAGCTGTGACAATCACCCATGAATCCTGGCCCCTTAGTACTAAGGATGTTTTTGCACTACTTTAACTCCATGTCACCCCTCTCGGGTCAGAGCTGGCAGGTGTTGGAGCCCAGAAGCTGGTTTTTCATCTGTGTAAACGCAGAGGTACTCAGCCATGTGAGCCTCCAAACCATGTCCTCCGTGGGCCTGATGTTCAGGTATTTCATTCTCATTATTTTCCAGATCCTGAAATTTTATTTTGGCTTGGGAAAATGCATCTCAGGTGTGCTTCCTACACAGTGCCCACTGCTGACAACCGGGTGCTAATGGGTTTTCACCCAGCTGCCATGGGCACTGGGGACTTGGGCTTTGGGGCTTCTTCTCCGTTCACTTGGGTGATTGCTAGCATCCTGCTGGGCATTGCATCGATAAAGGGACAGGCTGTTATCTACCCCACAACAGGCTTTGAGACATCCCTACAACCCCCGTACCTATCGGGAATGCAGTCTTCCCCCTCATAAAGGAGCAATTTGGGAAATCCATTCTTGCTTCAGTCTCATTCCTCACCCTGCTTGCCTTGAAGACATCTTATTATGCCTAAGCACAATTAGGGATTCAGGAACAAAAGCAGCATTTTGCAAGACTGCCCTGCTGCTGTAAAAGGCTGTGCAAATCAATGTTGGGCAAGAGGGAGGAAGGAAAGGGCTGAAATGTTAAACACATCATTTCAGATTGGTAAAACTTCCAGGTTTTGATTTATAGCTTCATCACCAAGTAGATTAATGTGGAATTCAAACACAACCAGCTCTTTGCTTTCCTTTCAGGCCTGATATATTAGCATTTCCCATTAATCTAGTTAGCTCTAGCACGATGAAGGCTGAGGAAACGAGGATTAGGTGTGTGGGAGTGTTGGGTGAGCAGGAGAAAAGAGCCAACAAAATTCACTTTAGCTAACTAAGTAGAGAGCATGGGACATCATCCAGGTCTCAGGTTGTAGCTGAAGTTGTTTCTGACTCCCTCAAAGTCAGCGAACCCAGATCCTTTGTCTTCTGGTTTTGGACAGAGGGCTTTTCAGTCAGGTTTTTGATTGTCTACTCATAAGCACAACGGTGGACATGGGTACCAGTGCCACCCGTAGAGCTGCGCTTGCAGGGCTCTTTGCTGGTGGCTGCTCTGTTCTTGAAGGCACCGTGATGCTCTGGGGCAGCTGGCTTTCAGGAGGCTTTGGGACCCCCTAAAGCCATCCCATGAGGTATCCTAAATGGATCTGGCCCCTCCCAGCTTTCAGCTTGCCTAATTTGCACTTTTAGTGGGAGGTAACTGTGACTTTTTTCCCCAGCACTCTTTGCTGAGCTAGTCTGCAGGCTCTGGAGCTGCCCTGGAGTCTTCTCAAACTTTATTGCTACATATTTAAGCATTTATGAGACTTGAATTGCTTCCCTTAAAAAAAAAACAAAAAGCAACCACAGCAACCGACATGAATCACAAAAAAAAAGAGGAAAAGAACCCTCCACCCAAAAGCCCCAGAGCTGCAGAAAGGGCTAATGAGCCTCACATGTTTCCAAAAGCCGCTCGGGAGATTTTGACTTGCAGAGTTTCTCACCCTATCTTTGTTACAGGCAGAAGCAAAGAGGGTTAGACAGGCAGGGGAGGGGAGAGAAAACGCAAACATTAAAAATTCATCTTTGCCAGAAAACATATCCAAACAGACAGAGGGGAAAAAAAAAAAAAACAGCCTGTGGAGGAACCCCAAGCCGTTTCTACTTAAGGCATCTATGGAGAAAGCACAAGAGTTGTTCAATAAATTCCCATCCCCAGGTATTTTTACAACACATTGTAAAATTGCCCTCAGCATTTGCTACAGGCTTCCTCTGCCTTTCCAGAGCTGGCAAGGGCCAGGGCAGTCTGGTAGGATCCGTGCCACTGCCACCAGTCCCACCGTAGCCCCACAGAGCATCGGTGTCGGTGGAGAGGAGGTCAAAATGTTAACGGTGCACAATATCCAGCTAGATATGAGTGCTTATCCAAATGCATGCCAAATCAGCCTGCCCAGGGCTGGTCTCCATCCCATGCTGTGTCAGGCGAGAGGGCAGTAACAGTCCAGTCCAGGTAAAGCTAGAGGGCTACCTGGAATGTCTTGCCCATGTCCAAGGGTTCAAGGCAAAATGTCATGGTGGAGCTCACCAGAAGAGCACAAAGGGCTTACACGCCTGCGAAGTTTGGGGCAATAACCGTTTTGCCTCCTTGACAAACACCTCGACAGCTTGTGGGGTCTCATCTCTCCTTCCACTGCCCCAAGGCAGCTGTGGGTCAAGCCAAGAGGCACAGGGGTTTCCTGGAGGGCAGGGACAGGCACCAGAGGTTTTCTGGGCAATGGTTGAACCTGAACCATTAATCACCTCGGGGGTCACTGTGCCACTTATCACAAAAGCTAACATGGAGCTGCACCAGGCTGGAGCTTGCACTCACCAATTATTTGCAAAGACAACATTGCAGTGTTTTCCATGGGCTGTAGCAAATTGTCTAGTTCTGCTAGAAAATGAGGTAGACTTTAAACCCACATTGACCCTCCTGTCCGTCTTTACATGAACTTTTAGGCATGGTAGGAGGAGATTGAGTGGTCAAGTCTCATGACTTAGCTTTCTTTCATTCAAGAAATACAGCAGCCTCTTAAAAGGGGAGACATTACTTGGCATTGTTGTACTCCTGTGTGGATTTTTCCAACCTGCCTCCTTGTAAGAAATATTCAATCTTTAGTAGTAGTCTGTTCATGAGAGAGGACTCTGGCTGCCCCCGTTACGAACATGGGCAAAGTCTTTCATGGTGTTAATTCTAGCCCACTAATAAATGGATTAGGATTGCCAATGCAGTTTATATAGGCCACGGGCCAAGGAGCAAACACAAGCAATGCTGAATTATTTCTAGCCTGGGATAGATTTGAATCTGTCCCAAAGCTGAGGTCTCTTGAAGTCCACCACCAGTGACTTGGGCGTTCCTGCCCCGTCTTTGCTTTTGGCTGCATGGGATGAAAACTGTGCTCTCCAGAAGGAATGCAAACCATCTCAACTGGGGCAATCCTTAGCAGCTCACCCTGCTTATAACAGAAATACACCCACCAGCAAGGCAAGGGAAATACTGTTGGATCCCCTGGGTTTGCAGAAGCCAGGTCTGACCTGCTGTTTCCTAGGCTTAGCTATTTTCTTCTCAGTGTCTTGAAACATGAGATGCGATACATCTCATGTTCCTTTAGTTATCAAAATTTAGGCATTTCATCTATGCTCTTTCCTTCCAAGATGGGGGTCTTGGTACAAGTCACTCTCTGGAGATGCCTACCCCTTTGTGCTGAAACCAGAAAGAGCTAAGATCACTAAACCCAACTAGATGCCAAAGTATTTAACACCCACAGTCTTGTGAGGTAGAGACCAGTTACGTTGTTCTGATTAAATATATGTCATCCAAGGACCAGGTTCTAAAGTCAAAAATGCTGGAAGCCCCCCAGAAGGTAGGCAGCCATCAGGACAGAGTGCTCAGCAACCTTGCCACTCGAGTCATCCAGTTTCAGCTGCTGCAGTTGATACAACATGCTCTGTAATGGGACAGGCCCTCAGGAACCTGCTTTTGGTAAAGATCTTTGCCTTCCCCAGAGAGACATTTGTGAACAATTCAATCCTCTAAAGTAATTGAAACCAGCAGGGGAGTTTTGCCTGAAGAATTTTTGTTCAATTCAACCCCTTCTCCCTCACAGAGAAATCCATCCTGAATATATGGCTCAGAGTAGCCTGAGAACAGGCCCACTCCCATCAGGCTTCCAGGTGTTTCTTCTCTTGCATAAAATAAGATGATCATGGGAAAAAAACCTTGCTTTTTCCTTCTCTATTTGCAACATGCCTTTGTTGCTCCACCAAAGACTTTGTGCAATGGATGCCAGCCATTCCTTTCTGATGTTCTCCTGGAGCAAAGGTGGAGCTGACTAGTGCCATTAATGCGATCCTGCCTAACTGTGTTTGCAGCTGCATCCAAGATGCTGCTGTGAATCATCCACACTCTTGCAGAAACTCTCTTCACATCCAACCGACAGCATCCAATTGTTTAGAGAAAAACAGTCGCTCTTGGGCAATGGAGCTTTGGGGAAAAACAAGCCCAAATTGTGCACTTGAAAGATGACTCTCATGTGATAGCAAAAAAGAACTGAACAAAGCTTTTGATGCCCTTGAAGTTGCAGTACCAGAAGGCACTGAAGTCAGGGAATGTCCTGCCTCTCTTTCCTCCCCTCTGTCCCTCCCAGGTTGGATTGAAGAGGATTTTAACTCCACGCACATTTGACACTGGCAAGTGGCTGCAGCAAGTCTTTTACCAATGCTTGCACATTCATAATGTCTGAAGTTTAAATATAAAGACCCATTTTTAGTGTCCACTCACTTTGATTCATCTGTAACACTCTTAATTTAAATCTCCTATGCCCTGCACATGTTCATGTGGGCTCACGGAGGGCTGTTTTCCTAAATGGAAAGCTTATGAGGACAAATTGGAGGGAAATTGTCATGAGATGTCAAACCCTGCCTTTTTTCCTTCTTCTCCTTTCAGTTTGGGAGGTATTTTTTTTAACCACGTGAGTCCACCAGGGACTCCAGAGCAGCTGACAAAGCATAGTTTTGAGCTGGTCCTATCCCTCACTCCTGGAGAAGAGCTCCGCATGACAGCCAGTGCTAAGTCTTAAATACAAAAAGTTATCCAAGGTCAAATTCCTCAACGCTGTGAACTTCCATCTGGCACCCCAATGAGCGATTAGCGTCTGTGCGGCACCTGGCAGGAGTCACACGATGTCTGCAGCATTGCATAACTTGCAAACCCCGTTGCGTGCAATTACTTGCTAACTTCACTGGTCACTGCGCTGCTGGAGCTGCTGGCCGCTGGGACTCAAGAGGGTCTCATAAAGCTCCAGGAGGGCAGGAATGTGGGGTTTACAGTCATTGCAAACCCGCTTTGCTCCACTTCCATGGGGCCCGATCTCAACCCCTGTGTGCTTAGGGGCTTAATGCATTTGTATGGTCACTTCCATGCTGGTAAAGAGGCAGCTCGTGGTGAAGAGAGACCTGTTGGAGGGAATTTTTATGTTACTGTAAGTTGCTGTACTTGGGTTGACCTCTGCTTTTTCTTTTTTTTTTTTTTTTTGATGTTTTTTTAATACTCTTTAGAGCCCCACAGCCACAGGAGCCTAGAGTCAGGCGGGTCCTCATGTATGTAGCCACAGCTGAGACAACAACTTTGAGTATCGGCGGGGCTAGCGGCTGAGTTGGGCTTTGCAAAACCTCAGGCGATCAATCAGGGGTTTTGCAAAACCACACTGTAAATGAGGAACAGTTTGAGCCAGACAAATTATATCAGAACAGCCATTGGGATGAGGAGGTAGGGAAGAAGGAAGGGGAATAAGCAGCACAGGGGTTGGATAATTTCTAATTAAAGTGAGAACAGAGTCACTGTTCATCTTAGAAAAGAGAGGTTCTGGGAAGTTCTCTGCGTTGCATATTCTCAGGCATTCATGATCTGAATGTCTCTGCCACCATTATATCATATCACAAACATTCCCATAATTTTTCAGTCATAACCTCCTACAAAGGGATTCTTTCATTCAAGCCATTTTCACAGAAATCTTTTCCCCTTGGATCCCAGTCCTGTAATAGACTCAGACCAGGAATCTGGAAGCATGACTTTTTTTTTCTTCTTTTTTTCTAAACGCCAGATGTTGCTTTGCAAACAATATGTTTCAATAAAGGACTGTGTCCCATTTTCAACCTCTTTCCTCTTGTCCCAAGATAATCAGCTCTTAACAGCTCTTCTTCCTCTTATGGTAAAAGCTGAAATGTAAATATTCAGGACATCCTAAGTGTCAGGGGCCAGCCAAGTCCTGCTAACCCAGACGAAGGGTCCCCAGCACGGGGCTGCCTTAAACATTTGGCTCAGCTGACAGACTGTATTTGTAATGTAAACTCCCCTTGTCGTTTCCTAACTCCTGGCTCCAGTTTTAGAAAATTTAACATTTCTGGGGGGTTGTATTTTCCCACCACTTAGTTGAGAGCTGAAATTTTTCCTCTCAGAAAATACACTTGTGTGTCAAAGGCCAATGACCTAAAAAATATCAGTAGTTTCGCAGCCTAAATATAGCGCAGGACTGAAATCCTGAATTCCTGCAAAGGAGCCAGCGTAAACAGCCATCGTCTGCGCGACCGGGGGGGCGGGCTGCAGTCGGGGCTTTTTCTTTACGTTATCACACGCTGCAGCGCCTGGATGTCCCGGCACGGGTGAGAAGCCCTTTGTGCAGGGACCGTCTATGGGCTTCGTTATCCAGCTTCAGCAAAGGGCACACAGTTTCAGAGTCGCCCCAACCTGAAGATGCTGTCCTGCCACTGGCTTACACCCACTTGTCATAAGGGATTACTTGTGCATTCTTGATGTGGAAAGCCCCAGGTTCAAGTGCTGCCGTTGACTTTGCCAAGGAGTCGCGTCACAGTGATAAGCCATGAGGACAATCCCCCTTGTGAGCACCAAACCAGCCAGAAATGATTAAGCCATCTTCGCTGGGTGGTGGTGATAAATGCTGGCTCCAAGAAGTAATCCACCAATGTCCTCTGAGTGGGGGACTGTGATTCCCAGCCACGCCGCTTTATAAATAATCACATATTTATCTGTGGATGCTTTAACAAGCACAAGCTCATTCCTGTGATTCATCTCATCTTACAGTTCATATGTAAAGCAGATTAGAAATCTCTCCTGCCAGTGCTGATGATAGCTGGGGGTCACCAGGAAAGATGGACCCATCTGCCCTGCAAAGATCTCGAATTGCAGGTCTGGACCATCTCACACCCACTCCACCTTCAGCCTGGGCCAGCATCTATCTTTCATTAATACACATGGGTGATGTCTTAACCATTAGCTGTGGAAATGGAAGGGATGATAGCCATTAGAGCTTCCTGTCCCTCTTGCATCAGACTTGGGAGGGTTGGAAGTAAATGAAACCTGGCCAGAAAAATGCAGCAGGGAATATGGGATGCATGGTGTCAAAATGGTTTGTGAATGCTCAAGGGTGGGCAGAGCTGATTTTTGTCGGAGCAGATAACCGTTGGTTTACCTCACCCTTTTTCTTCTCACTAACCAGACTCTCAGTGGATCTCATTATTCTGGATCCGTTCAAGAGCCTCCCCCTTCTCTAACAGGGCACCAGACACCTTGCAGGTCTCCAGAGATTAATTGCTATTTATATAGGCCAGCCATAAGATTTCTCAGTGGGACATTTGCTCCCGTGTCTCATAAGTTTGTTGTGTTTTAGGGATGAGTGTATCTGGATGGCCTCCTGGGATTTTCTCCAAAGATTTTTTTCAAAGGAAAGGTCTTCTCCAAAGCTTTCTGTTCACATGCATCTTTTCCCAGGACACACTGTCCCTCTTTCGTTCTTAGCCACTATTTGCTCTGGTCATGTAAAGAGAGCTCCTGGTGCAACCAGGCTCCTGTCTGAGCGGCTGGTATGAGAACTGGGCAGGGTGATAGACCCAAAGTGATGACCTGACTGTGGCTTTGAAGAGCTGTACTGCCCTTGAAATACCATGCATCTGCTCTCTTACACATTCAGGCAGATCTGCTTCCTTCCCATCTGCTGTTTCTCCCCTTGCTTTTCAGTATTTTTTGCTCTGGCTGTTCTTGCCAGGAGTTGCACCCCATTTCCACCCTATGTCCTGTTCATAAGCATATTAAAGTGCTTGCAGATGACACTGCTTCTAGCTCCTCTGAAGCAAAACCCTAATGCCATTTAGGATGCCAAGCACTGCTTCACATGCCCATGGTGCACCCCAGGAGTGAGTGCAGCTGAGTGATTGAGCATTGTACTGCAGCAGCTGTGGAGCGCAGGACCAGTTAGTTGAAGATGACTCCTATCCTAGTCATCACTGACCTAATTTTGATCACCCATCACTATGCTTTTCCTTTTTATGTCAAACTACCCAGAAGGCCTTCATGCAAAATGAAACACACTCAGAAAAAAATACTCTGAAAGGATTTTGCTGGGCCATTTGGCAGTTTGAGAAATCTGCAGAATCACTAATGGTTTGACAGTTTTGTAGCTATGAAAAGAAAGTGACTTTTAAATTAGTACCATTACAGCAGTGTGAAATCTGGAGACAGACTGGGACAAAGCTGGATCTCAAATCAGCAGTTGTACTGATGCTGTTTTGGACTGGAGGAGGCTTTTGGAGGGTAGCTGAACGCTGGAAAGCGCTGGATAAGCTGCTTCATTTTGGAGGGAAGAGGGAAAAGAAAGAAATCAGCAATGTTAATTTAATAGGTGAAGTTTGCCTTGGGTCCGTTGTCCTGGCCTGAGACAAGGACACTGGGCTCTGCACCCACCTTTGCCAAGGGGACTGCAGGAACTTGGGATCCTGCATGACCTTTGCCTCCTGTGTGTCGGTGTTTCCTCCTCCCTCCTGCTCAGACCTGCTTTGGGATAATCTGAGCTTATAGCAGTGTGCTTCACAAGAGACTTCAGCCAAGCTATAAAAGCTGCAATATGCATAATAAACAGATATTTTAATGGGAGAGACCACAGTTGTTCATATGAGTTCGTACAGGCAATAGTCTGCATCATGGGCTCTCGTCTTACAAATGCAAGGGATGGCTTCCACAGCATGGGCTGGTAGAAGTGAAAGTCACTGTACAGGGTTGAGACCATACATCAGGAGGCAGAGCTGGATTAACAAACTTTTTCTCTTCACAAAACATGTACAGCAGGACCTGGTGTGGAAGCAAGAGTAGGTGTGCGATGGGGCACTGCTGCCCCTGGGCTGCTCAGACTTTCTTGCACAAGCAAGC
Organism: Balearica regulorum gibbericeps; assembly: GCF_011004875.1. NCBI lineage: Eukaryota > Metazoa > Chordata > Aves > Gruiformes > Gruidae > Balearica > Balearica regulorum. Next base: position 7,973,346 of record NC_046184.1, on the reverse strand, counting down.
AATATGTCCCTTTCCAAGTTCTTTTGAATCCCTTGAACTTGGATTTTTGCCAGAAAGCTGAAGGAGTGCAGTGAAAATCCAACAAACCTCTCCATTGTCCTTTCTCAGGCAGTGGTAGGACTGATAAAGATCTTTCAAAGAGCAAAGTGTTTCATTACAAAGAGAATCAAAGATATTTTTTCTTTCCCTGTTTTTATAGAACCGTCCCTGGTTTGTTTGGGTTTTCCTTCCCTTTCATGAGCCTGAGCATCTGGAGTTGAAAGGTGTTGTAAGCCATCACCAAATGGCTCAGCGAGGCAGCATTAAACACGTGCTATTTGACAGCAGAAACCCAAATCAGGCGCCAGCAGTGAACATTAGCTGAGTCAGAAGCCTTTAATTGCCTTCAGCAATAAAAGTGTGTGAAGTCAGGAGTATACGAGGGGACCCGAACAACAGGTTCCCTCTCTCAAAGCACAATATTTACCAGCAAAACATCCAACGCAGGGTTGGACAAACACAGGAGCGAGGAATTAGGAGAAGGCACGAAGTTGTGACGCACAGTACCACCTAGTGACAGAGCCCGGCTACATAAGAAGGGCAACCCCACGTTTGCAAAATTCAGGGTCTGTTTCCCCATCCAATCTTTAATCCTATTTCCCAACAGCACCACGTGAACTACCACCTCCCACAGGTGAAGGGAGAGCACCCTTCAAGCACCCCTGATTTTTTTTCCCTCCTTTTCATCGTATCCTTTTTGCAAAGCAGACTCGGGTTGCAACAGACAGGGCTTCGTGCGTCCAGCGAGAGGCAGCCAGTGGATGCCGTTTTGTTTGCAACGTGGGGTGTGCAGGTTGGGCTCGGTGCACATCGCCCGCTGAATCACCCACGAGGAATTCCTCAGTGCATTGTGCAAACAGGGAAAGGAAAAAAATGCAAGGTCCAGTGAGTAATGCAGCCTTTCAGGGCATCTGAAATGAAAAGAAATGCCACGGACTTGTTCCATTTGTAGCAACGATGTGAAAGAGCAGTGTGACGGGCTCTGCTCAAGAGAAGGCTTGTAACCTTTTCCATTAATTTCTTTTCAAAGAATTGCTTATTGACGGTTAAGCTGCTTTTTATAAGCCTTAGAGGCTGAGTGTGTCTTTGTCCTTTTTTATTATTATTGCTGCTACTCTGCCTTGCTCTCTCTTTTAAGAGAAAGCAGTTACTGTACATGGGTGGTGTTTTTCTCTCTGTGGCTATCTGAGACAAGCCCAGCATCGAGATGGGAATTTTGTCATCTTTTGGCAACGGTGGGATTACATAGAGCAAAGTGAATTAGAAGAAATCCAGATCTATAGAATTTCCCCATACTCCAGCCCACAGATTTACCCACAATCCAAGCTGGGCTTAAAAAGATTTGATTTCTTCTCCTCATTAAGGTCCCTTTACACATATTCTTGAGCGGGAGCTAAAAGGCTCCGCTCAGTCTCTGTGTGTGGGTGAGTGAGCAGAGGCGACTCGGTGTCTGGGTACCGTCCTGCAGCTCGTGGGAGGCAGCAAAAGAGCAGTGCACCTCCCTGCGAGACCCCACGCACATTTAAGGCTTCTGCAGGCAGCCTTAAATGTTTGTATGAATTACAGTTGGGCTGGAAGGGGTTGGGGCCACCACAAGGCTCTGTGCTTTGTGTGAGCAGACAGGAGGGGATGTATGCATAAGGTTAGGGTTAGGGTTAGGGTTAAGGTTATGGCTACAGTTACGGTTATGGCTGGGTTAGACTTTTCTTCCTCTTACGCAGGAAAGGGCTCCCCAGGGAAGGGATATTCAGACTCTCTCCTGGACCTCAGCTAGAAGCTGTACAAGTTGGTAGCCAGTCCCTTACCTCTACACCAGGCAAGCTGAGATGGTTCTCAGAGGGTTTAAATCAACATACCTTCCCTGACTTCAGTGGAGGTCTTCCTCTAAAGGCTGGCTGGGAACCCAAACCCTTCCGCTTCCTTCAGTCACTAAAATTTACTAAATGCACCTGAGTGCAAAGAAATGGCATATTTGTTGGGGCCACCAGCACGATTCTGTCCTAAAAGGTAATGCATGGCCACCGCCCAACAAGAGCACCTGCTCACTGCCAGGCAAGGGATGAGGCCGTCTCATGCACACAGCCATCCCATGGTAAATACGGCATTTCCAGCAGGATTTCTTCCTAGACTTATCCTCCTTGAGCTTGTTGCTTTTTTTTCTTTCCCACAATCCACGGTGCTACGTCCAGCTTGAGCACGGCAGCCCTGGAGAAGCTCCTACAGCTGGGTAAACATGCCTGAGTGAATAGGGCCCTTCACAATGGAGTCACCAGGAAATCCAAACACTGCAAAGGGCAACAATTCAGCAGGGACATAATCATGTCATTACGAGACATGCTCCTCCCAAGCACCAGGAAAACACAGCCTGAACACTGCCTAGCAGAGTTGCTCCTCAAACAATAGGTTTTCCATCCCACAGGTCTCCTTTCTCTCATCTTCTTTCAGCCGTTCATGGCGGTGAGGAGGAAGATGAGTTTCTACAGAGAGATATTAGGATCTTCCCTCCCACCCAGGATGTTTCAGCTACAACAGGCTGCACCAGCCCCGTTCTCCTGGCAGGCGTCAAGTCAACCTGGGGAAAGGATGGAGGGACGATAAATGGAGAAATATTAACAGGCTAAATTCTGTCCGTGGTTATGCAGGAGTAAATGAGAATTATGACAGTGAGTTTACTGATGATTTACACCAGACTGAGGGAGAGCTGCATGAGGTCAGCTGCTTCCACAGGCATAGGGTGATATGGGCTCTTAGGCACCAGGGTGAGGAGCAGAGGCAGAGGAGTCGCCATCCCCTTACAGTTTCCCTGGCATGTTGCAATGGGTGTTGGAAATAAAATGTCATTTGCTTCAGTTTGCACATTTGTCTAGTTGCTTTTCCCACTGTGGTCTCTTCTGGCTCTTGGATTTGTTGCTTGGACCCATGCAAGCTCCCTTTTCCCTGGATCTCCTGATCTTACATGTTTTCCTGAAATGCAACGGTTAGCATGCAACTCAGATTAATCTCTGTGCATTGCTGCAAGGCAAACTTTTCCTTGCTGTAAATTGCAAATTTTACCAGGATCTGACCTTGAACGCAGAAGCCAATATAATATATGCTGATATGGGCAAACTGGCTATGAGTCTCAAGCGAGCATATACCAAGCCAAATCCTGAACTCAAGAATTAGGCAGCTTTATACTAACTGAGGAGCTGGCTCACTGCATTATTGGCATACATGAAAATTAATCATATCCTGCAACAATGTTCACAGGATGTGTTTGATTTATTACTAATCCTGTACACTCTTGCAGCTGGTGATCTGCTGCCAGAGGGTATCGTAATGATGCAGCTGGCACCCCTGTTGCGATGGCCATCAACATAGCCGACGGCACGCGTTGGATCGGTTGTCCTCAACAATACTATTGCATTTGCTACCTGAGCTGAAAAAATCGAGCCTTGTAGCTGTGATTTTGTCTCCTATATAGAGAATAAGAATATATTATTCTTACATATTCTTATAGAAGGATAAGAATGTATAATGTGCACAGATCAAGGGAGCACGTATAAAATCTAAAATATTTCAAAATACTCAAACCTGCAAAACCAAACTGCTTTTGGCTCAGACTACGGGAGTTTCTATCACCCAGCTCCCCACTGCTAGCAGCAGCGGTGTGTGGGGAAGCTGTGTATTGCCCTCAGGGAAAGACACAGCTACTGCAGTGCTGCCATCCCAAAACACAGCTGACCCTCTAGAGGTTAGGCCACAGAAAGAGGTGGAAAGAAATTAAATTCTCATTCTCAGAGGGCCCTGCCTGGTATAAGGCATTTTGGATTTTAAAATTCACCACCTAATGTTTGGAACAATTGAAACACATTGCCTTCACTGTGACAGTATTTATATTACATATTTCTCTTAAGCTTTAAAAAAATGGCTAATTAAAGATTTTTTTAATTGATTTTTTAGGGAAAGTTAAACTAGATATTATCAGGAATATTCCCACCTTTTCACCACCAAATATGACTTTTAGCAAAACGTGTGTTTGCAGGGCATTTTGACATGAGTGCTTTCTCTGCCAAAATATTACTGTCTCATCACCATTTTTCCAGTTTACCAAAACAACAACTTTGCTGAGGGGCTGACCATGCAGACATCATTAAACCTTTCTGCTGACCAGGATGGGGCTGGTTCTGTCCCTGTGCCAACAGGTTCATTAGAGTTACACGTGGCAAAAGGAGATCAGAATTTTGCAGTTCAGCTCATTCTCCATGGAAGAATCTGCTTTGTGCGGACCAGAGTCATCTCATTTTCAGAGCAAGAGTGATATATTTCCAAAGCTGAAGGTAAAATGTGAGGTGAAAGTAGCTGCTCAAGAGGGTCCCATTGACCTCAAGGCTGGGTCAGAAGACTACCCTGCTAGGCTGTATAGCATGTGTCATGAGTCGGGCCTTGCTTTAGTTCCCTCAAATTCAGGGATTTAGTGGTAGGGCTGGTTTAAATGCACATCACCCATAGCCTTGGACATCAAGCTATAAGCCTTTACCTGTGTTTTTAACACTGAGATAGCATTTTCACTTGACCTCCCCATCTCCTTCCACCCTGGCCAATAAAGCAGGGGAAAGGTGGTGCACAGCAGAAGACCCCTGCATCACCCAGTGACCCTTCCCCAAGCCAGGGTCCTCCTCGGGCACAGGCAGGACGTCTGCCACCCAACGTGGGTGACCCTGGGGCAGAGGGCCCGGTCAGACGTCACCCAGCCTGGCTGCCAATTATCCCGCAAGGAAAGGGAACTGGCTGTGCAAATTGTGAAACATCAGGGCTGTCAGCATCAGAGGGAAATCACACTGGGGATGACAGGCATGACCTGATTTTCCTGCTCTGTTTATTTATTTGGTGACTGTCGTGGTTTAGTCCCAGCCCTCAACTAAGTACAATGTGGCCACTCACTGCTCCTCTACCAGTGGGACAGGGAGGAGAATTGGAAGAAAAAGGTAAAACTCATGGGATGGGATAAGGACAGTTATAACAACAACACTACTAATAAAAGAATGTACAGAGTGGGTGATACAAAATGCAATTTGCTCACTACCCAGAACCTGATGCCCAGCCCATCCCCAAGCAGCAATCCCTCCTTCTTGGCCAGCTCCACCCCCTTATATACTGAGCATGATGTCAAAGGGTATTGAATATCCATTTGGGTCAGCTGTCCTGGCTGTGCCCCTCCCAGCTTCTTGTGAAAATTAACTCTATATCTCAGCCAAAAAAACAGGACAGTGATATGCTATCATTCAGTGAATAATCCATAGTTTTCCTCTCAGGGGTTTCTCCCCTGCTCCTTTGCTACTGAGGATAACCAAAAGGGGGTGGGGATGGACGTCCCACTCCTTGACTCTGGCAGGACTCCAGTGATGTCTCTGTTATACTGGGGGAACCAAATGAAAACAGTCCTGCACATGGTCCCCAAAATCCTGGGAGGAGACTAAGGGTTTCCCATGCATCTCAGGGGAGAGCGACGAAGGTGATGAGACTAGAGGAATCCCATCCCACTCTCCTGCTCTGTTGTCACTTGAACTTCCAGCAGAGCAGCTACTGCATCCCATTCATCCCTGCACGGCCGGCAGTGCAAGCTCCACGTGGTGCTCGCCACGAAGGACTTCTCTCACATCACCACCTGCTTTTCGCTACTCACCTCCATTTAATGATGTAGAGGGCAGGGAAGGAGCAGTCCTCACAACTTCAAATGCCCCAAACACAATCTGTTGCAGCTGATTGCAATTCCAGTTGTCTTGGATGCAGAAGGTCTGATTAAACTGCAATGGTTCAGGATTGCCTTCAAAATTGCTTCAGCACAGCCATCTGCTAGCCCTGGTTCTTGCTGAAGTATATCCATCATTAGAGCAACATTAAATGTACATAAGCATATGCATGAGAAAGAGTCCATAAAACAAGCAAACAGCCAGCCTTCTTGCAGCAAACTTTGATTTTATTCTGTGTGCATGTTCAAGAGGGGAAGGTGGGTTCTAAGTTGGGACATTTCTTGTAATGCCAAGAATGGAGATACCAGTCCGAGTGGAAAAAAAGCCAATTCAAACTCTTCAAAAAAGCAGTCAGTCTCTCAGCAGTTTGGTTTCATAATTTACTGGCACATCAGCCCCGAATGAGTTGCCTCAAGGTCACTGCAAACCTGAGTCTCGATTTGGGCTGACCCAAGACCTGTCCTCTGTGTGCCTGGTGGTGTGTGACAATCGTCCACAAGTTCTCTCGGCAGTGCACCAGGGCAGCGTTTTGCATGAGATGTGGCAGTGTGTTTAAACATGGGGACGTTCAGGCCTCCCTCAACTGATTTCCCAACCAAAACCTACCAAGTTCAGCAGGAGTCTTGCTTTTGACCCTTCTTGTTCCTCTAGCTGTCTGTGGATAATTATAAATCATATTTATAGAATTATAATGATAAGCCAATCACTAGAGCAAGGCATCTTTTCAAAATCACGTAATAGAAAGATAAGTTCAAACATTCTCTAAACTCATGCTTTTGCAAAGTGATTTTGACAGCCTCTCCTCTGCCGACAGCACCTTGTGTCTGCCATACCGAGAACAGCAACCTCAGTACAGGTCACTACCTACGCAGTGGTTGTGCTTTTATTTTACTGTACTGCATATCTTACAGTGGGGTCCAGCAAAGGCACCAGACACGGATCCCATCCTGTGTGACTGCGGAGCTGAGCCTGCTCTGAGCATTTTGCAGGTGCGGGATGATGGAGGGCACAAAAGTCCTGTGCATTTTTGAGGCCTGTGTTCTTTGCTTTTGCTCAGAGCAGCCACCTCTATAAAAGCTCCTGACAGGCAGGCAATGAGCTGGGCAATGCTCGCATTCCCATCAAACTCCTGTTTTCCTCAGCATGCATGCCTCAAGTATTCTGCTTGTTTCTTATTTGCACGTGAAGTTGGGCAATCCTTCAAGTGGAGGCAACATCCTGAAGCTGACTTTGTTCCTAAAATGTGCATTTGAGTAACCAGTTGCTCTTCTTTGCTCTCCTGAAGCCTGTCCTGGCAGGGCTGGGGAGGCAGTTTGCATGTGGCCAGGGACACCCTTGTGCTCAGACGTGGTGTGTGGGGACAGCCACAGCCTCCGAGTTCCTCCGTGGAGGAAGCACAATGGCCTGGCCACCAGCTGGGTGCTCCACAGGGAACCGAGGTGGCCCCATGCCTCCCGTGCTCTGCTGTGCTTGTCAGGGAGGGCAGTGCTGAGCACATCTCCTCGCCTTGCCTGGATCCCTCCCTGGCCACCTCTTCCTTGTAATGGGGATTTTTTGCAGCCAGGGTGGATGAGCTGAGGGGAGTAGGAGAAACCCTGGGAGTCAGGACCCCTGGCTGTGCCCACACCTTCACAGGGCTGTGCCTATGGCTCCTGTAGTTTCATCAACCACTGTAGCACAGGAGAAAACATGCCCTTTCACAAGAATCTTCCATGCTCACATGGCATCCAAAGTTCAGGGTAAGCTCCTCCAGCCTGGCCAATGCTGGATGCAAAGCAGTCTCAAGCACTTCTTGGAGTAATTTGAGGCATAGCCCTCCTAGGAGATATCATCCCTCCACAAAATCTCAGGTGGCTTCAGGTACCAGTGCTCCCCACAGCCACCAGCTCAGGGAAGAGCAAGAGCATCGTGATTGCTCAAAAGAGGCAAAGCCCAGGGAAAGTCAGATTACATTTACACCTCCAGAGCAGGCTGTCATCCTTAAACACACCTTAGAGATGCTGTAGCCATAATTCTGGTCCTTAAGCTGCTGCCAGTAGAGCCAGGTCATTTTGCTGAAGAAGGGACCAGCAGGGTACAAGCCACCTTCTCCCATCCCATCACCTGAGCTGCCGGTGAGGCGCAAGGAGCAGCGCTGGAGAAACAGCCCCGTCTGCATGAGCACCCATCCACAGAGGGCTAGGTTTGTGAGATTTATGTCGCTTTAGGCTCTGCTGGCTTCAGATGAAGAAGGGGGTTTGGGTATCCCGGCTCACCGGTGCGGCTCTGTAATTAAATCTAAATGCCACTTTTCACTCGGAGGCAAACAGAGGCCACTGGAGATTGCAGTGGGGGTTAGCCACGACCTTCAGAAAACTGTGGAAAAATACACTGCATTTGCTGTCCTTTGTCAAGACGCTAAATAACAGCCCTGCCAAAGTTGGTAAATATTCCGTCGAAGGCGCGGGAGGCCACAAAGAGTGTGTTTTAACAGACGCTAGTACAAAATTTGCATCTGGCAAAGGTCCTGCTCTGCACCAAAAGCCACGGGAGCTTTCAGAGTTAGCATTACGCCTTGAATGCATTTTTCACCCGACCTCCTCATTTCTAGGGATGCCATTATCAACAGAGGACTTGGTTTTATTATTAAGTAGCAAATCAATCCAGCTATGCCGAGCGCAATCCAATTATTGCTTGTAGTTACTGTAGGCTGAAGAAGTCATAAATAAATGAGCATGCTGGAGGTATTTAACATTTCAGTCCCGCCGTAAGCACCCAGCCCATCGTTTGCACTGCGTGCGCCGTCTGGGAATCGATCCTGCTGTGAATTGCTTGATTTTGGGAGGATTTTTGGTTGGTGTGGCAGGGCAGCGTGGTCAGAGGGCAGGTTGCGGTGGTCCGTGCTGGCCCAGACAATTGCAGGATAATCGGGGGTAAACCCAGACTCCTTTTTTCTTTTGTTTCCCAGGGTGGAGGCAGAGCAGGGGCCTCTTCCTGCTCCTCTTGTGCTCACCCAGCGGGAGCAGAGCAAACGCAGGCTCATGTGTCAGTCCGTGGGCGCAGGAAAGCCGAGACAAGGCGCTTTGCAAAACCCCAGCCAGCTCCTGAGGGGACAGGGCTGAACCCGGTGCTCGCTTCCCTTCGCTTACCGCTATTCCCAAAGCACCCCAGCTGTTTGGTTTTGGGTTTCAAACCTTATTTTTAGAGGGTTTGGGTTGTTCAGTGGAAATAAAGCATCTTGTAATATACAGGCACCTAGCTACTCGTTACCTCGTTAGCACAATGATGTATGAACGGCTGCGCAAGTAAAATGATGCTCAACTGCAATATAAACACAGTCGCTGCTAAACGGACTGATTTAAAAGGTATTCCTTACGTCTGGCTTTCTTTTGGTGGGAATTTTACCCCCCTCTTCTTTCCCTTCCTTTCCTCCAGGCCGTTTTTCTACTTCTGCTCATTAGGATCATTTTGATCGGTTATCACAGTTTGGGGGGCGAGCGCTGCAAGAAGGGAAGGTGTCCCCGTGCAGGCAGCCTGCAGGCAGCTGCCACGCAGAGCCCGTGCCCTGTGTCCATCCCCAGCCGAAATGATGTGCACAATGAGCTCTGCCCACACGGCACTACGGCGAGGAGGATGCGGTATTGAACTTGCACACTCGTTAGTATTCAACTGTAGGGTCAAATGAATCATTTTTTCTAAGTTGCTGTTGTTGCTGTTATTAGTATTATTAGCTTTTCTGCCAGGGAGTGTATAAAAATAACATTTACGATCCTGCACCATAATTTATGTGATTTTATCCCCGGTCACTTGGTAATGCAGAAATCAGTTGTCTTCATTAGTTTGGGAGGGTGGGGTGATGGTGGTGGAATTAAAAAAAAAGCGAAAAAAAAAAAAAAGCTCATTTTGCATCAAAGCAGGTGGCAGCTTCTCATTTCTGTTTGTCGCAAGCAGCAAGCCTTCAGCCATCCAGCAGTTTAAGGAGTTTGTTTTGAGGGAGTAAAAGGATGAGAGGGAAATGGGGAATTTCCTATGGATTGCTTTGTTTATTTGCTTGGGCTTGCTTGTTTCTCTGCAAGGGAAATCAGCAGGAAAAAGAACTTTTAGTGAAAGCCATGAAAGGGGATGACTTCCAGATTTTCTTCCAGATATTTCACACAACCCTATGTAAAATATTTGGAAAGCTGCTATAGAAATCATCTCCTCTCAAGGGTTGTGCTTTCCCTCCCTGACAGGAACAGAATGGCCTGTTATGGAGTCTCCAATTTCCAGTTCTGGGTGCTATGTGAATTTTAGCTGAAGTAACTATCTGAAACCTTGAGATTTGCCATCCTTCTTCTCGAGGAGAGCCTTGTTGCCTTGTCCTCATTCCCATGGATGTGGTGCCATGGAAAGCCACCAGGCCAGAGACCAGCCATGTCCTGATCTCCAGAGCTTCTCCAGCAGGGTTGAAGAGCAAAGTGGTGGCTGCTGCACACTGCCCCAGTTGCTCTAAAGCTACAAAGCATCAAAGCCTAGAGCATGGTTCACAAACATCCAACATATTGTCCGTGAAAATTAAAAATGTAGTGACACGACTTGAAAAACCTTTACATTTCTAGGTAGGCTCTAACCAAGAGGTCTGAATTCAGAGGTCGTAGGATTCCTCTCCTGACTTTGGAACTAGAAGCAGAAGGGCAGGTTTCTGTGGGGTGTATTGGCACAATCCTCAGACTTTAGGAAAGCTCTTTTGAGTCTGCACCAGCTCAAAATCTGAGTCTGTGTGCTCTTCAGAGAGAGTTCATTTATTTTGGCCACAAGAAGGTGGAAGTACCGAGTCCAGCGCTGGCAGCTGCGGGAACAGCGATGCTACAAGGGCTCTGGGCATAAGTGTGCAGAGGGACAACCTGTGTGATCACCACTGGAAAAACCCACCATTCACCACCAATTATCACACTCAAGGTTTCAAGAGAGGCTACAATTATTCCCTGCTCCAAGTCTAGAGCAAATCAGCATTTTCCTAGTAATTGCAGTGTAGTAACTATTGTAGATGTTGACTTTTTAATAGCAAACACTGTTCAAGCATTAGATTTACAGTCATGTTAGTTAGCTTTAGTGACTTGGGAATCAATTACCTTGCCGTACAACATGACCAAAGATTATAGGGTAGCCCATATAATAATTTATACTGCCATCTGAAAGTGAAACTGTAACTTCATCGTTTCGCATAGAAAGACACTCTGTTTGCACAGCAGTAATTCCAGTAAGGAGTGAAATTGTAACTTCATCATTTTGCACAGAAAGACGCTCTGTTTGCACAGCAATAATTCCAGTAATAATAATAATAACCATAAAAGGGGAAAAGGAGGAAAACAGTGATTACAAAATAAGGGAAAACCTGTGTAGAAATAGGGCACTTGGAGGTGTTGGGAACTTTGCCATTATCAGTTATTATTCAGAGTGACAATAGCAGTTGCATTTTGTTAATGAATGTGTCTTACCAGTTCAATTCACTTGGGTTGGCAAGTGAGGCTGGGCGGCTCTGCCCCAGCAGAAGGGTTGTCCCAGCCCAGTCATTGGGACAGGCAGCCAGTGTGTCGGGTCATCAGCGACACAAAACCTGCTACCGGCCCCCGTTACCCACTTGCCCTCTTGATTGATGTCAGCACTGCTGATTTCTAGGATCAGTTTTATAGGCAGCATTTTTCCCATTTTCTGTCCCCCTTTCTGCCTCCCAGCACTTCTTCCCACACTTGACTCCCTTCTCCTGCCTGGGACAGAAAAAACTGTGCCTATTTCTCCAAGCCCCTCTGCAGAAAGTAAACATAATTCCTTTAAGTCCTTTGAAACAAGACCACCCAGGTCAGCTTTTCAGTCTGTGTTTCCAAGCAAATTATGGAGAAAGAGCATGAATTTTTTTTTTTCCTCCTGCAAAGGAGTTGCCTCTGTGACCCTTTAACTATTGGCTTTATCCATTTTCCTCTCATTTATTTCCCATTTATTTCAGTCCTCACTTCACATGAAGCTGGCAGCTGAGCTTTTTGAACCCACCAAGTATGGTGGTCCCTCATGAAACAAGGACCAGTGAAAACTGGTTACTGTCATTATAAAATGGATTAGGACAGGGACTTCCATATGCAAGTGTTCGTCAGTATATGCAAGCATCCATCTTCCATACGCAAGTGTTCAGACAGTACAAAGTTCATACTAATATATCAAACTACTGGTTTGACTTTAACCAGCAAAGCACACTCCTTTTTTAAAATTGCTAAGCCTCAAAAAATATTAAGACTTCCTTAAAATAATGGAATTAATAAAATGTATAGAATTGGGCTCTCTTCACCTTCTGGAATCAGCCCAGAAGAGCAGGTTTTTCAGAAAAACATCATCTATCATGAGATTTGGCAACCTTGCGCTCTCAGATCGTAGGGTCACTGTCACTGCAGAAAGGCAGCTGTCTCTGGAATGAGGAGGAGGGGGTGAAGCATCTGCCTGTGAGCCAGGGGACGGGAAAATTAGCATTGCTGTAAACAAGGAGCCTGAGCTGCAGCGAGGAAATAGCATCACTGCGCTCCGAGATGGTCCAAGCCCGTTGGGAATGTGCAACCCCTGCTCCGCCCATGCACCCATCAGATGGGTGCATCCAGGCCATGGTCCATGGAGAGCGGCACAGCTCTGCCACCCCCGGTGCAGTGGGACATCGGTGAGGATGGCTCCTCATCCAGTGGTGGCTCCCAAGCAATTCACAGAGAAGGCACAGGGGATCCTTTTATCATTAATTTCCCTCGTTACACCTTGAATGTGCAAAGAAAGGATAATGTATGAATGTGGTCAGCTCCTTGCAGGTGTTTGTACCTACTTTGGAAGCACAGTTTAGTTGCGTCCTGCACCTTAGCAGTGATATCGCAAACATCAGGGACCGAGGGGCATTTGGGTTTTATTATTTCCTCTCTTTCTCCCATGCAGCCTTCCATGAGAACTGCCATGGAAACTCTTGGTTTGCCTGAAAATATGCATGTGATCAGTCATGATTGTATTTAAGCCTGCTCAATTGCTTTAATAACAACCCTTCCAACACACTTAATCTGAAAATATTTTCAATGTACTCAAAATCTTACAAACAAAGATTGCAGTCACCATCACAGTGCTCCTGCAAAGCCAAAACCCAAACATTAGTTGGTTTGTTGTATAGATTAATTGTCATGTATCTTATCTGACTGGTGGCATATGCTCCTATAGCTAATCTGAATATAATTATATAATTTCTCCCCCCCTTTTTTAAATAAAACAAGCCCAAGCAGTCATTGTTAAAAGTATCACCTCAGCAAGAGTTGACTTTTGCGTTACATCCAAAGTCTATATTCACCTCTCAGAGTTTAACGAGTTACACTTCACAGTCCTCCAAGGAGAGGGAAGTGTGTTATGACCAAACGCAGGTTATAGGTGAGGATAGAGGGGTAGTGCAAGGCAAGCTGTCACTGAGAAATCGGTGGGAGAGAACAGATCAGAGCATAAACCCATCCTCCCCTGTCCTAAAAACAGGCACCTCATTTTCCATAGCCCAAAGACTGCAACAAAACTATGGAGCTGCACAAACAACAATTATAATAGCCAACAAGTACTGGTTTTGCTGGTAGTTGAGCAGTTGATGGGGTTGATCAGTCTTCAGAGACAAAATATCTCCTGCTTCCCACTCCCAGGAGTCAAGGTGGTCATGGGGAAAAGGTGCTACAGTGCAAGTCCCATGTCTTGCCTGTAAATCTTAGCTCTGAGGTAGCATCAGCCAGGTTAGCTCTGTACCCAAAGTGAGGACTGGCTGTTTAATATCTTTTCCTGCAAAGATGGAGCAGGAAATGAAAAGCTGAGCAAGGGGTGAATTTTTTGAAGCCATAGCTTGTAGGCAAAACCTTCACCCTTTTCATGCAGGGGCTCTGTGGTTTGAGACCTCCCTCAGGATGTATGAATTTGAGTTTCTCCCCTCTTTTTTTTTTTTCTGTGGGGGAAGTATCAATGCCACTTATCCTACAGCCTCACAAGTGTCTGCAAGGTCTGTTACAGGCATTGGGTTAAAGACATAAAGAGTCCTCAAAGCAGGCATTGATACCCAAGACTCCCATCCCAAATAACAGCCAGCAAGGACTGCTAAAAGTCCCATTGACGGGCCACTTCCAGGCTCTCCTGCCCTTTCCAGGGCTGGTCTCTAGTGGCCCTGTGCAAACACAGCTAGACATCGCAGAGACATGGCTTGGAGCAAACTGTGCAGACCACAGGGTGCTCAGAAACCAGGCCACCACTGCATACGGAGGGGAAATGAGCAACCTTTACAGAGTGAATTAATCAAGCACTTCAATCTTCTTAGCTGAGGGTTAATAGTCTTGTGGTGACCGCCCTGGACAGGGTATCAGGAGAGCTGGGTTTTATTCCTGGTGTGCTTCAGTAATGAAAAGGAAATTGTGTTCAGACGAGTGATAGAAGCCCATGCTCCCAGAGACATCAGATAGGCAGCAATTAGACTCAAGTTAAACAATAAATCAAGTAACACTGAGCCTTTGGCTCTAGCAGAGCACCATTATGACTAGTGCTATGTTTATTTAGAAGATGCTGAGCCCATTTTAAATGTTTTCATATTAAATGTAATTTGGGTGTTTGTTATTAAAGCAATTGACTGGGCCTAAATGCAAACATTATTGGTCAGATAAATATTTTCTGGCAAATAAGATCTGTTCATTGCACTTTTATGACATGAGGGCTTACTTGCTCCAAGATTTATTTTCTGTTTGCTTCCTCTCTTTGCAAGGATTGCCTCATAAAGATTAAAAAAGCCAAAGCGTACCAAAGTGTAAAGTAGAAATCGCCGATTAAACTGTCAGAAACGGAGCAGCCTTTGTTAATCACCGATTCATTAGCCGGGGGAAGAGGAGGGGTCTTGAGTTAGCACAAAGGCTTTGGTGTCACAAGGTTTGCAATTTATTCCCAGGTCTCTCTCTCTCTCTCTCCAATTTGGTACGGGAACTTACCCAGGTAAATTGATCTCTCTATGACTCCATTTTCCCATCTGTTCAACTTAGGTAATGATCTTGCCTCACAGAGGTAGCGAAAACTTTCAGTAAGAAGAAAAGGTTACCTTAAAAACCACACCTGCATCTGAAATTAGGCTACCCTCTACTAGCACCTACAAGATCTTTGGCTAGAACAGCTATTTCCTACTACAGCCAGGAGCTTTCCCTGATTTTGTTTTGTGGGCAAGAAACAGAGGAGAGAAAAACGTTTTCAGAAATGGAAAAGTATGACCGAAAAGTAACAGAAATTGGAAAACAAGCTAACAACGCCTTTTTTTTTTTTTTCAGTTGCTAAAATTGTCATTTGGCTGTGTCACTTCAGTATCTCATGATCCCTTTTTTTTATGTTGCAGTGATGTATTGAAAGCATTGTCTGACTGGCTTTTGATTTTGTAAAATTTATTTAATAATTATTTTGATGTCATTTGGAACATTCTCTGGATATTCTGCAAAATGTGGCACCCTTTGAAATAGAAAGCTTTTCCAACCAGTGTAAGTTTTGCAATCCTCAGTAGAAGGCAGTGTAAAACTACAAAAAAAAATTCTTCATATCTGACTTCATGCAAAGTACAAAGATTACTTCAGTACAAAAAGCCAAACAAATGAGCATTAGTTTGTTTTATTCTTCTATACAAAAGAAAGTACTTCATTATGTAGCTGCATGCAAGGGGTACGTG
Source organism: Balearica regulorum gibbericeps (assembly GCF_011004875.1). Classification (NCBI taxonomy): domain Eukaryota; kingdom Metazoa; phylum Chordata; class Aves; order Gruiformes; family Gruidae; genus Balearica; species Balearica regulorum. The sequence goes on along the minus strand of NC_046184.1, from coordinate 7,957,884 downwards.
TAGATTTTGCTTAACAGGAGGCACGTTTCTGGGCTTGGATCTCTCAGCTGACTCATTTGATGTCCTTCACAATTACCTGTGCTGCCTTTTGTCATCCAAGAAGGCTTTTGGGTGGCTTTCACCAGCACCGGTCAACTGCAACATCTGACAGGGTGGGGAGAAAAATCTCTCCTTTCTTCAGCCTTGTTCTCAGGTTCTTGCCATTTACTCATTTGCTATTTACTCAGCAGTTCCCTTGTATCAATGAGGTTGGTCCGCTTGCCTTTGTAGGAATGAGATTTCCTCTTATGAGTTGCATTTTATTTCTGTCTGCACTGTGGTCACGTTGGTGGTCTGCAAGCATCTCTCCAGGTCTCCCCCGGCCAAACAGTGCCCTTTGCCAACAGCATGAGTGTTTTCTGGTTTTCCTCCCTGCCTCCACCACCCATCTCCTTCACCAGCCCCCACTGCTCCCCTCCCCTGAGGCAAGGCCTCCCTGTCTCCCACCACCACAGAGCCCTTTTTATGGATAAAAGAGGCCTCCACCATGTCCACTTCTTCCTGCGTTGTTCTGTTTTCAGGCCATTTCAGGTGAAAATGGCAATATTCTGGGAATAGCAAGAAGTTCCTGAGCCAGAGCTTTGCTCAGCTTTGAAGAAAAGGGCAGCAGAGTCCCACGCGTCCCCTCTGCCCCATTGGAGGGTAGAAGGGACTGGTGAGGACCTGACCTCAGCAGAGAGGGGAACCCTCATCCCTCCTATTCCTCCTGGAAGGACAGGGATGGCTCCCAGCACTTCCCATCGGGCAGATTTCCTTCCCTCTTCTCCTCGCCCCCAGCCCCTGGTGGGTGAAAAGGAGGGGACTGCAAGAACAGCCCTTTCCCCTGGCGTCACCCCACCAAGGCATGGGTCACCCAGGGAGGGCTGGCGGTACACCCAGCTCATCTTTATTCCCTTATGCACACTTCAGCTGTTCGCTTTGGCCTCTTGGATGCCAGGATTACCCGGAGACAACTGGGATGCAGATGACTTACATGTGAGTCCTGTCCCTCTCCACACCAGCCCCAGGCATGAGCTGGAGGCAGCAGGTAGGATTTGCCAGCCCAAGAGACATAGCACCAACTAGCTGGAGTCGGCTTGTCCTCACCATCCATTTCAGCTGTCGCACGAAGACCAAGCTTCATTTGCCTGCATAATAATCCTGACAGCATGCACTTTCTTCACCTAATGAAGGGAGGATTTATTGTGTCGGCTCTTTAGGAACGTCGAGTTCTGCTTACTTCCCTCTTTAGGTCTCAGAGATCCTTTAAGTAGACACTGTGTGAAAATTAATCAGAAACCCTGGAGGCTTATTTTGTCCAAAGCTGAAGTCCTGCTTCTCCCATTGCCCCCTCCTTTTGTGCCCCGATTACTTAAGGGATTGCCCTGGAAATGAATGAAAGCAGGGCGTAGGAAATAACACCCACAGTTCATCTCAGAAGTGAAGCATTTCTGTGAAAGGCTTAACTAGAAACATCTCATGGTTCAGTCAGCAAATTTGGAGATTTCCCAGTTTGAAGTGCGCTGCGCCATGACAGTTGGTATTGCATGTGCTCTATCTCCTAGATGGTTTGCAGGTCCAGACCCAGTTATCTGAGTCAGGTCCTGCTCCTGAGTAATTGCATTTTACTTTTCTGAATGAGATCCCTGTGGTTTCCACCTGGTTTCCAAAGCTGTCAGCATGAATTAGCTCAAGGACACAGCTCATCCCAACCTGTTCCAGAGGGAAAATGAGGTGATGGGGACTGGTTTGGTAGTGGTGCACACAACCTTTCATCTTCCTTTTTCTGGCCCTTGTTCATGGAGCAGGTGAGAGCAGCCTGGTGGCTTGGGTGACTGGTTGGGTCACGCCAATCCCTTTTCTACTTCCCAGCTTTGAGGCATATTTGTGGCATGGAGGATACAGATTGTCTCAGCTGAACAGAGGTGAGGACACTTGCTGCTTCTCCAGCCAGCCTACATCAGAGCTCATGAGCAGACAAGACAGTGCTATACTCATGAATTAAACCATAGACTAACCTGAGGCTTCATTTGCTAGGGCTGGTCAACTCTTGTCATGGTTAGAATAAGTAAGTCAGCTGCATTGATTTGCAGTGAGATTCATGTGCTTAAGTGATTATATATCATCTTTGAAAATGGATTTCAGTTTCCAAGTTACTTAGGTCCATGTTGCTTTTTAAGTTTTGAGGCTTTTTAATCCTTTACTGCCACTCAAGTATTTTGAGTTAAGAGTTGTGCGATCAATGGGATTTAAGCCCTTAAACACCTCCCACAGGGAGGTAGGCAGTTAGATACCTTCAGTAAATCCTAACTATTCTTTGGAAGCATTTCCTTCACCTTCCATGGGTTTCAGATATACCATATGGGGGAATGGCATTGACTTCTGTAAAGCACTGCACTGCTTATGGATGCAAATTGTTGTGTAAGTGTGAATATTGCTTCATGACATGACATCTCCTCCAACCCGTTGGTGCTAATTAATGCAGTTCTGGGATAGACAATATTCATTAAGCTTTTCTGAAAATACTAGAAAGTTTCATGTAACAGCTCACACATTTTGATGGCACCCACAGTCCTATCACCATGCTCCCTGTAAAGTATTTTGATACTTTAACATTTGCTAACGAGAATGGAAATGAATTGTCAACAATAGTTCTCCATCACAAGGCCATGGTGTTTCTTCCTTGCTTTGTTATCAGGAACCAATAAAAAGGAATCAGCGTGGTGTTATTTTGGCAGAGAGGCATCTGGTTGCTGGAGGCTTCCCTCTGTGTATGTCAAAGTTAAATATTTGGGTTACTGTTCTCTTTTTGGGACTTGCCATGATATGAACCAGCTTGGAAGAAATGCAGCTATCGCCTGCTTCTAATCATTGCAATGACAGCAGCTCTGCTGCCTCCAGACTAAATGTTTGTTACTGGGCCGTACTGTTTGGATATTGACAACTCCAGAGACCTTGTGAAATTACAGAAGCTCCTTGAAGAAAAGGACCCTTGCTACCACTGCTGAATTATAACTAGGAAATTTAGAGAGGACTGTGCATGAGGTGAATGCTTTTTTTTCCTGAAAGGATGCTGTTGAGGAAATCTGAATTACTGTGTGTATGTCTGGGAGAGGAAGAAGCGGAGAGTAAACTCTGGGTGGCACAAGGCGTTGCCTCTGCATTGCAATGCAGACATACGTCTGCAGGCTTTAGTTGAGCTGGTGGGAGCTTTGGCAGCTGTATTGTTGAGCCAGCAGCGAGCCCTGCGTGCATTACAACGTTTTATCAGGCTTCGGTGTCCTCCTTGGGCTAGTGGTCCCAGCCTTGGTGGCCTCATGACTACCAGCATCTAAGCAACCACCTGGAGCTGTCCCACACGGACACACCAGGCTGCACGCCCAGCAGTGTACACCTACCCCACAGGGTGGTGCCCCCCAGTTTATTATCTCGATTTCCCACACACCGAACAGCCCCGAGTGCCATTCTGCACTCATGTGTGCTTGTCCATCTGTGAAAGGAGGCTGGCAGCTCTCCTCGACATCATGGGAGTGCTGCAGGGATCGGTTAACTGCGGCTGCAGTGCTTTGCAAGCGATGCCACGTAACTGCAGACAACAGTTGCTCTTCATCCAGGAAGCCCTTTGACATCCTCTGCTGCCCCAGCTCACTGATTTACCTGAAATGGGCAAGACTGGAAGGAAGGATACGGATCCCAAACGCATGATCTTCCCCTTGCAGATTTTTCCCACTCTTCCACCCCAGATGATAGTTTTTCTTATTGTTGAGGTCTGCAGCCACTCTGAGAGCCTCTGTTTGTCTCTACTTACAGACCCCAAACAGTCTGCAAATGTTGGTCTATACCCCCCACAGACCTGTTCCACCCTGCTGCCCTTGTATCTCAGGGTACCACCCTGCTACAAATGAATCAGCCCAGATCTGGCCAGGGTTTTTCTAGTAAGGAGGTGTGCAAGGAACCAGTGAGAAGATCGGGAAGAAATTCCTTGTCCAGTTCTGGGGGAAAACAACTCTTTCTGGTTGAGCTTTCATAGTCAACTCTTGGCAGGGACAATGCTCAACTGTCTTTCCACGTTGTAAGAAACAGTCCTCATTTGTAAGTTCTTTGTTAGCTCCATCAGGTACGTAGAGGGTGTTACCTTCACTCAGACCAGTAATTTATTTTTATTACAAATGTTGCATTGTGAATTAGAGGATTAAGGAAATGTAGCAGGAATATCTCTCACCACTGCAGGAAATTTTAAGCCTTTGTACCACATCATATTTAACTTCCTTTTGGGGGAGTGTTGTGCATGTAGTCCTAGATGGGTAGGAAAGGGATCTGAGGAGGATGCACCTTGTGGTTTCACAGGTAAGATGATCCAGCCTCTCTTTCTGCATGGTGGGGCTCAAAGGCTGCAGACGTGCTGAGCCATCGCACCTGGGAAACCAGAGGGCTCCCCATCCATTGCTACCCCAGACTGTTTCTGTGACGTGACACCTGTCAGTCAATCAGTCTGCAATTCAGGTCCTTCCCTGTGACATAAACTGATGCCCCAAAGACATTGGAGGGCACCATTAGGATCACACAGTGATGGGATGCTCTTTGGGCACCTCTGGTAGACAACTGCACCGTAACATGGGGCATGAGAAAGGATGCGTTCTTGCTGCCTCCAGACTAGTCCAAAAGCCATGCCTGTTTATCCGGGCTAAAGCCAAAGAGACTGGACTGTTGCAGGGAGCCTGTAATTTCAGGCTAAGTCTAATGAAACTCCCCACACCTGCACTGAAAGCTGAAAACTGCAATTCTGGGCAGAGTGATCTTTACCTACCAGTTTTTGCTTCTATGTATGAAACAAATTACAATTAGAGGCTTCCAATCTCTGTTGCTGCTTCTTTAACCCACCAGGTGAGCTCTTTTGTCACCAGTTGAATAATGCTGCACCACACCCTGGCTCCGTTCTGGGTTTGGAGGCAGATCCTGCCAGGAGAGGATGAGTTACCTTGGAGGACAAAATGTGCCATACAGCGATGGGTGGGGAAGTTGCCTTGAGGCTTTGCTAGTTGAAGGATCATCCTACCCCAAGGGCAAAGTCCGTTGCCTTGACATATTCTTATAAAGCAACAAGCACAAGCAGGCAGCTGCATGGTGAATGCACCTTTGAAGCAGCTTCACCTCCTGTTTTAGTGAAAATCAGCCTGGGAAGGTGATTTTTCATTGCTAGTTCTGAGCAGGATTCAGGAGCAGGGCTGAAATGCTGCTGGGGTTCAGGCTTATATACTCTTCTTCGCCACCAGCACTGAAGATGGCAGAACCTGATTGAGATATGTTGTGACCTCTGTTGAAGGAAAAGAGCAAAACAGAATTTAGGAGGCAACTTGAAGTTTTACCCCTCTCTGAAATTCTGGGTTTAAAATTCCAGGAAGTTTTGAAGTTTGTTGTTTGGTGGTTTGTCCCTCAGGGGTACTTTGGCAGCTGGATCTAGGCGTGGATTTGATGCACCCAGAAAACCCCAATCTTTACCCTTGCAACATAGCTGTGGTCCCTCTGCTTTTCCTGGAGCAGAGATGGGTACCTTTGCTGCCTCTTGCCACTGTGTCCTGACCTGGGATCATCTCCAGAGCAGAGGTGGGCTACCTCAGGCACTTGCTCTTATCCCTCAGCAGCCAGAGGCCAGAACTGCCTCTATATTTATCCCCTTAATCAAAGCCTCCCCTTTGGGTGGAGCAAGCTGGATGGGTGAGCCTGCTTGTGGCTGCATACACAGCTCCATTTTTATAATGTCTGTGCCCTTATAGATAGGGGAGGGAACTGTGCTCCTGCTCTAGTTTTTGCCTGTTGCACCCAAAAGCACTTTGCAGCCCACTGGCCCCTCAAGCCCGTTGCAGAGGAGAGGACATCAAGTCTCATGGCATCTCCATGCTGGCACGGTCTTGGCTTTCAGTTTGAAAGCAGGTCAAACCCAGAAAAACTCCCAGCTAAAACCAGCCATCCAGCTTGTTCACCACCACCATGCTGGAAGAGGGCTGGAGCACCTCTCCTGTGAGGACAGGCTGAGAGAGTTGGGGTTGTTCAGCGTGGAGAAGAGAAGGCTCTGGGGAGATCTAATTGTGGCTTACCAGCACCTAAAGGGGCCTACAGGAAAGGTGGGGAGGGACTGGTTATCAGGGAGTGTAGTGACAGGACAAGGGGAAATGGGTTTAAGCTGAAGGAGGGTCGATTTAGATTAGATGTTAGGAAGAAATTCTTCCCTGTGAGGGTGGTGAGGCACTGGAACAGGTTGCCCAGAGAAGCTGTGGATGCCCCATCCCTGGCAGTGTTCAAGGCCAGGTTGGATGGGGCTTTGGGCAACCTGGTCTAGTGGAGGGTGTCCCTGCCCATGGCAGGGGGGTTGGAACTAGATGGGCTTTGAGGTCCCTTCCAACCCAAACCAGTCTGTGACTCTATGAGTCTATAAGAGCGACCTTGTCATCTTCCTACAGGGCAAAGAGAAAATTTCCTGTACACCGTGTAAGCCCCAGCTCCATCCTCGCCACGAGCATCCTCACGGTGGCATAAATGCCAGCTGAAAACAAATGAGGGAAAGGGCTCGTCTCCGCACCTCCCCTCCCAAAGCAGACCTCTTCCTGGCCAGCCAGTGCCGCAGCATGGCACAACAGCAACCTCAGGGTTTTATCTGGTGGGAATAAGCCCACTCCGAGAAAGAACATGCTGATGGGGTGGCAAAGCAGCGGCAGTAAGTCTGCAGGCGTTGTACTGTGGGTGCTTCACACTGTGCTTATTTAAGCCAAAAAATCAGCACTTTTGGAGGCTCACACACATTGTCCTTCTTGACCGATCTGATTATTTATTAGTGATACCCTTGTACCAGGGCTACAGCTAGTGCAGTCTGCTTTATTCCCGGGCAGCATCCTCTGCTGGTGGGTGCGCTTTTACACCATCACAAGTCGCACACTTCTCCCTGCTGGGTGAAGGGGTGGAAACTGGGGATGCCTCCCAGCCCCATGGGTGCCCCGGACCCTCGCTGTGCTCCTCTTCCTCCCTGCGGGGGCTGCGTGAGCACTCCGAGCGAGCATCCCCGCTGCTCTCGCCCCTCTCCATTACCATTTCAAGGTGTGCACGCGTGGGTCGGGGGTGATGAATGCCCCCACCCTCGCACCCTTCCTCCCTCCGTCCTTCCATCCCTTCATCCTCCTCCCAGAGGCGAGGGGAAGCCCAGATGTTGGCAGGCCCGAGCCGGGTTCATCTGTTTCACATGACCCAGCGCCAACTGCTGCTCGCTGCCCTCCTCCCTCCTTCCTCCTCCTTCCTCCCCTCCTCCTCCTCCTCCCTCCCCGGCTCCAGCCTCGCAGCGCGGCGGCGGCGGCCGCGCAGGAGCCAGGCGCCGGGGGCCGGCAGGCGGGGAAAGGGAAGAAGAAGGGGAAAAGGAGGGTTACGGCATCCCGGCAAAGAGCATGGGACCGCCCTAGGACCGCCCGGGGAGCCCGCCGGGAGCGGAGGGGAGCGGAGGGAAGGGCCGCGCCGGCCCCGCGCATCCCACCGCGGAGAGGCGGGCGATGGATGCGGTGCGGTAGAGCCGCGGCCTGCCGACGCTGGTGCAGCGGGGATGCTCTCGCCCCGGGCTCGGAGCTGAGGGGCCGCCGGAGCCGCCGAGGGAGCGGGAGAAGGTAACGGGGTCTTTGTCTGCGGAGGGGAGGCGAGGCGGGCCGGGACTCCCCTTCTAGCCCCGGCCCCGCGGGGAAAGCCCAGCCGCAGTGTGCGGGTTGCTCCACGCCCCCCTCCCTCCATTTATTTCAAACAGAGAGAAATGTGGGCAGCATCTGCTTTCTCTATCCTTTCCAAAAAAAACCCAAACCAACCCCCAAATCCTGAATTTGGTGGGCGAGTAAGGGAGAGGAGCTCGGCGGCTGGGGTTTTTTTGCACTAGAGGGAAGGAGAGGGTGTGGGGGAGAGAAGCTGGTGCTGTGATTTCTTCCCCCCCCCCCTCAATCTGGATGCCTGTCCCCACTGGACAGCTAAGATGGACTGCTCCTTCCCTTTCCAAATGGCTGCAGCAAGTTTAATGCAGAGCTGGGGGCTTCGCAAAGGGTAAAGCCCCTGGCCTGTTTTTCCTTTCCCCTATGCACGTCTTCCTAAATCAGGAGTAGAAAAGTTCCTACGGATCCAGGGCTACAAAAGACAAATAAATAGCTCTGTTTCCAAACTGTGCCTGCCTGGGTGTATCTGCATGCCTTGCAGACATGCTCCATGTAAGGAGGGTTTCTCAACCACATTGTTAGCCCACTTGCAGCTGGGGAGGGCATGAGAAAAGTTGTTTCAAGCCTCTATATAAAATTTCCAGGAGAGACAATTGTTTCTAATAATAGCCCTGGCAGCGGTTTAGCAATACAACACACACAGATGCGGGAGTGAGCTAGCAAATCCCCTCTCCAAGGCAAGCCAGGTCACAGGGAAAGCTGAACTCCCAGCTTGTTGGTTTGATTCGGGATTTTAAAACATTGCCCTGAACAAAAAACCCCAGCACCGCTCGCCCTTTCTGCCGGGAAGGGGGTGTGGTGCCTGTGCCTGCGTGCCGCACTTCATGGGCACGGCTGAACTGGGCTTTCCCGGTGCCTCAGGTACGGAGAGAGGCTGAATCCCAGCTCTGCCCAGCGCCAGCTGGATATCGGGGTGTCTCGAACTTGTCTCCCTCTACGCTGGCCCCCGGGGTCTGATGAGCATCCCTGGTCCGTGCACAGAGAGGGCCGTCACTGGCATGGTTGTCTGTGCCATTTTCCCTGCCTAGAATTGCCTGCCAGGCACCAGAGAGATCTCGATGGAGCTAAAGCTATCAGACCGATCCCCTTTCTCCTTGCGGCGATGGCAGAGGGCCCGGCAGGAGGGCTGCTGCCTGCGTAGCTGCCCGCACACTTCTTGAACCCGCGATGCTAACCCTGGCCGGGCAATGGTGCACCCGCTCAGCTTGGTGGCTCAGAGCTGCTTGTCGTGACCTTCCTGGCACAAGTTACCGGTAGCTTGTCCTCTTCCAAATATTAATATTTTTAAGGCAGTTTTAAGTACCGGCGTCAGGAGGGGACGTGCCACATGCCCCAGGAGGGAGAGCTGCTCGTGGGGTGGTTTTCAGAGCCCTGCTGTGATGCTGAGCGAAGGGAGCTGTGACAGAAGCTGTGGGGAGCTAAGGACATATTGCTTGTTGTAATAGGAAGGGACATTTTGAAGGGTCTTCAGCTCAGCACCACCTCGTGCTGCTGCTAAGGTCAGCTGTGTCTCTCTGAGGACCAAACAGGCTGGAGGAGTTGCAATGGTCATCTTTCACACTGCCCCATCCAAATCAGTTCCCACAGTGGGGTTAAGTGTGCCAGTGGGGCATAGCATGTGGATTTATGCACATGTAAGATAAACATTTCATTCTTAGGTGAATTTTTGTTTTAAACACCCAGGCTAGAAAAAAATATGAGATCTCTGCCATTATTTGGGCAGAGAGAGACTAGTGAGCCACTCACAACCCTTTGGGGCAAGGTACCCATTTCTCCTGGTAGATAGTTTCTGGTGGTCCCGTTGCCATGTGTCTGAACTGGTTATTGCATTAAAAATGCAAGTCAATAGTCGGTGATACCTGTGGGCACGGCACTGGGTCACTCAGGGCCGTACGGCAATGCAGTGTCACGGCACAGAGAGCATCTTCTGCTGAGATTGTGTCAAGTTGTTCAGCCAAGCCAGGAGCTTTGGTTAGCGCGTCGCATGTTGTTAGTAGGGACACAGGACTGGGAAAGACTTCCCAAGTCACGGAGTCTAGTCCCACATATCACGGGTAATTACAGTCATACGTATCCCCTTTGTTGCTACTGTTGCTTGCTACGTGAATAACAGCAGAAGGTTTGAATGCAGCTTCACAGACAGCAAAGGCAAGGTAAAACCTCATGGTGTGGATGAGGGAGAAAAAGCTGTACTAGGGAGAATTTGAAAGGGGCTGGGGAGTGACTGAAGTCTCAAGTCCCAATCTAGTATGACTGAGGGAGAAGGAAGGGTCATGCATTGTGAGAGGCATGAGACACACAGGGCAGGTATAAAAAGAGTGTGTTGATCCACAACCAGCCAAATTTGGGGTCAGGGCTTAGTCCCTTGAAGATGCAGTCATGGTGTGACTCACTTCTCGTGAGCTACGCACGAGCAGGCTGGATCGCTGGGACAAGAAGGCGGCTGCTGTCAGGCCTGGGGCCACACTCATGTTCAGCTCTTAGGGACCCTGGGTGTCTTTCATTCAAAACACTCTAGGTTTGAAGCAGTCAGTATTCCTGTGCCTCTGAGCTGCACCCAAAATCTCCATCTAGCTGGGAGCCATCCCACAAATGCCCCATCTCTTGGGGAGCTGGGGGGAGGCAGTGCTGTGGGGTGAGCCATAAGAGCAGGTGACAGTGGCACCCCAGGGACCCATGCTTCATCGCAGGATGTGGTGTGCTTGGGTGCACAGCTGGATCCCAAGGTCACTCAGCAATGCCAAATCTCCAGTCACTTTTGCTGGCTTGCTCCTTCCCGCAGCTGGAGGGGGGGATTGCCCTGCAGCCCCAGTGCAAGCAGAGCACAGCAGCCCAGCAGGCAGCAAGGTCTGACAAGGTTAAGCTGCGGTTGAATTGCTTGCAAGCCTCCTCCTGCTTCAAATCCCAGTTTGTCCCAGCCGCTCCCAGGCCATACGGTTCCCTAAGCCAGCAGTGGATTGCCCAGCATGGCCTCGGGGACCACTGCAGCTGACAGCTTCCCCTGATATTTCTCCTTTTCCTAGACTTTTAACAACTTAATCCCCAGCCCTCCTGTAAATCTCAATATGTCTCCTTTCCTGGAAAGCCACAAATTATTTTCCGAGGCTGCATAATGAGTTGGAGCCCCTGTCTCCTGCTCTGGAGATGAATCCCATTAAGGACCAAAAATAACTTTGACTGGTTTTATCTCTGACCTGACACTGAGAAGATGCCCCAGCCAGGTGTTTGATCAGCTCCAAGCTTCTGGGAGCACTTTCATGTTGATGAATCACAAACACGTAGGGTTTGATCCTGCCTCCCTCTGCTCCAAGTCACCTTTGCACTCCACCTACTTGCAGGTTGATGGGTCCTGAAGGTTTTTTCCTTTATGTCTGGCTCCAGTAGGCTGCCTGTCAAAATACGTAGAACTTGGTGTACCTCTGCCTTCTAGTGAGTCCCTGCTTCATGTTTGTGTTATGCTTCTCTGTGGCCCCATGCATGGTGCCAGATACCCTGGGTGCATCCCCATGGGGTGGGGTGGGACTTGCCAAGCCTTAAAGCACAAAGGAGACCAGAGGAGCAGGGACCATCTCGCTTCTGGTGCAGTTAATGATGTTCTTGCTTACAACCCCCTCTGGCTCCTTTCCTAGCAGATGATACACCATCCTTCTGCTCTTGTCCTGAGCTGCTGTGTGATGTTTTCACGTGGTGTTAAACAGTTGCTGTGTCCCACCCTCAAGAAAAGATCACTAGTGGGTAGCAAAATGCCCTTTTCACTCTCTGTCTGCACTGGTGGGATGTGGTGTGACCTAGTGTAGTGATCTTTGGGAAAAATCCTTGAGTGAAGAAAAAAGGAGGCAAGTTGACCCTTTTTTACTTAAATTCACTGTAAAAGGGTCCACTAAAAATCTCCTAGAAACCTGCAAACCAAAAAAGAGGTTGATATTCCCATTTTGGCTACACAACTCCTTTATGCATATGCTTCCACGTGTAACACGGAACATTTTGACAACGGCTGTTGGCCTTGCCAACCCGCAAGGCTCAGGCTCTGTGTTTAGATCTCCCAACCAAAATAAATCCACCCTTGTTTGGGTTTCCTCACCACGTGGGATCGAACATAGCTACAGCTGTACCACACGTGCTGTAAGCACTGTTGGCATCCCGTCCATCTGAGATGAAATATTTCGCACTGGGAAGTACTTTGGAGATAGAGGAGCAGCCTGTGGCTGACCCTGCTGCTTTCACGCTGGGTTTATGCAGGACAAGCCAGGGATGGAAAGCTGCTGCATCGGGTGAGCAGCTTGGAAAGTCAGCACAAAATCTGAAGCTGAAACTCGGTGAATGTCCTAGAGAAGGGAACATGGATTGAGCTCTTTCCACCTTTAAAAATCAGTTTTGTCCTTGCTCTGCACAGGTAGCATCTCTCTCGGCTATCCCCAGCTAGGGTTTTGTGAAGGTGACCATCATCTCAACACGTGGCTGCCACGTGTGTGCTTGTGTACCACCAGACACTCTCATTTCCCAGTGAAATGGGGCACTCAAAGGGACACAGATGACTTAAGGGACATGTAATCAGATACAGTGCTTGTTTTGTGCACACATACATACCCCAGTGTGCAAGCACACTGGAAAATAAATTTGGAAGGTAACTTCCACTGCCTTCTGCAATTTTGAACTGGAAAGACCAAAAAACTGCAAAAATAAAAGCACTGCCTGAAGTGGTCTGGGGTCCCTGGGATGCTTTGCAGCCCTGCTGAGGATGGTGATACAGCCACCGAAGTTGTCACCTGGGCGGTGCCGCGGGAGGTGGAGACGGGGGGCAAGGAGACTTGTGCCTCACCAAGACCAAGGAGAACTGGAGGGAAGCACTGAGTCTGCTTTGCCTTTGTGTTGCACCGTGGAAGATGCTTTCTGAAATGCTGATGGTGATTCCGAGGGGAATCTGCAAATGTAGAAGTGCTGGGCCATGTCCTCGCTTTCTCAGTCCCCTCTCGCAGGCACAGCTGATTGCTACATGGCAGGAGGCTGCTCCAAAATGGGTCTCAAATCCTGGGAGTGTCTGATCCAGCCGCTGAGTTTGCAGACATTGCGTCAGGCTGTTCCCTCTTTGCTTTCTATCCTTAACTCTTCTGCATTGATTCTGCACGGTATTAAAGAGCTGATGTGTCTTCCAGAAGGGAACGTGTTTGCCCGGCTCTTAAAAGGCAGAGGCATGTGGTACAAAGACAGGCTCAAGTAGAGGTGTTTATTCCAAGTTCCTCCTGGGCAGAGGTGACAGGACGTCCATATTTATTATGGTTGAGGTGTCTTTGATGCAGAGAGGACCTGATCTTTCTGCACCAACAGGCAAATCATTCCCAATACAGGCGATGCAAAATCCTGACATCACTCAGAAAATGAAGTATAAAAGTAGAGTAGGGAGTATAAAAGCTCAGGCTGTGTGTCCTGGAGGCGTTTTTCTTGGCTTGAGCCCACAGTGGGGCTAGTCTTAGCTCTAGTCCTCACCAGACATGCAAGTGCTCAGCATTAGGAGCTATCAGGACAAGGGAAGGCAGGAAAGGACCAATTTGTGCTCCTCACCCACCTAGGTGTGCAGGCAGAGCCCATGGGAGATGTCCCAGTCCCACAGCCCCAGCTCTGCCCCGCTCAGCATGGGCTGCGCTCCTGAACGAAGCAGGAGCAGAAATGGTCAAACTAGACTTTTGCAACCAGGGCTCGTTTCCGAAAACACCTGCATCTCCGAGGATGAGTCAGCCGCTTGTCATTTGAATGTGCTCTGCATCTCACCCTTCCTCTGAAACCCTCTTGGGGGACGATGTCCACCCAGCACCGACCTCCTCAGCTGCTGCAGCTCAGGCAGAACCGCTGGCGGCTGCCCAGCCTGGGCACCAGCCGCAGCCCTGGCTCTCGACATCAAATGTATGTCAAACCTGCTGATTAGCAGTGGCTGGAAACAACCCGGTGACATATTTTTCCACTGGAAGCATATCAGTTCTTAGAGTGTTACTCAAAACAAGAAGGAGGAAAAAAAAAAACCCAACCCACTTCTGTGTACAGATTAGCATTTTACATTTTTTTCACATCTGGAATGACTTTTGCAAGTGTGTTTTCTGTTATGTGTTATATATAACCCTGCTCAGTGCTATCTATTGACCCGCTCTGTTACAGAATATCTGAGTGATGCACTGCCCAGTGCCTTGGCTCCATTGATCAGGGCGATTACACCTCGAATGCTTAGTGATACAGTAGGTACAAAACACTCAACAAGCGCTAAAAGGACACTTTAAGCTTTAAATCTTAATTTGTCCTTCAAAAATATTTCACACATATGACTGCTTTCACTGCCTTGGGTCAGTTTGGTCATCTTCTTATGAACCTACATTGATTTTTTTTTTTTCTCTCCAGCAAATCACATTAGTTTCAGCAGCAAATAAATCGTCCTGTTCCTCCTCTACAACTAAACCAAACCTCCTGCAAATTTTTTCCCAGAAGACTTGGATGTTCTCATGTAATTACCACCCTGTCTGCATGCAAAAATGAATGATATCTGGAACAGTTATTGCTGAAAATAGGCAATGTTTGAAGTGTGAAACTGGACAAAAAATTACATTTTTATGTATGTTTATGTTAAATGTAGGAGAGACATAGGAGAGATTAACAGACATTCTAACATCTTTGGGAAAAATAATAATAATAATCATAATAATCTATTGCTATGTACTTTGGTGCCACATGGTCATTATCATGATGATGACTCACGGTGCTTGCTGCAGTACCTAGTAGGGAATGAACCAGAAGGTGACCAGGAGTTCCCGCAGAGAGGTTGAGAAGTCTTATAAAAGGCTGTGGAGTCCATCATTGGTAAAGGATTGCCCTGGCAGATAATGCAGATCCTTTTCCCCTAGACCACGCTGTGTCCTTTGTGCATAGCAAACAGAGTAAATACAGAGCTCTTCCAGGGGAAGCAAGACCCTCCCAAGACATATTTTGGTTTTTCTGAAACACATCCATGCCCAAAAGCTGATGAAGTACCTGTGCCAGGACCACGCGGCTTGTCCTGGTGCAAATACGCTGAAGATCCTTCATCCTCTTTCCCTCTGAGCATGCCGTTTTACTTCTGCAATTAATATTCATTTCTTTGACTGCATTAGGGACTTACAACTCAAATGATGGATCATGGCCCTTTTTTATAACATGCAAACATGGGATGAAACTATAGAACTTGCCTTAAAGTGATTATTACCTAGAAAACAAGTTCACCTTGGGGGAAAAACAAAAAGCAAAAAGAAAGACGTTCTTCACACAGTTTGGCTGAGCTGAGCTAGCTCAAGAGAAGTTTGTGTACAGGGCAAGATATCTTAGGTGTTAACTGGGAGGCGTGCAGCAAGGAAGATTGTCTACCTGACATCTCACTAACATAGGCATGAGGGGGCTTATGTTTGCGATGGTTTTTTTGTGACTGTGGCACTTTTGCAGCCTTTGGGCATTACATTGGCATACAGATGAATAGCATAGTACGGATCTACCAGGTCTATGAGGCTGTGCAGGAAAGTCCGGCAGGAAAAGATGGAAATCCCACCCCCTGACTCATTTAAAATCCATCTGCACGAAAGCGCTGACCGCAGGGAAGAGCCCTGAGGTGGCGGGAGGAGGAGCAGCTGGGCCGCCTCCGTTGCACAATTATTTATTTATCATTTATTCCCCGCGCAGCCCTTTTACCCATTGCTGGGTGCAGCCAGCACATGACGTGTGCAGAAAGGCTGTAGGAACAACACAGGCTTCCCAGGTGAAAAGTGGAGGAGATATCCACAGGATCCCAGTTTGAAGCAAGTTTTTAAGAGCTCTGGCATGTTCCTGACCTAAAAACATTGGCCTGAAGCAGGTGTCCACCTTGAACCACCTGCACAACTGACTGGCTGAGTCAAGATTTATTGAGAAACACTTCCTGAGTGCAGAAGGGCTAGCAAATCTGTAAGATTTAAGACATCTGTGGCCAGTGAATCCTCTAGACTAAAAATAATAAATAGTACAGAAAACTGTGCCACCTCCCTGTGGTCAGCTCCAGAGTTCAGAGGATGCTCTGACCAACCATCTCAAAGCTGTTATACTCTCCACTCCTGCCTTGCAAATAGTGGGGATAATGCCTGGATCCTGATATGCTTTTAAGCTGGCAACTGGGTTTTTTTCTAGCCAGGAAAGGGAATGGAAAGAGTTATGAGGTCAAAAGAGTCAAAAGGTAGTGAAAAGTACGCACTGGGATTGCCCTCTCCTCCTGCATCCACACCAGAAGGCAGGCAGGGCTCAAGATGTTCTGCTTCCCTTTCTATGTGAAAAGATTTAGATCTGTATTATTTTTAAGAAAGAAAACAATACGTGACATAAACCAGCACAACCTCCATTCTAGTGAGGAAACCAGCCTGTCCAGGAAAGGACTTTCTTGTCTCAGGATATAACTGAAATCAGGCCTCCGAGGCCGGCCGCTCTCAGAGCGGTGATTTAGGCGTCTGCCGGGTAATACCCTGGTTGGTTTAAAATGCGGCGTCAGAATTAGGTTTAATTCTAGCTACATGGCTCAAGCACCAAGTGTTTTGAGGTTAAGATGCAGCATTCCCAGCTTTAAAGTTCACCTGAGAGTTATTGCTTGACGTTGTAAATGGACTTAAGGACCGTAGGAGACGGTTTTTCATTTCAGCCCTGATACAGTAAGCCACTTAAACACTTGCTTATGTCACACTGAAATAAAAGGGATTTATGGACACAGCTACGTGCTTTGCTGAATCAGAGCATTTTTGCTGAGTGCTGTTTAGAGGAAGCATGAGAAATAACCTGTGCAGATGTCCCCTGGTGATGCGGGAGCCTGAGCAAGGCTGGAAAGCGCTGCGCGGAGGAAGTGAGGAGCCCCTGGGCAGGCCAGGAACTCTTTTGTCAGCTCTCAAGACAAAACAGGGAAGTTACCAGGTCACTCAGCCTTTAGCTCGCCTTAATTTTTCTCCCATCGCTCCCCGTCGGCATCCACACAATGGCTGGGTCGCGCCTTTCATGGCGTGCTTCCACCGGCGTGACACTGTGGCCGACACCGTCCCACCTTTCTCAAGGAGGACTCTTGCTTTCCAATTACCGATGCTGGTTTTTTCCTCTCCTTCTGGTGAACGAGCGTTTGCAGAAACGAACGTGACGCTTGATGCACCCCCCCTGCACATCCCCTGTGCAGATCCCCCAGGCGATGGGTAACATCAAGCTCCTCCAAGGCACGGCAGCACTCCCTTCCTGCAGGATAGGAGAGGTTTTTAAGAGCTGTATCTGTAACCATGGTTTCAGCAATTTCATCTCCATTCCCTGGTCCATGGGTAAGGACATTGATTTTTTCAAAGGGTGGGATAAAGAGGCTCGCAGGGAAAGCCAAAGGCCTGGCACGTGATACGTTCCTCTGGTCCTACCAAACCTGTGGGAGGTGCCGCATCATGGTCGGCATATATTTTCCGGCCATTCAGTCCAGCTATGGACTGTGCATGTATTTCACAGACCTTCAGAGCCCTTCCGTAACAAGGAACCTCACACTGCATCAGAAGCTGGTGTCTGGATATGAATCAGCCATCGGCTGCTTCTTTTCACCTCGCCACTATCCACATCTACAGATCTTTCCTGGGCCCATGCTTTCAGTTCCAAAGCTCCATTTGCTAACAAGGTCCCTTCCTACAAAGGATGCTCCTGTTTCTTTGAATATGTGACATCTTAGTTTTCCTACAGAAGTGCTGCTAGAAGATGGCAGATGCCTGAGGATATGGCTGGGATACCCTTCCCAGGGGAAAAACACCTGGCTTGCAACTAACCTCTCCTGCTCCAGTGCACCAAATAACCTTTTCAATTAAAAATATCATCACATGAACAAATTTGAATGGCAGAAGTGTTGTGTAATGGGTTCCTACGCAGTGTTGTGAGCAACATTTGTACTTCTGTATGGGATTATTTCAGAAAGCTCAGCCCATGTCACGTACTGGGTCGCTGACCTTTACAGGCAAGGCAGGCTATAGAGACCTATGCTTCGTATGCCGGGAGCCTTGTGCCAAATCAAAATAATTTTTCTCTCTCTCTTCAAAAAATAATTACAAACCAGATTTTCCACTATTGGTTTAGGAAAGACTCATGGAAATTAGAATCATAGAATCATAGAATGTCCTGAGTTGGAAGGGACCCATAAGGATCATCGAGTCCAGCTCCTGGCTCCACACAGGACCAGCCAAATCAGAGCATATGACTGAGAGCGTTATCCAGATGCTTCTTGAACTCTGTCAAGCTCGGTGCTGTGACCCGTTCCCTGGGGAGCCTGTTCCAGTGCCTGACCACCCTCTCAGTGAAGAACCTTTTCCTGATATCCAACCTAAACCTTCCCCATCGCAGCCTCATTCCATTCCCATGGGTTCTATCACTGGTCACCAGAGGGAGGAGATCAGTGCCTGCCCCTTCACTCCCCCTCGTGAGGAAGCTGCAGGCTGTGGTGAGATCTCCCTCAGTCTCCTCTTCTCTAGGCTGAATGGTAGAAATGACGACTGTTCTCAGAAACAACAGTTTCTCCTGACTGTCTCCCCATCCTCAGAGCTTTGAGCCACGGAGGCTCAGGTGGAAGCCAGCCTGCCTGAATACGGCCCATTCTGGTGCAGAGGAGGAGCACGGGAAGCGAGTGTGCACACGGGCTTTGGACGTGGACAGCGAGATGGCACAAGCAGTGCTGCAAACCACGGTGACGTGCATGCCAGCGCAGGGCGGCGTGCAAGCCCTGTGGCTGGGATGGATGAACCAAGCTGGACTAACAGTCATCTTCCTCCCCTTCTTCAGGGCTTGCTTTCACCGAGTCATAACCAAAGGACTGCAGAAAAGGCCAAACCCCAAGGGCAGGCCCCTCTGGGCGGAGCATTGCCTGCTCCCCAGCCGCCCGGCCAGTGCTGCTGCCCTTCCCACCACACCACAGAGCCAGCTGTGGCCGTGTCCCCTCTGCCCGGGTGCTCGTGCAAGAATCGGCCATGTGGCTCAGCTCTTTGCACACTATCTCGCAGCCGTCCTCATCCCAGTCACCGTCGGAATTATTTATTAGGTGCTGATGCAGACCAGCGACTGTGGAGGACGGTCTCAGAACACACGGCATAAAAAAGAAAAATAGTCCATTCCTCCAGGATCTTGAAGTGTGAGTGTAGGACAGGAGATGACATATGGATGCAAGCAAGCGAAGAGACAGTGCTGGTCAGTGCGACAGACAGCCGTTTGCAAGGCCAGACCTGATTCAGCAAAGTGCTGCCACATGCACAGAATAAACTGTGCACACATTGAAAGCACACTACGTTTTCCCCCTCTCTCTCTCTCCACAAGCTTAGGAGTTGCCACAATGAGAAGGCAGTAAGAAGTGGTCAAGTGGGAGCAGGGTGTTTAATCCAATAGTTTATTGTAATCAGCGGGCTGTCATCTCTCCCTATCTCCTTTCAGCGGGTCTGTCCAAACGGTGGGCAAAGCGACACAGATTTTTGTGTATTCAGCACAGTAATTGCCTCCCATATAGGCAGCGAGCATTTAGGAAATATTCTGCCTCCAATTATAGTTTCTGATTTGAGTCATGGAAGAATAAGCCGTATTCCTCTTTATTTCTGCAGTCACCGGCTAATGAAACATGCCGCGGATATTTATAGAACTGCCATTGTAAATAGCATTTGCATTTGGTGCCTTTGAGCTATTTAGTGTGACGGTGCTTTCACCAGGAGGGTTTTTTCATTCTGAAAGGGAAAGGTTCCCTTTGGAGCTGTTTCCTCCCTTCGCCTTCGCTGTTTGTGTTGGATGGAGCAGTTCTGTGGGCAGTTGCTGATAATTTAGTGACGAAGTGACGGGCGTACAGGGATTAGCTGAGCACGGTGCGGGTTTTCAGGCTGTGTCACAGACAGTTTACAGGATTCTCCGAGACAATGTTTGGAGTTACGGCGAAGATGAATAGAGAGGAGGGCAGTCACCAGAGCAGTTCATGCCGCAGAGCAAAACAACCGCCAGCCTGCCTTCCCTAGGAAATATATTGTGTAAATATTTGGGTAGGAGCCTCCAAAGGAGATATAAAGTCTTGTGATAAAGGTAACTAAAACGTCCTTTCCTTGAGAAAAACAGCTACGTTCCAGAAGATCCCATGAGTAACCACAAGAGATATTTCCTTTCTGTAGCATCCCTTTATTAAAGTGAACAAGTGTGTATGTCAGGTCTTGTTGTCACTGACGGTTCTCAAAGCGTTTTGCAAAGGACGTCAGCATCAGTTTTTCCATCCTCAAGGTGCAGGAGCCAAGGAGCAGAGAATGCACGCATGCCTTGTGTATGATCAGCTCTCCTGCACACTAATCCACCTCATCCACACAAACACATTGCTTCAGATCTTCCTGTGCCTTACAAGCACCATCTGTGTTTGTGTATTGGAGATATATTATCCCTAGTCTTTACACACTCATGTACATAAGCGACAGAGCTTTTTTAAAGTGCTTGAGTTCAGCTCATCAAACGCTTGGGTCATGCTGCATGTGCAGGCACTAAAAGTGGCAGATTTTCAGAAACATCTGACGTACTAAGCTGTTTTGGGTGGGAAAAAAAAAATCTGTTCTGTATTTTGATGCATAATTTCCATCTGAGTTCGTGATAAGTCTGGCCCATGAAATGCATGTCGCCCATATTCACACCCGGCGTGTGCAGCTCCCTGCCATATGGATGAACTGTTAGCACTCAGGAGTGTGTAACACAGTCCTACCTCTTCGCACATCTTGAGAAGCATCAGAAATTTGGGGGGGGGGGGGGGGGGGGGGGATGTGGATACAGCATCCTTGGCTGTTGGAAGGCTGAGCAAGCAGCAGGCACAACCATGGAGCTCACCTAGGAATTGTCTTGCCTAACTTGAAATGTCTGAAAGTTCTCTCTGCTTTCAGCATCAAGGGCTTCCTCACTGCTAGGCTGAACAAGACACTTGGCTTTTTACTTTGTGGAGTTGGGGTGGAGGGCTCTTGCACTCCAGAATGATCCTGGGGTGTGTGTTGGTACAGGGAAACTCAGTCACTGAGCTCACAGTGAAAGCCAGGACTTGATCAGGAGCAAACTCCCCCACTTCCCTGCCACACCAAGTATCCTTCTCTTCTGTCAACAGCTCTGCTCAACCATTGCTTCTTGTCTTTTTGCTGGGATTTTGCTTTTCCATGGTTAAGGGAAAGCCATGCCTTTGTGCCTCTTAGCTCTCAGTTCCCCTCATCCTTCTCTGGGTAAGAGCCTTGGGAGTGGAGAACCTTGATTCACTCCTTGTAGTCATCCTCCATCTAAACTCTGGTGCTGCTCAGCTTATGCTTAGCGACCTCCTGCTCCCACATTCCCATCTATGGTGCTTTGGTGTTGATTTCCCTTCTCTGGTTACATAGAGAAGCAGAAGGGGTTCCATGACTTGTTCCCCTGGAGCCAGCCACAGCCCCATCCATCGCAGTGCAGCAGATACCACGGATCAGCCAATTTGCAATGTGTCAGAAGCAGCATCTTTCACGCAGACAGACTGTGCTAAATCAGTTCCTTCTCACTGTGCTTTGAAACGTTCCTGTTTCTTGCTCTGACAAACTAGCAGAGGTTGTATTGATCTGATGATGAAAAAAGCACATAACGTGGGCTTCAGGCACCTGGTGGAATCATAAAACAGAAAGGAGGGAGGGCGCAGGATCATCATATTTTAGCTTGTATCAAGTAGGAAGTCTGTCTACTTTCTTTTCTTCTCTCTTGGAAAGCATCATTTGTTTCAAAGGGAAGTGAAAAGGCCCATGGCTGGGCATCCTGCCTACAGAAGGAAATACTGTGGCAGATCTCCAGCCACATACCACATACATTGTGGTCCTTCTGAGCTTCAAGGTATCAGCCAAGACAAAACCAGAAGGTCCTTCATCATCTGTGTTGGTACCTGGGGCTGGGAGCAGGGGCCAGGGCTGGGTGTCTTTCTTCCCCTGAGCCTGTGCAGTGGCTGGTGCATCCTCTCCAGCTCCTGCAGCAGCTCGTCACCCTCTCTTGTGCAGAGAAGCCTAGGTGGAAACAGACTGCAGGCCACCAGCTGGGGTCATTAGCCTGTAGCATGAACCTTCAAACCACGGAGAGGCACAGAAACAAGGTGGCACTAAAGAAATAAAGTTCATGCCTTGCTGTGTGCTCACCCACTGCGTGATCAAACTGTAAAAACGATCGTGGTCTTTGACAGCCAACTTTGCTGATGGACAGAACCGCTGGGGACTAGCTGGTGTGAAAGCAGTGTGCTCTCCTTCCCTTCACTCCTCTTCCATCCCCCTTTCCTGCAAGTGAGGTTCATGAAAAGCTTTGCATTTAGCCAACCATCATGTGCCGCATTTCAGAGCTTCACTTTATTCAGATACTCCATGTTGCCAGCTGTTTGCATTTGGGATATCTTTAAGCAGTGAAAGCACTAAGGGGATACAAAACTCTGGGTTGGAAAAGCGTGGAGAGCTAAAGCAGCTCCACAGGGAAAGCAAGTGCTTTGCTGAAACACTAAAGCACAAAGTCAAACATCTCAGAAAATTTTCCCTCTTCCCCCTTTCACCTTCTTTTATTCTTATTTCAATTTTGGTATAACTGATGGAGCGTAACACGTGAGAGCTGCACTGCGTTTCCATCCCCGCCATCGCATGTTACCACCATGATAAACTCACTGCTTTATCTCTTGCATTGGGTCAACTCATATTAAAACTGGAATATCAGTACATAGTCACCATCTTGGGGATGCAGCAGATATGTGGCAGTAGGAGGATGAGAGACATGCCAGAGCGGAGCTCAGCCACTTGGAGTTTTATCTGCTGGGGAAGCCCAGCAGAGAAAGCTTGCAGCTCCCTGCACCCAGGTGAACACAACCCACACCACTCTTACTCCAAGCAGGGCAAAACATTGCAAAGCCCTTCTGCGAGCCTCTGGCGTAGCTTTACAACTGAGCTGAAAGCTGTTTAATACAGAGTTCATAGGAAAAAATCTCACTCACCAAGTAATATACCTTATGAAAAGCCATATTTTGCATAGCATTACTTACCGGAGGAAACTCTCGTAAGAAGACAATTTATTGCCACGGCGGTAACTGGCTGACATTTATGAGAAGCCTTGTTTTACAAGGCTTTCCTTTGGCTGCAATGCCAGGGTTCCAGTTGTGCTCACAGAAAATGAGAAGGAAAGCGATGTTATTTAGCGTGCACGATACTCCAGAGGCGTCCTGGCGTGAATAACAACGGGGGTAAAGTCTGCTTGGATCGCAAGGGATTGTGCATTCCAGGATTGTAAATTTGGGGTCAGTTGAAGGGAAAAGCTTGTTTTGACTAAAGTTGTCTCATAATAAACTCCATATCTTGCATGGCCAGCTTGAGGCTCAACAGAGTTGTTGGCACATCTGAATTTTTGCTATGGGGAAGAGGCCGGGGTCAGGGTAAGACGCCGTCTGTCCTGGCCCCAGGAAAGGGGGAGATGGATGTGGGACAGACCTGGTAAGAGGGAGGACGGGAGCACCCAGGAGACCCTGGCAGGCTCCTGTGCCAAGAGCCGGCAACCAGCTGGATGAGGGCAATGCTGGTGTACACAGCCAAGGTTGCAGACCCCACGGCAATGGTCACGCACCGCCTGGGCTCTCGAACAGACAAAGTTGGTGGTGGGACATGCGCCACTGCCTCCTGGATGCAAGCGTATGCAGCCCCATCAAGCCACAGGAGTGGGTGATTTTTAACCCGCAGAGCGAAAGCAGAAAGCCGAGCTGTCCTCAGTTAACCCCCCGAGCCCACATCTCCCAGCTCTCTGCAAGGCAGCTTTGCATCGGGGGCTCAGCTCAGCTGGCACCAGTGGGGAGAGGTGATGGCTGAGGACAGAAATGCCCAGGGTGCTGCGCAGTCACATCCCCAGCAGCCTGTACCCCCGCTGCCAGGCTCCTGTGGACCCTCTGCTCCTTTCTGGTGATGCTTTAGGACTCACTATGGAAGAAATATCATTAAATTGAGCTGGGAATCCATGCAGTGCTCAGGAAGGAGGGCTGGAGGGTGACGGGTCCCTGGGGGACTAAACCACGCCGTGGGGCTGAGCTGGGTCTGTGCCGCTGTGGGTCCAGGCATGCATGTTGTGGGGCAAGCCAATGCCAGGGGGGCTGCTGCATGCTGCCTAAGTCGTGCTGAGGAAGGGATTTCCAAGAGCCAAAGAGGCTTAGGCGGTCCATATCCCATTAGCAGATAGTGGGATTGTGCCTGTGCGCGCTGAAGGGCTTTGCGAGGCTGAGTTGTGAGCTGTAACTCTAAAAAGTTGTTCCTCGCTTATGGTGGTCTGTGCACAAGGAGAGCCAGGAAAGGACTGTAGAGGAGTTTCCTCAGGCCACTGCTCATTTATTTCTTAGCACACCAATCTACAGGACCTTGGAATCATGGAATGGTTTGGGTTGGAAGGGACCTTAAAGCCCATCCAGTTCCAACCCCACTGCCATGGGCAGGGACACACTAGCCCAGGTTGCCCAAAGCCCCATCCAACCTGGCCTTGGAAATCTTATATGTCTTCTATACCTAAAAGTTTTATTGATATAATTTGTTAACAGTTGTAATAAACTATACTGGTATAGAAGCACCTTTGGACCAGTATAATACTATCACAAGTGGCTCCCGTGGTACATCTTAAACAGGACACCCCAAGCAGGACAAGCCCATTTGGGATCCAGGCCCAAACGAGCAGCTGGTGGAACCCCAGGGAGCACCATCAGCACGGCCCAGGGAGGAGCCTTGCTTGCTCTGCGCTGCCTCCGGGGTGTGAATCACTCCTGTTGAGGGGCTTGGGGGAAACTTGTCTGGATGTCTCCTCCACCAGCCAAGCTGGCTGCGAAGCCAGAGGCTGAGGTATGAAATGTCGGGGCCCCCGTGCTGCAAACTGTCCCCCTGGCCCCATTTTTCACACTGGAACGACCTCCTCCCAGCAGCTGTGTCCAAGCAGACACCACAGGCTGCTCCGTGACAGCTACTGGGGTGGCTTTTCTTTTTCTCCTTCCAGCCTTTTCTTTTCGCCAATGCCAAAAGAAGGGGGATTAATTAAAAAAAAAAAAAAAAAACACAACCCACAAACAAAACAAAAACTAAAAGCACCGCAGCAAATGAAAGCCTCCAATTTGTGCCGCGGGAGCCGGCAGCCACGTGCCGAGCTGGAAAGCCGAGCGCGCTGACACGCGTGTCTCTTCTCTCTTACAGATGACGGAGGGCCGCAGATGCCAAGTGCACCTCCTTGACGACAGGAAGCTGGAGCTCCTCGTTCAGGTAGTAACTGCACGTTTCGCCATGCGATAGTTTGCTACGGCTGGGGGGTTTTGCCCGGGTGGGGAGAGGAAAGGGGTTTCAGCTGGTTTTCTCAGCAACTTCACGCCGTGATTGCCTGCAGAGCTCAGGAAAGCTGCATTAGTGTTGGGTGGGAAGGATCTGCAAAGACAGATCTGTGGGAAGAACTGATTCAAGACATATTTTCCTTTATTCTGTGCCAAAACTGTCCCATTCACTGCCAGTGAGACAGAAAAGCAGCTCTGGTCATTTCTGACACTGTTACTATATCCCTCAGCTATTTTTGAGGCGTTGCTTAGCTTTGAGAAATGTATTGCATCTGTTTAAAATACCTCCAGCATTCATTTTTATCATCTTCTCTACCTGCCATCCTCAGTTGGTGGGGTACGATGCCGGGCCCCACGCCGGAGGCGGCTGTGCCCCATGCACCCACCTGCGCCGGGAGAAAAGGCTGCGGTGGCGGGGCCACGGGCAGGCATTGCTTGAGATGTTACAGAGGTTGTAAAATGTGTCAAACACAAACACGCGTTAGAATAAGTCTGTGCTCCATCTGCCTTATTTTTTATTTAAAAAAAAAAAAAATGGAAAATAAGGAAAAATGAGAGTCTGGTGCTGTGTAATGACAGGCTGATGGAAGCTGCAGCATCCTGCGCTTTTCTGACAATTTTGGCTCGTGTCTCAGAGATCACCAACGGGTTAATAACAAGAATTAGAAGAATGCCTTTCCTTTCACAAACGCTGCCGGCCAGCCAGCCACAGGCAGCCCAAGGAGCAGGAAATGAAACTTCCCATAGTGCAGCTGATAAGCTGGGAGGGGGGCAGGATCCTCCCCAGCACTACCCCCTGAATGGGGATTGCTGGCGGTGACTTGAATCACCGGAAGCACATTCAGCCTCGCTTTCTGGAAAGATGCTTAAAAATACCATTAACAAAATGCTAATGGTAACGTTTTTTCAAGCACATCGTCACCGAGGAGGTGAAATTCCTCAGCTTCCTGTGACACTCGGTGTGGTCAGAGAGTGCCTGGATAACCGTGAACGAGCCAGGCCAGGGCTGGAATAAAAACAGCTAAATCAGAATGACTGATTAAAACAAAACACCATAGAAATGGTCTCGGCACGGCGAGCATCCCTGCACCAGGCCACACCGGGCTTGCAGGAAGTTCAGCCACCTTCATCGCAAGTGCACAGCACTTGGCTTCCTATTTCATATAAATGCCTTTTTAAATTTTTCTTAGTTCAATTAAAAATGAATGGGCTGTTGGAGAACAGCTCTGCTAAAGCACTGCTCACAATATTAATAATCCCAGTTTAAAATATACTGCGGGAAATCTATATGAGCTGCCCTGGCCAAGCTGCTTATTTGGGGTTTTTATCAACAGCACAAAAAAACCACAGTGAAGATGACAGTCGAGGAGGCTGGTTTGGGAAGTTCTGTGTCCACTGCTGCGTGAGCAGAAACAATATCACGTAATATTAGTTTTTTAAAGTGTTTGATCACACCTTCAATGGGAATTTCTCGTAATCAATATAGGAAGCTAATTGCTCTGTAAATCACACTAACTAGTTTGCAAGTGACCCGTGGTTGAATTTTATTCGTACAATAAATTGTTCTGCTGTTTTCAAGTAACATATGAATGGAGAAATGGGGAAAGCCAGGAGGGATGATTATGAAAATTTCATGCCCAGAAAAAGCAGTAACCTCTGTTGCATGCAGGTTGACCTAGATCTCTGAGCACCACCGTGCCCCTGCGGGTACAGGATTGCACGCTGAGGCATCTCAGATGCTTTTTCCTTAAACGAGGCTTTTCACTGCTGTTAGGTAGCCTCTACGCAGGGCAATAGTAAATAAATCACTTTTGGGTGGAGCAGACGGCAGAGGAAGAGGATGTTTGGACTCGAGTATGTCCCCAATATCGATATTCTTTGCAGGCGTGGGCACCGCACTTTGGTTTCCCTGCCTGTAAAGCACGGTCAAAGCCACCAGCTTTGGGGTGGTCCTAGGGCTGCTCCGCTCGGGGCAGGAGCGGGCTGATGTTACCCAGATGAATAGCGCTTTGCCCCGGTGGGTCCTCAACCGACTAGGCTCCCTCCAGGAGCAACGTGCACTTTGCCAGGGGAAATCTCCCCACCTGACCCGTATTGTTTGTAATTTGTGGTGAGATTTCAGATAAAAGTTGCTTTGTAAGTTCTGAGTGCCGTTATTTTTATTATTACCTTATCTCGTAGCTGAACTGAATAAGGAGCTGTAAATAAAACGTTCACCCAACCCCGAGCTTCTGGCTGTCACTTCAAAGCTGTATTTTTCTGTGGGTATCTTGCCACGGGCTGAAGCGGAGGCTGATTTGCTGATTTATGCCATGAGAGGGGTTCCTCCATAGCTGCGTTGGGCCTTAACATCTAGACCTGCGTTGGCTTGAATCGCTCGAGAGCAGAGTTCCTAAATTCTCGTGTGAAATTTCCTCCTTCCCACCAACCTCAACCTTTCCTGGAAGCTTTTCCGTAGGTAATTTCACACACTTGTGGCAAGTTTAGGAGAGACCGCTGGGAATCGGTAGAAGTGATTTCTCTGCCACGGGCGAGGTCAAAATACCGTCCTCACCTGGATCGGGCTCCACGCGGCCTTGCAGCGCTTGTGCGTGTGATATCAAGTGCTCTGCTTAGAAAAGGGCTCAGGGATCCTGCTGATGTATTTTGGGGTGGAAAAAACCAGGAGAAGAAGCTGGATCTGATGAGTTTAGCTCCCTCGAACGGATGCAGGAGGGCTCCCGGAGCATCTTGAAACTGCTTAGGCCGGTGACTCTGGGGAGCTGAAATTATTTCCTCTCCTGCTGCCTCGAGTGCTGCTGGGCAGAAAGAGACGCATCTGGGAACGATCATGGCATTTAGAAAAAGCAGTGTATTAAGCAAATGTACTCCCTTTTTTTGTCTGTGAATTAGCTGTGATCAGACTCGGGGGTTAATGAATATGTCGTTTGAAACATATCAATTGATGGTTAACGAGGACCATACCTCAGGCTGCAGGAGGACGGCAAGCGCTAACCGTGCTTGTGCGGCTGCTCGCAAGAGTCAGCCTTGGCTCTACGCGACGGTTCCGCCAGACCACGTTGAAACCTTTCGACACCACAAATTCTCTCCCAAAACTGCAAAGACTCCTCAGACCGGCCACACAGCTATTGCCAGTGGGACCCCTCGCACACATATGGTTTATTTGCATTACCGAGCCCCAAAAGTAAGATTTTGGCTCGGAGGCAGCGTTTCTACCCCCTTTCTGTGAATGCTGGCTTGCTTCGGTGTTGGCACATAACGGCAGGGCTTGGGGTTACCACCACCAGGAAAGCGATCCTGGGTTCAGTCAATCAAAGGGTCTTGGCTAAAGGCTTTTCCTCCCGAGTGGAGCGGCGGCAGAGTGGTACAGCAGCAGCTAAGGAAAAGCAGAAACACGGGCTTTGCAGATAAAAGAAAGTCCTCCCCAATGTGTTTTGTCAGATAAATGCTGAAATTTTATGCTAATCATAAATGGAGACAGAGGAGGATCATATGGAAATCTCTTCCTGAGGGTCTGAAACTCAAAGCCTGTTTGACTTGGGATTAGGAAGAAGAGTTGCATTTGGTATGTGTTTCGTTTGATAAATGCCTGTTGATGATCTGGTGTGTGTGGCGAGTTTACGTAGGGTATTTTTGACAGCGTTTTCTTTCTGAGCAGGAGCAGAGCGTGGCTCCTTGGATCTTCTTACAATCTGGGGTTTTTTTTCCTGTTTCTGTTTGATGCATGTTTACTTTCTAATATGTTGGGAGTTTTTTTTAAGTGTTTGGCTTTATCTAGCTAATCCTTTTCAGCGAGTGAGTCCCTTTTCTTGCTTCTGGAAAATGGATTTGCTCACATTCCCCGCTCTCAGCCTCCCTATCTGTTATATTATTTCCCTGTGACCATGTATCATTCGTCTGTTGCACATGAAAGGTTGTGTTGCTTTATTTAAAGACTTTTGCGTAATTGCCAATTTGTTCCTTTTCATGTGGGTTTTTATAAACACGGCTTTTTTCTGGGCTGGCTGAATCCGGCAGCCTGGCTCGTTCCCGGCTCCTGTGCCTGTTATCTGACAGCGGCTCCAGCAACTGTCATCCCAAAGTGTTAAGCCTCCTAATTCTTTCTCTCTGGAAGAGTTATTGCAGAAATAGAGCTCATCCGAGGCTCGTAGCAGAGCCGTCCGTGGGGTCTGGAGAGCTCTGAAATTTGATCGGAGGAAATAACCGGGCTTTTTGTTTCTAACCTTCTTCCCGAGGAGCACTGAGCCTGCTTTGGAAGAGCCAGGGAGAGACCTGGGGGTCAGCACCACGCTCGTCTGTAGGTATTTGGGTGGTTAACCCACCGGGATGTCCGTGTTACCGCTTCTTAAGTAACTCTTGCTACCCAAACAGCTCGGGGTAAGCTAGGTAAGCTTGCAGTGTTTCTATCTCCGAGCCGTGATGTAAGTGCATCCAAAACCACGTGAACAGCGATGCATGTATACGCACAGCCAAAATCAATGAGATGCGCAGAACATCCCTTTCCAACCTTTTTGCCTTGTGTACGGACTCTGCTTTGAGCGGATCAGGAGTCCTTCAAAAGCCCAGGACTCGTGTCCAGCATGCCTGCTGTGCTTCAGCATCTCGTTCCCAGCAACCACTCCAGACTGGGAGACGCTGGTAGCTGTGAGCCAACGCCAGGCTGGCGAGATGCCTCGTGGGCTCATGACTCACTGCCGCAGGGATGGCTGTCACCAGCGTGGCCATCCCGGTGGAGGTGCTCAGCACCGGTGTCCCTTGCTCCTCCAGGCTCAGCTTCGCTGGGGCCAGGCTGAGGCATGCTGTCCTGGGGACAACGCAGCACCTTTTGAGAGCAATAACTCCACTAATAATGGTTAGAGGGAGAAATAAAATGTTCTGCTTTCCTGCCAAGATGCTGTTAAGAGTTTCTGCAATATTTTCAGTATTGTTTATGGTCAGGAAATTGCAGTCAACGGGGGTTTTCCCGCGTTTTCTTGCTGCCTCACTTTTGTATGCCAGTAAGCAGGGTGGTTACGTGGGCTGGCATGGTGAGCAAAGGTTCCCCTTCAGGAGGTACGGAGGATGGCACCTGCCTGCCGTTGGGAAGAAGCTGTCTAATTGTGGATAGAAGTTTTGTGTGAGGACCACAGCAATATATCCCATCCTCAGAGCAGGATAAACAAGCCCCAGGAACCAGGCTGAATCTCCCCTGGGAAGCCACAAAAATTGCAGAAAAATGGAGTCCAGCCCTTCTTCACTACCAAAACTGGGGATCCCTTTAAAAGCACCAGCTCCCAGGGTGATGCAGAAAAGCAGCCGTGCAGCCCTGACCGTAAATGGAGACGTTTGGGTGCCAGTAGCCATCCTCGCCGTGCGGGAGAGACAGCTCGGTCCCCTGCAGCGCGTGCAGGCTCTGCTCCAAAAGTGCTTTTAACCATCACTGCGGAAGGCAGCAGCAGGCAGCGCTGGGCAAGGAGCGAGGAGGCAGGAGCAGGCAAGAGGGTGAGTACTGCCCTGCCGGCCCCGCTGCCTTCCCTTACACCCTTGCAGGAACAGCACGGTGAATATATTGCTGGGGTTCCTTATAGGGTATGTCCTATAGGGCATGGAGAGCTGAGATGGGCTGGCAGTGATGCTCTTGGTGAGTGTCCGAGCTAGGATCCCTGCATCCCCACTTCCCACCCGGCCTCTCCACGCCTGCAACAAAGCAGCTGGAAAATGTCCCTTCGTCTTAATGCAAGGGCTCAGCATTGGATTGACAACTGTCCTCTGAGTGGCTTTGTAGGTTGTGGGTTGGCGTGTTGCTCCTCTCCAAAGGAAAAAAAGCATGTTTTCTGACAAATAACTGGAGACCAGGCTGAACTTGAGTGGAGTTTTCTTCTAGGAATCTGGCAGGATCCAGTCACTTGCACTGAGAAAAATGTGCAAAAATTGGATTTGGAGCATAATTTAAAATGGGTTGGAAATGAAGGGGTGCTTAGATCTGCCCTTTGGAAAGGAGGCTTTATTTTCCCTAACTAGCTGCAACGCTAGGACTCTGGTCTACGTCTGATTTCAAAAACAAATCCTGATTTACTACAGAAAGAGTAAGACTGTCGTCCAGCTCAGTAAGTGTTTGGAAAATAACAAAGTAGATTTTTTTAACATCTTTGGCATTAAAAATTCTTGAGATCCACAGCTTTGGATCAACTTGGGAGCTGTAGAAGTGTCTGAAGTGGGATTTACATCACCGGGACAAACCATGCAATTCCCCCTCTGCAGCCTGTGGCCCCTGGCAGATGAAGGGTGTGAAGCTTTCTCTCTCCTGCAGGAAAGACTCCTCCTGGCCTTCGTCTGCCTCTTGGGTCCTCCTTTGAGAGTTTTGATCATCTTAAATACAGCAAGCGTGACTGCAAATGGGGCAAATGTATGGCTGGATTCACCACGGGATGGGGAGGGATGGAGGAGAGACTGCTCTGCACAAAGGGAGGTGGGAGCCTGGACCAGAGATTCAGGTCTGTGGTCTCGCTAAGCAACCAGTGAGCCATGAGTTAAGAGCTTTTCTGCTGAAAAGTTGGCTGTTTACCGAAAAATAACTTTAGGAAAATATGTTTAGCATTGCTCCAAGGGGATTGTGGTACTGGGAGCGTTGTTGGCTTTCCCAGCCAGTGCACCTCCTGCAGACAAGGTTGTTGCACAATACCTAGATGTTGCCTTAGACCAGATTAACGGAAAAATGAAAAACGAACCAGGAGAGCCAGGTCTGCTCCCAAACCCAGCCTTTCAGCCTGCAAGGCGTGACTGTGTTGAGCTGCCCTACAGAGCCTCGCTAATTCCCTCAAAAAGCATCCACCACTGCCATCCGTGGCCTACAGAGCATCTGGTGTCAGGCTGGAGGGCTGTAGCTCTGGGGTTCATTTCTCAGCTTAGGCTTCAGTGAACCCAGAAGCCCACAGAAGTCAAGCCTGGAGGGGAGAGTGTTTTGTGGGAAATGGGAGAGCACAGAGGCAGAAGAGAAAGAAATTTGATGTGCAGAGGTGGGGAGTGAACGATTCAGCTCAAGAGCCAAGAGGGATCTCAGGAAGGGTGAAGGTGGAAAGGCTCGATTACGAGGGCAAAACTGAAGGGATTTGGGATAGGAGGTGGAATGAGCATCTCAGAAGGAAATCCTGAGCAGGGCTCTGAAACTAGGGGTGAAATAGCCTCTGCTGTGCACCCTGGCTTGGCTCCAGCAAAGTGGTGCTGGCCCTGAGAGGCTGCTCCAAGCCCAGAAGCTCCCGGGCGTGCTGGATGCTCCAGGTTCCCCTGAGCTCACCGTGGGTGACCGTGATGCTCAGTGAGAATGGACACAGCCCCTGTGCTACAGACAGCCCTCAAGGGATGGACCTGCCAGAGGAGAATATGCTCTAAGGTCAGATGCCAGCAAGGCAGGCTGTGGGAGCAAGCTGGCAGGTCATGCTAGTCGGTGAGGTTCACCAGAAGTAGGATTTGAAGAGGTCAAGCAGGGTGCATAGCTCCAGGGCAAGGGATCAGCAAGCCCAAATGGAGAGGGAGCATGGAGAGCTTCCAAGGGGATCTGCTGTGCAGCAAAGGTCAATCTGGTCCAGCAGCTCTAGAGAAAGCAAAGCTGAAAATTAATGAAACCCAGCAGGGCTAGCTCACT
The DNA here is from genome assembly GCF_011004875.1 of Balearica regulorum gibbericeps. Taxonomy (NCBI): domain Eukaryota; kingdom Metazoa; phylum Chordata; class Aves; order Gruiformes; family Gruidae; genus Balearica; species Balearica regulorum. The sequence continues at coordinate 7,925,162 of NC_046184.1, read as the reverse complement.
CCCTCCAGATTTGTTCCTCAGCCGCCTGCGGGTCAGCATAGACATGGGAGGAGCATTAGCAGAAGATGGGACAAGTGGAGGCGGGGGGCAATAGCCACTGGGAGCAAAGTGACCCCAGAGAATGAGTCGGGTCAGGGCTGACCTTGCCTGTGGCAGAGGTACTTCTGGGTCCTGAGGAGGTTAACTGGAGGGGGCGATGCTTCCCTGGCACGGTAATGCTGCGCGTTCCCCTCTTTCCGCATTCCCCTCTTTCCGAGCTGCCTGCTGGTGTCTGAACACAGCTGAGAGCAGATTTCCTCCTCTCGTGCCCTAAGACCCCTGTAACCGAACCCAGCACGGCTATCAGGCGCCGTGTTAGGAGCCTCGGGGGAACAGACTCCCGCAGCAAACTGCTTACGGCCTCGTAAGAAAATAAGCAGGGAATGGCAATCATGCTCCTCCGTGCAGTGAAATGAGGGTGTGATTTCCCAGGGACTGCATAATCAATACCCCTAGTATCAGTCTTCCAGAATAAATTGCATTTAAACTAATACAGGCTGGGGAGCTATCCGTGAGCTGTCAGGAGAGAGATAAGCTGAAGACAGATGTTTATTCATACCGCATATGCTGAGAGCTGGATATTCTTTACAGCTGGCCAAACGTGGGTGAAGATATTCAATGGTTTGTTGGGTTTTTTTCAGTTGTTCTGCTAAAATTTGTCAAATAAATACCCTTAATTTTGAGCACACATGGAGCTTTTCAAACTTACGGGGTGGGGGGTGGGGGCTGGTGACAATCCCGGTCAAACGTCTGGTGAAGGGAAAAAGCTCTTTCTTTTCCAATGAGTTAACTCCTAGAGTTTTGTAGCACATGAGCAATTGTCCTGGTGACCTCCCACCACATACCCCAGTACAGGAACAGCACATTGAGCATCTAATGGCTCCACTACAGAGAAAACGTCTCACTCACAATTACTTGGGAGAAATTCAAAAATTCACTATTGTTTCCGCCCAGCTCAGCTGCTCCACAGCTTCAGTGGAGCTTTTGTTCGTGCCTGGGCCAACCTGAGAGTGTCCAACAGTGGCTGTGAAACACATCATTGTATCCCGTGAGATGCTGTTCCAGCCATGGACAACTCAATGTCCCCCAGCCTTGCTTCCCCCTCCCCAGGGCTCAGCCATGGGGCACTACCAAGCGCAAAGATGGAAATAAATTCAGTTTAGCAGCAGGATGATGAGGCTGAAATATATAGAGCTCCTTCTGCTCTCCACTGCTGCTCCTTCATGGTAGACCAGCCCTTGTGTTGGTGCCACATCCCACCTCTCACCTCCGGCCCTGGCTTGTCTGAGCCCCTGCCCGATTCAGTCCATGGTAGGCAGCGGGGAGATTAATCTCATTTAACGTAAGGCACGTACAGTGTGGGTGTCTGTGCCTGAGCGTGGCATGGATGGAGTGAGCAGAGCATTTGTAGGGCACAGCTGAGCTCATCCTAAAATGGATCGTCTGAAATGCTTTCTCTCCTTGACTGCAGTTAGGTCTTGGGTGGGTGTTCACGCTGTGGATGGTTATGTGTGGTCAGATCAGTCCCGCTTTGGCTCCAGTCCCGCTTTTGGCTCCCTTCACGTCCTCCTGGACGGATGAGGAAATCTAAATAGTAAATTCAGGTAAGAAAGTGCTAAATGTGGCACAGGACAAGAGCTGCCTCCTGGAAGGCAATGGAAATGGAAATAGAAAATTATTTTTTTACAACATGGTCTGAGTGAGCAATTTTGAAAAATAATAACATATGTACCAGACAATTTCAGGAGATACTGAGCAGTCTGCAAGAGAGTAGCTCAGAAGAAATTACAAGCAAGGCAGCACAGCAGATTTGCTTTCAAGCCAAGGTAAAAAATGTGCATTTCCAATCCGAGCTAGCATTTCAGGACGGAGCATTTCCCCTTATTGCTGCCATCGGACTGCGCAGTACAAATACTGGGTTGATAGTGAATGAGAGATGCCAGGCTTGATTGGCTAAGCTACATGACTCGGCTTACAGAAAATTGTTTTCTATTCCCTTTCCCTTTCCTTTTCAGCCACAAGCAAATGCAGCTTAGACAAAAGATCTCAATTTTCATCCAAAAGGCTCTTCCTTCGGCACGGCACAGCGAGACCCTTGGCCATAAGTGAGGCTCCTGGGCTTCAGGGCATCACACATTTTGACCAAAACGGGTGTTAAGCTGTAGCATCTCACTGGGAAATGGTTTCCTTTCCCTTTCCCTTGCTGCAGGTAACTGCACGCAGCAGCTGGCCCTGGCTGCGTCGTGTCAGGTTGGACCAGTTTGCCCGCGGCGCTGCATTCGGGCTGGTTAGTTTAAGGCAGCCCACATGTGCTCACACAGACAAGGGTTTCAGCATCACATCCTGCAGTGGCACTGAGGAGCTGGGTCTGGCACCGTGGTGCTACCAGCAAAGGTTTCTGGGGCTGGTTTGCCCCGCTGCCTGTGGCACGCGAGGGAAAGGAGGCATCGGTGACCACGCAGAGGGGGCAGGAGGCTGGGGACAGGCAGCGCGGGGATGGGAAGAGACCACACTGCCCTTCCCAAGGGAGACCTGGGTGCTCTCCTGCCCTGCCCACCCCACCTCTCCCTCTATAATCCCCATCCATTCCCCCTGCCTTTGCCCAGGAGTGTGTTTTTAGGCCCGGTCTCTTTGGAAATGATGCAAAATGCCGTCCCCAAGTGATAGAACAAATCTCCATCCCCCAACCTTCGCTGTATTTCCAGTGTGTGCCTTGTCGGTCCTTTCTGTCTTTATTTCGGGGAAGTGCCTACTCATGAGGAAGCTTTTGGCGATCAGATGTCAAAATGGATTTGCCTCTCTCTTTGGTGGTTTATTTTCCCGAATTGCCCTCTCCCCCCAGGGATGCACTAGCTTGCTGATGGCAGCACGCCCCTGGGTTCAGTGCCCGGAGAAGGAGGGAGGCAGGCACAGCGCCTTCTGCGTGCACAGAAAGGCTGCCTGTGGCATTCATGTCGGCCACGATACGGGATGTCATCAGAAAAACCATCAGCTTTTCTAATTTTCAGGACAGCGGAGATGGCTCTCAGCTTATAATTGGGTCATGCTTTAAAAAAACCTGCATGACCTCATCATGAGCAACAAGACATGTACTCGTTCTCCCCTTACATTCCTCTCCCGACCTCTCCTGGAGAAGCAATCTTTTTGGATGAGAGGCTGTTAATACAGATAGGATGTCTTTTACTTTCCCATCTATCTGCACTCAGAGCTGGCTCATCACCACTATGTTTGACCGATACTGCTTCTGTTATTACCTTTGCCGGGAAAGTGCCCATATTTGGGGAGGAAGAAGCACAAATCTAAACTTTCCTGGGAAGGAAGCTTCAGTCTCTGTCCTGATTTTGCTGATGCTATGTTGGTAGCAGGTCAAACCAGACACTTGGAGGTAAAGCCAGCAAACACACCATCTCTGGAAGGTGTTTATCTTTGGGAAAATTGATTAATAATATAGATTCTGGTTTGATGATTCATCCCTGGTTTTGGAGAGGACTCTGCCCTCCGCTGTGCTGCCTGTCTCTGGCGTTCCTGTTAGCTGAACAAGAATAGTCCCTCCGGTGCGAGCAGACCACAGGCCAGCAGTGCCGCCCCTGTCACATCTGTCTCCAGGAGCTGCATCCCCTTCACCCCCTGGAATAACACGGGGTGAGCGAGACAGGCATCCCTTCATCCTCACACAGGCACAGGCACATTTTGGGACACTGGGATCAAAAGGCTGCCAAGCTGCAGAGGTAAATCTGGCTTTTGCTGGGCGTATAACCCTGTGGCTTTTGGTGGAGGATGGAGAAATACAGGGAGGGTTGGAGCAGGAGGTGCAGCGGTGACTAGATGCGACCTGACGAGATCGTGAACAGGCCAGCAACTTTCAGCTCATCCCTGCCCTCCTGGTTTGGCAGCCAGACAGTGTTAGAGACTTTGGCTTGTCAGAGTGGATCTTATAATGTCTCTAAGTTACACTTGTCTCCTGGAAAAGAAATGAATTAAAGAGATTTGCCTTTGCCCTTTTGAAGAATAAAATAAAATAAACCAGCCAAGCCATTTACACTTCATTTTCTCTCCTCGCTTTGAAGCCGGGACGAGCATTTCATGCGTAGAGTTGTTCTGATCCACACGGCGATGTGGGCAATGCCGTTGCTCATGCTTCCCCAGTCTCTCTGATGTTTATGGAAGGAGGCCATCCTGACATCCGTGCGGCAGCCCCGCGCGGCAGCCGGGCCATTGCGTGGGACGAGCCTCCGGCTGCTGAGCAGCTCAAAGGCAAAAACGTTGAGGGTTTTGGCTGTGGCGTTGGGTTTCTCTTGGTTACTAGGAAGACTGATTCTTGCATTAATTTAGTTCTCTCTTTTGAGGATGCTTCAGCAGTACATGTCTAATGAGAATACCTTGCCCACTTAGACTCTGCCGATACACCTTCACCATCCTCATCACTAGCAGGCAGGGGATGAACAAGTCCGTTTCTTGAGGTTCAGTCCAGGCTTATCTTCTCTAGTTCTTTGATTTTTCTTGTCTTTTGAGCACCCAGAGAGTTTATGCAGATAGGTTATATGTAGTAATGTGCTTTAAAGAGGAGGAAGGACCATCCACGCCCCTGACCGGGTCCATCTCATGGGGACTGGGCACCCATTTCTGACGGCTCCCCACTCTGCTGTTTCCCTCCGCTCCTCTCACGGGCAGAGCCAAACCAGGGATAACCCTCAAGCCCCAGTGACTCCAGTGTCCTTTCTCTCTGCACCCATGTCCCATTCACTGGCCTCCCGATGCCCCTTCGCCAACCACAGCTCCATCAGTACAAACATTTGCGTGCTCCGGCACGGCTTTGGGTCCAGGCTTTGGGAGCAGGGGGTGAGATCTGCCTCCCAGCAGGACAAAACGTATCCCTGAAGATGGAGACCCCGGAGCCAAATGTTTCCAGAAACTGTTGTGGTCACTTTTATACACATCCAGGATTTTCTCAAATTATTCAGCAAATGTCTCTGAGACACAGAGACGCTGCCGGTCAGGCACATTCGGTATGATTCAGAGCTTGTCACAAGCATTTTGCACAGCTCTAGCTCTTGGGCTTTAGAGAATGGTTTTAAAGCAGTCCTTTCCCTGAAAAACACTACGGAGGCAGATAGCATGAATTATTATTTATTTTCACTGTGTGGACAGTTGATCAGTGACAGATGTTTCTAATTGCATTAAGCAAGTGGAAATAATGAAAATTAGATAGCAGATTCTCCAGGAATTTACATTTAGATTGAGTTACAATTTGCTATTAAAAAAGCAAATTTAATGTAGACGCATTGGTTCTTCAGCAGAAATGGGAGCCGATTATTTTTAATTATTATTTGATTATTTAAAAATGAGTTGTGTTACTGTACTTAAAAATATTTGACTCAAGGGGACGATTTAATGTGTGCGCTTTATGTCTCCCGAAAAAAGATATGGAAGAATTGAATTGTTCATCAGCAAACATCTCCTCCGCCTCCCCGTCGGGGTCATATTGAAAGACAAATGTAAAACAGAGGCTGCCACAACCCCATCTCACAGCGCTCGTGCAAAATTTGGCCGATGTGGGGATGGCGGTGACCGGATCAGGCTCACCCAAACCGTCTGCGTCCCTGACAAATTGAATTAAGTTGCACCGATGGAAGACAAGCTGCACGCCCCCCCCCTTAGGTACCACGCTACGCTGAGCTTGGCAGGAATTTCAGGTTGATTATCTCCGCGCCGTGCGTTGCGTGTAGCTGATGTCAAGCCAGCCAAGGGAGCAGAGGTGGGTGCGCAGGCTGGAGCGGGACAGGGGGAGCGAGCGGGGCTTCGGCACGCAGAGAGGAGCAGTATCTGCTGCCTCCAAACGACACATATATGACAGTTAATCTCCCAATTCGTGCCAAGAGGAAATGAGCTGTGGTTCAAACCGCTGGAGGTTTTCCTTTTTAGGACCCTCTTGCAGGTTTTTTTAATTTTATCTCCTAGATTTCAAGTTCAGTTTCAGACACAGAAATGTGTGAGTTCCCTGTCAGCAGAGAGGGGATTTATGTGCAGTGCAGATTATTGTATGTCTCTGTTAGGTGCAGAATCCAAGCTGTAATACTTTTTTAACTAACTAGCTGGCTCAGCTTTTAATTTTTTTTTTTTTTTTTTTCCTTTTGCCTAATGAGAGCCTTATCCAGAACTCCTTGAAGTCAGAAAGTCTGTCTATCAGCTTCAGTAGGCTTTGGATCAGATTTCAAATCACTGATTCATTATTAATTACACATCTGGGACTCCCTTTTCAAAGAGTTCATTGTTAAATAAATTCACTTTTAGACATTACAGACTTGGCATTCTCATGCATTTAATAAAAGTCTGGCAAACCAGCAAAAAGCCATAGGCCAACTTCTCTTCTGGTATTGATGGATGAATCTCTACTGAACAGCAGTGGTTTACACTAGAAGGATATAACATATCTCTTTGCTCTCTTATAACTACTTTGTCTGAGACTAAGTCTGTGTTTGAAACTTTTGCCTTTTTTTTTTTTTTTTTTTTGTGATTTCTTCTCGCTTTTTCTTAGTTTTTCCCTACCAGCAAGAGTTCCTTTGTGGATTCAGGCATTGTAGGCTAAATATCTTTGCTATCCATTTTCCTTTCTCTTTGAAGAGACATTGGATCTTCTTCCTAGGACAAACCACAGCCACATCTTCACAGCCTCCTGGAAGAGCAGATGGGCAGGCAAATGTTTTCCTGATCCCTTTAGCAAGTGGAATGGAAAATGTCTTTCTAAAGTTATATGTTTTTTCCTGTAGTCCTCAATAATCTATTTCAAGTCCAGCCATTGAGACATTAAAGAGAGCAAGAAGGTGGTCTGCACGCTCTGTTTACACAGAGGGATAATGTTTGGGGGGGGGGATATGTAGAAATATAGATTTTCCTACTGAAGTCCGTTCAATAGGAGGCTAGGCCCTAGATGAAAAAGCAGGATATATTACAGTGTGATTTAATGGCACAGGGTATTCCCACTTTGCAACCGAAGGTACAAGGACCCGCAACCCCTATTTCCAGTGCTGCAAGCAAGGATCTCCTAAGCTGCGCTCAGCCCATCCCTTGCTTCTGCAGGGCTACTTAGAAACTTTGGGAAGGGGGAATGGGGCACGTCCTTTTTTTCTTCTCCTGATGCCAAATCAGAGTTCAAAATGGCTGAACGGTCCCAGTTAATATCAATGTCCAAAGAGATTGTGGAGATATAGATTCAGAAGACAGCTACCCAGTTTTCAAAGCTTTCACTGAATACACAACTGTTATTTGGAAAGGAAAATCAATACAAACACAGTTCCCACCATTTAAATAATGAAGCTCTGAATGTTTGTCACAGGCAGACATCCACTGAGCTCATGGCATGCTTTCAGTGCAAGGGATAAAGATCACCACACAGTTGTGGAAGGGACTATGGAGGAAGACAGGATTGCAACACTGGGGCACTAGAACCCCTCAGTAGTCAAAGCTAATTCCCCACTGCAAGTCAGATCTCTCTCCTGTTTTATCACCTTCCCTCTGCCCAAATTCACCTTCCTCAGTTTTTCGGAAATCACATTAAATACGATTATTCTCTTCACATATGAAGTGCAGCTCTTCCCAAAACTGCAGCCCTTCAGCATTAGAGATGGTAAAGGCATTTACTCCTTGCAGTAGGAGCAAGTGCTGTGGTGGGTCCCCAGCCATCTGGTAGGACATCAGAAGGGAGAGAGAGACCTGTCACACAGGCAGCATGACCACTGGCCAGTCAGCAGAGATGCCTTCAGTTCCCAGAGGGTCATCATGATCTCCTGCATCATTTTCAGAAGTCTTTGTGCTTCCAGCAGCAGCATCTGCCAGCAGCATGACAAGGCTCTGATCTCCAGGCTGGCTCAGCTTATGAGACTTTGGCTCTGTCACTCGAAGAAATGCACTGGGAACAGTCTCTCTGACCTCCTCGCCTGCACTGCTGCTTTAGGATCTGCTCCTGCCCACCCTTCCCGCTGGGTTTAACGAAAGCAGGAGTCACTCCGATCTCACTTTTTTTGCACCATGCAGTGAGGAGGTGTCTGGGTGAGACACAGAAAGAGGCTTTCTGGATGCTGGCGGAGTCTCCTTCAACTCTTCCTCAGGGAAGAGGAAGGGCTCCAGCATTGCTCGAGGGCAGGCAGCCGCTATCCTGTTCACGGAGGAAGAGTGGCCTCAGCACCAACTGCAGTGGAGGACATCAGTCCCTGGGTCTGCTCGCAGAGAGATGTACTTGGGTACTTGGGTTGGAGGCACTGCAGGTCAGTCCTTAACACAAGGAGAGAGCATTAGCTACAGTGTCGGGTTTGGGTTAACATCACACCAAGGCATCTTCCCATTACTGGCAGTTCTGAGGAACATTTTAGATATTTTGAGGGACAAAGAGTTGTGCTGTTGTTGGGTTAAAGCTGACTGTGCATTTTAGGAGCCTATCTCAGACCCCATAACTCTAGTTGGTTCAGCCTGTGGCTAGCAGCTCCCTGTGCCCTGCCACTGCATGGCCCACTTGGTCTGCTCTTGGCTCCTCAACAGTGTTCCTGAGCAGAAAATGTCCCAAATCCTGTTTCTGGGACACCAAGCCTGTGGGCAGACACATGACATTTCAGTTTAGAAACCAGACCGCCTTTGGAAGTCAGTCCCAGTGCCAAAACCAGTGGGTAAAGAACACTAGGGCCAGTTACAAACCTTGTCCTCAACCTTCATTCTGCAGAAAGATAAAGCTTCCAAGGATTTCCTCTACCTGAAGTGAAAGCTAATGGAAAGAGAAGTGGGTATGACCATTTCTGGCCATTGCCCCTTCCTCCAGGCTTGGAGGCACTCCTGCCTTCAAGTGTGGGAAGCGGTGGAGCTGGCATCAGCATCCCTTCCTAGATCCCTTTCTTCAGCCCACCTTGTGCACTCATTCTGCCCTTCCTTCTTCCTGCGTGACATTACACCAGCCACTGGCCAAGGATCGCTCCTTTTCAGAAGCCAGACTGCCTTTGTTTGCCTTTGTACCCATCCTGCTTAGAAAAATCTTCCTCAATTTTTCCATGAAGTCTCCAAGCTTCTCCTTCCACAGTTCATTACATTTATTGGCTAATTCCACTATCGCCCCAGTACATGGGTCATCACCCACATTTGTATGCATTTACATTTTCCAATTATTTCCTTAGTAGCTGTTTATCACTAACAGTTTTTGCCCTGCCTGAGTTCTCTCCTAATCACTCCGTCTTATTTCTTCTTTATTCTTTCTTTGCGGAAAAAAGATTTTTTGTTTTTTTTTATAAAAGACACTCACTATCTCATCCGGTCATTCATTTCGCCCTCCTCCTTTTTAATGGGTCTGGTTTATCACCAGCACTTCTTTTTACAAATATCAGGGGAAATAAGCCTTTCTTATCTCCCCATTAATTCCTACGGTGAGCAAGTATTATTTTGCTTTCTTTTCTTTCGAGCTGTGGCCAATATCAGTACTCTTCATTGCCTCCCCCTTTATTTATGGGGGTCGCTGTGTGATGATGGTGAGCCTACAGTCAGGAAATGAAGCCCAGCATCCTCATCCCCTTCTCATCCACCAGCGGATTGTGCCTTCAAGGGCATTAGGAGCAGAACTGTGAGGAGGGGGCAGTGGTGGGACCCGTTTGGGCTGCAGGCAGTCCCGGCATGTGCACCAGAACGGTCCAAGTGCTTCAGCCGCACTGAGTTTGAGCATTCCTGGTGTAAGCTCAGAAGGCGTCACAGGAGAAATAACTGAACATCTAGAAATGGAGGCAGGACTTGCCTGTGCCCAGGGTTTCTCCATTGCAACTCAATCTGCCCCATGAAGTGCCCTGTCCCTGTCTCTCCTGTTGACATGGGTGACTGATGGATGTGGTGACTGCCGTAGGGGACTAGCCCAGAGAACTCAGGCAGCTTCCTGGCTGTGTCCCAAGGTATGCTGGACACAGAAACCTTTCCTTCTCAGGGACACACACAGTCAGCTCCGTATATAAGGTCTGAATGTATGGAGTCATTAGGGAAGACTGCAGACAGTACTTCATATGGGAGTTTCTATCCTTTTGTAGATGACAAGTTGCTGACTTTTCAATGGTGCCCAGTAACAGGACAAGGAGTAACGGGCACAGACTGGAACACAGGAAGCTCCATCTCAATATGAGGAAAAACTTCTTCACTTTGAGGGTGACAGAGCACTGGAACAGGCTGCCCAGAGAGGTTGTGCAGTCTCCTTCTCTGGAGATATTCAAAACCCGCCTGGATGCCATCCTGTGCAACCTGCTCTAGGTGATCCTGCTCTAGCAGGGGGGTTGGACTAGATGATCTCCAGAGGTCCTTTCCAACCCCTACCAATCTGTGAATCTGTGATTCTGTGACGTTCTCCATTCCCTGTGAAATACCCATGGTTTTATCACAAGCCTAATCCTTGATTATATTCAGCACCTTCTGCTGGCTCAAGAAGCAAAGACTCCATTGGGGGATCACCAAGCGTGGAGGGGATCCTCTGCTGCAGGACGAGGTGTGTTAGACTCTGTCCCATGGCCCAGGAGAATCACGGGCAGGTCCTAGCCATCACTCTGGTGAACTTGGGGGCCACACTCACGCACAGGAGATTAGAGGCTGGACTGTCATAGGGGATGTAAGTGGAGTAGCACTGATTTATTGTGCCTTGGGAGCTGGACCTAGGCAATGCAATGCATCATTCTTTTATTCGGCTTCAAGGTTAAAGCAGTTTGCTTAGCTATCCCATTTCCTGCGGTCTCTGACCACTCACCTCCCCATAGCGCCTGAGCTTTGCCACCAGGCATTGAGCAATGTAACCAACATCTGGCAAGTGAGGTTCAGCCTCCCTCTCCTGACCTTCCCAGGGGAAGAACTGTCCATCTGATGTGTAGTATTTTCATAACATGCTTTACATTTGAGTGTGTTAAGCCAGAAGCTTCAAACATTGTGGTATGTTCTTAATTTAGCAACTGTATATGTACAGATAATTAAACTGATGAGAAGATCCAGGAAGACCAATATGCTTCAACTCTAAGTTCTTTAGGGAAGGCAATATCTAATATTGCTGTATGTATGGAGAATCTAACAGTGGAGTCAGCTCTCTTGACTACATCCCTAGGTATAAATGCAGATAAAGAAGATGAATGCACAAAACCTTATGTACCCGTTATGCTTCTGAAGGCATCCCCCTTCCCCAGTCTCAGCACATGAGGATGTAGCTCTCGTTGAGTTTAATTAGTTTCTCTGCACTCACAAATGGTGTGTAGGATAAAATAGGAATATCTAATTCTATGCATCAGACCTAGCACTATTATTAATTTTATTTACTTTTATTGCCATTAGATTTGCTAAAATCTGAACTAGCTTATCACGATTCATAAGAAGGTCATGTAGCTTTTGCATATTTATTTTTTTTATAAATTATTTTAATGTGTTTAGAAAATGTGGTACAAAAATAAGCATTCACTTAGCTTATTAAATACTTCAAGCAATGAAGAAGTGACTTTGAGTCAGGATGGAAATAAGCATCCTTATTCAGGAGAGATTTTTAAAAAGCAAATAGAACATAAGAATGCAGCTAAGCTAGTATGTCTTGGGAAATTATTTTTACTTTTCCACATCAGCAATAAGAGATCAAGAGCATTTCCAAGCACCAATTTCTGTAGGCTGGATGAAGGGAGATGGACATTTCTACAGTTGATTTGAAACTGGATGAACTAGAGCGCTTCAGAGGTTTACAGTTCAAAAGATAAATGGATTGTGTGAGCTGTCCAATTTCATTATGTGCCCTAGCCAAACTCTTTCTTTAATGTTTGATAGAATTATGATCAAATATTTCAAAATAAAAATGCTGACCTCTGTAGAAATTGTTGTTGACCTTGTCAAGGTAGTTTTAATGCTTAAAAAGAATACCAGCAATCTCTCAGTGATATAAAACTTCAACAGATGCTACCAAATCAAAATGTATATAGAAGGCAGCTGGTTATTCACACTGGCCGAGCTCTTATCAAACCCTGTTGTCGGCTGAGTGTGAAATGGATTCCTGCCACAGAAAGTTGGCTCTGAAGCTCGCTTCATGTTCAAACTTTGATTTGCCACATGTGATACGGTCGGATGATTTGAAACCCAATTGACTTTCTTGCAGCAGTTGACTACCCTTTTTCAAAACTGTACAGATCTCCAGAAACTGAAAGGCAAGTACACATAAGACCCAAAATATTTTAAGCTAAACATTTACAATACAGATTAACTGCATAAATTTGTCATGTTGGAAGTGTTTTCTTAAACTAGGCCATATAACTTTCAACCCAGCGTGCTGCAAAGAACGCCATATCCCTGTCTTTTTCCCTTTGCGTTAAGACAAGGGCTTGAACCAAAGCCCTGTACACAAACCCTCTTAACTCCCCAGCATGTACAATTTGCATCTTGAGCTGCTTCAGTTTGTATTAATTTAGCACCAGTTGGAGAGCTCCATCTAATCTGGTCTCTGTATCCATCACTGCTGTGTGTTACGTGCAAAGGAACGTGAAAAATCCTCCGCAGACTCCAGTTCTGTGAGAAAAGCATGAGATATGATTAGTCTCACTAATATCTTTGCTTGCTTAAATTGATAACAAATAACTGCAATGAAATCCAAAATTCAGCCAGTGTCTCTGTTGGTATCTCTGTTGCAGGGGCAGCTTCCACAGGGTAAACGCCTTTGTGTTGCACAAAGAGACTTTTTTGACTCTTTGCAAAGATGAGAGACAGAAGAATTTACCTGGCTACTCAGGCTTCTTCCAGGCCACTTGCAGATATCAGGGTGTAGGAGCATGCTAAGAGGACAGTTACACAAAGCAGAAAACTTGTAACCCAAGTAACAAAGGTGTTACGCCAATTTAACTCAGAAGGTCGTCACATCCCTTGTTCAGCAGTGTTCCTTCCCCACACCTGAGACAAGTTAGAGGAAAGAAACAACAGCTTGAGCTTCTCTTGTATTGGGGGAGTCCACATCTAGCACACAGCTCTGTTGCTTGGCCAGGTTGCAGTGTCCTTCACCGTGGGACCAAACCCAGGGGAGGGGACAAAGCCTCGTGCTCTGACCGTTGGGTCAAGACGGCATTGCGTGGGGCTGGCTGTGCCTGCAGTTAGGTGACGGGCAGAAAGGATGGGACATGCCATGCACATCAGAGCTGTGTCTTGTGCCCTGAGCAAAATGTTGCTACAGAACCTGCTACCCCATGAGCTAATTCTTCTAGAATTCTTTAGGAATATGTGGAATCTGGGTTTGTTTACCTGACTCTGACTACTGATGGCCAATTTGGGACCATCCTTTCTCTGACTTGGCTCATAGGGGAGGAAAAGCAATAATTTTGTCTATATTAGTAGAAGAAACAAGTCAGAAGTTGCTCACTGGCTCATGGGATCTGCTGGCATCCAGTTGGCTAAACTCTTTTCCCCTTGAATGAGGTGGACAGATCCATAATGGCATCTAGAAGTGGTTCCTGGCCCAAGCTATCCCCCAAATGGTGCTCAGGCATGGTCTAGGAGAACATCAGCTGGCACAGGCCAGCACTGTGCAAATGGTGCTGCAGTCTGGAGATCAGTCAAGTCCATGGTGTGGCCTTCTTCAGGTTACTAGTACTGACATAGTACTAGTACATACTGACATGCTGCTAAATCATGGGAAGCCAAGTGCCAAATATGACCGGTCCTGGTCATCTGGAGATTAGGTGAACTGGGAGATGCTTAAGTAAGTCACTGTGACCTTGAAAATAGTATCTTGCTTTGAAGCACAGACGGTTCTGTCTTCTGCTTATGTGAAACCGATGGTCTTCAACCAAGTCAAAGTCCTCCAGTGTGCTGGTATCTTCCTTCTGCTCTGCTGATCTATTGTCCATACTCTTCTCATTTATACATGGAAATCCCATAGATGTTTCATGCAGATGGGAAGCTATTGAATAGATCATTAATAGGTTCAAGACGTTGAGAATGATTTGAAGGGCTAGTGAATCTAGCCATCATAGCTAGGAGTGGTTTTTCTTCTGCTCTGTGGGAACTGAATTTGCTTGAAAGTCGATTGTTTGGGTGAACGTAAGTGGGTACCTTTTTCGTATCAGTCTTTCTGAGTTTGCGCCTCATAAATTTGCTCTAAATTTCCTCAAACAAAATCTCGGTCAAAACTGTCAAATTTGGGATGGATTTTCATTAAAGCCATACTAATCTACAGAATGCAGCTCCTGACAATACTATAAAACCTCCCAGAGTAGTCTCCTGAAAACATAGTATTTGCTAGAATAAACATAGCAAAGCGAGCAGCCAGCCAGGCTTGTCTTCAGGAGTGTCTTGTAAAGGACAAAACAGATTTGATGTTATGATAGGTTTTGGGAGAAACCCAAAGAAAGATAATAGAGGAAGGATCTGTTCCCTCCAACCATCCAAAAACAAACCTAGAAAGTTTAAATAAAATATAATAAAAGTTGTATGCGCAATTTGATTCGGGGCAACTTTTTAACTTATTTCGGTGATGTTTTCATGGCTGATTAGCTGAGCTGGCAGTGACCTTGGCAGTGCTACAAAAGCAATTTTTACATCAGTTAGCATAAGGAATTCCACACTTTCTATCAAATCTCTCCTAAAAAGATGCCTGCTTGCCCTTGCAATCTGGGTTTGCTTCTGTGGTTGGCCAGATCTTCTCACTCAGTTCACGCTCCTGGGCACTATTCAGTTGGAGAGGACTCAAGGGTGGCTGCACATGAGGTTACCCTGCACAACCTCCGTTATTGCCCAGAACGATTACCCAGGGGGAACGTCAGGATTTTGACCACTTGCCTTTGATTCTCAGGGCTCTGGAAATCCCGTGCAAAGGGCAGCTTGTGCATGCACAGATCAGCACTCTGGCATACGGGAGGTACACTGCGGGCAGCAGACCTGGCACAGATGCTCTTTGTAGTTGGTGTGCATCTAGCCAGCACATCCAGACTGCACAGCGCAGAGGTGCAGACTTCTGGGCGATCCCAGGCAGAAATACCTTAGTCTGCTGTTCCTGCTGGTACCCCAAGCAGCAGCAGCAGCCCAGGACATCAGTCTGAATGCCAGACACAGCATCCTCTTCCTCTCCCCAGTCCTGCAGAAGACAGCGATGTAGATTCCCACATGAGATGTCGTGATCTAAGCAGCCACCAAATCTCCTTGTGCTTCAGGTCTATGGATAAAAAAACCACATGTCCACAAAGTGGAGGCCAGCCACAAAATTCATCTTATCCTTTTTCCATCCTCAGTGCATCAGCCAGCTCTCTCAGCTGTACGTGGGGACATTAGCTGCTTCCAGCAGAGACAGAGAGGAGAGGGAGCAGGCAGAAGGCTAAGGGAAGAAAGAGGGAAGCACTGAGGCTTTTGTCATGCATGATAGAGAGGTCTGAGCGTGGAGCGGGGATGACGGGCAGATTTCCCATCCCGGCACCAGTAGCAGCTGGCCGGTCCTTTTGGATGCAGTCACCTGAAAACACTGTTGGAGTCACTGGACGATACAGAAGACAAGAGAGATGAATGGGGTCAGCGGGCACCGATGCAGACCCCATCTGAATAGGGGAAGCGTTCAGCTGCCTCTGTGTCGGGCAAGAAGGGGAGGAGGGATGCTACAGCCCCAAAAGTGTCTTTTTCCTGCCACCAACTGCTTCTCATTTTGGCTTTGACATGAATTTGCCATGCAGACATGCTCTCTGCCTTCTCTGACTACAACAATATTTAAGCAGATTCTCATTGCTAATATGTAGGGGAATTACAGAGTGTCAGCAGTGGCTTCTGACTTAAGATACTGAGTGTCAGGTATTAACTGAACCCAGAAATGCAGCTGTCTCTGAATATTTCTAAAGGAACTTGTCAGTGGGGTGTTTCTAATCCTTTTACCAAACAGACTTTTTTTAAAAACTTGAGAATTTTTGTCTTTGTCTCTCTGACCCTAATAAATCTTAATTCCCACAACCTGCGGGTGTTGACTTTCCAAGAAAAACATCAATGGCACTTTGTCACCCCCCTCCAGGTTCCCAAGGAGGCTGCTGGAGGCAAGTTGTCTCATTTTCCTATGTAAACGAAGAAAAGAGATTTTAGAGCCAACCGCTGACTCTGGGAAAGAGGTGCTGTGTGTGTCAGTGCCAGCCACACTCACACCGCCGGTCCCCAGCGCTGACGGAGTTCAGCTGTTTCATGAAAAAAACTAAGGCGTTCCTTCACCAGGCATCTTGCATTTCAATGAACAATTTTTCACCCAACTACATCCCAGCCTGCTTTATGTGCATTCCACATATTGACAGAGTAAGGCAGAGCTGAGGAATGGTGAATCTATCCCATAAGGGGAATTGCAAAGCCAAAACCCCTCATGCCCCGAGCCTTCAGCCTGAGCAGTTTTGTACAATGTTATTACGCTGTATTCAGACAAGATGATGGCTGGAAGGGTCGTTATTTGGTATTTACATAACATTGCTATGGAGTGGCTTTGGATTTTTCTTTTCTTTGAAGGGCGTAAAATGGGTTAAACAACCAGGTGACAGAGCTGCTGGCAGAGCCAATTTGACAAGAAGAGAATTGCGAGTGAGTGACAGTTCAATGGCCCCTGGATGAGAGATTTTGGTGTTTCATGCACAAGGAAGCAGGGGCGGGAGGGAGTTATGGTCCGTAACTATCATAGGGTAATGTACTGCCTAATGCATACGGGTATACGCGTGCTGCTGGCCTTCAGCAGATAAGGCTGCTGGCCACTGAATAACCAACGCCTTGAGAAACAGAGTGGGAACACAAAGGGTCTATACGGGCATCTTTACTGCCCTTATTGCTGTGGTGTTGGAGCATAGTTTGGTGGCTGGTTTTAGCAGATAATCTAATTCAGCGAGGGCACCTGGACTTTGCTTCATTAGCAAATGACGATAGTTGGTGGAGGGGAAGAATTGTGTGCAAATCACCGTTTTGCACTTTTATGTCCTCCTGATTGCACTGCCCAAGGCTCGAGACAGGTGGAAGCCGCTGCTGGCTAATGAAGAAGCGTTGTACCCTGCCTGGCACTACCACGCTGGGCACAGCCAAGGCAGGAATTACTCTGTATTCATGCAAACCGCCCCTTTTTCCACCTCACCTCTCCCGCTGATGGGCTGGCCGTATCGCACACTGCCCCCAGCCTACCTTTCATCTCAAGCCACCAAAGAGATGTTTTTCAAATATCCAGCCTTTGAACGTTTTGCAAAATTGGACCGAGCCAGCAAGATTTGGGAGGCTGGTTTGAACTAGACACACTTCACAGTCCATCCTGCAGAAACCAAACCTGCCTGGGAACTCACCGGACAGCATCTCCCTGTCTGCGCTCATAAATAAAACAGGTCGTGGCTCTCTGGCTGGGCTGGAAGCCACTTGGCACAGCCCAGCTTGTGTTCCTGGGGGTAAACTCCCTCTCTCCCCCAAGCAAGGTGACATCCTGGGGACTGTGTCTGGTCTGGGCTACGCCCTGGTGTCTTTGGCTTGGAGGGTGCCAATGGACCAGCCTGCACCAGTACGTGCTCACAGTTATACAGCAACGACTCAAGACAGCCCTGGAGCCTGTGCCTGACCACAGCTGGGTTATCAGCACAAAATTAGTGCAGGCTGAGCACCGGTACTGCAAACGGTCTTTAGCATTGGACCACTTGGCGTAGTAGTGTCTCATCTCTATAGTCTCGTGATATATCTTGCTGCAAGTCCCTCCAGCAAGGAGGCAGTGGGTGGTAGTGGTCTTTTTAATCTAATGAAACGAGGCATTACTAAATGTGATCTAGTTACCTGGTTCCCACAGTTCAGTGTGTCTCTGTGCTGGATGGATTTGGGCGGTGCGCACCTGTCCATATGTTGAAACTATGCATTTCCCAGAAACCTTCTGCCACGAAGAATTAGGGAAAAGCTATGAAATGGGGGAGGGGGAATAGATAGGCTTGTTTGACAGTTAATAAAACAATAAAATATACTTTGTGTGTTTCGGCATTTCTAGGGACGTACCAGCAGCTGCTAATACCATGTCATCTGTTTTTTATTCATGGCACTGCTGGACTGTGGATAGATAATCTCTCTCTATAACTCACTCATTTCTAAGTGTAATGGGAAGCTGTCACTGAGAAACACGCTTCTCTGCCAAAAGTGGGCAGCCTGTCTTTCCACTGGGGAAACACATGACTCTGGAGTTCCTCTGGCTGCTCAAATCCCAGTAACATTGTCTTTTAATTATATTGAATATTTAATACTAGAATGCTTGTGTTTCTGCCATATTTTCCATGATGACTGACAGAATGATCTGCTAAAGCTACAGAGAAATCCTTGCACTTCTCTGATTTTGCTGGTTGAGATAGGCGGATGTTTACTTCTCAGGCCCTGAGCCAGCTGAGGCACCCGTGGCTTGGTGAGATGAGCTCCCAGTCGCATCCATGGTGGTACTTGGGCTACCTGGTTTGCAGCCCCCACGGTCAGCCTCCTCGAGTGGCAGCACTGCCCTCTCAGGGCAGGATTTGGCCCGAGTCAGGTTAGATATTTACAGTGTTGATCCTCAGCTGAGTCGATCACCAAGCCCTCTTGGAGAGAAAAACGTATTTGTAGGACTTTAACCTGTTTTAGGATGCGATGAGTTTCCCCTAGAAGCTTCCCCCAGGCTACAAGGAGATTCTTCTCCCCAGAAGCCTTCTTCATCCTCCTCCCATCCTGTGGCCAACACATGCTCGTAATGCAGCAGTATCATCACTAAACCCGTGTGACAATGACCATGCCTAGTGTGAGGAGGCACCAGAATGGGTTTTGCATGTCACCTTGTGTAACAAAGCCTTGCTCTGCATCCCCTGCATCTCAGCTCCTCCTTTTCCTCTCTCCGGTGCTGGAAGGTCTCCTGTGAGCAGATCCCAGACTGCTCCCGCAGTGGGTCCAGCAGCCCATGTTGGTGGGGTCACACTAATGAGAACTCATCCAATAAATACATGAAAGAGCTGTGACACTCAGGGCTTTTTGACATTGAATCAGTATGACCCATCCCTCGTGCAGCCTCCATCTCCACTTCCCAAGGCACTCTCAGAGCTGCCCTTCCCCACCCCACTTGCCTTTAGTGCTTGCTGTGCTCTGCCATTATTCAGGGAATTTGCCTTCACGTCTAATTGGGAAGAGACACCTGTACAGAGTGGACCTCTATATAGTGTCCCTGTACAGAGATAAGCACAGTGCATGGAAGAGGGACTCATCCCCTGTGGTTAATTTGTCAGTGCTGAATGCTCCTTAAAATAGAGCCAGGGAGATAGAGCCTGGGCATTGCATGCACTGAAGTCATCTTGGTGTGGTTCTCTCCAGCACAGACTGTGCCTGCAGCCCAGGGTATGGGAGACTCTTCTTTAAGCTCGGGGAAATTCAGGTCGGCAGCGCTGGGAGCGTCAGCCAGCTGAGATCCCATACTTGCACCTTTGGTGCCTTTGCAGAGGCTTTCTTGGTGTAGGTTCAAATCACAGAGCTGCTAATGAGGCTTGGTTCTTTCCCTGCCACCTCCCAAAACCACTAATAAAGCTCTAAAAGTCATTATTTGAACAAACTTAAGTTGTTTCAGAGAATGAGTTCACTGCTTCAAGGCTGCAGGAGCTGAGGTTGCAGAAGAGCCCCAGCCATGTGTTCGCTGCGCTCCTCGCTGCTGAGGCAGAAGCGATTTGCGGTTGCAGAACATTACCCAGTATTTCAGATAAACCTCTCAGGCATGGCCCAGGGCACAGTGAAGAGTGTCTGGGTCATTCTGCTAATAAGGAGGCAGCCCCTAATGACTTTATGCTCTCCTTCCTCTCCAAGAAAGGAGAAGCATCAAGTCAGGTTTGACTTCACAGAAGAGTTGCCCACCCTACAGATGACCAGGAATCCCGTGGATGATGCATTGATACCGTCATGCCGATCCATTGACACAGTATTGAGGTACCAAGCTTTGTGGAAAGTTCCCTGATGTTTGCAAGTCCAGAGAGCCCAGGCTGCAAAGTGTTACCTGTCCCAGGCTGGAACAGGAATTGGGGGGTACAGGTAGGAGTCCAGCACTGTGAAAACATGGGGCTTACTCCTGTGCAGAAAAGCTTCAGGGACAGTGTCTTTGGCTACGAAATGTCTGGTGTGTGTGCCAGAGACTCCACTACATGGGACTATGGGTCCCTCAGCCCTTCCTCCTGGCAGGGGGAGAGCCCTCACCACGAGCAGGCTCTTCTCCCCCTGCGCCACAGCTCTGGTGTGCTGGGACCACAACCAGGGCCCTGCTGATTTCTCTAGTAAAAATAACATTTCTCTAGTAAAAATACTAGATGAAGGTCCTGGGCCCACTTTCTGTTGATTTCCCTGCTCTCAGAGACCAGTACTCATCTTCTTCAGTGTGTCTGTGACGGAAGTTTTATTAATGCAAAATGAATATCCCTCTGGAAAATGAAGTCCAGAAATTAATAATGAATTAAAACAACTTGCCACAGGCATCGCTAATGAGCTCTTTGTCTGCATGGCTCACATGAAAGAAGGTCATTGCTCAGCCGTTCCCATCGCGAACAGCAAGCAGATTAACCGTTAACTTTGAGCGCGTGGGTCTCTCCTGAGACAGCGGGACGGGCTGCAGCTCGGCTGGTGCTCAGCAGGGTTTTCCCGCCCTTATCCTTGCTCTGCAGGTTTGTCTTGTGGAGTCTTTGCTACCACCTTCCTCCTCTCCCCTCCGAAGACTCAGGTTGCCCATCTGTGTTGGGAGAACACCGGACTCGTCCCACTGGAAAGGACAATAACCTTGCAGAGCTTAGGAGGAGAGCGGAAAGTAATCTTGGAGAGGACTAGCAGGGCTTAACTTCACCGCCGTAAGCCTCTTCGGGGACACTGGCCCAGTAACTAACTTGGCACCGCTCCAGTGCTGGGTCTGCATCTATTGTTCTTTTCCCTTATCCTGCAAGGCAAAGGGTTATCTTCCCTTATCTGCTACCGAAGGCTTTGGAGGAGGCTCCAGGCAAGGGCAGTGGAGATCATGCCCCTGCTGAGCCCCAGGGACAGGAGGGGGGCTGTGCTGGGAGAGGAGCAGCCACCACCAGGCAGTAGAGAAGGGAAGGCTGTCACACCATCCTGACCACCTCTCCGTGGCTTTTTCAGCAGCCAGGTCTCGCTCAGCAGAGATAAGGAGGCAACATGTTGCATTTACCCATTTTGCCTGGGGAAGGTGGCAGAAGGCAGGTCCTTTCAGGTGCTGCTCCTCCCTCGATGCCCGGGGCTGGATGCAGCAGTGCATGGGACAAGGGACGCTGGGCATCACTTCCCTATGATGTGGCTGGGCATCAGAAGAGGGTTTTACCTCTCATCCAGTGACCCTTGTGACAGTGCTGGCTGGCTGAAGCCAAGGGACCCATCTTCCCTTCCCCATGTCCACAGGCAGCTATTTATTGCTCTGTTGTGCTTTCTTGCAAAACACGAAAGCTCAGTCTTCAAGTGCTTATCCCAGGCTGTGTTTGAGGTGTGCTTTTTTGCTACCCTTCCCCACCCTTGCCCTCTCAGGCAGGACACCCAGCAAGGCTGGCTGATGTCTTGCTTCCTTGCTTGGCAGCACAATTGCCCATTTATCAAATAACTGAGTCACCCCAGAGCACTGGGAGCCTGGCAGCGCCGGCCACGCAGCGCCGCACCTGTAATGCACACTGACATGGGGGTGCCCAGGTTCACCTCCACCAACTGCCCCCACCAGTGGCCCTGGCCACAGAGGGGTCAGTCCTGCCCTCCCCTACCCCCTTCACTGGCCATGCATCCCCACCACTCCTCTCGTGGTCGCCCTGGGCTGAGGAGAAATCCCTTTCTGGTGCACAGAGAGTTTGGCCCGATTGGGAGAGAAAGGAGCAGGGAGGCTTGGGCAGGAGTGGGGGAAAAGCCAGACTTAGGCTCTTAAACTGCACACTGACATCGGCACAAAACTCCCTTCCTCTCTCTCCTTCACAAGTTTGTGTGTTTGTTGTTAAACTGAAAACTCATCCAGTGCCCCCATTAAATACGTGGGCAGAGCTTACGTATCTCTGAATTCACATGGCAGTCTCACCATCTTCTTCATCACCGTATCTGGGTACCTCATACGCCAGGCTGTAGCTCGTCCGTAAAAAGCTCTGGCAAAGGGAGACAGGGATGCTGGGAATGTCCATCTCACCCAGCACAATGCCAGGAGAGAAGCATCTGAGGGGTCCCCAAAGAGACTGGTGTAGCTGGTGTGCTCTTTGCTTGTGTTCCTGAAGGGACTCAAGGGGTCAAAGGACCCACATCTGGTCTGCGCAGCTCCGAGTGCTGTTCAGGACCTGGTTCAGGAGTCTGGGAAAGGCAATGCAGCAGGCAGCATAGACACAGCAGAGACTCCAACAGCTGTGCCTGAGAAGTCTGACTTGGGAATTAAAACGAAGCTTGTTGCATCCCACCTATTTGTTACCTGCCAGGCTGTTCTTCCTACACAGCAACTTATCTCGTATTCGGAGACTGCTTTAAGCTAGTGCTGCGTTTAGGCACGGCTATTGCTTCTTTCCTTGCTGGCATGACCTGGAAACCACCCTTGCATATGGGAGCAGTATGGATGTTGCTGGTAACTGCATTAGGATGTAGCAGGCATCCCAAGGATCCTCCCGGGTGGAGGACGGTGTAACACTCACATGAATGCCAGAGAAGTATTTCAGGCTTGGCTCAGCTGTGTCAGGTACTAGGACAGTGCTGGCTTTAGGGACATTTTTAGAGAGAGGTTGAGAGTCTTATGAATCTACTTGGAAATTAAGTACAAATCAAGTCTTTTTTAAATACAAGCTGTGTTTGTATTTACAAGACAGGACAGTCAATTAGGACAGCAGGGTTCTCAGGTCCCCACCACCCATTTTCTGCACAGCATCATCATTTCATCTCCATTTAACAACAGGTTCACGCCAGGGGTAATTCTGACTCAGCTGCTTGGCAGACTCGTTGGGGCAATCAAGCCTCCAGACAGCTTTATTCTCACTGAGGCTTGCAGCACAGACATTTGTAGACCAAATCCTTATGAGCAGTCACCAGGGAACACTGTTGGGATCTCTGACCCAGGTGCTGCTGTAACCATTGCAGCTCTGGGATCTGGGGCTATTCCTGTGGGATCACAGGCTGCATCTACCTGGATCCTTTGTACCCCTGTTTCCTACCAGTGACAGTCAGGACAAGAGCACTGCTACGGCCAAGGCTTCAGTAGCCCAGTAGGAAACACAGGAGCTTAGCAGAGCTGGTGGAAATTCATACAGGGAGAAGGAAGCATTAGACTTAAACGTCAAATAAGGTTTTGCAGAAAAGGCAGAATTGCCCCATGATAGTAATGGGGCAGTAACAAATAGTCCTCTGTTTGGGGTGAACAGCTTCTCAGAGCTTGGCTTTTACACTCTTACAAAGGGTATTTTGAAAGTGTGTGTCACTTTCCTCTCTTTCCTTCCAAGTGCCTAAATATGAGGACACATCCTTACCCCTAAAGGACAAGCAATACTGAATGGGAAACTATTTTGTTCTGTCATTTACTTCTCATTTGGTCCTGTCACATCCTATCTTTTGGCACTATGTATTTTCTCAGTGTTATGAGCATATATCTCTGCTGTGTGTGTGAGAGTGGGTGTCTGAAATGTGTTTGCAAAGGTCCTTGATAAAAAGCTTTAACAACTGAAATGATCAGAGAGGCATGAGTGAGCTGGTCGTGGTAGATCTGAACACTGGCAGGCAGCAGGTCATCTGTCTGCAGAGACATTAAGCACTGACGAGGTCAGAATTGCCAGGTTTTTAGTATTTACCTCAGAGGGAAACTACTGCTCATGCCAAGAAGCTGATGTTGCTTGTAGATTTAGCTTGAACACCAGAGGGAACACAAAAGCAACAGCAGTGGAGTACCTTCAAGGATAGCGTTTCCCTCCAGAAGCACAGTGCAGATATATCCAAGTTGTCCTCATTAATCACTTTCTTTTGTTCTTGTTTTCCAGCCAAAGCTTTTGGCCAAGGAGTTGCTTGACTTGGTGGCATCTCATTTCAACCTGAAGGAGAAGGAGTACTTTGGAATCGCATTCACAGATGAAACGTAAGTGCGAGAAATCGAAGACCTAAGAGACAACTCTTAGATCACAGGAAATCTCGGTGTTTTTTTCCTAAGCAAAACAACCAGCGTAGAAGACCTGTGTACCCCAAGGTCCTATACCAAGGTCTGGACCTCACATGGGAGTCTGTCCTGCACCGCCTCTTCTTCAGAGGGCTGGTGGCCTCTCACAGCAAGTTAAGCGTTGCCAGAGGTGTACAGAGGCAGTAACAATCCCTTCCTAATCCCGTGTTCAAAGAGTTGGTGTCATTTGGCATTGGTAAAAGGTTAGCTTAAACTCTCATGGGCTTAAGATCCACTCGCTGCTTTGAAATTATTAACAGATTGGCTGGAACTGTTCAATTAAAGTGTTAATCAGTTTCTTCGCTCAAGCAGGCTTAAAAGTAATGCTAAAATATTTCAAGGAAAGAAAAAAAAACCCAACCAACCCTCACAAAATTACTCTATTATTTCTGATGTTTTAGATCCCAGATTAGAGTTTCTTAAGAAAGAGAAAGAAGAAAGTGTCAGAAAGGAAGGGATTTCCAAATTTAATGTGAATGAAAAGCATTTTTAAATATAAAATTTCCATTGTGGAAAGGATTTGACCTTACCAGGAGTCACACAACAGCCTTATGGCTGAGCTAAACCAAAGGATGGGACCCTGACATTGCAGTTACCTCAGGCAATGATGTTGGTTGTTTGCCTTGAAGCCCAGCTCCCAGAGTCCTAGTCTTACCACAAAATTTGAAGTTTTGTCTCAAGACAGGTCATTTCTACCCCCTGTTTAAAATGCAAATATAAAGTTAGCACTGGGGAAACATTAAAGGTCTGCCAAATGCTATGATTAGTCCTACACTGTGACCTCTCAGTGCTACTGCACAGTCCCTGCTACTTTTTTCTGGCTGCCTGTTTTCTCTCTGTAGTTTGACTGTCCTGGGCATATGGACTGTGTCTTGTGTGCACGCCCACCGTACTCCACCTCGGTATGCAATAGGGTTTTTTTTGTATATTAATCAGGAAGAAGCTTCCTGCACCTATATTGTTTGAAAAAAACCCAAGATTTTCAAGCCAGTGCTGTGTTCCCAGAACAGCTGAGTCAGTGGTACTGCTGTCATGAGCCAGCTCTGCTCTCCTGCTGAAGTGGCAGCAAAATGTAAAGTATCTGCTGGAATAATGATTTGGGATCAGGTAATCAGAGGCTGCTGGATAATTGTACAACCATATGCACATTCAACTCAGCAGCAGTCACCCTCTAGAGCCAGGTCCTTTGTCAAGCACGTGCTTTGGGCAGCCTGAGGCCATCTCAGGACACAGTTTCCAGGGTGGAGGGATGCTCAACATCAGGCACATGCAGAAGCAGGACCCAAATCAGAGGAGAGCCCAGAATCCATTCCATCTCACTGACATGAGCAGCTCAGCCCTGTAGGAGATCTCCAACCCAACCCAAATTAATGAGACTGGTCCTCAAAGAAGGAGCAGTAGGAGGCACTGGCAACTTATAAAGCAGGAGGAGGAAGTTACTCTTCACCAGGGTGTTATTTCTTATTGGAGAGAGCAAGTTACTCAGCAGGTGCTGCCTGAGGGGTGCAGGAAAGCCATGCAGGGAAGCCAAAGCAGACTGAGATGAAAATCTTCCCTTAACAGTCCTAACAGCACAGGTTAAAAACAAGAAACACATGTCAGACTGCAACCAGATAGCAGCTGAGCAAGTCCCAGCTCTCAGCTCAGCTGAGTGGGCACAGGGCTCCCCTGGGAGAGCAAGGGAAGCTAACGAGGAAGTGTCAGCAATTAGATAGAGCCCAGCCTCTCCTGGGGCTTCCAGGTTTAACACGGAGCGGCATGAGCAAAGATCTGGGTTAGCGATGGGAGGAAGCGCAAGAGGCTGACAGAGGCTGTCGAGGCCGTGCTCAAAGACGCGCAGCGGATGCAGAGGGATGCACACTGTCTAGACGGGATTTCACAGGGTGAGGTGATGGCGTCCACTCACTTGGTCACCTTCTTGACCTGTGGTGAACATGGAACAGGGTGTATTTTAGCAGGAGCTCAGCCAACCCAGATGAAAGATTTTGGGAAACTTTTATTAAATCTAGTAAACACGACCCAGCAACATGCCAGTGAGTCCCAGCCGATAGGAAGCTTGGTCTGCAGCCCTTCTGCTGTCCCATAGTGAGTCTGACCCTTGCACTGAGGCTTCTTCAATACTGTGAAAACAACCTTGACCAAAAAAATATATGTATAATATTTCATCCTCAGTTGTAAAAAGCTCTGAATAGAGTTGGCACGAACAGTAATTGTTTTATGTGACTGAACACAGCCAAGAAAATATACCTGGGGAGTTGGATTGGATCTCGGAAATAGATGTTCCCTGTCATCTTCAGAAAATAAACTGGGGTCTCTGTACCACAAATCTTAACCTGCAATGTGAAATGAAATTTTAAAAAAAAAATAAATCTTCTCATCAAAAAGTAGGAAAAACAGTCTCTTAGTGTGTGTTTGCAGAGCACCTAACACAACCCTGTAGCTGATACAGACCAGGCACACAAAAAGAAATGCTTTAATTCTGTGACGCAAGGCCTCAGGGATTTCCTTCTCTTCACTCTTCACTGAGTTTCTATGTGCCTTACTTGAAGGGAACTCATAACCAGCTAAAACAGAACAAGCCCGGTTCATAAATGTAGTCTGGGGTTGGCTAAATTGCAAGTTTAGAAAGAAGAAAAGCCACTAAAGTATTAAATCAATTCTTCTATTTACGAGTAAAAGCTCTATGAGAGTAATTTATTTAGAAATGATTTAGACTGGGGATTTCCATTCATTAGTTGTGCTCTATCATGACAACCTGAGAAGAAAATCAATAGGAACAACCTTTGCGTTGGCGACTTAATAGTTTCTTGTGATAATATAGGGTCATTACTGCATTCAGCGTGAGTAAAATTAGATTGTCAGACTATTACGGAGGAGAAAATAACGCCTCCTATTTTAATGATCATAGGAACGCTTTATGGCGTGAGCCATTAACTGCGGGAGAGCACAGGTCAAAAGGGTGTCCCTGTACAGCACGTAGGGCCAAGCTTCACGTGAGGCCAGAAGAGCGATATGCTGGTTGATTAACAGTGAAAAAGAATGGAGAAAGGGCTTTTTTATTTAGTTCAGCTGAGGATGAATCTCCACTAACCACCCTTTCTCTTGGCATCAGCTTTTCCAGCATTCACTGAGATCAAGCGGTCAGGATTACCCTTCTGTTGGCTGCAGACGCCCTGTCTGGGCCACAGGCAGGTTTTCCACGTCCTTTACTTGTCCTTAGGCATGAGTCACCTGCTCCATGGAGAACTACCACCTTTTGCATCCCACAGCTCCCCCCTCTCCATGGGTCCAACCAAAAGCTGACCCAAACCCTTTTGCTGATGCCTGTCCTCCCTCGCCAGAGCAGAACTTGCAGAGCAGCTTCTTCAGCTAGGTAATGTATAGGATAAAATCTGCAAAGGATTCAGGCCCCCATTATTTGTGTTACACTTGCGCTAGAGACTGTACTAACATGATACGGTAACGGCAGAGAGTGCCATTGCTCAGCCCAGGATCCTATGGCCAGGGGCATGGCAAGGGAAGAGTAGAAGAGGGAGAGCAGGCTACCACTCTTCCCTGGAATATTCTCTCACCTCCAGGAATTGGAGGGAAACCTATTTCCACCCTGCAGAGCCAAAGCAAGGCACCAGATGTCCCATGTCCTGATTGAACAGCCAGTCCAAAGGAGGGTGCAGCTCTCAGAGTAATGTCCTGCTCTGGTGTTAGACCAGCTCCTTTGTCACCATGTCCACTGTTTTGCAAAATCTGTACAGCTGAATTCATATAGCTCCTTGGGCTTTGCAGCCCCTTCGAAAATATTTCTGCTGAAGGATTAAGACCTTAAACAAGAAAATCTGTGAGCTTAAAGGGTTTTTTAGTTTCTGCAGTGATTGATGGAAATGTAAAATAGCTTATATGGTTTTTATTATGTGACCTAGTCTTTCTCAATGTCCATTCAATTCAACATGAGTTTGACACTGAAGGGGCGTGAGTTGGTTTATTGGTCCAAATACCTTTATAACACAAATCAATGTGGATTCACTTTTCAGAAAACTGGACACTAACCAGTAAAACTGTATAAACAGAACCACCTGGAGGCAAAGTACTCATTGATGTACCACTCTTTACTGAAAGCCCTGATAAAAGAAAACAGAACTACTGCACACAATTGACAATATGAACCCTGGGCACCCAAATCCATACTCAGTCCGTAACTAAATGGATCCGGTTTCTTTTTCTAAAAGCGATTATGTATTTGTTATTGACACACCAGTTTAACTGCCAACATGAGTACAACCAACAGAGAAAAATGATCTGGCTTCCAATATTCAACCTCCCTATAGGTCACCCAAAACTGTTTGCACAATTATTTGCAAATACACTGATATAAATATCCAAAGGAGCAAATAAATAGTGATAATGAAACAAAAGAGAGTTTGTGTCTCTAAATTGAACCGTGAAGAAAATCCAGCTAGACATAGGCATGTGTGAATGGGATCCCAGTGCAAGCTGCCTAAATTGGTCCATGAAAACTGTCAGGATTACTACATGCCGAGGGTTATATGCCCATACTTTTCCCTGTCTTACATGGGATTGTGCTCCATGAATAGTTCTGCTGAAGACAGCAAGACAGCTTCCAGAGCAAACCATTTTGTGGTGTAACGGCATTGGAGTTTGGCTCCCCGACAGACCACATTCACGGGCAGATGCCAGCGACTGTTCATTGCTGCTGTTCTCTACATGCCACACATGCATGCTTGAAAACAAGGAGTGAGGTGACAATCTGCAGCACAGAAGCCCTCAGCGATGAAAGATTGTAAGTGGTAATTGAGTACAGTGATTTAAGTGACCTTCGTCCGCCAAAGGAGCTTTGGATTTAAGCTCCATGCAGATGAGAGTAATGAAACTCTTCAACCCAAAAACTCGGTGGCAATTAAACGTGTTATTCAGTATGCGCAACCGTCTACGTGTGCAACATAAATGTGTAACCTGATATGCATACATTTATGCATATATTCTTTTCGTACTGATTATATCAACCAGTTTCTCCAGTTAAAATGCAGTGAGAATGAAAAGAGCAAGTCTTTTCAAAGTAAGAAATACCTTGAAGTGAATTTTTGTTCTGTGCACCATGGCTTCCCAGCCCTTCATTGTACATACTAGGCAAACCCAGACATCGCTGTCGAATAAACACAGAGGTAGACAGTAAGTCCATTGTCAACAAACCAGTCTCGGTGGGAACCGGTGTGTAATGCCATCAGCTGCTGGTGGCTGCCGCTTTGGTGACACAAATGCAGCTGGACGGGTTCAGGATGGGATGTCAGGCTTAGTGTGGCTTTTCCTCACGCCGACAGTGTTTCGTACCGTGGTCTACATGGATAAATGCTCGGTTTGTACTTTGGCTAGGAATTGGCGAGCATGTCTAGTTTCAGTCCTCATGTGTACTGGGGCCTTCACAGTTCATTTCAGCCTTCCCAAGTCCTGTTAAAAGGAACATAAGAGCACTTCGGGACAAAACAAAAAGAATAGGAAAAAGGACAGCTTTCAAGAAGGGGGATGCAGTGGAAAATGCGGACACCTCTAATTTTTGGGTGCCCAGGCTGAGAATCTTCCAATGGGGCTTATTTTCTGACAGCCTGGAGCACCTGTCTTCTAAAAACCAAGCCTTGTGAAAGTACACAACATGCTGAACAACAGGGCATGATGCAGGGATCTCGCACTAGTGCTGGGCGACTGCATCCCAGCAGCAGGAATGACGGAGGGATACACCTACGCAGCTTGCGGAGAACAAGGCCAGTTAGCCCAAACATCCGACCCCGTAAACACAGCCATCCTCACCCCGATCCTGGGCAGTATCACTGCACAGCGCTGTCCCAGGCTGGGCAGACTTGCTTTCAACCTATGTAGTGCAATAGAAACATATGAAATGAGTAGTTGGGCTTGAAAAGCTGCATTGTGTCACTCCTTTCCATAGTCATGCTGCTAATAAGTCTGAGCTCCTAATACACAGTTCATGCTGCCCTTTACTAATAGAAAAAAAAAAAACGGAAAAAACTTATTTAAAAACTTTATCTAGAGAAGAAACTGACTAAAAGTGTGGTGGGTGCCAGGTAGCCCCCAAAGCCGCTCTGTCACTGCCCTCCTCAGCTGGGCAGGGGACAGGAAATAAAACACAAAGCTCGTGGGTCGAGATAAGGACAGGGAGAGATCACTCAGCAATTATCATCACGGGCAAAACAGACTTGACTTGGGGCAATTAATTTAATTTATTACCAATCAAATCAGAGTAGAGCAATAAGAAATAAACCCAAATCTTAACACACCTCCCCCCACCCCTCCCTTCTTCCTGGGCCCAACTTCACTCCCAGTTTCTACCTCCTGCCCCCCAGCAGCACAGGGGGACGGGGAATGGGGGTTGTGGTCAGTTCATCACACCTTGTCTCTGCCGCTCCTTCTTCCTCAGGGGGAGGACTCCTCACACTCTGCCCCTGCTCCAGCCTGGGGTCCCTCCCAACGGGAGACAGTCCTCCACCAACTTCTCCAACCTGAGCCCTTCCCAGGGGCTGCAGTTCTTCACCAACTGCTCCAGCGTGGGTCCTTTCCATGGGGTGCAGACCTTCAGGAGCAGACTGTTCCAGCGTGGGTCCCCCACGGGGTCACAAGTCCTGCCAGCAAACCTGCTCTGGCGTGGGCTCCTCTCTCCACGGGGCCACAGGTCCTGCCAGGAGCCTGCTCCAGCGCGGGCTTCCCATGGGGTCACAGCCTCCTTCAGGTGCCTCCACCTGCTCCGGCGTGGGGTCCTCCATGGGCTGCAGGTGGAATCTGCTCCACCATGGACCTCCATGGGCTGCAGGGGGACAGCCTGCCTCACCATGGTCTTCTCCAGGGGCTGCAGGGGGATCTCTGCTCTAGTGCCTGGAGCACCTCCTGCCCCTCCTTCTGCATTGACCTTGGTGTCTGCAGGGTTGTTCCTCTCACATCTTCTCACTCCTCTCTTGGGCTGCAATTGCTCATGGTGGGTTTTTTCCCCTTCCCAACTCTGTTATCCCAGAGGTGCTGCCACCGTCACTGATGGGCTTGGCCTTGGCCATCAGCAGGTCCGTGGTGGAGTCAGCTGGCATTGGCTCTGTTGGACATGGGGGAAGCTTCTGGCAGCTTCTCTCAGAAGCCACTTCTGTAGTGTGTCCCCCCAACTACCGAAATCTTGCCGCACAAACTCAATACAAAAAGTTAAAATAACTTGGGAAGAAACACACAGGTGTCTAGAGCAGAGGATAAAAAAAGGTTTTGATCCTTGTTGTACACCAAAAGATGTCCAGGATGAGTGTGAAAAGTCCCCAACTTCACATGTATCACCTGTATCTAGTTGAGACTTGGTATTCTCGTGAAATACATGCAAAGGCCATTTACACTGATTTACATATGGCAAAATCTGAGGTGGGATAGCTTCTTTATAAATGTCTGTTCCTGAACGCACTGGAGTGATGAGTGGAGTTCCCAAGTAATTTTGAATCCCTTGGAGAGTGCAAAGCAGCGTGCTGCACTGAGGTGAGCATGCACGATGTCCCAGATGGTCTCCAGGGCAGCCCAGAGCTGCCTGGGCTTGAAGGTCCCTTAGCTGCCCATCTTCTTCTGCATCTGTGTAAGCCAGGGCAACTGTACAGAATTCAAATTGAACCCAGGCGATTCAAAATGTCCTGAATCTGCTACATTCTCCTTATTTATTATTTATTTTGGGGGAGCTACAAATCTGGTTAAATTGCTAAGTAGATGTTGTTGCTCTGCTTTTCAAAGGGACTTCTCAGTTGCCCAAAGCACAAGGGCTGCTAAGGAGTAACGGGCAGGCCCTTGTGAAAGCTGAGTGTTTGCTGACAGGGTACATTGCTAAGGCTCGTGGTGACACTAGAAGTTAATTTAATGCTGGTTTTAAACCAAGACTTTTTTTTTTCTTTTCTCTTTTTTTTTTTCCATTTTTGGTAGAATGAAGAGTTATTCTTAAGGATTAGCATTAGCTGGCAAATAGGCACTGGAACAGAGCTCAGGACATCTGAGTTCTATTTCCTGCTTTATTTGCTGCAAGATTCCCCCCAAAATCACTTCAGTTCTCTCTCCCAGCTTGTCTAGACAGCAAAGTGCTGAAGGCAAGGGTGAAGGCTGCCTCTCCCTCTGGCTAAAATCAGGTCTGACTGAAATCAGTAGCAAAACGCTCCCAGGATGCAGCCCTAGCATCACTGAAGGCGATGGCAAAATTCTCACCGACTTCAGTGGGGCCTGAATTTTACCCTATGTATTTCCACAGTGCCTAATTTAACAGGACCTTTATCTCAGCTGGAGAGTGAGATGCTCCTGTAATACAAATAATGGTATTTATAAAATACCTCTCACGCACACACAGCGCTCTACAATGTGGGGAACGTGACAAAGAACAGAGCTCCTGCCCAGGAAAGCTTCCAGCAGCAAGGCACGAATGGATAAATTATAGGAGAAAATAATAGCGACAGGTACTATCTAGGCAAAAGAAAAGCAGCATGTGGTAATTGGAGCTGGAACGCTTCATGGAGCAGCTGTTTTTCAGGAGCTCTCTGAAGGAGGAAAAACAAAGGCTGGGCAAACCTAAAGAGGCTATTGGAGGCATGTGGGTGGTAAATAAACTGTCTGAGGCTGTAGAGTCAGGTTTAGCCTTGAGTGAAATATTGCAGGCATTGTGGAAACTCTTAACAATAAGGATTTCTAATGAAAATCTTGACAGACTTTTAATGATACAACTGCTCCAGGGAGTTGTAATAAAAAGGTGAAGCTCATAACATTTTGGGCTGTCCTGCCTGCTCAGTGCTGCCAGCTTTCACCCTGACAGATTGAACTTTAGCTGTTCGATTCCCAGACTGAAATGTTGCCAGGATGATATCGCCTCCGCTCCTCCAACATTTACTGTGCGTTTTTCAAATATCATGCAATAGCCGAGGGCAAATAGCATGCACTTCGGTTCATCCTTTGTAACACCTCAGACCTCATTGTAATGAGTAGCGAGAAACCTCTTTGGTGCCAGGCTGAAAACTGTCTCTTCTCTTGCCAGGGGACACTTGAACTGGCTTCAGCTGGACCGCCGGGTGCTGGAACATGACTTCCCCAAAAAGTCAGGACCGGTTGTTTTGTACTTTTGTGTCAGGTAAGTGTGCGATGGCGAGTCCTTCTCACAGGATACGGCCAGGGATGACCTGTTCCCCAGAGGCCAGGAAATGAGACTGTTGGTTTCTCACGCTGTAGAAACACCTGTGGACAAACAAACACTTTTACAGAGGTTTCTTTTGAGCTCTTTGGCTTTGAAAACTCTTCTCACACAAGTGTAAATAAGTAGTAGCCACACTAACACTTGTAGCTGCCCAGAGAGAAACCTTGTATGAGAGCAAGATCAAACGTTATGTCTTCACATTTTTATTTGTGGGTTTTGAACTCCTGGAAAGTCCAAGGAGGGTAGGGCTGCAGAACAAAGACCTCTTTCTGCCAGGATAACCAACCTGAGCCAGATACCTGGAGGGAAAACACTCGCTTCCTTGCCAGTGAGCCACCCGTTTCCTCTGGATTGTGCCCAGGGTGTGCGTTATGTCAGGGACCAAATTAATCCTGGTATAGCTCTGTCATATTTGCCTTCTGGACTCAACCATGTCATGGCATAATGAATTATCTGCAAATAGCAAATGATGGCATTTTATGGCAACCAGTTGGCTTCTGCATGGGCATAGAACATATTCATAGACTGGACTGAACCAGACTAGGAAGATTTTAATGAAGATTGTGGCAGGTTTGGGAAAATTTCTCTTCATCTGGGAATTTTGCAAGGAACTGTTAGTGTTCGGAAGCTGCTAGAAGCTGCCGATGCTCTTGTGTACACAGTGTTTTTGCCTCCAAGGGAGATATTTTCTGAAAAGACAAATTTGCTCTTGCAGCTTTAAAACACCCAGAGAGAGGCTGGGGGTTGGGATGGCATATGTACAAAATTAAGTTGAGGGTTTTGACTTACTTTTAATGGATAGCTCATGTCTAGAACTAGCCAGTGCAGTGTTACTGTCTTTTTCTGTTACCCTTTCCACTCCAGTGTTATATTACATCTGACATCACCCTCATTCATTCCATAGTACCCACAAAAAATGAAGACCTACTTTTGAGTTCCTTCCC
Source organism: Balearica regulorum gibbericeps (assembly GCF_011004875.1). Lineage (NCBI taxonomy): Eukaryota > Metazoa > Chordata > Aves > Gruiformes > Gruidae > Balearica > Balearica regulorum. The sequence goes on along the minus strand of NC_046184.1, from coordinate 7,890,847 downwards.
CTGAGTGAAACCTTTTTTTCCCGCTTAGTGATTGCCATTCATTTAACTTCAATTACAAGGGAGCCTTCTGAAGAGAAGAGACTCTTTGTTCTGTTATGTACCCATATTTTGTGGTGGATATATCTTAGGACAAATCAAGGCTGTGCAAAGCCCCATGCCTCCAGAACTGGCCTGCTGTCTCCGAAGAGAAGAGTTTAGTCTACATGTTGGGTGCTTCAAACCGTAAGGGTAGATCCAGAGCTACACATTTCCAGTGTATATGATCCAGATCCACCTGTGCTTAGAATTACATGAAACAGTTGGTGCTCTTCTGCAAAAATGTTAGACTTTTAAGCAAATTTAAAAACAAAATAAAACAAAACTCATTAAGAACATACCGGCTCTTTAATCGAGCATCTTGTCTAGGGGTCAACTTAAGGAGTTCGTGCTAGTGCAGGGATACCATGGAGACCAGTGAAAGCTCTGACTGAGCAAGAGCTAAGTGCAGATTTGAGGAGTGGAACGGCTAAATATGCGAAAGCCAGTGCTACTGAGCCACTCTCATATTCATTTCAAAGACCACTCAACGAGCATAAATATTGCCATCTGTATTGTTTTATGAGAGTTGGCAGCAGAGTGGAGACAAGTCATTCTAGCAGGATATTAGCCAAGAGACACCTTAGGACTACGGATCCATATGACAGTTAGTAAATGAGTGACCTCTCCTGTTCCATAATTGTAATTCATAGGGGAAATCCATAGGGGAAAAATCAGCCTTCAGTGTCTGAAAAGTGTGTGAAAACCAGGCTGACTATGGGGTTATACTCTTACTTGTGGTAGCAATGAGTGGATTGTCACAGTGAGTTACAATTTGAATTGGACTGGAAGGTCAGATGCCTCAAGAGTTAGGAATGGGCATTAACTTACCATGGCTTTTCTACTGTTTATTTCCTCTGCGGATATCAGACACTGGCAAGAAGTTGAAAAAGTTCCCCAGCATGTAAAGACTTCCCATGTCCATCCCCAAATCTAATCTGAGCAGAAGGCAATTGGAGAAGAAATCAAATCCAACCATGCCAGCTGGTTATGCCCCAGGTATCTGTTACCCTGCGGTTTCAGTTCTGGCTTGGGAACTAAAGCAAGGGCTGAAGGAAAGGTTGTGAAGAGACCCATCCATAGACAGGGTTGTATTTTGATAATCTGGAGATGCACAGCAGCTTGTAGAGACATCCATATTCATATCTTAAACAGAACGCTCCCTCTCCCCTGCTGCCATGAGGTAGAAAGCAGAGGTAACTAATGCTGTACTACAGATAGTTACAAATGTACTAATTTTTAAGGAATTGGGTGCCCATGACCCCTACTGTATCATTGGTAAAGGTTTGCCTGTGTTTGCAGATATGTTTCCAGCATTACCTCTCAAGAACTGCAGCTGAAAAAGCTTAGGCTGGTGCTGGGGGTCTTAATTGGGGGGATAGTAATACATGTAGCTGGATGTGCCAGATGTTCATTACAGAGAAATCTGTTTACTGTATCAGGATTTAGTAATCATGTGGGGTTTTCCCTCTAGTCAAAGTGAATGTACAATTCAACCACGCTGGGTAACTACTGAAGACATGAAGCTTCAGGCAAGAACACTAAACGGTAGTTTGTGAAGAGGAGAAGCTATGGAGAAACCATTTTCACCTTTTATGTGATCATCAAATTGTTTTTACCCTTAACATGCCTGCAGCAATGTTGATGGGCAGCACACCCACCAAAGATGCCATAGTTTTTAGATTGCTCTAAAAGTACATTTAAAGGGAAGCATGCCTTTTTAAGCAAAGGCTTCTTGGAAGAACCACGCTGAAAATAGGAAGTTTCACAAGCTTTGCAGTGTGAAATTTTCCTCCCTTATTTAAATCTCTGCAGCACTGTTGAAGCTTCATCTTTTGACACACATTTCCTTGGGGTTTGACATTGTTGAACATTGATGTCCAGTGTCTTTACTCTCTTCCGTAATTAAAGACCAAAAATTTCACAGCGCTGTATCAAAGCAGGAGGATTTTATAAGGATGTTCTGAGCATTAGTTCAGAAGAAATTGCTTCTGCCCTTGTACACTTGCAAAGCTAACTGAAGCCTCTCTGTCTTCCGGTTGTCATCTAGTGCTTCTCTGGAAGCTTTCCACTGAGAACAACATAGGAATCTAGGAAGCAATCAGAACTGCTTGGGCAGCTCTGAACTGCCCCATGGCTATTCTTGTGCAATATTATTTTATGAGACTCTGCTAATATCCATTTATATAGCTTTAAAGCCATACATGAAAGCAAGAGGGAGTGCCATGTGTCTTGCAGGGGAGGTGGGACATCTGGCAACAGGATGGGAGTGATATTAGTTCTCATCTGAGAATTAACTTCCCTGGGTGGCTCTCTAAAGCCCTGGTTGCTTGGTTGTTGGTGAAACTCACTCCCTGCCTCAGAGGCTTTACACTGCAGATAAACCAAGCCACATGTGAGTCACAGCTGAAGTCCAGGAGAAGCAAAGGATGGGGATGAAGGAAGGAGGGATTGCTTCACTAGTTGATTTTACAGAGCTGTTTTGAGACCAGAAGAGGACAATGAAACTGTACCTCACAACATGAGCCGAATGGCAAAAGGCAGGAACCTAAGTAAAGTGCGGAGAGCCAGGAGCAGCAAGGAGGTCAGAGGAAAACAGAGTTAGCAGGAGTTCAGATAAAGGTTGTTTTACTTTGGGCAGGGAAGGAAGCATTTTGCTCTGACTCACACAGGCAGGAGAAGGAAGTCAAAGTCACTCCCTTTGTGTAAATCTTTGAGATGAGAGAGGACCAGAGCATAGACACACTGTTTGTTCATGGAAAGCAAAGTTGGCCAGGCTTTGCAGTGAATTCTCATCCTCAAACAATGGCCTTGTGGGATTAGCAATCCTTAGCTAGGGAACCACCAGCATGGGTCTGATCTCTTTATCTTCTGGATGTTTGTCATGCTGTTAATTTATATGAACAAGCTCAGCAAATAAAATTCACTTCACTGGTGGATCTTTTCCCAGGAATGAATATATGTACTCTCAGGGTAGCTCCACCAGCTAAACAGTGACAACTCACTGCAGAAGTCGTCATGCTAAATCAGAACATCTCTCACATGGAAAGGCTTTTTCTTTCAGAAATAAATCCTCAGTACTCAAATACACTGTGAGGCAGAGTTTGTATCTATGGCCCAGCAGCATTCCCACAAAGGAATGCCTGTGTCCAGCAACGTCTGGCATGTGTTCATACGTACTGGCTAGGCTGAAGTCAGCATGGGACCCGTGGGGGCTCAGGGCTCTCAATATCGAGACCAGACATTTTGCCAGGTTACCACAGTTACTACAGAACAAAGTGGCCTTAAACAGGAGATCAGCACTGAAACACAGAGTGCAAAGCTCATGCACATCATTGCTTCCTTTAACCTGAAGGAACATAGCTCTGTGTGGTCCGGGTCCAAGGCAGATGGGACAGATGTCTGTGATGGGACTCACCACACCAAAGCTGAGATGTTTACCTGGAAGACAGCTCAGGTAACAGATGTTTACCTGGAAGACAGCTCAGGGCTAATTAGTGCAGCTTCCCTGTATAACCACTGGAAAGAAATAGGCACTTTTCAGGAACAACTCATCTGACATTTTAGATGACTGCTTTGGAATTCATTAAGTTGCAGTCTAAAATACCTATGTTTCTTCTCTGACCTCTGATCCCTGCTCAGATGTAGGTGTCTATATTGTAGCTACCTCTTTTCACCTAATGAATCCCTTCTGTGTGCATCAAGGGCAGCCCATAAATTCAGATTATTATTTCAAACAGGGTTGGCGCAGCTAGGGTTGAGGAGTCATTCTCCATCTACAAGGTTTTGCATGACTACCTGAACAGAATTGGACCAGATTTCAGCTGCTAATGAGGTCTTATGCTATTTTAGTTTTTCAGCCCTCCTTTATATCCAGTCTTTAAACACATACTCCATTAGAAAAGGACTAATGTTAAAAATAAAAGAAGCAGGAGACCATTTGGAAACAGCTGATCCTGGAAAGAAGACAGACAGTGGTTGCTAGTATGGGTTGTTCATAGGGGTAGATGAACCTTACAACCTGTTGCTGAAATACAGCGCTGCCTCCCACATTGGCCAGAAGACACGTATGGGGCACAGATTCAAGGTATGCTGCTCCCAACTTGCCTGACTCACATGGCAATCCCAGCACACCATGGTTGTGTGTACCATTCATTTCCACTCAGCTTTGCATCTCTCCAAGAAATTAGATTAGTGGGTGGTGATGACAGCAGCCTGCTGTGGCAGGAAGAGCGGAATAGAACCACACTAAATTAACCAGAGCAATTCATTTGTCTCACATGTAATGGGCTGTGTTTCTCCATCCACAGTTTTCCCCACCAGAGAGGGGTATGTAGTGCTCCACTGCTTTGCTCCAGGCAGGGAATGAGGGGGGTGGACGAGCTGCAGTGGGTTCTGAGTACATCCCTGAGCAAGGCGGGTGGGATGAGGGAAGGCCAGCAGGAAGCTGATGCCAAGGTGAGGGAGGACAGATGGCAGCAGAAGTATCTTTCCCCAACATTGCCAGCTACAGTCTCTACCCACCGAGGAGGGAGAAGGAGCAGCCCTCTCTCTGCCCCATGGTGTGAGACAGGGGTTTCCAGGAACTGTGGAGAGAGGCTCGAATAGATTATCAAATACATCAATTTTGTAGCCGGGGAGAGGGAGAGAAGTGGCAGAGTTTGCTCTCACCCATGGATATGTTTCATCTCACCTGCTTGCACCCAGGAGAAGGTGCTGGGGAACAATCATATATACACAGATTGCTCAGCTCCTCTGCTCTTCCCTGGTCTGCTGCAGACCTCCCTGGAAGGGGAGCTGCAAGGAGGGTGGTGCTGGCCCCCACTTTGCCAGGGAGCTTCATCATCCCAGATAGTTCAGGGAACCATCAGCACCTTGGGGTGCTCTGTCCTCATCCTCATCGCTAGCCATCTCTGAGCTCCTTCCAGCTGTGCTATCTTCCTCACCCGCTCTCACTACCAGCACTGAGCTGGTAACTCCCCACACCAAGCTCCCAGGCAGTTTATGCTACATATAAGGGACACAAAGAGACATCTCCCACCCGCATTATATCTCTGCAGCTCCATGCACTGCTGAGGTGCTGTAGAAACAATAGCAAAAATCAGAATATTAAACCCGCATAACCAACCTAGCCCAACCAAGCTGCTTTCAGGGGTTCCCGTGAGCTGCTCTGTCTATAAAGTCTGGCAAAGCTGTGCCATAACCCAGATCTCTTTGCACAGCATGTGTTCTGCTGGTTGGTGCACATCAGCTGTGTGTACACTAAGGGGGAAGATCTCAAAAGCCAGCAGCCCTGCCAACCCCCTCCTCCCACCCAGCCGCAGCGTACAAATACAGCCGCTCAGACCTTGTTTGTGCTGGAAGACAAGGCTCCCTGCAGACAATTTATTGCAGCCTTCTCAGGGTGGCCCCCTGCTCTGTTCACCAGGGGGAAGGTGTAATAAATTGCCTGCGGGGAGGCTTTGCTCCTCAGAGTCTCTTTAGAGATATGAGAAACTTCTGTCCAGTTGGAAGATTTACTTGTGTGAAAACTGACCTTTGCTTGAGGAAGGGAACTAATGGGGCTTTGCTACTTAGCACATAGCTCTGAGCTAAGCCATCCATTACACACACATCTTAACAGCAGTCTGGCTCTTGAGTCCCATAACATCATTTCTGTTTTCTGCTTAACTGTGAATATATTTGTATAAGTGAGCTGCGTTTAGAGAAGGGGAGAAGTTGTTTTTCCTTTCCATTCAGCCACCCAAGGGGGAAGAAAAAGCAGCATTCTAAAAATTTCTTGTTTTGAGCCGCATTTTGAATGTGTTGATGCTGGCAGCGTTGTCTTGTCTCATTTAGGGAAGCATTTAGACAGCATGATAGGTACTATGCAGAAATGATGGATGCTGTCAGTGTAAGATTTGTACCTAATTTGGATCAAGCAGCAACAGCTATGTCAATGCCTACACACAGATTCTCTGACTGGGTGAAAGTCATGCAGACATTGTTCCCATTTTCATCCCAGTTTGTGCATTTATACCTTCCACCAGTGGGTGTGATTTGCTGTCACCAGTGAAGGAAGCAGAAAGGGCTGCTATGAGGGGTCCCATTGCCGTGGCATTGAACAAAGGAGTAGAGCCAGTGAGTAAGTCAACACTATGCCAGTTTTCACAGGCAAATCATACCTTGGTGCACTGCTGACAACACGGCAGAATGGCAGGAGGGATTTCTATTCCCAAAATGGTTCAAGATCCACAGATGAAAGATGCTCCACAAATACTGAGGAATGGTGTCATGCAAGACAGTGCACTCAGGAAGTTACCTCTAATAGCCAAGATGTCACTCTCAGTAAGGATCAAAGAGCAGGAAAGAGCTGGGATGGAGCCAGGAGAGTGTGGGGAAATCCCCCTGGTGACTGAGGGAGAGGAGGGGAGGAAGGCAGCATGCTGCTGTGATCCAGTCACTGCTCCTGCCTCACACCTGGAACAGATAACAACATCACTCCAAGCCAAGAGGAGCTGCAACAGCCTTTTTGTACAAAGTTGTGCTTCTCCTGCAAGCTAAGTTGCCCTGAGGAGAAGGACTTGCCCTGAGGAGGAGGACTTGGGGGTATTGATTGATGAGAAGCTCAACATGAGCTGGCAGAGGGCGCTTGCAGCCCAGAAAGCCAACCGTGTCCTGGGCTGCATCACAAGAGGTATGAGCAGCAGGTCGAGGGAGGGGATTCTGCCCCTCTACTCCACTCTTGTGAGACCCCACCTGGAGTACTGCGTCCAGCTCTGGGGGCCCCAGTACAGGAGAGACATGGAGCTGTTGGAGCGAGTCCAGAGGAGGGCCACGAAGCTGATCAGAGAGCTGGAGCACCTCTCCTGTGAGGACAGGCTGAGAGAGTTGGGATTGTTCAGCCTGGACAAGAAAAGGCTCCCAGGAGATCTAATTGCGGCTTACCAGTACCTGAAGGGGCCTACAGGAAAGATGGGGAGGGACTGTTTATCAGGGAGTGTAGTGACAGGACAAGGGGTAATGGGTTTAATCTGAAGGAGGGTCAATTTAGATTAGATGTTAGAAAGAAATTCTTCTCTGTGAGGGTGGTGAGGCACTGGAACAGCTTGCCCAGAGAAGTTGTGGATGCCCCATCCCTGGCAGTGTTCAAGGCCAGATTGGATGGGGCTTTGGGCAACCTGGTCTAGTGGAGGGTGTCCCTGCCCATGGCAGGGGGGTTGGAACTAGATGATCTTTAAGGTCCCTTCCAACCCAAACCAGTCTGTGATTCTATGATTCTAAGTTCCATGGGACACTTCGGGACTGGAGCAATTTGCAGAAAATATTGAGCTGACTTGCTGCTTTTATGGCTTGGTCAGGCCTGTTTCCCCTCCTGGTGAGAGGGCAGAGGCCTCACTGCACTGAGGTCAGTGCCTTTCCAGGCGATGCTTGATGCTGTATCCAAACATCAGGGAGGAATGTGCCTGCTTTGCTGCCTCGATTCCTTCCCCTCTCTGTGTTGATACTGGAGCACTTTGCAGTTTGCAAAGACTCTCAGGATGTACAGCCTGGAAGAGAGGAAGAGAGCTAGTCTCTGTATATTCCAAATTAGATCCTTTAGTATTTTGTATATGGAGAAGATGAGGCATAGGAATCAGCAAATATCCCCAAAACAAATGGTTTTTCATGAGTTCAGTGGGCCAACCTCTTACAAACACTGAGACAAATGGATGGGCGGTGAGTAAAGGTGCAAACAGCTTCGTAGTACAGTACAGCCGGTGGGAACAAGGAAGGGAACAGGACCAGGTTAAACAATATCCACAGCATTTTTTTGTTAGCTGCAATTCCCTATATTCCTGGAATCACATTCACCTCCAGTTTTGTGGCTTCCTTGCAATGAGGTAAAAGTTGACACAGGTCTCTCCTGCTGCATCCTGTTCCCTGCATACCAGTCCCTGGTGCTGGGCGAGGGGGGTCTGAGAATGGCACAAGCACAGGGGACAGGACATGGGATCAGAATCAAAATGAATGCAAGAAGAGGAGGTAAATGGAGCTTCTTAGCGCCTCTGATTTTCATTCCTGGCTGATTACTTAACAGGACAACTATTTAGCATGACCATTGTCTGCTTTAAGTGTCAGCACATAAAAGTGTGCACCCGTGACTATTAGCAAACAGGGCTGGAACATAAAAGAAGCTCTGCAGCCTGAGCTGCTCAGAATACTCATTTAGCATGAGACACTGGACATAATGACATCTGCATTTAAGTCCATTATACAAATGCATGTGATTTTTCTTTTCCTGGTTAGCAAATGGCCTCATATTTTTCAAATTATCCTCTGAGGTTTTAAATGACATGTTGAGGGATAATGAGCCAGACCCCAGGATGGATGAGGCAGACAAGGGGCCTTCTCCTTTATCCACTGCTTTGTAATAATGAAATAAGAGGCAGTCCATTGACAGAGCCACCAAGCTCTGCTGACAATTCTGCCCTGCATCCTACCAGAACGGAGTCAGCCAGCTGGGAAGGACATGGGAGACACTTCTGCCCACTTCAATCCCTTCTCTCAGAACTGAGCCTATTTCCCATTCAGGGCAGGAGAAAACACTGGGGTTGGTGACTGTACCTCAAAACCAAAATCCTTTTGCTTCATTCTGAACTCTTCCATGAAATCCGGTTTTACCCTTTATTTTCCTTTTTCATGGGAAAACCAATGTTTTCACCAGGGAAGACAAGAGCCACTTGGATTGTTACTCTGTGATTTTTTTTCCCCTTTCCTATTGTTAATAAGCCCAAGAGGGGTGGTTTGCCTCCCTGCACGGAGACAGTATTACAGGGCTGGAGGGAAGGTACTCCCCTTGCCAATACTTTGGAAAAGGCAGGAACTCACCCAAAAATCACTGCCACACTGTTATCAGTCACAGTCACCTTGATCAGCAGCAAACATCCTCAGTGCTATCCTTAGCCTCCCCATCACTGCCTGGCACCGCTCGCTTCTGTTTTGACTGACCTCTCACACAGCACCGTATCAGCATGCCGGAGCCACACGCACTGGCATGTCCCTCATCCAGCTGCCTCCTGTGCCCCTGTGGTCACCCCACTGCCTTCCTCTGAAAGCAGCCAGACATCTGAGGAGTGAGGCTTGATAGGACAGCAACAAGAGAGCGCTTTGCTGTGCCCTTGCCTGGTCTGGGCTCTCCATGCAGCAGAGGGACCCTTTGTCCCAGTCAGGGCTCCAGTTTCAATTACAGTTTTTTCTGGTAGGGGCACTACTCAGGAAGATGCTGTTTTTCAGTGAAACCAAGTGTTGCTACCTTTCTGAGGCCTTCTAAAGCCCTTTCAGTGTTTTCTTTGAATTTTCTTGGAAGAAAACACCATAGCACCAGAATAGGAGTTTTGGAGTGTTTCTTTTTGTTGAAAAAATGTTTTTGTTGTTGAATAAAAGCCTTTGGGGCCAGCTGGCTCCCAAGAGAGTGAAATGTCACAAGAATAGGATGGCATCACTGCCCCAAGGACAGATCTACCCCTGAAGTAGACAACATCCATTTACACAGATTCACAGATTGGTAGGGGTTGGAAAGGACCTCTGGAGATCATCTAGTCCAACCCCCCTGCTACAGCAGGATCACCTAGAGCAGGTTGCACAGGATGGCATCCAGGCAGGTTTTGAGTATCTCCAGAAAAGGAGACTCCACAATGTCTCTGGGCAGCCTGTTCCATTTGCTGTGCTCATGCTTCAAAATATCATTGCATTGAAGACCACAGTGAAATATGTTTACAGTTTGGCAGATTCTGCTTGGAAATAAATGCATGGGCGTGTGATCTCAAACACTATGACAGTACATTTGCACAGTCAGGAACTTGATTGGTCAGAGCCTGGTCCCTGCTAGGTGATAGATGACCAAGTTCAGGCTGAGGGGATATGCCCAGGGCTGTGTGTTAAAGGCAATGCTAAATATTTTATATTTCACAGTTTCTTTTGGTGTGTGGAAATGGAGAGTGCTGCTCATTTCAGCTCTCACTGGCCACACAAGCACATCACCAGTCCAGGTGCTTTTGGAGGCGATTTCTCTGATAGTCCTGAGGCCTCCTATCCCCACTGCAAGAACAAAGCTCTAGTTATGAATCACCTTCCCAACACTGCTACATTTGCACGTCTGCACACACACACAGCTGGGTTCACATATGAGGCCATCAGTGGCAGCCAGGGATCCTCCATCTCCTGAAGGACCACTAATCAAACTGGTGGGTCCAATACTCAGTCAGGCATTTCTCCTTGCTGCAAGTCAGAGGTGGGCATGTGTGTAATGCAAGGGAGAAATTACAGTAATGCCAGTTTCCCATCACCAAGGATCAGGAGTTTCCACAGCTGCTTCTCACAGGCACTGCTGTATAAATGTCGGTGCTTGGCTGGTTATGATGGGAATTGCCATTCATCACGGCATGAGGGTGTTAAGCTGTCTCAGAGCAAGTTGTCAGTTAACCAACACTTAATATAGAGCAATCTGATCAGTACGAGGCATGTCCTCGCTGCTAAAAAGCCTTAAACGTTTCAGATGCAGCAGCTTCTGAAGTCTTCCAAGATACTTTCTGCAGTACTCATTATTATCTTCCTGCCGCTGAGAGGGAGCAGGCAAGATAGGCACTTTGTGTTCATTACCCAGCATAACATTCACTGGACTATTTAATTAATGCTTAGAAAATGTACTTGATGAATCATAAGTTACTGGGGGTGGGGAGGGATGGGGAATGCAGTAATAGATTAACATTGGCTGATCTTTTAAACTTCTTCCAATATGATTTCTCTGATTTTTTTCACTCACAAAGTCTTGTGGAGTGTTCTCCTTTCTTGCAGACACCTAATTTTTCATAGCGAGAGTTGCTGGCTCTCAAGGAACCTCTTGTAGGAGCTGCTCGAGGCAAAGCTGTTTGTTGGCTGTATTGCAAGAGATGCAGGTAGCAGAGCAGAGGTGTCGGACACATTGTACTGACTGTTTCTCTGTCCAGCCCATCAATTATTTCCTGGATGTATCAGCTTCACTGCACATGGAGGAATGCTGCTCTCAGGGGAGTCCTCAACAGAAATCTGAGAATTGCCCCTTAAAACTGATGATCTTGAAACAAGCTGTAAGAAAAGGCTTGTAAGCTTAACAGGCAAAACAGACAGAGGGGGGCAGAGGAGGGAGGAGTATTTTCTAAATACAATACAACAGCCCCAAGCAGCTGAAGGTCATGAAGGAAACCTGTGTCCGAGGCAGGAATTTATCCCAGATTTTTTGCTTGGTTCATTGCCTTAGCAGCTGGATGCTTGTGCCTGCCTCCTTAGTCACTGGCATTGGTCATTGTAAAGTGTGGTTTCCTTCACCATATTGGGAAAAGGTGGTCACAGGAGGAGGTCTGACAGAGATTCGCAATCAGTGCAAAATACATGTTTTTCCCTTCCCTTTCTGTTGTTCCAGTGACAGCTGTGAATTCAAGGAAGACTGCTCCACTTCAGGTTTTCTGAGCTTGCCACACAGCAAATCCCATAAGAGTTCTCTCTGCAAATCTGTTTTCTTTCAAGTAGCACCAATTCCCTGGTGCACATGCTTTGCATTTGTCTGGGTGCATGTGTGAGAGCCAGTAGCTCCCCAGCACACTCTCCACTCTGGAGATCACTTGAGAATTGGGTTTTCTTTGTGAAGATGAAGTATCATGTGCAGGCTCTGTGCTCTGAGAGACTCAATTTTGTATAGAAAATGATCTGTGTATGTGTCTATGTGGAAAGCCTTGGGGAAGGCCCTTGCGGCCTAAGAAATGCAATATTGCCCTCTAGTGATGATGAGGATGGTCTCGTTCGAGCTGATGAAACGAAAAGCTTTTTGGCTAACCTTCACTGGGATTCAAAAAATGGCATAAATGTTCCTGCTTTCTTCTCACCCTGGAATTAAAGATCTTACGTTCACAACTTGCAGAGCACTGGTAGTGGTGATAAGCAGAGGAGGTTCTTCAAGAATCACAGAATGTGCAAAATTATCATTTTTCTCCATGAATTCAGCAGATGGAAAGCCAGCTGCACTCAGAGACCAGATCTAGTAAGAAGGTTCCTTTTTTAATGCAGCATCTTTTTTGCATTTCTAAAGCCAAGTATTTTTTTATTCACCAAAAAAAAAAAAAAAAAAAAAAAAGAGAGGCAGTTTCAAGGACAGGCGGTACCACCCAGTGGAAACCAGAAAAAAAAAAGAAGAAAAAGCTGAAATTTTGTGCTTGATGATCCCTATATTCAAATATGTTTTGGGTTGGGAGTTGTTTTTTTTTATTTCTCATTTGAACATTTCTGGAGGAGGAAGAGGGACAATAGCAGGGGCACTTTCAGCAGATGAGTAAGAAGATCTCAAAATGTTTCTCTCACTCTAGTAAGCAAGTAGTTGGTTGTATCTGTCAGGAAATAAACTATTTTGAAGGGTCTTCAGAAGACACTTAGGAGCACTACAAAGCTTTGACCTTTACCCCTAAGAAGGTTACATTTAAGGCCCTCGATTCTGCAAATAGCTCAACATGGACAATCCCTCCAACGCTTGTGTGAAGCCCCAGGAGTGTCAGCAGGTCTCTCAGCTCTGCTCCCCGACAGCAGGGTCAGGGAGTAAGGTTTCTCTGTAACTGGACCCCACATCTCAACCCAGATTCCTAAGGTATCTCATCTTTTTAAGTTCCTGATGCAGACAGCATTTCCCTGGCACCTTCCCTATTCTAATTGCCTCTGACAAGGCACGATAGTACAGGAATTTATGTAAGGAACATTGCTGCCACTGTACTGCAACTTAAAGATCACTATAAAAGGGGTGGACAGACTGACTTTTCTTTTTTTCCTTACTTAAAACATGAAATAAATGCAAAATTCACCTTAATCATTCGCTGAACCTACCCAAGTTTTCTCTGTAGTGTTACTACAGGAACATACAACATACTTAATATAACGATCAGTCATTAACTTTGATGGTATCCTGAGCTTTTATCCCCAAAAGGTCACGAAGCAGAATTAAGGGCTGGAGTTGATTCAAGCCAGTGGCAAAACTCTCATGGATCCTCATGATCCTCTCAAGGATAAAACCTTGAAAGCAGGCAGGACACAGAGTACTGAATTGATTCATGCATATCATGGGCGTTCAACATAATTGCAAATACTTGATATAATCAGTCAATGCAAGAGAGTGGGGTTTTCTGACGCTGAGGGTTTGGGCTGGCCAGCTTTCTACTGAGTTCTGAGAAGTCATCTCAGCTCAAAAAAAAAATAAAAAAATTAGATTATTGGCATTCCCAGTCATCCCCAGCATCACTAGTCAAAATACTGGTAAATTGTGCAACGTCCTTAACTATTGCTGGTTGCTTACTCTGCAACCATAGCTGCTACATGCTAGACCGTAGCTGCTAAAATATGCAAAGAAGCCTTTATAAAATTTGCCTTATGCAGAGCTGAAGTGGACAGGGAAGGAACCCAGAAGTGGATTTCTGTCAGTGAACCTTTTACATGACACAAGTCAACAGCACAGAAATGGGCAGGTTAGGTAAAGGAGTGAAGACGAAATGCCAAAATGTGTTGGAGAATGAAGGGGAGTTTAGAAGTAAACAGAATAAAGGATTATTTGAAGTTTAAAAACAAAACAAAGGATTATTTAGAAAAAAAAAATCATCCACTTGATGATCCAGTTCCTTGGTATGGCTGAGGTGGTGATGACTGATCATGCACAAGCCTCTTTCATCACCACAGTCTGTCATAAGCAAAGAAACATCATTTTTAGCACACTCATCATGACTCCGTTGACCACATTTTCCATGTAATGAGTGCATTTTCATGTTTTGCCCTAGTTTTCCCTCGTGCCTCACCTCTCTTGCATTCCCTTTCAGGTTCTACATTGAAAGCATCTCCTATCTGAAGGACAATGCCACCATTGAGCTGTTTTTCTTGAACGCCAAGTCCTGCATCTACAAGGTAAGGACTCAGGGAGCTCTAGGTGGCACTGGGGTGGACTGAGGCACCTGGGTCTGCATTCCCTTACCCAAAATTTACCTTAGTCACACCCCAACTTCCAAGAAATGACCTCCTCTTCCTCCCACCCTCCCTCTCACCTCTGGCTAACCACCCCGGCACTTGGCAGCAAGCTTCCCTTTCGGAAAGAGGTTCTGAGGTAAAACACCCCTGAAAGTAACTCTTGTGGTTGGCAGAAGACAATCTGCAGCTGCTAAAATTATAAACTGGCTTGTATTTAGAAGGAAATGTCTGGTTTTGTGTTAAAAAAACCCCGCCACTGTTGAGGCCCGCTCTGGGCTGAGAGGGTGTCGTTAGCGGTTCCGGCCCGAAGAGGGCAGCAATGGCCGCGCGGGCTGCGGCGTGGGCGCCATCTTCTGGGCCAGGCGGTGGGGGAGCGGGAGCGAGTTTGTGAGATTGTACGTGTGAGAGAGTGTGCAAGGGAAGTGTGAGAGTGCGTGAGGTTGTGTGTGTGCAAGAGTGGGTAGGCATGGGGGGCTGAGGGTGTGAGGGTCGTGTGAGTGCATGCATGACTGTAACTGTGAGAGTTTGTGCATGTGTGTGTAAAAGTGGCAGGGATGTACATGACTACATGTTTGTGACAGTGTGACTGAGAGTTTGTGGGCCAGGGGAGTGACCATGTGGGTGTATAGCGGGTGGGGAAGGGTGTTTGTGGGTGTGTACTGAAAACCACCTTGTACAGGAACATGCACAGCAAAATGTTTTTTGTACCAGAAGCAGCCCTGCCAGGTAGGCAATTGAAAACACCAGCCTGCTGTCACCAGCACGGTAACTCAGAGCTGCCCAGCGCAAGGCACGCTGTGTGCCAGAGAGAAGGCACAGCCTCCACTCCACCTGCCCACGGCAGAGCTGTGAGGATGATCCCTCCGATGCCCTGAGCCAACCATACAAGTGAAAGGGCAGGGTCCAGAAAATTAAGCAGGCTCAGAAAGCCCTGAGGTGGAGGCTGGCTGCCCTTGGCCTCAGCCAGGTGGGCTGGAAGGCCAGCTTGATGCGTGGGACTGGGAGAGGTTTTTCAGCAGCTGGGATTCCCTGGGAGGATCCCTCCTACCTCCCTCTGTGCTGGCAGGGGCTGTTTCTGGTGACTCACCTCCATCTGCCAGGGAGGAAGTGGTAGGAAAAGAC
This sequence comes from Balearica regulorum gibbericeps, assembly GCF_011004875.1. Classification (NCBI taxonomy): domain Eukaryota; kingdom Metazoa; phylum Chordata; class Aves; order Gruiformes; family Gruidae; genus Balearica; species Balearica regulorum. The sequence goes on along the minus strand of NC_046184.1, from coordinate 7,875,661 downwards.
AGCTTTAGTCAGGGAGTGATTGTACTGCCATCCCACAACCCTCAGCAGGTTTGTGACCTGCTAAGCCACCTAGCTTAGACCAAATCTAGAGCCTCGCTTGCTGACATCTGCATGTCCTAAAATGCAGGGACTAACTTTGCACCTCCTACAGAAGTGCAGAGTAGAAGCCAGAAAATGCCTTTTTTCCAGTGCCCAGGAAAGAGGCAGGACTGCTTGAGCTGAGCTGTGCAGAGCTTTGCTCTCTGGCAAGGCTGCAATTAGATGTGCTTAGTCAGCCCTCTCCAGCAACAAGCTCAGTGAGCATCACATTTTGGTTCCTGGGGAAAAGTTCCTTTTTGGAGTATTGCCAGGAAAAGCTTACACTGTTGTTCTTTTTTTGGAGAAAGCTTAATAAGAAGAAGAGGGAAAAAAAAAAAGAAAAAGAGTGCCTACAGATCTAGGTTGATCTATTTTAGTCTGACCTCTCCTGAAACCATTACTTTGCACATTCAAGCTGACTGTCATCTCCATCCAAAAATAGCCCTGCTGGATTCCTGGTCTCCCATGCGGGTCCTTCCCCGTTTGACTTCCAGCCACAGTAAGCCATGCTGTGCTATTACAAAAGGCGCTGAATTTGAAAGTTGGGTGCAAAGCCTCTGCTAAGATGCAGGGCACCCAGCCGGCATGCCTGGAGGATTCCTCTAGGTGTAGAAGGGGGCATTCAGCATCTAAGCACAGCCAGCACTTGTCGTCCCTGCAGCTAGCAGGGGCTGTTGCGTGCTCCCAAACCTTAAAACCTTCCTTGTTGCACACAAAGTTTCCTCATTGCACTTCCCACGGATGGCTTTACCCCAAGCTCCCCTGCAGCCTGGAAAGACTGTACTGTGTGTAAGTGTAGTTCATAACGCTATGCTAGCACCTCAGACCTTGCCTGGTCATTCTCCAGACACACACCCTAAAACGTCCCTGTGCACAGGGCTGCTCAAGTTGGGAAAGAAAACTGTGGCCTGTTTAGTTTGGGGCTGCTGGTCCCCTGGGTTGCAGCTGGCTCTGCATTGGGTTTGGGTGCTGTACTCCTCAGCTCCTCCTTGCCCACCCTGTTGTACAATGAAGCATTCATGGACCCGCACACCCAAACCCTCGCACAGGACCAGCAAGCCGCTGTTGCCCAGAAAGGCCAAGCCATCAAACGAGACGGGGCTTTGCATCAGACGCTGTCCCTCAGTCAGTCAGTTTAATTACTAGCACGTTCTGGCCTGTGCCAACTAGCCCTGTACCAGGCATTGCTTGGGTGCTGCTCAGGGATGAGCACCTGTTCCCAAGAGGCAATACAGCTGAGGGAACCCCATCTGGGACTGGTGGAGGGAGGAAAAGTGTTTAATCATGAGCTATACTGTGCCACATACCCTTAGGGGCAGAGAACGGGCTCTGGCCCACTTTACCTACTAGTGTAGACTTGCCATAACATCAACATGTGGTTGCAGAGGCCGGTTTGTCTGTGTGATGCCTGGTGCTTCAAGATGGGAGGAAGACCAGGCGCTCTGGTTCTGCTCCACGTCGCCCCTTGCTAAGGGATATGCCTGGCTGCCCCAGCCCAGCCCTGCCTGCAGCTGAATTGACGTCTCACACCAGCCGCTTCCCTTGGCACACACACATCATTAGTGCAGGTGCCTGCGTGAATCAGGCAGTTTAGCTGAACGGGGGAAGGTGTGTTCATTGCCCGTAGCAGAGCTGGTCTTCACTCCCCAAGGAGTTGTTATGAAGGAGGTAAAGGAAGTGCTTATTTTAAAAAGCTGGCACTGGTGAAAGCCAAGGACACCTGGATCTTATCCTCTGTTTTGTTCCCTTTGGTTTTGATTTTGCCAGAGACAAGCCAAGGCAGCGACTGTGGCTTGTAAATGAGGTGTGGCCATGACTTGGCTGGAGCATGGATCACAGCAGTGATCTATATTTAGATCCCTTGTTTCTTGCCAGATGAAGTAAAATATTAAAAACAGCAGCTTAAATAAATAAACAGAAAAGCCACCACAGGAGTGAGCTGAAGTGCCCCATTGTATGTGGCCACATACGTCTGAGACAACATAGGAGATCTAGTTGCTGAATTGAGTCCTGAGAGGATCTCATGGGACCAGCAGTGTCCTTCATGGGACCATGGTGTCCAAGCAAAATGCTCACAATTTCACCTGACCCTCCAAGATTGCTTTCATCGGGGGCTGGATCCTATAGGATGGAGCAGTGAAGATCTACCAAAAGAAGTGCTGTCACAGCTCATTCTCAAAGCAACCCCAGCCCCAGTGCTCATGGAGGTAGAGGGACCAAAACCAGAGCTCCCATCCTGTAAGACAGAATATGGCTCTTTTTCCTGTGAGTTTACCCTGGGCAAGTGCCAGAGGAGTTCTGTGGGGGCTTTGACGCAAACTCAGTGAAGACAAATTTTCTCATTTCCTTGCTTCTGTGAGCCAAGGACAAGCCTGTGTTCCCTTGAAGCATGGGTGACATTTGGGAGAGAAACAATTTATTTCCCAGACTACCTTTCACTAAATCACACAAGAAAATAAAAATTACCCTGATCCTCCTTCTTCCACCTGCCTTCTCCTCCTTCCTCCCCAGGAATCCCTTCATGCCACATCCAGTTACGCTTCATTTACCAAGCCATTACGCTGAATATTTGGCTTTCTCCCTCACTTTGGTCTCCAGGAGCACAGGGAATGCTTTGAAGCCCAGCCAGGGGAGAAAACTGGCATGGCATGCTTCACCGTGCAGTAGGCAGGAGGAAGTGCATGTCCTTCTTGCAGGAGCTCAAACTGACTCAAGTCTCTTTTTATTTCTGGTTTTCTTCACCTTTCAAGGAACTTATTGAGGTTGACAGTGAAGTGGTGTTTGAACTGGCTGCATACATCTTGCAGGTAAGCACCTGCCTTCTCTTTGTGTTTCCTCGTGTTGCATTAAGTCTCTTGACTTGCCAAATCCAAAATGGCTGTATTTTCTGCAGGGGTTCCTCCAAATGCAGGAGAAAGATGTCTTTACACAGTTCTCATCATTTGTACCAATGCAAAATAGGTACAGAAGGCTCTTGAATCAGACCTCTCCATGCATGGAGCAGAATCCAATGCCTAATATTTTGCATACATAAATGTATATTATGTTTGCTCCAACACAAATATACAAGACCCTGGGGTATGATGTAAAAACCAGAGAAAATCTAAGTAAGTGATGAATGCAATTTCCTAGGTGAAATCCATGTACAGTGGGTTCTTCTCAAGTGACTTTGTTTGCATGTGTTTTCCCAATGGAGCTTGGCCCTCTGATGATCTCCATAAGCTTCTATTTATGCAACTGTCTGTATTCTCTAAGATGGGCAGAAGGGCTTAAACACTTTCCAAAAAACTTCTCCAGAAAAAAAAAAAATTGTCTTTGAAAGTCCTGGTCTTCAGGAAGAGGGAAGGGGTCAGAGAGCAAATTACCAGCAGCATTTGGTAAATCTCTGGTTCCCAAAGAGGAATCTTTTCAGGGTAGCGGAGGTGTTTTTTTGTGAAAGATCTCTTTTTAGGAGCATGGCTGTGGGAGCAGATCAGAGATAATTGTCAGATGATCCTTGTTCCCCTTTTGTACAGTATAGTTTCAATTTTTTTTCCCCATGAGGAGCCATGTGAGCAGACGAGCCATCTCATCAGATTGCATTAATAAATAACAATGCATTGCACTTCTATAGCACTTTCCATGTTAAAGAAGCAATTAATGCGTAGGGATTTGAATCTTCATTAAAATCATTTTATGTAACAAAAATGGAGCGAGAGAGTCAGGATGGGGGACTCAATTAAAAGCACATTACAGAACTTGCATATTGGTCGTTGGGGGAATACACATCAAACAACAGGCTCATTGTGAGAAGCAGCAGTAGGGTTATGAATCTATTGTCTGCTCATCCTAATGAATAACTTGAGCGTTTAGTAATTGTACAGCCAGATCCTGATCTGCCACTGTAACCCTTGTTGCTGTGATTGTTTCTCATCACAGACAAACACAGGATGTTACATTTATTCCTGTAGTAGTATGATGTGTAACTGAATGCAAACAGTCAAAACAAGCCACACCTCTGCTGTCCTGTAACGAGAAATTACTACAACCCATGTTTGTGACAGGATCCAAGCAAAACAAGAGGGGTCATACTGCATTTTGTTGTACTCACTGCAGCATTTAGGTCAAAGAACTGAAGTATGGAGAATCTACCCTACAAATTTATTTTTTTTAAGTTCAATATGCTCATCCCTGTGCAGGCCAGGCCATATACCTTGGGTTTTGGACTGTGTTGAACTATAATCACGATATGGTTGACGACTCCTTCCTGCTACCAGAGGACAGCTTGTATGCCCTTCAGTTCAATCAGAGGGAAATAGAAAGATAGTAAAGGACTGTCAGAACTCAAGTGATTTAGTCTGTAGCCTTATTTCACATTGTTTTGTTAACAGAACAAATTAAAGTACCACCAAAAGCTCTGAACTTTACCCAGCCTCGGGACTGAAGCACCACTGGACTTGGGCTGACAGGTTTTGCGGGTGGATGGACAGATGTAAAGACAAAAGACCTGAATGCAAAACCCGGTCCTCTTGGCAGTGGAAACTCCCTGACTGCACAAATTACTTTATTGCACTGTGTTTTCTGCGTAGCTGCTGGCAAACGAGGTGCTTTAGCATGCATCATATGAAATGCATATTGCCTATGGAAAATGTAAAATGTGTATTACATCTACTGAGGAGGGGGGTCACCAGATTTTGAGGGTTTGCCAGATGTGCAGTTAGACACAGGTACTAATCTAACTGCTGGAGTGGAACATTACCCAGCCCTTTAACATCAGGCTGTGATGGTAATAAATAGAAATATTTACATGTATATGTAAGGGAGCTAAATGCTCCCCCAAACACCCAGCAAGGAATTAGAGAAACCTATGTCTTGCATCCCCTTGAAAGCTGACAGTGAGCTAGTTTTTGAAAGTCTAGTTACTAGAAAACAATGTGAATACTTGTAAAAAAAGTCAGAGGAGTTGCAGTCTCAGAAGCTGCAAAGTCACTAAGACTTCAGAGATCTTCTAGTAATGTAGCACCCACATAAATTACTTACTAGCATTATTTCCTGCAGCTTCTTCGGTATCCACTAGCAGAATAAGAAATCTTATAACCCTGTATTAGGCAAACCTTTTGTTTGTTAATCTGCCCAGCTCACTGCATGTATCATGGCACTTGACATTAGATACTGGTTCCAAAAAATACATGAGGAATCAATTACAACAGGAAATGGCTGCTAAATGAATTTTGCAAATGGAAAAATCTTGAACAGTCGTTTTAATATTTTTTTTCTATTTCTAATGATATATTTTTAAATTTTCTCCTTCACTTTACAGGAGGCAAAGGGAGATTTTTCAAGGTAGGTGATCTTAAAAGTTTTTGTCATTGTGCGCTTGTGAGAATGAATCTGGTAAAATCACTGTATGAGTGATGCAACTCAGTTGTAGCTGTGTAGCAACAGGAATGCATTGTTAATATAGACATTGTGCTTCCTGAAATCATTTCTTCACAAAACACAGCCTTTGACCAGAGCATGCTTTGCAAACAGCATTGTTTGTGACTTTGTTGTTGACAAATCTCTTTATATGCCCATGAAGTTCAGGAAATAGACTAGTCTTTGGAAGGAAATTACTAAGGAAATGGCTCTACAATCACTGTTATATCACAGATCCAGCCAGAGGCAACATTAAAATTCCATCACTAATTGATATTTCAGCTTGAATTTGGACAGAGTTCTCAAAATCACAAGTTAGATAATTCATTTTGTTGAACTTCCGCTATCCCTTGAGCCAAATCTTCAGACTTGCTCTAAGAAATTCAAAGAGGTGACTGTGCTTGGTGTTTTAGGAAACTGTTAATGAAATGCCCAAGAATTTTCATTTAAGTTGACAGTATCTGTCAGTTACACATTAGTAGCAACCAAAGGTCAGATGGCTGTTTGATGCCTTATGTGAGAAACATTAAAGATCTTCATCTGAAGCTCAGGAGAACTGTCTATGCTAAAAATTTAACATACTTCATATATTACTTTTGCTGACCCGAACATGAGTTCAGCTGGAGGACCATGATATCCACTGAAGTTAGTTTCAGAGAAGAAAACAAGGTGTGAATGGGCAGTGAGGTTGAATTGCCAGATGAGCTTAAAGAGGTGTCTTAATTTTGTCAGTATTGAGATAGACCAAGAGAAGATGGTAATAATACTCTGTGCACACATAGAAGGCTGTGAATAACAGGCAGGTTCTGCCTTCTGGTGGACTGGGACTTCTAGCCAGTTAATATAGAGACAAAACAGTGAAAAGGAACAATGCACTGCAAATATTTCCTGCCCATCATGAAATCTGAGATGACATAAGGTAACCCTTGCTAAAAGGAAGTTTAAGTTCTGCCTTACCATTTCTCAAAACCTTAATCAACTTACAAAATCCTGACATGCATCTGACCACAGAAACACAAGCCCAGTCTTGCTTCATATTTCATTTCTACCCAATTTGGAATAACTCAGCTATCAGCAGTGTTTATTTAGGGGGCACTGGAGTGCATGTGGCTCTTTTTCAGTCTAGTTTTCAATGTAGTGCGAAGTGCCTAGCCCAACAGAGCTGGACCAAGCAGAGTTTTGCCATTCAAACCTGTGATAAACCACATCTTCAACTGGTTTTGCGATGAAGAACAATATTTAATATTTCTCAGAATATCTTGGACATGATGAAAACACACCCAGAAAGTGTACATTCAGACTATGAAACACAGAATAGAAAGGAATCAGATGGCTCGGGGTAATAGGACTGAAAGCATTTTATCTTCAAGTATCTGTTTCCAGATCAGAAGTGGAAACAGCTGGTGGAAAGCATCCATCTGCTGAAAGCTGTTTGATGTCCCCTGTAAAAAGAATGGTTGAGTTTATCACAGTGCATTTCTCTAGGCCACAGAGAAATGAAGAATCTCCTCTGAGAGCACAGAAGATACCTCAGCACATGGTGTTACCCTCTTCCTCCACATCAATGTGGCAGTCATCACCATCCCCATTAAAACAGTTAGCTCTTAGTCCTTTCCACCTGTGGATCACAATGATTTGAAGTGGAAGGGGAAATCATAGAATCATTTTGGTTAGAAAAGACCTTTAAGATTATCAAGTCCAACCGTTAACCTAGCACTGCCAAGCCCAACCACTAAACCACGTCCCTAAGCACCACATCTACACTTCTTTTCAACACCTCCAGGGATGGTGACTCCATCACTTCCCTGGGCAGCCTGTTCCAAAGATTGACAACCCTTTCAGTGAAGAAATTTTTCCTAATATCCAATCTAATCCTAAATCCTTACATCCAAGTCAGACAGAGAAGTGGTGTCATAATAACAACTTGCTGACACTGCCAGGGATCTTAATTTATAAATGGGCTTTGGTGGCAAAGCAATCTGCCATATTAGGGAAGTTTAAAGCCTGTTCTTGGAGGAAGGTAGAAGAATGCTACCCTGACCCTCTATGGTGTAGGAGAAGACTTAGCGTCTTCAGATATGTCTGTCCAGCAGCTCCCCTCTAATGTGCATTCACATGGGTTTCTGTGCTGGGTGAGATCCAGGTGCTACTGAAGTCAACATGAGGTCATTGTGGTCAAGATTTTGCCTGTTGAGATTTGTGGCTATTCGTATCAGCAGTGTAAAATCTGGGAGGCAAATCAAGCCTGGGGCCAGCCAGGGGAACTACAGATGGAGACAAATGTTCTGACTTCTCTAAGGGCTGAAGTAAGCTTCAGTGTTTGAAGTTAGATGATGTTGAAATGCTGTTTAAATAGAAGTGGCTACTCTTTGAAACAGAGAAGCTCTGCAGTTGTGAATGTCTTGCTGCTGAGATTTAAAGATAATATGTTGTGCATGGCAGCATACATTGTGTGAAGGCTGAACTCTTGAACTCCTGCTTTGTTTTTGAAGAAATAATTTAATTCTAAGGGTTGCATGCTTGGAACGCAGACTGATGATTTCCCACACCTGTCCTGTCTAATGCCACCATCAGATTTATAGCCTGTGAGACTACAAGTTTCTCTCTGGCCCTGACCCAGAAAAGTGCATAAACACTGGCTCATTTGTAGCCATGGGAGAATTGCTGTTCCCCATGGGAGCTTTCCTATGAGTCACAGCCGATCCCTCCAGGTGCTGGGATAGCCAATGCCAAATTGTCACAATTTCAGCTGTGGGTTGGCACTTGTCCATGGTGGCCAGACCCCACTGCACCCAGGTGGTGGATCACAAGGAGCTGGCTCAGGACTCCTTGAGGCAGTTGCAAGTCTGCTTTTTGGGCCTCATGGGAGCTCAAAAAACAGAACTGATCTTACAAACTCTAGCAGTCAGTTTTCTACCTCTGGGAATTTTCTACCTCTGTGAACTGCTGCATCTACAATGACAGCAGCTCCCACTGCTGCTTATGATGAAATCATTCCATGCCTCAGAATAATGACTGTGCTCATAGTACTCCTCTTTCCTTTCCCCAAAAGGGACTTATGTGCCATTTCAAACATGTTCTACATCCTCTGGTAGGGCATCATCATGCCTGAGTCTCTTATCACCGATTCTTGCCACCTTGGAGTACCACCTAACTCAGGCATCGCAATGACTGCCCAGCGTTTGGTAAGCTGGGAGAGCACATAGTCTGAGTTGCCCTTATCTGTCTTGAACTAAGATACCACAATAGCCCTGACAGATCAGTTTGGCACCCATAGCGAGCAATTTGACTAAGCCCTTTTCCCTTTCTAATGTGTGTTGCATTTCAAAAACAAGCCTATTAGAAAACCTGAGCTCCTGAACCTGTTTAGATCAGCTAAGAAAAATAATTCTCAGTGTTTGTTGTAAGTGGCCTGGTCCAATTCAGTGTTTTGCAACGGAGTTGTACAAAGGGCATATCTATTACTTGATACACATTTAGGCAGAGCAAGGTTTAAAATAAAAAAGTTATTCTCCTTAAGAAGTTCCTAGTCCTCTGCATTAAAGGAGAGTGGTTTTCATGTTATTTAAGAGAATCCCCAAATACTTCAGCTGACAAGACAAAAGAAGGTTTACATTTAGGCTGGGACGTACCACTGAATTTAGGACAATTGAGTTATCCCTGTTCGCCTGATTGTCAGGTTGAATAGGATACTTAAGATTTGATCTATGTTTTTTTCATATTATTTACAAAAATTATGACTTCAAAGGCACAAAATCACATGTATAAAGGTCCTAAACTAGTATCCTGCAGACAGATGTAAAGGTTATTAACTCAAGCTATAATCTTGTTTCTAGTAGAGAGTTCGGTCACACTTGGTTGGCAGAGTGTGGGCAGGACAAATTTCAATTCCTGAGATGAACACAAGTCCTACAGGTGTGACCCTTTTTAGGCCTACATAGAGGAAGGAACCAGGGTGCCATTGCTAATTTTGGGGACAGCATGACATACTGTTAAAATAGTTGAGGTTTTCCTTCTGAATTAATCCTACTGGATTTAGAGTCCAGTCTAACATTGACCAAAATCTTTGGGAAACTCACACTGACTTCGGTTTTAAATGTTCAGAATCCAGCTCTTCAACCTTAAACAACATTTATATCCAAGCAGCTGGAAATAACATATACTGATCATGTGTCCCCCAGTTTGGGGAAGGGCAAGAAAAAACCCTAAGTAAAACAAAATCCTGAACTGTTGCAGCTAGTTCCTCAGACAAGCCTCTCATTGCTAGATTTCTTCCAGTCAAGCAATATGAGACATTTCGAGTGAACTCCAAGTATCTCCCAGCAAAATATGAAAGAATAACAAGGGAAGAAAGCTAACGGCCAGTTTCCTGTTAAGCACAATTTCACAATAATTTCGACATTTGGGCAGATGGTAATCTAACATAGTTTCAGGCTTACTTTTCTTTCTGTGTAACCAAGTGACATTTAACCAATTTGAATTTATTAAAGGGTTACAAATCCCAGGCTGCATTCTTGCAACCTTATGGAGAAGATCCTAAACATTGTATTTCAAATGGTACTGTTTAATCCGAGAATCTCAGACTCTGCATTTTCTCTTGCATTCAACAGAATTAATTACCATGCTGAGAAAAGATGATAACTTTAACCTGCAGTTTCGTTTTGTTACTGATCATTGTTATTATGCATGCTGGAAAATTCATGGATTTCCTGAGACATAACTGCATATGTAATCTTGCTCAAAATTATTGCAGCCAGTTTGCAAAAAATTGTTTTTCACAAAATGCTTATGAAGTGGCTAGGTAGGCCTTTCACCCCCATGTGTAGACAGAAATACTGAGATGTGGTGACTAATTTATTTGGCCAAGACTCATTAAACAGGCAGTACCAGAACTAAGACCAGAACTCAGTTCCTGTCTTTTAAGTCCATTCTCCCGTCAGTCGACCTTATTTCTGGATATCTAACCAACTTTCAGGAACCCATGCAGATGGCTTTTCCAGTTCAGTTTTCATATTGTTATTCAGTCTTTTAAATATTATAATTTCCACCTCAGTGCAGATATTAGGTGGTCTGGAGGACATAGAGAAAATGTATTTGGAGCCTTTCTCCTGTATATTAATAAATCTGTTTCAAAAGCATCCTTCCATATATAACAACCTGGGAAGTTGGACACTTTCAAATATAAAATAAATGCAGCACAAGTGACCGGATTAAACAAACACTTTCTAAATACAGTAATAAAATAAACACAACTGAGATATTTCACTAGAAAGAGTGGGAAAAGCAGTAAGTACAAAACCACTTGTGATCCTGCTGGAAACATTTTAAAAATTAAGGGGTTTGGTGTTTTAAAAGGAGCCAAGAGGAAAGTGACCTCATGGCTACCAGTTCAAATGAAACCTGAGTCATTATTTTTTTTTCCTTTTTCTTGATTTGACATCCTTTTGGGAGTCTAAATTCATTTGTCTTGAGAAAAGTCTTGCCAGAAGACTTAGTGAATATATGGACCACAGAATGAAATACCTTTTTTGTTCCTGGAAGTGATTACCTGCAATACATTCGGCACTTGTGAGGCACTACCTTTACAGTATTTTCTGGGTACTGAGCAGAAATACTAATCTCATCCAACAACATCACTAAGAATGTCTTTTTCTCTGATTATTAAAAGACTTTTTATCACAGTACAAGCAAGCTTTACTCCTTACTGACAGAAAACACAGAGCTGAGTAGTGTTAGCCCTTTCTTTTACAGGAGCCATTATTGATTCAGTTTTTTTCCCAGACTCTCAAAGATAGTTAGTCACCACTAATCTTGCCCTATTTGTCAGTCTTCTGGGCTCAGAAAGTCCCTGTTTGTAAATTACTCTGTGTTTTCCCAGAAAAGTTTTGGAAATTTCTCAACTTCCTTCTACGAGCAGCCAGCCTCAAAAAATCTTCACTTGAGGGCAGTGACTGCTGCTTGTGCTCCAATTGTGCTGGCTTCTATGAGTTTTTTCCAAGTTTCTTTCAAAATGTCAAAAAACTCAGAAAGAGCTGAGTATGCACATGCTGTGGGGAAGATGTCTTTGGGCAGACCCAGTAAACTCCGTAAACAGCAACAGCTTGTTTTCTAAGCTGTCAGTCACAGAGCAGAGTGGCCAGATCAGCAGATAACATGGAACAGAACAGCTTCTTGTTCAGACTTGTGCAGATATTTACCTGCCATGGAAGAAAAAACCTGAATAGTTTTGGAGCATTTGTACTTACAAAGGAGGATCTCTCTGATGGTGAAATGACCATGAGATTTAGGCAGGAGTGGGTGTTCAAACACTGTTTGTCAAGAGTCATTTGACTTGGTACATGAGGTGCTACTGAGTGGTTTTCTGTGTGCTTAGCATGGAAGTAGTTGCCTTAGTCGTTTCTTGTAAGTGCTGTTCTACACATCTTCACTCTGCAAAATTGGAACCTACTTGAGACTTGGGCATCTCTGTCCCAGATTTGTCTTGACTAGAAGTTGTGGTCCTGTTTTAAAACTATTTAATTGTCAGGGAACTACCATGACCATAAATGCCTGTAGACATACCCAAAATGCCTGCTCCAGGATTTATGTTAGTGGTTTACCCTATGGCTCAACCTAGCAATTAACCTGCAAACTCCAATTAAGACAAACCCACCAAGGTCTCAGGCAGAGCCTGCTGCTGGTAAGTGCAAATGGAGAAATGCTGTGGGAAGATTTTTACAACAACTGAAGCAGTATCATGTCTCTACAAGCCACCATACAGACTGTCCCAGAGACAAGAACAAAATTCAGGGTGACCTGGCACATCCAAGGGTTCCTTGGGCCTTTAGTAGACGTTAGGATGGCTGGAGATGCCAAGACTACCTGTCTGCCCAGTTAATGGCCTTGCTGCCCTTCAAGAGAAGCCAGCGGGCTGGGAAATCCAGAGCTCTGGAATACGTATCTCTCTCCACAGCTCCAGGACAGCCACACTTTTTGGCAGGATAAAGGGCAGGGTACAAGAAGGCAGAAAAAACCTGCTATTACAAAGAAAGCCAATAAACATTAATTCTTTGGCACTCCTCAGTGTCCTGTCTGGCCCTCTTGGCTGTGTATTTCTAGGATTTTAAAAGTAATAGCAACCCTGCCTTCCTTCCCAAGCCTTTGAGGGATTTTTTTACATGTGCACACAATTCCTTGTGTGTTTAAAAGTGGAAAGGGAGGCATTTGGGGTTTGTAGGAGAAAATCCCATGGTTTCATTTCATCTGTGAGAATCTGCCTCCCGTTTCATGAGCTCTCCCTGCTCACTCGTGTGCAGTGATGCTGCTGCAGCTGGCCATTGTAGCCACTAGAGGCTGGAAGGAGGAGAACATTAGCCAAGTGGTTGGGCCTGGTCCCACAGAGAGTTTTGTGTAGCAGGACACAAATTCAAGCTGGAGTTTTATCAGTGAAGATGTTGTGCAAAGGCCAGGCCACTGGGGCAAGAGGCTCAGAGCAACCTGTGATGCTAAGAAAGCAAATCATTAGGCTTTGCAGCAGGTTGTGAGGTATCAAATAAAGGTGCTTTATTGCAGCTGAAAGCATCACTTTCTCAGTATGAACATGTCCATGGGACCCTCCCCAATGAAATGTGACATGGTGGCTTTTGTGTTCAGTCATTGGTAGGAAGTGCTTCAACATAACCATCTGGGAGAACTTCTCTCCAATTTTGATAATGGAGGGAAAAGTTAACTGAGCTGCCATAAAACAAATAAAGAGAGAAGAAAAAGGAAACCCCCATGCTTTTTGTTAAGGAGGAACAGATGTAGAGCTGTAGCAGCCTGCCAGCTAGGTCAGGTCATATCAAATATTGTGGTTGTTTTCTTGTAGCCTGATCCTCCTTTTGAACTCTCTTTCAGCAATGAAGTTGTAAGGAATGAATTAAAGAAGCTGCCAGCCCTTCCAACACCAGCGCTGAAGGAGCATCCTTCCCTCGCTTACTGGTAACGTATCATTCTGTTGAGCAGCTTTGCAGTGTCTTAGGCAGGACCTGGCTCTGGCAATAAGTGATCTGAGAGTGGAACTGGGATGCAGGGACTCCTGTCTTCCAGCTCGGGGTCTGTCACTGACTCATTGCATGATTCAACACAAGTAGAGCTACCACCATGGGCCTCAGTTTCCCTGTCTGCAGAATGGCTGCAGTAATACCTGGCCAGCAAATTCACTGTACATATGCAAGTGTCCTGATGAAATCAAGAGGCCTAATGTGCCATTTCCTTTTCCCAGCACTTTGCATTTGTGCAAAGTTTTCCCAGTTTGAAATGTCAACGTTTTACACTGCTCTGTATTATTTTTGAGTGACAGAGCTTCATCTTGCAAGTTGTCTCTGTATGGCAAACTGAGCTAAAAGAGATGTATTTCTCCTTTTGTATGAACTAGGTGACGTTTGGAGGTGGAGCTCTATCTTTATTGCACTGAAAATTAAATCCAGGGCAGAAGCAGAGTCACAATTAAATTTTGTATGCCCCACACATAGATTCTTTGTGCCACCCTGCCTATCCCTTTTATCTGTGCAAATAGGAAAGAATTTGGGGAAAGACTGGTCATTAATGGGGAGAGGCTTTCACTTGATTATCTGTTTGTTCCTCTTTCATGTTTGTGTTTAAAGCATCAGGCTGTAAGCCTGGGGGTGGCAGTGAACTTCTTTATCTGCTACTCTTTTAATTTCAGCATCTTGGTAATCTGAGGATGGCACGGGGAAACCAATCAGTTTGTAGTTTATTATCTCAATTCTTCCCTTTGCCAGGAAGGCCATCCACTTTTCCTAGCATGACTACAATACCAGAATTAGTTGTACCTAGTGTCAAGCTGTAGGCAAGCTAGTCTGTGAGATCTCCTAATCACTTTCTGAGCACATCAGGAGAGACTCAGAATGCCAAGCTGAGGTTAGGAACACGTACACAAAAGCTGTGGGTCATCACAGTCTCCTGGTGTTTCTGTCTAAAAATCAAACCAAATGTTTGTGAAAATTTGATAAATGTAGACTGCCATTTCACTGGAAGCAGAATGGTCTCCCTGCTCAGAGCACCACCTTCCTTTTTGCACAAATTAATCCACATTAAAAAAAAGTGCATTTCCAGCCAGATCAGCGACCTGGTGTGACTGACAAACTTGTAGCTCAAACTTGAAGTCACCACCAGAGGAGTGGTGGGAACAAGTAGCCATGGACAGGGAAGGCAAATCTGACCCTTGAGCAGCAACATGGACTGAGGTCTTTAATTCAAGTGCCCACATAGCCTTTGCTTCAGTGGCCTGTGATGGTATCCATACACAGGAAAGCAGTGACAACCCAGGCTGCCTGTCAGGCCCCGTCTGCCCATCAGAATCTGTCTGCCCCCACTGCTGGCAAGTGTTAGTCAGCATGCCTATGTTAAGGACTTCTGCTGGGAAATCACAATGAAGTCTGGGACTGTCTCTGTCCATAAGACACTCTCATAGAATCATAGAATCGTTTAGATTGGAGAAGACGTTTACGATCATCAATTCCAACCATTAACCTAGCACTGCCAAGTCCACCACTAAACCATGTCCCTAAGCACCACATCTACGGGTCTTTTAAATACCTCCAGGAATGGTGACTCAACCACTTCCCTGGGCAGCCTGTTCCAGTGATTGACAACCCTTTCGGTGAAGAAATTTTTCCTGATATCCAATCTAAACCTCCCCTTGTGCAACTTGAGACCATTTCCTCTTGCCCTTTTGCTTGTTATTTGGGAGAAGAGACCAACACCCACCTGGCTACAACCTCCTTTCAGGTAGTTGTAGAGAGCAATAAGATCCCCCCTCAGCCTCCTTTTCTCCAGGCTAAACAACCCCAGTTCCCTCAGCCGCTCCTCACAAGACTTGTGGTCTCAACCCTTCACCAGCTTCATTGCCCTTCTTTGGACACGCTCCAGCACCTCAGTGTAGTGAGGGGCCCAAAACTGAACACAGCACTCGAGGTGCAGCCTCACCAGTGCCAAGCAGAGAAGGACGATCACCTTCCTAGTCCTGCTGGCCACACTATTTGTGATACAAGCCAGGATGCTGTTGGCCTTCTTGGCCACCTGGGCACACTGCTGGCTCATATTCAGCTGGTGGTCGACCAACACCCCCAGATCCTTTTTTGCCGGGCAAGTTTCCAGCAACCAGTAGCGTTGCATGGGGTTGTTGTAACCCAAGTGCAGGACCAGCACTGAGCCTTGCTGAACCTCATACAGTTGGCCTTGGCCCATCGATCCAGAGTGTCCAGATCCCTCTGTAGACCCTTCTTACCCTCAAGCAGATCAACACTTCCGTACAACTTGATGATATCTGCAAACTTACTGGAGGTGCACTTGATCCCTTTGCCCAGATCATTGACAAAGATATTAAAGAGAACTGGCCCCAGTGCAGAGCTCTGGGGAACACCACTTGTGACCGGCTGCCAACTGGATGTAACTCCATCCGCCACAACTCTTTGGGCCTGGCCATCCAGCCAGGTTTTTACCCAGCAAAGAATATGCCCGTCCAAGCCGTGAGCAGCTAGTTTCACTAGAATGCTATGAGAAATGGTGTCAAAGGCTTTACTAACGTCCAGGTAGACAACATCCACAGCCTTCCCCTCATCCACTAAGGGTCATGTTGTCATAGAAGGAGATCAGGTTAGTCAAGGAGGACCTATCTTTCATAAACCCATGCTGACTGGGCCTGATCACCTGGTTGTCCTATACGTGCTGCATGATGGCACTCAAGACGATATCCTCTCCTTGGGTTCGGGCTATGTTCAGTCACCTGAAGCAAAAAGAGCCATGTAAAAACCGCATGCTCATAATGCAAGTATTTACAGTTATACACAAGGTACAGCACTTCTTGCAGCTGTACATAAATTTGTGGGAGTTCTCATGTGACTGGTTGTTTCCAGCTGGTTGTTTCCAGCTGGTTGTTTCCAATCAGGTAATAAAACAAGTGGCTACAGTCCTGTGACTCCCTTGTGATTTCACTTCAGTAACCAGGTCTCAGAGACCTCATATATATCAGCAGTTCATTATTTTTTAATGGTGGTTTTTTCATAAACACCCTCTGAAACACTGAGTGCTCTCAAGAAGAGGCTGCTAGTCATTCAGATTAAAAGCCTCTGAAGTACAGATCAAACTTCAATGATCTAAGAGGGCAGATTTTTAAAACTGTTTTCTGACACTTCTGCATCTCATGCAGATTACTTATAGGATACATATTCATCCTGTTCTTTTCTGTGTGCAGTGAGTTTTATGCTGCAGTTCTTCAGCATTAGCAGTAACAAGTCAATTTCCAGCTCTGAAAAGAAACATTTAAAACATTTAAAACATGAGGGGTAGGATGCTAATTGCTCTAGTTAGTTTAAAACAAACAAAAGAACCCTGTGCTACATTTGTATAGGCTGAAATGGACTAAGAGGTGATAAAATAGATAATCAAGTAAATACCAATACTTTCAGCAAGATACTATGATAGATCTGGGTGAAATAATACAACATTTCCATCACGCACCA
Organism: Balearica regulorum gibbericeps; assembly: GCF_011004875.1. Taxonomy (NCBI): domain Eukaryota; kingdom Metazoa; phylum Chordata; class Aves; order Gruiformes; family Gruidae; genus Balearica; species Balearica regulorum. The sequence continues at coordinate 7,858,682 of NC_046184.1, read as the reverse complement.
TGAAAAAGCCTCACCTGTTGCTCCTGTCAAATGTAGTAAGACCAGTGGGATGACTCCTGGCTTCTTAGATGTAGTGACAGCTGAATCAGCATAGTTTGGTGCCTCTGGCTCCACCTTCATGGAGTCTCCTGGTTACATACCCTTGCTGTAGGCCTTTCCCCTCCCTGTAACCTCTTCCCGGAGGTTTGTAGACATCACAACAAAGATGAAGGTTGTAGTTTTTATATCATCAAGCTCTCTACAGATTAAGAAGAATCAGTTGCACATCTTGTTCTCAAGCATCTCTTAGCATCACTTATTACTGGTGAAGCAAGGAATTTATTGGGGTTTTGTGTTTTTTTTTTTTCTTTTAAATGAAAGCTGAGCTTCTGGTCCTCCCATACAGTCCAGGAACTGGGGCCCTGAGTTTTGATTTCTCTTGCCCATGCATGGAAACAACTGACAGTATTTATTATTTTAGACATAAAACTAATCACAGTGAGACAGGAGAGAACCTGCATTAGTTCACAGCACTCCTTTCTAGCCATTGCCATTGCATTTTATCTCAATTCAGATCCTCCCTAGCAAGCCAGCCCAGTACTAGTTTGCCAGTAAGAATGCAAGGAGGAGATGAAACTGCACAAAAATGGGTGCCAGAATGGGATTTTCAATAGACTAGGGGGAAGATAGACTTCTCCCAGGTTCCAACAGACTTTGAATGCAAGCTTGTTATTAGCAACCTAAAGTATTAGCATTGCCAGAAAATTCTCCTCTGAAAATATCATCTGAAAATTACTAGTTTCTCTAATACAACATGGACCTAAGGCTCTGATCCTGCTCTTGGTCCCTTTGGCCCAAGAGATGCTCTGCTGGCTTCAGTGGGACAGCATAGGACTGCAAATAAAGATGTTAGTAAGTTTGAGAATATACACAAAATGGACAAAGGTTAGAAACAGAACAACAGTAAGGTGCAGCAATGAGTGGATGACTATTTAAAACAGCTCAGTGTGCTGGGAAGACAGGGGGAAAACAATTACCTTTGAAAATCTGGATCTGATGATAAGAAACTCTGGCCCTGCATTCATTTGCAAGTTGTCTGTCGTCCAGTTCTGTAAGCTGCTGGGACAGGAGGGATTCTTGGTAGTTCTAAAGATCTTTATCAGAGTTGTCTGCTGCAGGACATCATCCATGTCCTAATTTTTGCAGCTTTGGGGGGAATGTTTTATGAGCTGGCAAACAGACGGTAGTGCTTCAGCAGCCTCCGTGTCTCCACATTAGTTAGGCATCCTCTGTCAGCCCTGCATTATGAATGAGTTTCTGTGTCACTGCCAGAGCAGGGGGAGAGGAGATGTCAGCTGGTGGTCCAGGCAGTGTCCCAGCACTCTCCCAGCTGTCAATAGCAGCATGGCAGCCGCTCAGAGATGAACAGCTGAAATGATAGGAGAGAACATTATAAGCTCTGCTAATGCTCCTTCTGACCCGTGAATGATTTTTCTTGTTTTCCCTGGCACATGCTGGGCTTATTCCTCTGTCCCGGAGCTGGAGGCAGAAAGTGACCTCTGTGCTGGATGATCCTCCTTGCACAGGGAATGAAAAGGAAGTTCAAAAAACTGTTAGATGAGCAACTGTCATGCAGCTGGGGTGGGATTCATCTGATCATGAACATTTCTTCAGTGTAGACCTCTCCATATGAGCTAGGTGCCCTTCAGCTCCCTTTGCTGTCAGGATGAATTGTGCTTTGGAGTATCTGTTGCTTTCCTCAAAGTGTAAGTAGCTCAGTGTTGTAGAAAGGTGAAAGGCAGCAAATCCCACTATTAAATATTCATGTCACGATTGATAATTCAGGCTTTTTTTTTTTTTTTTGTCCAAAAGTAGAAACAAGGATGATACTTGTCTGGCACTTGACATATGTAGACCTCGAAACATTATACAATGGAAAATAAGATTAGTATCCTAACAAGGCAATGGAGGTATAAAGAGCCTGGACTATCGCACATTTTTTAGTATGGGTTGAGAACATAACTGTATTCATCCCACTGTTCAGGAAGGCTCCCTGACATCTGATTTGTCCTTTTGAAGGAAATGGGCCATCGATTGGCTTCCCTACCCAAGGGGTATGGTCTGGGAACATATCCATTATTTTATAATAATCATTTGTAAGAAAGCAGAGTGCATCCGGAATCACATTAGGTAATCATCCTGTAGGTACATCTATCCTCTCCTTGAATGGCATCAACATGAAAGCTTGATCTGTACAATAAATGGCACAGAGTGGAAACCAAAGCTAAGAGCATTTTCCACTGGAGAAACTCCATTGTTTTTGGAGAACTCACTCCTGGTTTGTTCCTGTTTGAGACAGAGAGGAATTGCATCCACATGTAATTGTGGTTTTAAGAGGTAATTTCAAAGGGCTGTAAACACTCTCTGTCTATCTTTTTTATTAAGAATGATGTTTTTTGGAGATCTTCCAGTACTGAACACTCATGTAATTCAGTTAGTGCTCCAAAAGTAATCCTGCTTATGATAATCATGGCAGGAGACCCGGGCTCTGCCTTCATGTGCATGCCCATAACATCTGTGGTACATGCTTGGATCAGTGGGATGAATATGGTTTCATAGCTGTTGAATTTATAGCTTACAGATAATTTTCTAAGCATTAAAATTATTCTGAGGGATTTAATGGCAGAACTGGACCATTCCTTTACCCACATAATTTGTCACTGCCTCAATCAGCACCCTGTACCCACTGCATCAAATAGGTCTGGTTCTGTGCTCTCCTGCTACCCATTCACTGGAGAAGACAGAAAGAGATTCTTTAAAAGTGAACTTACAGATGTCTCTCAGTCTGTCATTTGGGTCATACTGATCTACTTTTGGATGCTACATCTCTACCATGTATAGGTGAATGTCTCAACATGCATTTATCAAACACACCCAGAACTGTTCTCTGACACAGAGGCCCACTGGTGTGGAACAGTGTCCGTCTATACTGTCTTCATCTCCAGAGCAGTGCTGGGAATGGGCCCTGGCCCGTGCTAACTCCCAGTGCTTAGGCAGGAGTTGCCTGGGGGGAATGCAAGTTAGCATAACCCAGAAGTATGCAGAGGCACATCAGTACTTTAACAGTAAAGGGACCCAAGTTTGAGTGCCTTGCCACTGTTTAACCTGGGGTTATAGACATTGCCTCTGTTTACATGAGGAATTTAACTCCTTGCTGAGAGAGATTTCTCCAGACTTCCACTAGTGCTCCTGTACATGGTTTTGTGCCGTTGCAGTGAGGAGTAATCTGTGAGGCTTAGAGCTGTTACTGGCCACCAATTTCTGAAAGCTTTGCTAGCTTTTAGACAACTTGTTGGGCTTGGAAAGAAGTTGCACCAGCTAGAGCAAAGCAGAGCTTGAGCAGCTCCAATCTGTTTCCCACACAATGTAGTATCATGGGCATCATTTGTAGACAAGGGAAGTAATGCAGAGAGGGTAAAGTCTGTACACAGAGTAACCATGTTTGTGAGTAAAAAAGGTTCTTGCAGAAAGCCAACTCCTAGAAAATATTTTTTATTCTCAGTCTGTGAGTCCCCCTTGTTTACCCTGGGCTGCATCAAATCCTTTCATCTAACACTTTTGCTTGGCATCGTTTTGATCAGTCAGTAGCTGTGTTAACAGAAGTATCTCTTCACCTTTTAGCAAGATTCTTAGTCATGATACTGCCATTATATAAAATATCTCATTTCTTCCTTTCCAGTGAGGATCGAGTCATTGAACATTACAAGAAACTAAATGGTCAGACAAGAGGTCAAGCAATTGTGAAGTAAGTGAAATAAGAGTGACTTCTTGTGACCTTTGTTTTATCAGGAAATATTTACACTGGACTGTAAATACAATGTGTAACTACGTCTCCCATCTCATCTAATGCTTTAAGTATTTCTGTACTTGATTATTTATTTATTTAAGCTTTTTTTTCCCCAGATCATCCTCTCAGCTTCTCAGACATGTTATTCTCTTATGTGTTGTTTTGCAGTTACATGAGCATTGTAGAATCCCTCCCAACATATGGAGTGCATTATTACGCAGTAAAGGTACGTGCTACAAAAAAGGGTCATTTATTGAATTAAGCTGTTGGAGAGGGAGGGAGAGAGGTACAAATCGCCATCCTGCTTTCAGAATACAATACACTGCTTCTAAAGTCTCATTTCACTTCCTGTGGTAGAATAAACTTATTTCAACTGTGTAGTGAATGTTTGGTAAATACAGCTCCAAAAAGGAAAATCCTGTTCTTGGAGATAAAACTCTTGGAGTCCTATTGTGCTGGAGCTGTTCAGCCCACAAGCAGCCGCAAGCTCTGGTGATGCCAGTGAACGAGCACCATAGGGATGAGCCAGCCACATCGCTGGCAGACTCGATGCTTCAAATCATTTTGTAGTTCCAGGAGGTCAGACTTTTCCCAGCCGGCAGATCCATGAACAACTAACTAGGGCCAGCCATGACTTGCAGACTGCAGCTCTCTTCACTTGAGGTATAGGTAGATGGATACAGATATAGTACATATCTTTAATGCCAAATCATTGTCCCATACTCAAGAGATAATACATCCCCCTCCCCAAACAGCTCTCCACTTCTAACTATGTGGATTTCATTCAGGTATTCATGAAATCCTTAATTTTTTTTGTTTAATGATTTATCACCAGATCTTCTAGTTTCATATTATTATTATTATTTCCCTGCCTGACCAGCTGTATAGGGTATTTTTTTTAAGTAGAGAAATCAATAAACTTATAAAGAAAGCTAGATTCACACTCCTCAGAGCATATTTCCTCATTTATCACCCCTGAAGTTTTGATGTGTTTCATCATTATCTCTTTGCACAGATCATATGGTTTTTCATACATCTGTAATGTCTTGCACACATGGGGTACCATAAAAACACAAATATCTGACAGTACCTGGTCAGGGAGATGCGTTTCTAGTCTATTCTTGCTAAGATGCAAGGCATTTTGCGAAAAGCATTAGCCTCATCTTTTGCCAGAGGGCAGGATCCCTCCAGCACCTTTTGCATCCAGATCTCTTGGACTACTCTAGACCAAAAAAGATCTGGTGGATTGGTCTGGGTGTTCAGGCCTGCAAACACTTGAGAGCTATTCCAGTGAACTCCCCATGATCAATAAGTACCAGTGAGTCGCAATGAGCCAGCAAATATTGCACATAATAGTTTTTGCTTCTGCCTGATGTGGGGGCTTTGGTTTTGCTGCGGTTTATCCTGCCATTCTCTATCATGTTAACAGAACAGATGTAATTTCATTGAGAACTCCAGTTCGGTAAATTGCAAAGAGGCTGGTATCAGATATCAGCCATTACTCCACAAGGCC